>NC_050102.1:85897024-86506399 GCF_902167145.1 Zea mays | reverse complement strand
GGTCCTTTCGGTCTGGCCATCTGTCTGCGGGTGATAAGCTGAACTGAAATTCAGATGCGTGCCCAAGGCTTCATGCAACTGCTGCCAGAAGTGAGAGGTGAACTGCGTTCCTCTGTCTGACACTATCTTCTTTGGCACACCATGAAGACAAACGATCCGAGACATATACAATTCTGCCAATACTGCACTGCTATAGTTGGTCTTGACAGGTATGAAGTGGGCTGACTTGGTCAAGCGGTCCACTACTACCCAAATGGAATCGTAGCCGGCTCGAGTGCGAGACAATCCGACTATGAAATCCATACCGATTTCATCCCATTTCCACTGAGGGATTTGCAACGGTTGCAACAATCCAGCAGGTCTCTGGTGCTCTGCCTTAATTCTTCGGCAACTATCGCACATAGCCACATGCTCTGCGATTTCCCTCTTCATTCCGTACCACCAGAATTTCTTCTTCAAATCCTGATACATCTTCTCACTGCCAGGGTGAATCGAATAGGCTGTCTCATGAGCTTCCTTAAGGATCAACTCCCGAATAGACTGGACATTGGGAACACACAAGCGGTCTTTGAACCATATCACGCCTTCTGCATCTTTTCGAAAATCTTTGCCTTTGCCTTCTAGAATCAGTCGCCGGATCTCACTGATTTTCTCATCATTCTTCTGCGCTTCTTTGATTTCGCGCTCCAAGGTAGGTTCCAACTCAACTGGTCGAACAGATCTTCTATTCTAGGCAAGGGATACTTGTTCTTGATCGTGACTTCATTCAGAGCTCGATAATCGATGCACATCCTCTTGGTGCCATCTTTCTTCTCCACAAATAGGACAGGGGCGGCCCAAGGCGAGGTGCTTGGCCGAATGTAACCTTTCTCTGACAGCTCATCAATCTGCTTCTTAAGCTCAACCAACTCTGGTCCAGATATTCTGTAAGCTCTCTTAAAGATAGGGGCGGTTCCAGGAAGAAGCTCTATGGCAAATTCAACTTTCCGCTCTGGTGGCATACCCGGTAAGTCCTTTGGAAACACATCTGGGAACTCAGACACAACCTTGATACTCTCAATTGGGTCTGCTTTACTGCTATCAACAGCTATCTGATAACAACTTCCTTTCTTTGGCTCAGGCGGGACTAACTCGGTCACCACTTCCTCTCCTAGTGGAGACACCAACTTGATTGTCCTTTTATCACAACTGATAACTGCCTGATACTTATCTAGCCAATTCATCCCTAGGATGACATCTATTCCCTGAGTACCCATTACTATAAGGTTGGCGGGAAACGCTATCCCCCTTATTTCCACACTTATATTCAAACAAATGCTATCGGCTCGAATTCTACCACCGGCTGAGTCAATTTGAATGGGGGTTGACATGGTAGTAATTGGAAGACTATGTGCTTCTACCCATGATGCAGTAATGAAAGAATGCGTTGCTCCAGTATCAAATAACACTTCTGCAATATGGGAGTCGACTAGGAACATACCTACTATCATGCCGGGGGTCTCCTAAACTGCTTCAGCCTCCAAGTGGTTCAGTCTTCCATGATTATAGCGCGGCTGAGAGCGGTTGCCTGCTCCAGACTGAGGCACATTCTGCTTTGCTGGGGCATTGGGGCCTGACTGCTGCTGGGCTGCCTTCTTCGGACATTGCATCACCCAGTGGCCTTGCTCTCCACAGTGGAAACATGCTCTGTTTCCAACCTGAGCTGGTGCTGCCTGATTGTTCTGCTGGTTTGCTGGGGCAGGAAGACGAGGCGCCTGCTGATTCTGCCTTTGAAACTGACCTCCTGACTGATTGCTCTGACGGTTCTGATACTGATGCTGAGGATACTGCCTTTGGAATTGCTGATGCTGCTGAGGTGGACGCTGGTTCTGCCTGAACTGCTGAGGTTGATTGCCTGAGAAACGAGGACGATTGCTGCTTCCAGGCTGGGGTCCACTGATCTTGCGCTTACGATCTTCCATCTCCTTACGCTTTCTCTCCGTCATGATTGCTCTGTCAATCAGGTGCTGGAATGTCGGGAAGGTATGATTCATCAGTTGGTACTGCAGAGGGTCAACCAAGCCTCTCAGGAAACGGTATTGTCGCTTGGCGTCGGTGTTGACATCTTCAGGAGCATAGCGAGACAATTGCAGAAACCTGTCTCGGTACTCACTGACAGACAATGGCCCTTGCTTGAGAGCCAGGAACTCCTCTTTCTTCACTGTCATCAGACCTGCAGGGACATGGTACTGACGAAAGCTTCCTCTGAACTCTTCCCAAGTGATGGCGTCAGGGTGGGCATGGGTGGCGAGATAAGACTCCCACCATGATTGGGCTGCTCCTCTCAACAGACGGGGACCATACAGAACTTTCTCCATGTCATCGCACTGAGCGGTATGCAACTCCCGCTCCACAGTGCGCAGCCAATCTTCAGCATCCATGGGGTCAGAAGAATGAGCGAACGTTGGTGGATGACCTCTCATGAATTCAGCACGCTTGTCTCTAGGCATCTGAGGCATCTGAGGCTGAGGTGGGGCCTGCTGCTGTTGCTGCTGCTGCTGCTGAATGGCGGCCAAAGTCTGACCGATGGCTTGAACTGCCTGAGTCTGCATCAGGAACATCTGCTCGATGGACATCGGGGGCGGGGGCGGCAGGTGCTGCTGCTGGGGCACCTCCTCCTGTTGAGCGGCTCGCTCCTGTTGAGCACGCCTTCCTCCTCTGCGCCTGTTCTCTGACATCTACAGAATGCAACCACACATCAGAACTGATCTGGCAAATCTTGCAGCATAAGGAAAGAGAATAGAATTCTTCAACAGCACTGAACAGATGAGCATCTTCACTGATCTCCAACACAGACCACACAGCTTCTCAGATAGAAAGGAAAGTGGAATAAAAGGGGTTTCCCAACTATATAACTAACTCCATTAACATAATAGATAAACCAAAATGCAGGGGATACCAACACTCTGGTGACAGTCATTACAAAGATCCAAACCAAACATAGTTCATCATGACAAACATAAATGCACAGGATATAGCAAACTACCCTGTCTAACTAAGACTAACTAAGACCGAAACCAACGCTAAGACTGAAGCTTCTATGTATATATTTCGTATTAATTACAAGATCCAACTCTAACGATCTATGGTTCTAGAGTTATCTTGGTCTTGCAGTCGGGATTGCCATAAGACTGGTGTCCACGCTGAGGTGAGCGGTACGGGTGCTGAGTCCCGACGGGAGCGGGGGAACCACCATCCAGGTGACGACGATCCGCGCGCTCAGCCCGCAGCAGGGCGATCTCAGCACGAGCCCTACTCAGCTCGTCTAATGCATGGTCCAGCTCCGTGTTTAGCACGGCGGCTAGGTTGACTGTGCTGCTCAACCTAGGATTGCCCTCACCGACAGGTGAGACAATCACGCCTCCTGTGCTGCCGGATGGACGGCGGGGGTAATACTTCAGGTCGAGACCGTCAGCTACCCCACCGAAAACCGAGCAGTAGTGCGAAAGCGCACGCCGTGCAGCATCTTGCATGGCTGCCTCAGCTGAGTCCCGCTCAGAGATAGAATAGTGCTCTGAACAGGCCTCTGCACCCTGGAGACTGTTCTCCGGGCAGCGCACCAAGCAGGTTGCCTCCCAGCGGTCCGGGTAGACCCCGCGACTGTGCTGGTAGACCACACAGCGATACTCGACGGACCAAGTATGCCGGTCAAATGCCCGACGTAGCAGGGTGTCGAGCGCATCGTGGAAGTGACACCCGCGAGCAGCGTCGCGAGTGATGGGTCGAGCAACCCATCCTTCCGGCTCAAGGTTAGCAGAGAAGTCGGTGTCGTGGCTTGAGCTGTCGTCGCCTCCTCCGTCGTCTGGGTCTCCTCCAGCAGCTACTCCAGAAGCTGGGACGCCCAGTGGTGGTGCAGGGGGCGGCTCCAGAGGAAGCACAGGGGAGCAGCTCCTCACAGACTCTATCTCCTGCTGGAGCGAGAAGGAAGAGCTCTGCTGCTCCTGTCGTCGACGCTCCTGCTCCTCACGCAGGCGGTGGTGTAGTCTCTCCAAGTGGCTGGACTGTCCGGCCACTGGACGGCGAAGCGGACGCTCAGCAAGGCGGGAGGGTAAGAAGGGGATGACTGACTTTCGTGCAGTGTGTCTAAGTCGAGCCATCTACAAAAGACATCGCAAGCAAAAGGGTAAGAACAGAATCAATATGACCAGCAAATAATGAATCCTAAGTAAATGAAGGATTAGAATAAAACATAATTTTCAGCAAGGTATATTATATAGTAGAACATAGGTTCGGTCGGTATGACCAACTTTTGAAGGGATATCAAAGTCAAGGAAGGGACAGAGGTCTATAGTCCTTAGAATGACCATTCTACTCTAGGTTAGCGGTCCTACAGTCAGCACGGCTTTGATACCACTTATGTCACACCCGGTTTTAGAAGGTAAACCGAATGCGAACCATGTACGTGCCAGGATCAGTTATTCACGTACACAGCAGTTACATAACATGGACATCATCACACAGTGCTCAAAATAGCATTAATAAGGGAAATAGTCGATTACATCATACGTCTGAGACGTCCATATAGTTCTTACAATAAATCAAAGTGCGGAAAAGAAACGTAGATAACCGCGGCCTTCACAGGCAGCCGACTGGGGGTTGCCGCTAACCCACACCTAGAACTCGTCGTAATCTTGGAACTCCTGGAAGTCTTCTTCCACGACTTCATCTTCGCCTGAGCAGTGGTTGCAATGCTAACAACCTGGGGATGGGGGGGGGGGGGTTTGGTGTGTAGAGCAAGGGTGAGTACACATCAACATACTCAGCAAGTATCCTGTTTGGCTGTAGTGGACTAGCTGTATGTGGGGATAAGTCAAGCAGTTGCTTTTAGTTGGTCAAATTATTACTTACTAGTAGAAAGCTAAGTTTTAGCATTAACCCAAGTTATTAACCCAAACGTACTCCTTTCCAAACGGAAAGAGTACCACTTACCAGTACCATAGTCATAACCAGAATCATCGATCTCATAACCACCTGTACCACAATGTCTCTGATCAAGTACCACTAATCACTGGAGCTCCCTTGGCCGCTCATAACCGTGAGCACGGCTGATATATCAGTTTTTCAAACACTCTGCAGAGGTTGTGCACTTTACCCACAAGCCGTGATTCCCATTCTGCCCGGAGATCATGACTCTCCATTGATCACTACCAAGGTGACCCAGCAGGGCATCACTACGTAGCCTTTACAAAGATTCCCCGGGGCTGTAGCCACCCGTTAGGTTTCCTAAATGTACCGCACTCCTCCCCAAGGGACAAATCAACCTTGGCAGAGCGAGCCGCATACACCGAGCCCCATTGACGGCACGACGGCTAAGTGAACTACACCCCGGATCCTCTAATTATTCAGCTAAGGGCACCCCATTCTACCCTCATGGTTGCACTGTTTTCCCGGGCGGTCATCCATAGAACAGGTCCTTACGGAGAGGCACTCGAGAAACCGCTCGAGCCCCCTTGAAGGTCACAAGCATAACATCGTAATAAGAGAAGGGAAAAACAGCGTATCATAGATAATCTCATCATGTTCATTGATTAGAGTTTGAGCAATAGCATAGAGCTAAACAGTAATAATCCAACCCAAATAGGTAATCAAGGACAGGGATAACAAAAGCTAGTCAAACCTTAGGTATAAATATGTAAAGCGGGAGGTGAATTAAAGAATGAATAGGACAGAGATAGGTCAAGGGACACTTGCCTCCACCAACCGACTGCTGCTCAGGGGCTTCTCCTGCGAGTTCCTCGGGCTCTTCAACCGGATCGTTCTCTAAGCGGGTGCAAGCATACATACATCCATCCATCGAAATTAGGAAACCAACAGTACACCATACAAGAGAACAAGTAAAGCAAATATGCATAGAATACCACATACGATAATGAATTTACCTTGGTTAGAAAGAAACGAGGGAAAGTTTCGCAGGGGTTGAGGCTTATGCTCGAGGGACACTACGGGTAGACGAAAGACTAGACGTCACGTGCTCTAGTTTTAATTAGTTCTAACAAAAGAATTAGCTACATGCACTAATGTAATCGCAACCACTTTTAGTAGATTAACATTGAACGAGATAGATGATTAGTTATACGAATTAACTAACGTAACCAATTTCCAAATTGAGACTCCTATCGTATTAATATAAACGACGCGATTAGCGCATATAGAAGACGGGGGGGGTAGACGAGGGGTTAGGGGGTAGACGAGGCACGACGAGTCGTGCCAAGGCACGCGCACTACGCGGGCACGCACGCGAGGCCGCACGCACACGCCGCGGACTAACCGTACGCACGTCGGAGCCGTGCGCTAGCCGAGCTCAAAGCCGCGTGCCATAGGCACGCTGGGCCAAGCTCGAGGCCACGCAGGGGCCGACACGACGCGAGCAAGGCACGGCGGGGCGAGCGGGCAAGCACGCCGGGAAAAGCGAGCGCGGGCGAGCGAGGATACGGCCGGGCGAGGCCGAACGCGGGGATGGGCGGCCGAGCCGGGGCACGGGGGCGGTTGAACCGGGGGGCGGCCAAGCTCGCCGGGAGGCGGCCGAGCTCGCCGGGAGGGGCGGTTGGGCCGGGCCGGGGCGCGAGCGGCCGAGCCGAGGCCGGGGCAGCCGAGGCCGGGTAGGGGCGGGACGCCGGGGGCGCGGGCGGCCGAGCTCGCCGGGCGCGGGCGGCCGAGCTCGCCGGGCGCGGGCGGCCGAGCTCGCCGGGCGCGGGGAAGGGCGGGGCGCGGCCGGGCGGGACGCTGGGGGCGCGGGCCGAGGCGGGGTCGCCGGAGCGGGGCCGAGGCGGGGTCGCCGGAGCGGGGCCGAGGCGGGGTCACCAGAGCAGGGCCGAGGCGGGGTCGCCGGAGCGGGGCCGAGGCGGGGAGGGCGCGGTCGGGCGGCTCGCCGGCGCGCGCGCGGACGCGGGGCCGGGGACGGGGAGCGCGGGGCCGGGCGCCATGGCCGCGAGCGGCCGGGCCGAGCCGAGCGGCGGGGGCGCGACCGGCCGAGCCGGGGGCCAAGGCGGGCGGCGCGGGGAAGGGCGCCGGGGAGAGGAGAGGGAGGAGGGAGAGGGAGGAGGAGGGAGGGGCCTCACCGGAGGGGAGAACGGCGGCGGCGGCGGGGAGCGGCGGCGGCGCGGGACGCGGGGGAGGGCGCCGGTTAGGGTTTGGGGAGAGAGAGGGAGAGGAAATGACGGGCGGGGCCCGCGGGAGGATTTTTGGAAAAAAGAAAAGAGGTGGGGGCGGCTGGGCCGGCTGGGCCCAAAGGGGGGAGGGAGGGGGGCGCGCGGGTGGGCCGGCCAGGAGGCCCACGCGGGAGGGGAGGGGGGAGGCGGCTTGGGCCGAAATGGGAAAGGGAGAGAGAGAGAAAAAGAAAAGGATTTTTCTTTTTCTAAAATCTAAATTTTTGGATGAATGCTTTCACATTTTAATCAATCAAAAAATGCATGGTTCGGCATGGTGCATCACAGAAAATAAAGTGTTCTAAGGTTTTGCTTCACACGAGGTCTAAAGCCAAAACCCGCTGCGACTTTGGAAAAGATCAAGGCTTAGCGAGAAGAAAAGGGAAAAGGAAAGAGTAACGCCTGAATTTGGTGAGAGAAAAGAAGAAAAAAATCTACCCCCAAATTCAGGGCGTTACAATGTTGGCTTCGTCTTCATCCCTGGCGGCTGCGCACGACGGCGCCCTTAGCCCGTGCGGTTGCCCTCACCGGCGAGTAGTGCGCCCAGAGCTACGGAGCCCAGTTTCTCCTACCGGTAGCGAGCTATGCATAGAGAAGACACAGGCGGACTCAGTTTGTAGGTTCCTTACCTAGGTTTGGCGTGCTAGGGAACGTAGTCGACAGAGGGACGCGGTCCACGGCGACCATCCTGCTTCGGTGAGCAATTAACGAGACCCCGGTGTACCACTTCGACCGAGACAGCCATGGCCACCATCCGAGGAACCCCGTGAGCCCCCAGACCAGCGCTCATGCCCAGAGCGCCCACGTAGTTTGGTGCCCAAGGCGGTGCTTGGGTCCGCCGCCATGCCCTAGCTCCAATTGAGGGAGTCGCTGGTCCGGAAGAGGTTCTAGCCGCCACCGCAATGACTCCACGGCGAAGGTCCCGAGCGACGCCCGAAGCTTAGGCGAGGGCGCACCGGCGGTCGTTGTTGACGGGTCTCTTCTTTCTTCCCATTCCTACTCTCTCGGGTATTACTTAGCTCTGCGCGACGATTCCTTCTCCCTCACTCCCCACGACCGCGGCGGAGGTTAGATTTCTAGGGCTTGGGTTGGGGGCTCGAGATCCCAGAGGCTCTATATATGAGGTACGGGCGGAGACCGTGTGGTTTGGCCGGTAACGGAACCCCCCGGAGCTTGCGGCGAAGTTCCGCCATTGGCGACGAGGTCGTTGTGGGAGAGACTGACAGATGAGCCCTACCGGGCAGTGAGCGCGCGGTCGGCTGTCAAGTGGACCCAAGTGGTCAGCGGGTCTGGTTAAGTGATGCGCGCGGATTAGTGTTGGTGGGCCGTGCAGTGAAGAAAGCAATTATGGGCCGAGCGAGTGGGATGGAGGAGAAATGAACAGGGAGTGGGCTGCGAGGGTGGAAGCGGCCCAGGTAGCACAGGGTGAGGCTTTCTCTTTTTTTCTTTTTATTTATGTGTTCTTCCCTTTTCTATTTCAAATTCAAATTACAATTTGAATTTAGGTCTGAGTTTCATCTCCAAAAACAAATACACAAACAAAAGTATTCCAGCATGAATATGATTTGTTTCAATTTTTTTTATTATATTTTTTTACACAAATGATTTTAAATATGAAATTCATACACATTAAAATAGAGAATAGGTATTAAAATCTCTAGTTTATAAAATCCTTTTGAGAATAATTATAAATGTCTATTTCAGTAGAGGGATAACTAAAATCATATAGGTGGTACTTTTATTAAAAAGTATATTTGTTTCAAGGGATGTTAACTTCAAGAATAAGGTAAGTATGGTTTTTAATTCAAAAAGAAATATTTGGAGAACTTTTCTTAGTTTTTTTAAAAATGGGCGTTACAAATTATACCTTTCAAACTTAAACTTGTCTCAAAATTTTGGGTACAAATGCAAGAACTCCATCATGAGGTGCATAATTCTATATCTATTTATTTTGTTATTTGGCTAACTTAATTCTATTCAATTAGACATTCAAAAGCATGAGAAACCCAATAATATCCAAGGGTTTCAAAAATCCCTAAAACACTATCTTAGATATATTCATTTATTTATTTCATCATTGTTTTTTTTCTACCAATTTTTGGGCTTTACAAATCCTACCCCCTTAACAGAAATCTCGTCCTCGAGATTTGTAAGAAAAGGGATACAAAAGAATTGGTTTGTAATTCAGCTTGTAGTCTATAGTTGGTTCAAAAATCTGGAGTCTCATTTTTTTATAGTCAATAGGGGTTGATTAGGAGAGCATAGGTATCCGACTACTTATTATGTGGATATAAGCTGGACAGGTTGTGGTAAGAAAGATTATGGCAAGGAGAAGACTTCATCTGAAATATTTAAATCCTGATTCATCTCGAGATTTGCTTTGATTTGTATATTCTTCCTTGTCGATGTTGGTCTTTTCTTCTCCAGTCTTTGATCTCATTGAGTCGGGGTCAGTGTATATCATCGGAGTTGGGAAATAAGGTTAAGATAGGTATCGATGAGATAGACTTCATGGTGTAGGTCAAAGTTTGTTTGATGTTGGGTGGGGATAGACAGATTATGCAATCCATCATGACTCTATTGGTTGGGTTAGCTCATGGTTGTTATTCTAGAGTGGGATAAATACGCTAATTAGGGCAAGATGAATCCCGTAGAATCTTTTGAGGTTAGTTAGATCTATTAGAATGACATGAAATCTTTTTCAAGATAGGATGATTCTATTAAGGCAATAGAGTATCTCTTAGGACAAGGTAAATCTATTAAGCTAGATTAGGATAAGTTAGGATCTTTTTGAGAGGAGATGGATCTATGAGTGTAGGATAGAATCTTTTAAGATGAGATAGATTTTGTTAGGCTAGCTGCATTAATGGGGCATAATCTAGTTTGTCTGTTTATCATTTCTATAAGCATTTTTCCTATATACATATGCAGATGTAATTGTGAACATTACTCCACAATTCATCACACTCAATCAAAGATCCAAATCATACAAATATCATAAGAACAGACATTCAAGTTCATAGATATCTATAAAAGTAGTTTTATTTTTTTGTTCCTAAGAGTAGGTCTCCTATTCCTAAAGGTCACTTTAGGCACATGATTTCAAAGTGTGAAATCCATATTTGTCTTTGGAAAGAAAAAGGTAAGGATAATCAGAGTAAAGCGGAAATAGATGAGAAAAGATTAAGAAAAGTTCAGAAAAGAATCAGAGTAGCAAAGGTAAGTAAATATTAGTTGTCCAGTTCTATCTAGGTTTCGTCCTACAGTCAACATTCCTCTGATACCACTTCTGTCACACCCGGGTTTTAGGGGTCCAAAGCCCGAGTGCGAACATAATCACCAGGTGTGCTGGGACCAAGTCTCACACATATGATGAATCATGGCACAGGATCGAATGTCACAACTTTACTATATAATAAGAGTTCTATACAAAATAAATAAATAATTACATTATAAAAAGACAACGGTCCAGCAACCCAAAGTTGACTGGGGGACGACGGCCTAGACCTCTCACGAACTCGTCACAGCATCCTCCATGCGCCTTATCATGTGGTACCTGTTCTTGACCTGTGGGGGGTGTGAGACAGCAAGAGTGAGCTCACATACGTTCATCGCTCAACAAGTTGTGGGGAATAATGTGAATGAACTCGCCAAAGGTGGGAGTTCATGTGAAGTGTAAGGCTTACCAAAGAGGATAGTTAGAGCTGAGCATTGCTTTTAAAGTTGGTCAAAATTTTATTAGCAATTACTAAGTATAAGTAAATACCAAACCCAATTAAGTAGTAGAACAAAAGTAACAACATCACCTGCGATGCTATGCATATGACAAATTGAATTTAGTTCCATAAATTAATCATGTGAGGGTCCGAGCTGCTCATGACCGTGAGCACGACTAGTATACCAGTTTTACACTCTGCAGAGGTTGCGCATCTTTACCTAGAAGTCATGTTACCCATCTACCAAGGGATCGCGACTTCCCATACACCTCTACCGAGGAGGTGAGGCAGGGTAACACTACGAGGCCTTTATAAAGTTCCACTAGCTTCAGAAAACCCGCTACAGTTTATAGGAAGCTCTAATGCAGGGATCCCTCGCATGACCGCCATCGCAGCAAAATCATCCCAAGGACCTCCCTACACTGACCACTCCCCTACTGCCCTTGCCCCTTTCAGGTAAGGTAGTCTTCCACTAGCTTTCCTAATTAATCAGCCAAGGGCGTCCATAAACCCTTGTGGTAGCACTGTTTTCTCGGGTGGTCGCTCCATGTTCCAATTAACATAATGATCTTATCATGAACAGTAAATAACAACGGATAACAAAAGTATAATCATGAATAATGTATCTTCATACCCAAAACCACATAAAGCACTAGCAAGTACTACCCAAAAAGTTCAGTGGTAAACAAGGTATAAAGATAATCAAACTAGGGTAACCTATTGGGTCCCATCAAAATTAACCTATGCAGATCATTATGATTAATTAGAACATGAGTGGGTAAAAAAGAAGTGATCAAGGGCACAACTTGCTTGGGACTTGAGATTCCAGGTACCAACTTGCTCTTCAGATGACACGTGTCCTCACTCTAGTCGTAGCAATACAAAGAAACATTGTATAGGCAAAATTAACATTACACCAAACATAAGTACAAATTGCGTAATAATAATCTACGCGTTGCTACGAGATCGTGGGCTCGATAATCACTGATTTCGGATCTACGGTTATGAAGTTATGGTTTTCCGAAGATCCACCTGGTTAAATATAGAATAGACTAATTGCAACATTTTAACCTATATTTCATGACCAAACAAAATTACTAGATGATAATAAATATTATTGTGAGACTAATGCAACTATAATGGATCAAAAAGTAGTTACGATTATTGAGCTATGAATTTCTGAAACTATCTAGCACCTAGAATAGATTAATTCGAATAAACAAATTTAATCCAAGATTCATGGTTAAACAAGGGTACTAGGTGATAAACAATATTAATACAAAATTATTGCAACTAGAATGACTCAATTTGGAGTTAAAATGAATTAACTATGAATTTCACAAGTTTCTGGAATTATTTTTGTATTAAAAATCAAATTCTGTAATTAATTATCCATTTTCATTATTCTCTGGATCGAGCACTAATTATAGAGAACTCTGGGGGCAAATCTAAAAGTTTTCCCCAGACTCAGTCTACACCCTCCCTTGGACGGCGGGTTGTTTATAGGATTTTACAGGGTCTCTTTAGCATATATTACATCGTGAAGGGGTAAAGGTGAATATTGGTCGTTGGATCGCCAACCTATGGTCTGGATTAAATCTGTTTTCAACCGAACCGGTACATACATAGGACCATCGATCATGGAATCAACGGCCCGCAAGTCATCCACCCCCCCCCCCCCCAAACAGCTCGCGCCACACGATCTGGAACGCACGACCATGATTTAAACAAAATCGAAGGGTACCGACTTCCAATCAGGACCAATCAAACGCCATCCAACGGTGACGGTAGGATCCAAGGACAAATGTTTTTCTCCTTTGATCACGACCGTCCACCAAATGATCAACGTGCCGGCTTCGTCTTCATCCCTGGCGGCTACGCACGACGGCGCCCTTAGCCCGTGCGGCTGCTCTCGCCGGCGAGTAGTGCGCCGAGAGCTACGGAGCCCAGTTTCTCCTACCGGTAGCGAGCTACGCATAGAGAAGACACAGGCGGACTCAGTTTGTAGGTTCCTTACCTAGGATTGGCGTGCCAGGGAACGTAGTCGACAGAGGGACGCAGTCCACGGCGACCATGATAGTCGCCTAGAGGGGGGGTGAATAGGGTGAAACTGAAATTTACAAATATAAACACAACTACAAGCTGGGTTAGCGTTAGAAATTGAAAACGAGTCCGCGAGAGAGGGTGCAAAACAAATCGCAAACAAATGAAGAGTGAGACATGCGGATTTGTTTTACCGAGGTTCGGTTCTCGCAAACCTACTCCCCGTTGAGGAGGCCACAAAGGCCGGGTCTCTTTCAACCCTTCCCTCTCTCAAACGGTCCCTCGGACCGAGTGAGCTTCTCTTCTCAAATCAAAGCCGGGAACAAAACTTCCCCACAAGGGCCACCACACAATTGGTGCCTCTTGCCTTGATTACAATGGAGTTTTGATCACAAGAACAAGTGAGAAAGAAAAGAAGCAATCCAAGCGCAAGAGCTCGAAAGAACACAAGCAAATCTCTCTCACTAGTCACTAAAGCTTTGTGTGGAATTTGGAGAGGATTTGGTCTCTTTGGTGTGTCTAGAATTGAATGCCTAGCTCTTGTAAGTGGTTGAGAAGTGGAAAACTTGGATACCATGAATGGTGGGTGGTTGGGGGTATTTATAACCCCAACCACCAAACTAGCCGTTTGGTGAGGCTGTCTGTTCGATGGCGCACCGGACAGTCCGGTGCACACCGGACATGTCCGGTGCGACAGCCACGTCACCAAAAGCCGTTGGGGTCGACCGTTGGAGCTCTGTCTTCTGGGCCCGCCTGGATGTCCGGTGGCGCACCGGACATGCACTGTAGATTGTCCGGTGCGCCAGCATGGGCGTGCCTGACCTCTGCGCGCGCAGCACGCGCATTTAATGCGTCGCAGGTAGCCGTTGGCGCCGAAATAGCCGTTACCCCGCTGTTACACCGGACAGTCCGGTGTACACCGGACAGTCCGGTGAATTATAGTGGAGCTGCTTCAACGAAATCCCTAGGCTGGCGAGTTCCGGAGGCCGCTCTTCCTTGGAGCACCGGACATGTCCGGTGTACACCGGACAGTCCGGTGAATTGTAGCGCGTCGGCTTCCGAGAATTTCCGAAGGCGAAGAGTTTGAAGTCGGAGTCCTCTGGTGCACCAGACATGTCCGGTGGCACACCGGACAGTCCGGTGCGCCAGACCAGAGGTGCCTTCGGTTGGCCCTTGCTCCTTTGTTTGAACCCAATACTTGGTCTTTTGATTGGCTAAGTGTGAACCTTTGGCACCTGTATAACTTATACACTAGATCAAACTAGTTAGTCTAAATATTTGAGTTGGGCAATTCAACCACCAAAATTAATTAGGGACTAGGTGTAAGCCTAATTCCCTTTCTATCTCCCCCTTTTTGGTGATTGATGCCAACACAAACCAAAGCAAATATAAAAGTGCATGATTGAACTAGTTTGCATAATGTAAGTGCAAAGGTTGCTTGGAATTTAGCCAATATAAATACTTATATGATGTGCATGGATTGTTTCTTTGTTTTTAACATATTGGACCACATTTGCACCACAAGTTTTGTTTTGCAAATTCTTTTGTAAATTCTTTTCAAGGACTTTTTGCAAGATAGTCAAAGGTAAATGAGTAAGATTTTTGTGAAGCATTTTCAAGATTGAAAATTTCTCCCTTTGTTTCAAATGCTTTTCCTTTGACTAAACAAAAAACTCCCCCTCAAATAAATTCTCCTCTTAGTGTTCAAGAGGGTTTTAAGGTATCAAGTTTTGAAAATACTACTTGCTCCCCCTTTAGAACACAAAGAGATACCAATTTGAAATTTACCAATTGAAAATCATTAATTTTTAAAATTAGGGTGGTGGTGCGGTCCTTTTGCTTTGGGCCATTACTTTCTCCCCCTTTGGCATGAATCGCCAAAAACAGATACTTGGAATGAAATATAGGCCCTTTGAAGTACTTTCTCCCCCTTTGGTCATAAATAAAACATATGAGTAAAGATTATACCAAAGATGGAGAGTGATGCGGAGAGACGGCGAAGGATGAGTAGTAGAGTGGAGTGGAAGCCTTTGTCTTCGCCGAAGACTCCAATTCCCTTTCAATATACCTATGACTTGGTTTGAAATACACTTGAAAACACATTAGTCATAGCATATATCAAAGAGACATGATCAAAGGTATACTTATGAGCTATGTGTGCAAGTTTAGCAAAAGAAATTTCTAGAATCAAGAATATTGAGCTCATGCCTAAGTTTGGTAAAAGATTGTTCATCAAGTGGCTTGGTAAAGATATCGGCTAATTGATCTTTAGTGTTAATGTATGAAATCTCGATATCCCCCTTTTGTTGGTGATCCCGAAGAAAATGATACCGAATGGCTATGTGTTTAGTGCGGCTATGCTCAACAGGATTATCCGCCATGCGGATTGCACTCTCATTATCACATAGAAGAGGAACTTTGGTTAGTTTGTAACCGTAGTCCCGCAGGGTTTGCCTCATCCAAAGCAATTGCGCGCAACAATGGCCTGCGGCAATATACTCGGCTTCGGCGGTAGAAAGAGCAACCGAATTTTGCTTCTTTGAAGCCCAAGACACCAAGGATCTTCCCAAGAACTGGCAAGTCCCCGATGTGCTCTTCCTATTAATCTTACACCCCGCCCAATCGGCATCTGAATAACCAATCAAATCAAACGTGGATCCCCGAGGGTACCAAAGCCCAAACTTAGGTGTGTAAGCCAAATATCTCAAGATTCGTTTTACGGCCGTAAGGTGGGATTCCTTAGGGTCGGATTGGAATCTTGCACACATGCATACGGAAAACATAATGTCCGGTCGAGATGCACATAAATAAAGCAATGAACCAATCATCGACCGGTATACCTTTTGATCCACGGACTTACCTCCCGTGTCGAGGTCGAGATGCCCATTTGTTCCCATGGGTGTCTTGATGGGCTTGGCATCCTTCATTCCAAACTTGCTTAGAATGTCTTGAGTATACTTTGTTTGGCTAATGAAGGTGCCCTCTTGGAGTTGCTTGACTTGGAATCCTAGAAAATACTTCAACTCCCCCATCATCGACATCTCGAATTTCTTTGTCATGATCCTACTAAATTCTTCACATGTAGATTCGTTAGTAGACCCAAATATGATATCATCAACATAAATTTGGCATACAAACAAATCATTGTCAAGAGTTTTAGTGAATAAAGTAGGATCGGCCTTGCCGACTTTGAAGCCATTTGCAATAAGGAAATCTCTAAGGCATTCATACCACGCTCTTGGGGCTTGCTTGAGCCCATAAAGCGCCTTAGAGAGCCTATAAACATGGTTAGGGTACTCACTATCTTCAAAGCCGGGAGGTTGCTCAACATAGACCTCTTCCTTGATTGGTCCATTGAGGAAGGCACTTTTCACGTCCATTTGATAAAGCTTAAAGCCATGGTAAGTAGCATAGGCTAATAATATGCGAATTGACTCAAGCCTAGCTACGGGTGCATAGGTTTCACCGAAATCCAAACCTTCAACTTGGGAGTATCCCTTGGCCACAAGTCGAGCTTTGTTCCTTGTCACCACACCATGCTCATCTTGCTTGTTGCGGAAAACCCATTTGGTTCCTACAACATTTTGGTTAGGACGTGGAACTAAATGCCATACCTCATTCCTAGTGAAGTTGTTGAGCTCCTCTTGCATCGCCACCACCCAATCCGAATCTTGGAGTGTTTCCTCTACCCTGTGTGGCTCAATAGAGGAAACAAAAGAGTAATGTTCACAAAAATGTGCAACACGAGATCTAGTAGTTACCCCCTTATGAATGTCGCCGAGGATGGTGTCAATGGGCTGATTTCGTTGGATTGCTTGGTGGACTCTTGGGTGTGGCGGCCTTTGCTCTTCATCCTCCTTGTCTTGATCATTTGCATCTCCCCCTTGATCATTGCTGTCATCTTGAGGTGGCTCATTTGCTTGATCTTCTACTTCATCAACTTGAGCTTCATCCTCAATTTGAGTTGGTGGAGATGCTTGCGTGGAGGAGGATGGTTGATCTTGTGCATTTGGAGCCTCTTCGGATTCCTTAGGACACACATCCCCAATGGACATGTTCCTTAGTGTGATGCACGGAGCCTCTTCAATACCTTTCTCATCAAGATCAACTTGCTCTACTTGAGAGCCGTTAGTCTCATCAAACACAACGTCACAAGAAACTTCAACTTGTCCGGAGGACTTGTTAAAGACTCTATATGCCCTTGTGTTTGAATCATATCCTAGTAAAAAGCCTTCTACAGTCTTAGGAGCAAATTTAGATTTTCTACCTCTTTTAACAAGAATAAAGCATTTGCTACCAAAGACTCTAAAATATGAAATGTTGGGCTTTTTACCGGTTAGGAGTTCATATGATGTCTTCTTGAGGATTCGGTGAAGATATAACCGGTTGATGGCGTAGCAAGCGGTGTTGACCGCCTCGGCCCAAAACCGATCCGAAGTCTTGTACTCATCAAGCATGGTTCTTGCCATGTCCAATAGAGTTCTATTCTTCCTCTCCACTACACCATTTTGTTGTGGCGTGTAGGGAGAAGAGAACTCATGCTTGATGCCCTCCTCCTCAAGGAAGCCTTCGATTTGAGAGTTCTTGAACTCCGTTCCGTTGTCGCTTCTAATTTTCTTGATCCTTAAGCCGAACTCATTTTGAGCCCGTCTCAAGAATCCCTTTAAGGTCTCTTGGGTCTGAGATTTTTCCTGCAAAAAGAATACCCAAGTGAAGCGAGAATAATCATCCACTATTACAAGACAATACTTACTCCCACTGATGCTTATGTAAGCAATCGGGCCGAATAGATCCATGTGGAGTAGCTCAAGCGGCCTGTCGGTCGTCATGATGTTCTTGTGTGGATGATGGACTCCAACTTGCTTTCCTGCCTGGCATGCGCTACAAACCCTGTCTTTCTCAAAATGAACATTTGTTAGTCCTAAAATGTGTTCTCCCTTTAGAAGCTTGTGAAGATTCTTCATCCCAACATGTGCTAGTCGGCGATGCCAGAGCCAGCCCATGTTAGTCTTAGCAATTAAGCAAGTGTCGAGTTCAGCTCTATCAAAATCTACCAAGTATAGCTGACCCTCTAACACTCCCTTAAATGCTATTGAATCATCACTTCTTCTAAAGACAGTGACACCTACATCAGTGAAAAGACAGTTGTAGCCCATTTTACATAATTGAGATACAGAAAGCAAATTGTAATCTAATGAATCTACAAGAAAAACATTGGAAATAGAATGGTCAGGAGATATAGCAATTTTACCAAGACCTTTGACCAAACCTTGATTTCCGTCCCCGAATGTGATAGCTCGTTGGGGATCTTGGTTTTTCTCATAGGAGGAGAACATTTTCTTCTCCCCTGTCATGTGGTTTGTGCACCCGCTGTCGAGTATCCAACTTGAGCCCCCGGATGCATAAACCTACAAAACAAGTTTAGTTCTTGACTTTAGGTACCCAAATGGTTTTGGGTCCTTTGGCATTAGACACAAGAACTTTGGGTACCCAAACACAAGTCTTTGACCCCTTGTGCTTGCCCCCAACATATTTGGCAACTACTTTGCCGGATTTGTTAGTTAAAACATATGATGCATCAAAAGTTTTAAATGAAATGTCATGATCATTTGATGCACTAGGAGTTTTCTTCTTAGGCAACTTAGCACGGGTTGGTTGCCTAGAGCTAGATGTCTCACCCTTATACATAAAAGCATAGTTAGGGCCAGAGTGAGACTTCCTAGAGTGAATTTTCCTAATTTTGTCCTCGGGATAACCAGCAGGGTATAAAATGTAACCCTCGTTATCCTGAGGCATGGGAGCCTTGCCTTTAACAAAATTAGATAATCTTTTAGGAGGGGCACTAAGTTTGACATTGTCTCCCCTTTGGAAGCCAATGTCATCCTTGATGCCAGGGCGTCTCCCATTATAGTGCATACTTCTAGCAAATTTAAATTTTTCATTCTCTAAGTTATGCTCGGCAATTTTAGCGTCTAATTTAGCTATATGATCATTTTGTTGTTTAATTAAAGCCATGTGATCATGTATAGCATCAATGTTAATATCTCTACATCTAGTACAAATAGAAGTGTGCTCAATGATAGATGTAGAGGGTTTGCAAGATTTTAGTTCTACAACCTTAGCATGCAATATTTCATTTTTACTTCTAAGGTCGGAAATAGTAGCATTGCAAACATCAAAATCTTTAGCCTTAGCAATTAATTTCTCATTTTCAATTTTAAGGCTAGCAAGAGAAATGTTCAATTCATCAATCCTAGCAAGAAAATCAACATTATCATCTCTAGGATTGGGAATTGAAATATTACAAACATGAGAATCAACCTTAGCTATCAAATTAGTATTTTCATTTCTAAGGTTGTCTATTGTCTCATGGCAAGCGCTTAGCTCACTAGATAATTTTTCACATTTCTCAATTTCTAGAGCATAAGCATTTTTAACCTTAACATGTTTCTTGTTTTCCTTAATTAGGAAGTCCTCTTGAGAATCCAAAAGGTCATCCTTTTCATGAATAGCACTAATCAATTCATTTAATTTTTCTTTTTGTTCCATGTTAAGGTTGGCAAAAAGGGTACGCAAATTATCTTCCTCATCACTAGCATTATCATCACTAGAGGATTCATATTTAGTGGAGGATTTAGATTTAACCTTCTTCTTTTTGCCGTCCTTTGCCATGAGGCACTTGTGGCCGACGTTGGGGAAGAGGAGTCCCTTGGTGACGGCGATGTTGGCGGCGTCCTCGTCGTCGGAGGAGTCGCTTGAGCTTTCGTCGGAGTCCCACTCCCGACAAACATAGGCATCGCCGCCCTTCTTCTTGTAGTACCTCTTCTTCTCCTTTCTTCTCCCCTTCTTGTCGTCGCCCCTGTCACTATCACTTGATAATGGACATTTAGCTATAAAGTGACCGGGCTTACCACACTTGTAGCAAACCTTCTTGGAGCGGGACTTGTAGTCTTTCCCCCTCCTTTGTTTGAGGATTTGGTGGAAGCTCTTGATGACGAGCGCCATTTCCTCATTGTCGAGCTTGGAGGCGTCGATTGGTTGTCTACTTGGTGTAGACACCTCCTTCTTTTCCTCCGTCGCCTTGAATGCGACGGGTTGAGCTTCGGATGTGGAGGGATCATCAAGCTCGTTGATCTTCCTCGAGCCTTCGATCATGCACTCAAAACTTACAAAATTCCCGATTACTTCCTCGGGGGTCATTAGTGTATATCTTGGGTTGCCACGGATTAATTGAACTTGAGTAGGGTTAAGAAAAATAAGAGATCTTAGAATAACCTTAACCACCTCGTGGTCATCCCACTTTTTGCTCCCGAGGTTGCGCACTTGATTCACCAAGGTCTTGAGCCGGTTGTACATGTTTTGTGTCTCTTCTCCTTTGCGAAGCCGGAAGCGACCGAGCTCCCCCTCGATCGTTTCCCGCTTGGTGATCTTTGTAAGCTCATCTCCTTCGTGCGCGGTTTTGAGCACATCCCAAACCTCCTTGGCGCTCTTCAACCCTTGAACTTTGTTATACTCCTCTCTACTTAAAGAGGCAAGGAGTATTGTTGTTGCTTGAGAGTTGAAGTGCTCGATTTGGGCCACCTCATCCTCATCATAGTTTTTATCCCCTACGGATGGTACCTGTGCACCAAACTCAACAACATCCCATATACTTTTGTGGAGTGAGGTTAGATGAAATCGCATTAAATCACTCCACCTAGCATAATCTTCACCATCAAAAGTTGGTGGTTTGCCTAATGGGACGGAAAGTAAAGGTGCATGTTTAGAAATGCGAGGGTAGTGAAGGGGAATCTTACTATACTTCTTGCGCTCTTGGCGCTTAGAAGTGACGGATGCCGCGTCGGAGCCGGAGGTGGATGGCGATGAAGAATCGGTCTCGTAGTAGACCACTTTCCTCATCCTCTTCTTCTTGTCCCCACTCCGACGCGTCTTGTGAGAAGAGGATTTCTCCTTCTTCTCCTTTTGGTGTGAAGAAGACTTCTTCTCCTTCCCTTTGGAGGAGTTCTTCTTCTCCTTTCTCTTGGTGCGGGACTCTTCCGATGAAGTGCTCCCGTGGCTTGTAGTGGGCTTTTCGCCGGTCTCCATCTCCTTCTTGGCGTGATCTCCCGACATCACTTCAAGCGGTTAGGCTCTAATGAAGCACCGGGCTCTGATACCAATTGATAGTCGCCTAGAGGGGGGGTGAATAGGGCGAAACTGAAATTTACAAATATAAACACAACTACAAGCCGGGTTAGCGTTAGAAATTGAAAACGAGTCCGCGAGAGAGGGTGCAAAACAAATCGCAAACAAATGAAGAGTGAGACACGCGGATTTGTTTTACCGAGGTTCGGTTCTCGCAAACCTACTCCCCGTTGAGGAGGCCACAAAGGCCGGGTCTCTTTCAACCCTTCCCTCTCTCAAACGGTCCCTCGGACCGAGTGAGCTTCTCTTCTCAAATCAAAGCCGGGAACAAAACTTCCCCGCAAGGGCCACCACACAATTGGTGCCTCTTGCCTTGATTACAATGGAGTTTTGATCACAAGAACAAGTGAGAAAGAAAAGAAGCAATCCAAGCGCAAGAGCTCGAAAGAACACAAGCAAATCTCTCTCACTAGTCACTAAAGCTTTGTGTGGAATTTGGAGAGGATTTGGTCTCTTTGGTGTGTCTAGAATTGAATGCCTAGCTCTTGTAAGTGGTTGAGAAGTGGAAAACTTGGATACCATGAATGGTGGGTGGTTGGGGGTATTTATAACCCCAACCACCAAACTAGCCGTTTGGTGAGGCTGTCTGTTCGATGGCGCACCGGACAGTCCGGTGCACACCGGACATGTCCGGTGCGACAGCCACGTCACCAAAAGCCGTTGGGGTCGACCGTTGGAGCTCTGTCTTCTGGGCCCGCCTGGATGTCCGGTGGCTGTAACACCCCGTCCAATCCCTGGACCGACGGTACTTACTCCTAGCAGCTGTCTAGGATCATATATTGTCCCCACAGACCAACACGAGTCTTTTGTGCGCACTTTGTCCTCACTCATGCGCACCCGAGAAAACTTCCCGGTCGGTCACCCATCCCAAATTGCTCCAAGCCAAGCACGCTTAACTTGGAGGTTCTTTCGAGATAGGCTTCCGAAAAAGAAGATGCACCTTGTTGGTATGATTACACTATTAATTCTATTAAGCCTTGGGCCAGGACATCCCATCCCAGGGGCCAGGATATCACAATCCACCCCCCTTAGAAGACCGACGTCCTCGTCGGTCAATCCCAATCCAGGAACCTCCCCTCTTGGCCACGTCTGTATGTCTAGTGCCGTCATATGCCATGCCATGTGACCACTCCGGGCCCACATGCGCCATGCGCCATATACCCGAACCTCCTAGCCCACACACGCCCGTGAAACCGCGAGGGTCGGCTTTGATACCACTTGTAACACCCCGTCCAATCCCTGGACCGACGGTACTTACTCCTGGCAGCTGTCTAGGATCATATATTGTCCCCACAGACCAACATGAGTCTTTTGTGCGCACTTTGTCCTCACTCATGCGCACCCGAGAAAACTTCCCGGTCGATCACCCATCCCAAATTGCTCCAAGCCAAGCACGCTTAACTTGGAGGTTCTTTCGAGATAGGCTTCCGAAAAAGAAGATGCACCTTGTTGGTATGATTACACTATTAATTCTATTAAGCCTTGGGCCAGGACATCCCATCCCAGGGGCCAGGATATCACAGTGGCGCACCGGACATGCACTGTAGATTGTCCGGTGCACCAGCATGGGCGTGCCTGACCTCTGCGCGCGCAGCGCGCGCATTTAATGCGTCGCAGGTAGCCGTTGGCGCCGAAATAGCTGTTACCCCGCTGTTACACCGGACAGTCCGGTGAATTATAGCGGAGCTGCTTCAACGAAATCCCGAGGCTGGCGAGTTCCGGAGGCCGCTCTTCCTTGGAGCACCGGACATGTCCGGTGTACACCGGACAGTCCGGTGAATTGTAGCGCGCCGGCTTCCGAGAATTTCTGAAGGCGAAGAGTTTGAAGTCGGAGTCCTCTGGTGCATCGGACATGTCCGGTGGCACACCGGACAGTCCGGTGCGCCAGACCAGAGGTGCCTTCGGTTGGCCCTTGCTCCTTTGTTTGAACCCAATACTTGGTCTTTTGATTGGCTAAGTGTGAACCTTTGGCACCTGTATAACTTATACACTAGATCAAACTAGTTAGTCTAAATATTTGAGTTGGGCAATTCAACCACCAAAATTAATTAGGGACTAGGTGTAAGCCTAATTCCCTTTCAGACCATCCTGCTCCGGTGAGCAATTAATGAGACCCCGGTGTACCACTTCGACCGAGACAGCCATGGCCACCATCCGAGGAACCCCGTGAGCCCCCAGACCAGCGCTCATGCCCAGAACGCCCACGTAGTTTGGTGCCCAAGGCGGCGCTTGGGTCCGCCGCCATGCCCTGGCTCCAATTGAGGGAGTCGCTGGTCCGGAAGAGGTTCTAGCCGCCACCACAATGACTCCACAGCGAAGGTCCCGAGCGACGCCCGAAGCTTAGGCGAGGGCACACCGGCGGTAGTTGTTGACGGGTCTCTTCTTCCATTCCTACTCTCTCGGGTATTACTTAGCTCCGCGCGGCGATTCCTTCTCCCTCACTCCCCACGGCTGCGGCGGAGGTTAGATTTCTAGGGCTTGGGTTGGGGGCTCGAGATCCAAGAGGCTCTATATATGAGGTACGGGCGGAGACCGTGTGGTTTGGCCGGTAACGGAATCCCCCGGAGCTTGCGGCGAAGTTCCACCATTGGCGACGAGGTCGTTGTGGGAGAGACTGACAGATGAGCCCTACCGGGCAGTGAGCGCGCAGTCGGCTGTCAAGTGGACCCAAGTGGTCAGCGGGTCTGGTTAAGTGATGCGCGCGGATTAGTGTTGGTGGGCCGTGCAGTGAAGAAAGCAATTATGGGCCGAGCGAGTGGGATGGAGGAGAAATGAACAGGGAGTGGGCTGTGAGGGTGGAAGCGGCCCAGGTAGCACAGGGTGAGGCTTTCTCTTTTTTTCTTTTTATTTATGTGTTCTTCCCTTTTCTATTTCAAATTCAAATTACAATTTGAATTTAGGTCTGAGTTTCATCTCCAAAAACAAATACACAAACAAAAGTATTCCAGCATGAATATGATTTGTTTCAATTTATTTTTTTATTATATTTTTTTACACAAATGATTTTAAATATGAAATTCATACACATTAAAATAGAGAATAGGTATTAAAATCTCTAGTTTATAAAATCCTTTTGAGAATAATTATAAATGTCTATTTCAGTAGAGGGATAACTAAAATCATATAGGTGGTACTTTTATTAAAAAGTATATTTGTTTCAAGGGATGTTAACTTCAAGAATAAGGTAAGTATGGTTTTTAATTCAAAAAGAAATATTTGGAGAACTTTTCTTAGTTTTTTTAAAAATGGGCGTTACAAATTATACCTTTCAAACTTAAACTTGTCTCAAAATTTTGGGTACAAATGCAAGAACTCCATCATGAGGTGCATAATTCTATATCTATTTATTTTGTTATTTGGCTAACTTAATTCTATTCAATTAGACATTCAAAAGCATGAGAAACCCAATAATATTCAAGGGTTTCAAAAATCCCTAAAACATTATCTTAGATATATTCATTTATTTATTTCATCATTGTTTTTTTTCTACCAATTTTTGGGCTTTACACTCATGTGTGATTTCTCCATGGCATTGCTTCATAAGGATCACAAACACCTTTGTCTCACCTTTTGAAGCAAACACAACTCAAACCCTGTGACTTGTACCATATCACCATATATGAGTTCAAATCATGGCTTCAAGTCACCTTACTGATGCATCAACATGTTATAACTCTTCATAGTTGATTAGTTCATCGACTTAGTGCAAGTACTCTCTTATTCACCTTAGCCATGGTACCTCGGTCTACAAGACGTCGCTTGGCCTTCACTTTCGCTTAGTTCCTCGAAGCCTTTTCCTTGCTATCTTCACCCTATCAAGCCATTCTTAAGTCACATCATTTTGAGCATCCATTGAAAGAATCATTTCTTCAATATTGTGAACTTTGCTTGAATGTCTTCTAGATATAACTGTTAAGATTAATCAAGCTCTAGTTTGATTCTCATATAAGCATATATGGACTGATAGTAATATGGTCAAGCCAATTCACGATTCCTCATATCTTATTCACTTTGGCTTGACCAATCCTCTTAATCACTTCATCCTCTATTTTGATCATATGTATGTAGTGATTTCTCAGGTCTTGTCCATATATTCAAACCAATATAGAGATCATATTATATCCATTTGCATTGTCTCACTGGTTATTTAACCTTGTGTTGAACCTTTGTTCACTGTCATTATACACTATTTAAGTATGTTCATCATACTGAATTTCCTGTTCAACACTTAGCAAACTTGTTAGTCTTTTAAATGTGTTGTCATCCAAATCACCAAAACTCACAAAAGGGATGAATGCACTTTCATGGCTGCCTGCTACTATACATGTCCAAATGGGCCTTGCCCGTCGGGCGGCCCGTGGCATGACACACTTTTGGCCTGTCACGAGCATGTCACGACCCGTTATTCATGCCGTGCTTGGACCGCTGTCCTGGCACGCCTAGGGATGGCGGTTGGACCCGTGGGTATGGATACCCACGGGTTTCGTACCCACCGGATATGGATACGGGTACAGAAACTCACCCGTGGGTCCTATCGCGTCGGATACCCGAAATACATTAGGTCGGGTATGGGTAAAATACTTTACCCACGGGTATCCAGTGGATACCCGAAATATCAATATACCTCTTTAAATGTGCTACATCCACTAAAAATGTGCTACATTCACTAGAAAAACTCACTCGCATGTGTTGTTGATTAATGAATATTAATTTGTGTTGTTTAACAGTCAACTGTAATGTAATCGAGACCAATGAGACATTGGACATTGACAATGTTATAACTGTCAACTGTCATGAACTCATTAAGCTTTTATTCTCTGTACTAAAATTTAAATTTATTGGATGTGATAATTATGAGTTGAGATATTGTATCGACGTGTAGCCAAATATATTCATTCTCGTGTTGCATTGGTGCTTAGATGTAAACTAAAATATTTTATGCATTTATTATAATATTGACCGAATGTTATTTAGTCTACAATAACATATCCACTGGATACCCGATACCCGGTGGATACCCGACGGGCATGGGTACGGGTACAGTTTCTCGCCCGATTAGCTTGGTGGGTATGGATATTTGTAGAAGTCTCGGGTACAATTTCGGGTCGGGTATTATTATACCCGAACAAAACCCGACCCGCTGCCATCCCTAGGCACGCCGTGCCGGCCCGAGCACAACTCGATTTTTTAATTTTCTAGTATATTTCTATGTGTATTAGAAACAACTTTAATAGTTTAGACACAAAATAGATTTGGTTTACTTACTAGAGCGATACGATTAGACTCTTTACCAGGGTTCAAGTCCTTGCAAAGCTTGATTTTAGACTTTTTTTGCTTATTTTTATTCCCACCCGTTCAAAGCATGCAGGCCTTAGTGGGTGTCACACCCGGTTTTAGAAGGCAAACCGAATGCGAACCATGTACGTGCCAGGATCAGTTATTCACGTACACAGCAGTTACATAATATGGACATCATCACACAGTGCTCAAAATAGTATTAATAAGGGAAATAGTCGATTACATCATACGTCTGAGACGTCCATATAGTTCTTACAATAAATCAAAGTGCGGAAAAGAAACGTAGATAACGCGGCCTTCACAGGCAGCCGACTGGGGGTTGCCGCTAACCCACACCTAAAACTCGTCGTAGTCTTGGAACTCCTGGAAGTCTCCTTCCACAGCTTCATCTTCGCCCGAGCAGTGGTTGCAATGCTGACAACCTGGGGGGGTTTGGTGTGTAGAGCAAGGGTGAGTACACATCAACATACTCAGCAAGTATCCTGTTTGGCTGTAGTGGACTAGCTTTATGTGGGGATAAGTCAAGCAGTTGCTTTTAGTTGGTCAGATTATTATTTATTAGTAGAAAGCCAAGTTTTAGCATTAACCCAAGTTATTAACCCGATGTACCCTTTCCAAACGGAAAGAATACCACTTACCAGCACCATAGTCATAACCAAAACCATCAATCTCATTGCCACCTGTACCACAATGTCTCTGATCAAGTACCACTAATCACTGGAGCTCCCTTGGCCGCTCATAACCGCGAGCACGGCTGATATATCAGTTTCATAACACTCTGCAGAGGTTGTGCACTTTACCCACAAGCCGTGATTCCCTCTTGCCTCGGGCCGATCAAACCCTTAAACACTACCAAGGTGAATAGGCAGGGTTTCACTACGTAGCCTTTACAAAGATTCCCCGGGGCTGTAGCCACCCGTTAGGTTTCCTAAATGCACCGCACTCCTCCCCAAGGGGCGAACCCAAACTTGGCAGAGCGAGCCGCATACACCGAGCCCCATTGACGGCACGACGGCTAAGTGAACTACATCCCGGATCCTCTAATTATTCAGTTAAGGGCACCCCATTCCACCCTCATGGTTGCACTGTTTTCCCGGGCGGTCATCCATTGAACAGGTCCTTACGGAGAGGCACTCGAGAAACCGCTCGAGTCCCCTTAAATGCCACAAGTATAATCATAAATAAGAACGGGAAAACAGCGTATCATAGATAATCTCATCATGTTCATTGATTAAAGTTGAGCAATAGCATAAAGCTAAACAGTAATAATCCAACCCAAATAGGTAAACAAGGACATGGATAACAAAAGCTAGTCAATCCTTAGGTATAAAGGTGTAATGCGGGAGGTGAATTAAATGATGAATAGGACAGAGATAGGTCAAAGGACACTTGCCTCCACCACCCGACTGCTGCTCAGGGGCTTCTCCTGCGAATTCCTCGGGCTCTTCGACCGGATCGTTCTCTATGCGATTGCAAACATACATACATCCATCCACATTTAATACAAAAGAACAGTACACCATACAAGGGAACAAATAAAGTGAGTATGCATCAAGTATGACATTCGATATCGCATTTGTTATGGTTAGAAAGAAACGGGAAAGGGTCTCGCAGGGGGGGTTAAAGTTTATGCACTAATGATTAGTTAAATTATGCACTCTAGTTTCAATAGGTTCCTAACAAAAGAATTCTGTTATATGCACTAGTGGGAACCTAATCATTTTAAGTTGATTAACATTGCACGGGATAAACAATTAACTACATGAATCAATTAGCATAACGGAATTTTAAATTAAACTTCCTATTTCAATGGCATGAACAATGATTAGCCTATCTAAAATAAAATAGCTATGATCACAGAAAGTAAATAAAATAAAATAAAAAAAATAAAAAAAACAGAGGGGGGGGGGGCGGTTGAACCGGCCCTAGGGGCGGTTGAACCGGCCGGGGGCAGGGCGCGCAGGGACGGCCGAGCCGGGGCGGCTGAGCCGGCCGAGCGGCCAGGGGGGCGCGGCCAAGGGCCAGGCGGCCGGGGGCGGCCAGGCGGGCGGCCGGGGCGCGGCCAGGGGCGCGCGGCCAGGCGGGCACGCAGCCAGGCGGCCAAGCGGGCGGCCGAGCCAGGCGGCCGGGCGGCGCGCGGCCAGGGGCCAGGCGGGCGGCCGAGCCAGGCAGCCGGACGGCGCGCGGCCAGGGGGCCAGGCGGCCGGGGCGGTGGCCGAGGAGAGAGGAGGGGAGAGGGGAGAGGGAGGGAGGAGGGAGAGAGGGAGGAGGGGGGGCTCACCGGCGGGGGAGCGACGGCGAGGGGCGGCCGGCAGGGGGCGGCGGCGGCTTAGGGCAGGGGTAGGGGCGGCGGCGGCTTAGGGTGGGGGGAGAGAAAATGAGAGAAAATGAGAGGGAGAGGGAGAGGGTTTGGGGAAAAAGGGGAGGTGGGGGGCGGCATGGGCCAATTGGGCCCAAGGGGGGGGCGCCAGGGGCGGCTGGGCCGGCCGGGGTCGGCCCACGGCGCGGGAGAGAGAGAAAAAGAGGAGAGAGAAAGAGAGAGAAAAAGAAAGAAAAGATCTTCTCCTCATTTTCGAAATCCGATCTTCCTACATGAATGCATTTGCACTTTCAAAGCAATCAAAAGAAATGCAAGGTTCGGCATGGTGCATCAAACAACACAAAGTATTTAGGGTTTTTCTTACACGGGAAATCCAAACCGAATCCCGCTAGAACTTTGGAAAAGGTCAAGGTTTAGCGAAGGGAAAAGAAAAAGAAAAGGTAACGCCCGAATTTTGGCGAGTAAAGAAAAGAAAAAAATTCAACTGCAAAAATTCGGGGCGTTACAAACCTATCCCCCTTAAAAGAATCTCGCCCTCGAGATTCAGGGCTGGCTAGCAAAGAGCTCTGGGTACTTGGCCATCAGATCATCTTCACGCTCCCAGGTTGCTTCTTCCTCAGAGTGGTGATTCCATCTGACTTTGCACATTCTGATGGTCTTCCTTCGGGTGACTCTATCTGCAATCTCAAGGATCTGAGCTGGCTTCTCAACGTAGGTCAAGTCCTCCTGGACTTCCAGACCTTCCACTGGCAACTGCTCTTCTGGCACACGCAAGCACTTCTTCAACTGAGACACATGAAAGACATCATGCACAGCAGACAAATTCTCGGGCAAACCGAGCTGATAGGCCACTTCTCCTCGTCTTGCAAGAATCTGATACGGACCAATGTAGCGGGGTGCTAGCTTGCCTTTCACTCCGAATCTTCTGACTCCTCTGATCGGTGACACTTTCAGATAGACAAAGTCTCCGACTTCGAAACTCAGCTCTCTTCTTCTTGTGTCTGCATAGCTTCGCTGCCTCGATTGCGCTATCTTCAGATTCTCTCGGACCATCTTGATGTTCTCTTCGGCTTCAAGCAAAATGTCTGGCCCAAACACTTGCTTTTCTCCAGGCTGATCCCATTGCAACGGAGTTCTACAACTCCTTCCATAAAGCGCTTGAAACGGTGACATCTTCAAACTGGCCTGATAACTGTTGTTATAGGAAAACTCTGCATAAGGCAATCTCTTGTCCCATCCGGACTGATCTTGCAACGCACAGGCTCTCAACATGTCTTCGAGAATTTGATTGGTCCTTTCAGTCTGGCCATCTGTCTGCGGATGATAAGCTGAACTGAAATTCAGATGCGTGCCCAAGGCTTCATGCAACTGCTGCCAGAAATGAGAGGTGAACTGCGTTCCTCTATCTGACACTATCTTCTTTGGCACACCATGAAGACAAACGATCCGAGACATATACAATTCTGCCAATACTGCACTGTTGTAGTTGGTCTTGACAGGTATGAAGTGGGCTGACTTGGTCAAACGGTCCACTACTACCCAAATGGAATCGTAGCCGGCTCGAGTGCGAGGCAATCCGACTATGAAATCCATACCAATTTCATCCCATTTCCACTGAGGGATCTGCAACGGTTGCAACAATCCAGCTGGTCTCTGGTGTTCTGCCTTAATTCTTCGACAACTATCGCACTTAGCCACATGCTCTGCGATTTCTCTCTTCATTCCGTACCACCAGAATTTCTTCTTCAGATCCTGATACATCTTCTCACTGCCAGGGTGAATCGAATAGGCTGTCTCATGAGCTTCCTTAAGAATCAACTCCCGAATGGACTGGACATTGGGAACACATAAGCGGTCTTTGAACCATATCACGCCTTCTGCATCCTCTCGAAAATCTTTGCTTTTGCCTTCTAGAATCAGTCGCCGAATCTCACTGATCTTTTCATCATTCTTCTGCGCTTCTTTGATTTCGCGCTCCAAGGTGGGTTCCAACTCAACTGTGACTCCTCGCGAATTGTTCAGAAATCCGAGACTCAACCTGTCAAACTCTTTGGCCAACTCATAAGGCATCGGACGAGCGACCATCAGATTGACTTGACTCTTTCTGCTCAAAGCATCTGCCACTACGTTTGCTTTGCCTGGATGGTAATGAATCTCCAACTCATAGTCTTTGATCAACTCTAACCATCTTCGCTGCCTCATGTTCAACTCTGACTGAGTGAATATGTACTTCAGACTCTTGTGGTCTGTGTAAACATCGCATTTCTGTCCATACAGATAGTGTCTCCATGTCTTCAGTGCGTGAACCACTGCTGCCAACTCTAGATCATGGATTGGGTAATTCTTCTCATGAACCTTCAGCTGTCGGGACGAGTAAGCCACAACTCTTCCCTCTTGCATCAACACACATCCCAAACCTGTGTAACAAGCATCACAATACACCGAAAAGGGCTTGTGCACATCGGGCAAGACTAGGACAGGCGCTGTAGTCAACTTCTCTTTCAGCGCTTCAAAGGCCTCTTGGCATTTCTGGGTCCACTTGAACTCAACCTTGTTGCCTAGCAACGCTGTCATTGGTTTCGCAATCTTCGAAAACCCTTCAATGAATCGCCGATAATATCCGGCCATTCCAATGAAACTCTTGATTCCTCTAGCATCTGTTGGCGCTTTCCAGTTCAAAATGTCTGCCACTTTCTTCGGATCCACAGCCAATCCTTCCTTGTTGATTATGTGACCCAAGAACAGGACTTCACTGATCCAGAACTCACACTTGCTCAACTTTGCATACAACTGGTGCTCTCGCAATCTCTGCAATACCATCCTCAAATGATCTGCATGCTCTTCTTTGCTATGAGAGTAAACTAGAATATCATCAATGAATACCACCACAAACTTATCAAGGTAATCCATGAATACACTATTCATCAAGTTCATGAAGAATGCTGGCGCATTGGTCAAACCAAAAGACATCACTGTGAACTCATACAACCCATACTTGGAAATGAATGCCGTCTTCGGAATGTCCGAAGGTCGGATCCTGAGCTGATGATAACCTGACCTCAGATCAATCTTAGAGAACACACTGGCTCCTCTCAACTGGTCGAACAGATCTTCTATTCTGGGCAAGGGATACTTGTTCTTGATCGTGACTTCATTCAAAGCTCGGTAATCGATACACATCCTTTTGGTGCCATCTTTCTTCTCCACAAATAGGACAGGGGCGGCCCAAGGCGAGGTGCTTGGCCGAATGTAACCTTTCTCTGACAGCTCATCAATTTGCTTCTTAAGCTCATCCAACTCTGGTCCAGATATTCTGTAAGCTCTCTTAAAGATAGGGGCGGTTCCAGGAAGAAGCTCTATAGCAAACTCAACTTTCCGCTCTGGTGGCATACCCGGTAAATCCTTTGGAAACACATCTGGGAATTCGGAAACAACCTTGATACTCTCGATCGGGTCTGCTTCACTGCTATCAACAGCCATCTGATAACAACTTCCTTTCTTCGGCTCAGGTGGGACTAACTCGGTCACCACTTCCTTTCCTAGTGGGGACACCAACTTGATTGTCCTTTTATCACAACTGATAACTGCCTGATACTTATCTAACCAATTCATCCCCAGGATGACATCTATTCCCTAAGTACCCATTACTATAAGGTTGGCGGGAAACGCTATCCCCCTTATTTCCACACTTATATTTAAACAAATGCTATCAGCTCGAATTCTACCACCGGCTGAGTCAATTTGAATGGGGGTTGACATGGTAGTAATTGGAAGATTATGTGCTTCTACCCATGATGCAGTAATGAAAGAATGCGTTGCTCCAGTATCAAATAACACTTCTGCAATATGGGAGTCGACTGGGAACATACCTACTATCATGCCGGGGGTCTCCTGAACTGCTTCAGCTTCCAAATGATTCAATCTTCCATGATTATAGCGCTGTTGAGGGCGATTGCCTGCTCCAGGCTGAGGCACATTCTGCTTCGCTGGGGCATTGGGGCCTGACTGCTGCTGGGCTGCCTTCTTCGGACATTGCATCACCCAGTGGCCTTGCTCTCCACAGTGGAAACACGCCCTGTTTCCAACCTGAGCTGGTGCTGCCTGACCGTTCTGCTGATTTGCTGGGGCAGGAAGACGAGGTGCTTGCTGATTCTGCTTCTGAAACTGACCTCCTGACTGATTGCTCTGACGGTTCTGGTACTGATTCTGAGGGTACTGCCTTTGAAACTGCTGATGCTGCTGAGGTGGACGCTGGTTCTGCCTGAACTGCTGAGGTTGATTGCCTGAGAAACGAGGACGACTGCTGCTTCCAGACTGCGGTCCACTGATCTTGCGCTTACGATCTTCCATCTCCTTGCGCTTTCTCTCCGTCATGATCGCTCTATCAATCAGGTGCTGGAATGTCGGGAAGGTGTGATTCATCAACTGATACTGCAGAGGGTCAACCAAGCCTCTCAGGAAACGGTACTGCCGCTTGGCGTCAGTGTTGACATCTTCAGGAGCATAGCGAGACAATTGCAGAAACTTGTCCCGATACTCACTGACAGACAATGGCCCTTGCTTGAGGGCCAGGAACTCCTCCTTCTTCACTGTCATCAGACCTGCAGGAACATGGTACTGACGAAAGCTACCTCTGAATTCTTCCCAGGTGATGGTGTCGGGGTTGGCATGGGTGGCGAGGTAAGACTCCCACCATGACTGGGCTGCTCCTCTCAACAGACGGGGACCATACAAGACTTTCTCCCTGTCATCGCACTGAGCGGTATGCAACTCCCGCTCCACAGTGCGCAGCCAATCTTCAGCATCCATAGGGTCAGAAGAGTGAGCGAACATTGGTGGATGACCTCTCATGAATTCAGCACGCTTGTCTCTGGGCATCTGAGGCATCTGAGGCTGAGGTGGTGCTTGCTGCTGCTGCTGCTGCTGAATGGCGGCCAAAGTCTGACCGATGGCCTGAACTGCCTGAGTCTGCATCAGAAACATCTGCTCGATCGACATCGGGGGCGGGGGTGGCAGCTGCTGCTGCTGCTGGGGCACCTCCTCCTGTTGAGCGGCTCGCTCCTGCTGAGCACGCCTTCCTCCTCTGCGCCTGTTCTCTGACATCTGCAGAATGCAACCACACATCAGAACTGATCTGGCAGATCTTGCAGCATAAGAAAAGAGAATAGAATTCTTCAACAGCACTGAGCAGGTGAGCATCTTCACTGATCTCCAACACAGACCACACAGCTTCTCAGATAAGGAGGAAAGGAGAATAATGGGTTTCCCAACTATATAACTAACTTTATTAACATAATAGGTAAACCAAAATGCAGGGGATACCCACACTCTGGTGACAATCATTACAAAGATCCAAACCAATCATAGTTCATCATGACAAACATAAATGCACAGGATATAGCAAACTACCCTGTCTAACTAAGACTAACTAAGACTGAGACTAACGCTAAGACTGAAGCTTCTATGCATATATTTCGTATTAATTACAAGATCCAACTCTAGCGATCTATGGTTCTAGATTTATCTTGGTCTTGCAGTCGGGATTGCCATAAGACTGGTGTCCACGCTGAGGTGAGCGGTACGGGTGCTGAGTCCCAACGGGAGCGGGGGAACCACCATCCAAATAACGACGTTCCGCGCGCTCAGCCCGCAGCAGGGCGATCTCAGCACGAGCCCTACTCAGCTCGTCTAATGCATGGTCCAGCTCCGTGTTTAGCACGGCGGCTAGGTTGACTGTGCTGCTCAACCTAGGATTGCCCTCACCGATAGGTGAAACAATCACACCTCCTGTGCTGCCAGATGGACGGCGGGGGTAATACTTCAGGTCAAGACCGTCAGCTGCCCCACCGAAAACCGAGCAGTAGTGCGAAAGCGCACGCCGTGCAGCATCTTGCATGGCTGCTTCAGCTGAGTCCCGTTCAGAGATAGAATAATGCTCTGAGCAGGCCTCCGCACCCTGGAGACTGTTCTCCGGGCAGCGCACCAAGCAAGTCGCCTCCCAGCGGTCCGGGTAAACCCCGCGACTATGCTGGTAGACCACACAGCGATACTCGACGGACCAAGTATGCTGGTCAAATGCCCGACGTAGCAGGGTGTCGAGCGCATCGTGGAAGTGACACCCGCGAGCAGTGGTGGTGCAGGGGGCGGCTCCAGAGAAACCCATCCTTCCGGCTCAAGGTTAGCAGAGAAGTCGATGTCGTGGCTCGAGCTGTCATCGCCATCTCCGTCGTCTGGGTCTCCTCCAGCAGCTACTCCAGAAGCTGGGGCGCCCAGTGGTGGTGCAGGGGGCGGCTCCAGAGAAAGCACAGGGGAGCAGCTCCTCACAGACTCTATCTCCTGGTGGAGCGAGAAGGAAGAGCTCTGCTGCTCCTGTCGTCGACGCTCCTGCTCCTCACGCAGGCGGTGGTGTAGTCTCTCCAAGTGGCTGGACTGTCCGGCCACGGGACGGCGAAGCGGACGCTCAGCAAGGCGGGAGGGTAAGAAGGGGATGACTGACTTTCGTGCAGTGTGTCTAAGTCGAGCCATCTACAAAAGACATCGCAAGCAAAAGGGTGAGAACAGAATTAATATGACCAGCAAGTAATAAGTAAATGAAGGATCAGAATGAAACACAATTTTTTTAGCAAGGTATAATATATAGTAGAACATAGGTTTGGTCGGTATGACCAACTTTTGAAGGGATATCAAAGTCAAGGAAGAGACAGAGGTCTATAGTCCTTAGAATGACCATTCTACTCTAGGTTAGCGGTCCTACAGTCAGCACGGTTCTGATACCACTTATGTCACACCCGGTTTTAGAAGGCAAACCGAATGCGAACCATGTACGTGCCAGGATCAGTTATTCACGTACACAGCAGTTACATAATATGGACATCATCACACAGTGCTCAAAATAGTATTAATAAGGGAAATAGTCGATTACATCATACGTCTGAGACGTCCATATAGTTCTTACAATAAATCAAAGTGCGGAAAAGAAACGTAGATAACGCGGCCTTCACAGGCAGCCGACTGGGGGTTGCCGCTAACCCACACCTAAAACTCGTCGTAGTCTTGGAACTCCTGGAAGTCTCCTTCCACAGCTTCATCTTCGCCCGAGCAGTGGTTGCAATGCTGACAACCTGGGGGGGGTTTGGTGTGTAGAGCAAGGGTGAGTACACATCAACATACTCAGCAAGTATCCTGTTTGGCTGTAGTGGACTAGCTTTATGTGGGGATAAGTCAAGCAGTTGCTTTTAGTTGGTCAGATTATTATTTACTAGTAGAAAGCCAAGTTTTAGCATTAACCCAAGTTATTAACCCGATGTACCCTTTCCAAACGGAAAGAATACCACTTACCAGCACCATAGTCATAACCAAAACCATCAATCTCATTGCCACCTGTACCACAATGTCTCTGATCAAGTACCACTAATCACTGGAGCTCCCTTGGCCGCTCATAACCGCGAGCACGGCTGATATATCAGTTTCATAACACTCTGCAGAGGTTGTGCACTTTACCCACAAGCCGTGATTCCCTCTTGCCTCGGGCCGATCAAACCCTTAAACACTACCAAGGTGAATAGGCAGGGTTTCACTACGTAGCCTTTACAAAGATTCCCCGGGGCTGTAGCCACCCGTTAGGTTTCCTAAATGCACCACACTCCTCCCCAAGGGGCGAACCCAAACTTGGCAGAGCGAGCCGCATACACCGAGCCCCATTGACGGCACGACGGCTAAGTGAACTACATCCCGGATCCTCTAATTATTCAGCTAAGGGCACCCCATTCCACCCTCATGGTTGCACTGTTTTCCCGGGCGGTCATCCATTGAACAGGTCCTTACGGAGAGGCACTCGAGAAACCGCTCGAGTCCCCTTAAATGCCACAAGTATAATCATAAATAAGAACGGGAAAACAGCGTATCATAGATAATCTCATCATGTTCATTGATTAAAGTTGAGCAATAGCATAAAGCTAAACAGTAATAATCCAACCCAAATAGGTAAACAAGGACATGGATAACAAAAGCTAGTCAATCCTTAGGTATAAAGGTGTAATGCGGGAGGTGAATTAAATGATGAATAGGACAGAGATAGGTCAAAGGACACTTGCCTCCACCACCCGACTGCTGCTCAGGGGCTTCTCCTGCGAATTCCTCGGGCTCTTCGACTGGATCGTTCTCTATGCGATTGCAAACATACATACATCCATCCACATTTAATACAAAAGAACAGTACACCATACAAGGGAACAAATAAAGTGAGTATGCATCAAGTATGACATTCGATATCGCATTTGTTATGGTTAGAAAGAAACGGGAAAGGGTCTCGCAGGGGGGGTTAAAGTTTATGCACTAATGATTAGTTAAATTATGCACTCTAGTTTCAATAGGTTCCTAACAAAAGAATTCTGTTATATGCACTAGTGGGAACCTAATCATTTTAAGTTGATTAACATTGCACGGGATAAACAATTAACTACATGAATCAATTAGCATAACAGAATTTTAAATTAAACTTCCTATTTCAATGGCATGAACAATGATTAGCCTATCTAAAATAAAATAGCTATGATCACAGAAAGTAAATAAAATAAAATAAAAAAAATAAAAAAAAACAGAGGGGGGGGGGCGGTTGAACCGGCCCTAGGGGCGGTTGAACCGGCCGGGGGCAGGGCGCGCAGGGACGGCCGAGCCGGGGCGGCTGAGCCGGCCGAGCGGCCAGGGGGGCGCGGCCAAGGGCCAGGCGACCGGGGGCGGCCAGGCGGGCGGCCGGGGCGCGGCCAGGGGCACGCGGCCAGGCGGGCACGCGGCCAGGCGGCCAAGCGGGCGGCCGAGCCAGGCGGCCGGGCGGCGCGCGGCCAGGGGCCAGGCGGGCGGCCGAGCCAGGCAGCCGGACGGCGCGTGGCCAGGGGGCAGGCGGCCGGGGTGGTGGCCGAGGAGAGAGGAGGGGAGAGGGGAGAGGGAGGGAGGAGGGAGAGAGGGAGGAGGGGGGGGGTATCACCGGCGGGGGAGCGACGGCGAGGGGCGGCCGGCAGGGGGCGGCGGCGGCTTAGGGCAGGGGTAGGGGCGGCGGCGGCTTAGGGTGGGGGGAGAGAAAATGAGAGAAAATGAGAGGGAGAGGGAGAGGGTTTGGGGAAAAAGGGGAGGTGGGGGGGGGCGGCATGGGCCAATTGGGCCCAAGGGGGGGGCGCCAGGGGCGGCTGGGCCGGCCGGGGTCGGCCCACGGCGCGGGAGAGAGAGAAAAAGAGGAGAGAGAAAGAGAGAGAAAAAGAAAGAAAAGATCTTCTCCTCATTTTCGAAATCCGATCTTCCTACATGAATGCATTTGCACTTTCAAAGCAATCAAAAGAAATGCAAGGTTCGGCATGGTGCATCAAACAACACAAAGTATTTAGGGTTTTTCTTACACGGGAAATCCAAACCGAATCCCGCTAGAACTTTGGAAAAGGTCAAGGTTTAGCGAAGGGAAAAGAAAAAGAAAAGGTAACGCCCGAATTTTGGCGAGTAAAGAAAAGAAAAAAATTCAACTGCAAAAATTCGGGGCGTTACAGTGGGCTACGGGCCAGCCCGACACGATATAGTTATATCCTTGTTGTGCTTGGCCCTGAAATGCGGCACGACCTGTCAACCTAACGGGCCCAGACATGTCGGGCCAGCACTGTCTACCCGTTTGGACATGTATATCGGCTACGACCCACTCTCACATACTACTGTACTCTTACTGCATAAACAACCGCCGCTGCTGTGAAGACAAACAACTTTATACGGTAGAGGAGGAATTTTCCCATCTGTTCGGGTCTGTTTTCATCTCGAGTGGAGACTCTCGCATCCACTCCAATCCATCGCGCAGCAGCGAGCGGTAGGGTTGGGCATTCGGTCTATTAGGGTAATTCGGTTCGGTCTATTTGAGTTTTTGAAATTTCGGATTCTAAAAAATGAGAACCGAAATTTTCAAAATAATTTTAGGAACCGAACCGAATAGACCCACAATTTCGGTTCGGTCTATTCGGTTCACCGAATAGACCCGAATAGTAGAGAGACTAGTATCTTTTGTTAAAATATATACAATTAATAATTAATTAGAAGTAATATATTACAACAAGTGACTATAGACATAGCATACTGAGATATATATACTATCGTTAAGATGATATCATAATTTTTAGCTAATAAATTCATACATCATATAATAATATCATCACATACTTAGAAATCGAACCAGAATTCATACCCTGAAATATAGCACATATTAAACCGAATCCGGTTTAGGTTCGGATTCATGTTTCGGTTTTAAAATGCGCACCCGTGGCCAGCAGGCAGCCAAGCCAACGCTGGAGTTGGCGGATCGCACGGTGATCCGACGCCGACTGGTGGGACCCGACCGGCTTGTTTGGCAGCGACAGCACGGTCCAAGTCCACGTCGGATCCATCCGCCAACTGCCAAACGGTCCCACAGGCTCCCACGGCCCGCATGCCAGATAGCCAGCTCAACGTGGCCTCGTCGCTGCATTCAACTCAATACAGAAACCCTGGTCTGAAAGCCCTCACTCCAAATCTCGCGCACTGTCAGCTGACGCCACCGCCTGCGCCAGCCCTCGCCAAGCCGGTGAAAACCTCGTGCCCTCCGCCGCCTCCGCCCGCCTCTTCCAGAGTACCGCGGTCTCATCTCCTCCCGGGACGGGCATGCAGAGCACGGCTGCCATCGGTCTCGTTCGGCCATGCGCCGCGCGGCCACTCCCCACCTACCCTAGCCCACGGCGCGGCGCCGGCGCGTGCAGCGGCGCCGCACAGCCGATCCTCGCGCCCCGCGGCCTCTGCCTCTCCGCCCGCGCCAGCCTACTGCCGGACTCGCCGCTGGAGGAGGAGTACCGGAGATGCAGGGCCGGCCGGCACGTGGCCGCGGCCGGGAAGGTGGCGGCGGCTGATGGGGCCGTAGAGGAAGCGGGGGGAGGGCTCGTCAAGACGCTGCAGCTGGGGTCGCTCTTCGGGCTCTGGTACCTCTTCAACATCTACTTCAACATCTACAACAAGCAGGTGAACTGACTGACGAAAATCACTGGCGTCTCCCTGTCCCTGTGTTGTGCGACGCGTTGCATTCCTGATGCGCGAGCAACCCAATTGCTGGCCTCACCTCTGGTTAGTTACCGCGGACGAGTGATTTGGTTCTGATCGACTAGAGCAAGTGTGGTGATTTTGATTATTTTGGTGCATGCGTGCAAAGGACAGATCCTTCTATTAGTTTCCAATTTCCTTGATCTAAACTTAGTCAAGGAGAGACCCTGCGTGCTATGTTGAAAAGCGGCCCATGGACTGTTCATGTTTCTTCCAATTGTCCTTTCCATGTGGTGGTGTACCTATGTCTAAACATCACGTAATTTTCTTTGTCCATATGTCAAAATTATCTTCCTGTATCATCTTCCATCCATCAGGTTAAGTGAAGACTCAAGAGCCAATTGACCTTGACCTTTTTTATTGAGAAATTTATGAATAAGTTATCACAGATGTCTTTTTTTATCCTCATAATCTGAAACTAAATATAGGTCATCCCGCTTTCTGCGTGGCTGCAAAACAAATCGCTCCAACCCATCATGATCTGTAACCGATACAAGCTCCACATGCTACACAGAAAGAAAACTGCCTCATACCACACATTTCTAGACAAGATTTTGCTTAACTTTATAAAATACAGCCAAGTTTAGGTAGTATCTACATTGTAGTTTTAACCATACTCAATGACGATTACAATAAATTTGATGCTTGCTTTGTATATCTGAAGATACGAAGTATATGTACTTTTTAAAAGTTGTACAGAGCATCAATCTTTTCAAGGATCTGTTATATGCACTCCAGACTGCACCCATCTGATGTGTTTTCAACTTCAAGTCATGATACATACTTACATAGGTGTTCCATATCTGAGGTTAATTTTTTAGACTACCATTTCTCTGTAGTTTTAAGGGTTTTAAATTTTTTAACAGGCTGTATGCTCAAGACAATCTGGCTTCTATATTTCAGTGTTTTGACATGTCACCTATGTTTTTTGGTGGCTATGTTGAGGCAATATTTTACTTGTCCGGTTGTAACTAGCCTAAGAGAAATTTAAGTGTTGTACTGGTAATTGTAGTATTTCTTTATTCATTAATGTGCAAAAGCGCCTCTAGCTGAGTTGGTTAGGTGGTATGAGTAGCACTCAGGTCCTGGGTTCGACTCCCCGTGGGAGCGAATTTCAGGCTGTGGTTAAAAAAATCCCCTCGTCTGTCTCACGCCAAAGCACGGGTCTAAAGCTCAGCCCCGGCCGCGGTTGTTCTTACATGGGCTTTGATGCCGCTGTGTATGGGTGGGGCAGGGGTTCGGGGATTTTCTCGACCTGTGTGAGAAGGTCTTCTTCTTAATATAATACTCGGGGGCTGTCTTATCCCCCGCCGGTCGAGTTTTATTCATTAATGTAAATTCTGTCACTTTCAGTTAGTTTCCTGAGAAGCACTCGATGATCAACGATACCAGTAAATGATACAACTTTCTATAATGTCCCTATGCTCTGCAGGTTCTGAAGGTTCTGCCATACCCTATAAACATCACCACAGTGCAGTTTGCCGTTGGAAGTGCCATTGCTTTGTTTATGTGGATCACCGGTATCCTTAAAAGGCCAAAGATTTCTGGTGCCCAGGTGAATATTTAGTTTCGTCGAGCAAACTTTCAGTATAAACATAGTGCATCAAAATTAATGTCGGTGCTTTCTTGTTTCCCAGCTTTTTGCTATCCTTCCTCTAGCTATCGTTCATACCATGGGCAATCTTTTCACAAACATGAGCCTTGGAAAGGTTGCGGTGTCATTTACACATACTATCAAGGCCATGGAACCTTTCTTCTCAGTTCTCCTTTCAGCAATTTTCCTTGGTGAGGTAAGTCTTCTCTTCAACTCTGAAGCCTATATTAACTACACAACTATCTGCAATATGATGAAACTTTGTGCTTCTTGCTTTTTCTTTGACAAATGAGTGATTTTGCAGTTGCCTACGCCTTGGGTTGTGTTGTCTCTTCTTCCGATCGTTGGTGGTGTGGCATTGGCATCCCTTACTGAGGCCTCCTTTAACTGGTATACAATATAGGCACCTTAGATTGAATACAAGCAAGTGTTAGGATGCTTGTTGTGCAAATTACATTTATCGTTTTCTATTAATTTTCTATATTTTGTTCCATTGCTTCAATCATCTACCATACCTCAAAATTTAGTTACACAGTAGTTCCAGTGCTATTGTTTCTTTGTGTGTGTGCACGCGCTTACCCCAACAGGAAGTTAAAAGCAATGCTATCCTTGTTACCCATTTTTATACTCATGTGTAACTTCAAAATTTTAAACACAGGGCTGGATTTTGGAGTGCAATGGCTTCAAATGTAACCTTCCAGTCAAGGAATGTGCTAAGCAAGAAACTTATGGTGAAGAAAGAGGTAGCTGAATTACTGCTTTAAAATTTTCTTGGGTAACCAAAGCAATCAACTAATTGATTTGTTAGTTTCAATTTTTAATAGGTAATATCCATAAATATGCCTTCTATGCCGTGCCATTCGATTTGATTGTATGCCTAACCCTCTTTATTTTCCCCACCTGTGACCAGGAATCTCTCGACAACATTAATCTATTTTCGATAATTACAGTCATGTCATTCTTCCTGTTGGCCCCGGTAACCTTACTTACAGAAGGTGTTAAAGTTAGTCCAGCAGTTTTGCAGTCTGCTGTGAGTATCCTGCTGCTTATTTTTTCATGATACCTTATAAGACTAGCTTGGGCAGAATTCTATATTTATGAATATTGTTTCTTGTGCAGGGTTTGAACTTGAAACAGATATACACAAGGTCATTGATTGCTGCATGCTGCTTCCATGCATACCAACAGGTGGTGATCCATCTTGCTGATATTGGTGGATTTGTTTGTTCTTTGATTACGTCATCAATGTTGATTCAGATTACTGTATATGCCTTTATAAGTTCCATTTGAAACAATTTATAGTTCACCTACTGATCTTATTATTTTCAATTTCTTGAAGGTGTCATACATGATCCTCGCCAGGGTATCCCCAGTCACACATTCAGTGGGCAATTGCGTCAAGCGTGTGGTGGTCATTGTGACCTCGGTTCTGTTCTTCAGGACCCCTGTTTCTCCCATCAACTCACTCGGTCTGCATCTTTTCCTTTTGCTACTCTTAACTATTTTATTCCGTCACGGTTCACCCTCACGAATATGAAACATTAAATTTGTGCAGGTACCGGGATCGCTCTTGCTGGAGTTTTCCTATACTCGCAATTGAAGAGGCTTAAGCCCAAGCCCAAGGCTGCTTGATCATAGACCTTTGCAGGTCCATCCAATAGAACTTTTGAAGTTATGCTATGCCATTGGAATGATTAGTGAGTGCCGTAGTTAGAATGATGTTTAAAGAAGAGCTACCACTTCAGCAGATAATTTGTGACTTGCTTGCATTTTTTGGACGGATTTGTTCGTGTATTAATAATTTTGCAGTGACGATACTTCTGTTGTGCTGTTTATAATCTTCTGAAACTGAACTGAGTTGTTGCATTGGACTATCTTCAATCGTGACACTAATTTAATAGAGTAGACACGAAAAAAAATACTTTGGTGGAAAGGTAATATTTGGAATTATGTTTTCAAGGTGACTGCTAAACCTTTCCGAATGGACAATAATAATCCTAAGAACTAGTTTGGGAGCGAGAAAATTGGAGGGGGTTGGATGGCTAGATTTTACTTATTCAAAATTAAATAAAAAGAGGAATCTATCACCTCTAATCCCTCTTGTTTTATGGCTTTCAAACTAGTCCTAATAATTGTGATCCTCTTTATAAGCATATTTAGGATTGAAGGGTCAAACTTCTAAAAAATGACGAGCAATTAGTCAAATTATATCTATATTAATTGTATCGATGTTATTAATAGATTCATACGTTCAAAAGCTACAAACATGACATTGATTTTGAACAGTGATAACATATGCATTGGCTTTGGGCAATAACAATGGTTGAGAGCAATTGGTGATACTCAGCATTGGATTTGAGCAACAATTGATATATCAAATATGTCAATGATTTTAAGCATTTGGCGATACGTTGTTAGAGAAACTTTGGTTGATGATATACTCCGTGCATCATTAAAAAAAATCAAATTCTATAATCACCCGAAGTCAAAATATATTGATTTTGAGTGGCTTCGTAGGAAAGAGTAATGACATATGTAACATAAAGTGTATTTGGTTTGACTTTTGATTTTAGCTTTTGTCTTCCTAAAAGTCAAAAGCCAAATCAAAGGGCTGGATCCAGAAAATAGTTTTTTTTTCTTTCTAAAATCTAACTTTCTTGCCATGCAAAACTGAAAGTATCTCTGGACCTGTTTTTAATGACTTTTGGATGGAACTGTGAAAATATATATGAAAGAATTTTTAACTCACAGTCCAAAACAGTTTTTTTCACATCCATAGTCCAACCAAATAGACACATAATATATACCCCTCCATCTCAAATTAAAATTTATTTTAGATAATTAAGGTATTCATACAATACTTAATGTATGTGTTTATATATGCGTCTAGATTTATCATTATTTATTTAAAATGACGAAGGACAATGGAGTAGTTGAATATCAATCAAATGCGAAAGGGCAACGAAGTAGTGGAATAAACAAGCGGCAAGAAGAATAGAGAAGCTCTTGGAATACAAACATGATCACTGTTGTTCTTGTTAGTGTGGCATGAATGTCATGCCCTGTTGGGCTGCGTTGTATTGTGTATATAGAGACGTAAATTAGGAGGTTACATGCAGGGCAATGATTAAGCCATGAATCACGGGATACAACCCAATCAATCTATGGTTGAGTTTCTATACTTATACTAACATCCCCTCAATTTGGACGATATGAAATTAAGTTCAGATTGTTACATATTTTAGAGAAAGCTGGTCCCGATAGTGACTTGGTCATGATGTCAACAACTTGATCTTTGGATGAAATAATTTCTACATCGAGCTATTGAGACACCACACGTTCACGAACAAAGTGATAGTCTACTTCGACATGCTTCATGTGACGATGGAAGATCAGATTGGCCGTGAGATATGTTGCACCGATGTTGTCACACCATAATGTTGAAGGCCGAGTCATGGTGATTCCAAGTTCACACAAGAGGGATTGAATCCAAATTCTTTTAGCTATGGTGTTTGCAAACTCTTTATATTAAACTTCAGTACTTGAACGAGAGACATTAGGATCCTTCCTAGAACCCTAAGAAATCAGATTTCCTCCATAAAAGATTGTGAATCTTCTTGTGCTTTGACGGTCGTCTGGATGTGCTTCGACGGTCGTCTGGATTGTCGGTCTAGCTGACATTAGAAAAAGTGCTGAGCAAAGAAGACCCAGACTTGGTGAGGCAAAACCCAAATCAAGAGTAGATTGATGATAATGGAGGATCCGTTTGATAGCGGCCCAATGAGTTGTGGTCAGTGCTAATAGAAACTGACAGAGTCTATTTACATAAGCATATATCAGGCCTTGTAAAGGATCGATATTGCAGGGTGCCCACAATACTTAGAAACTTGGTCGTGTCTTCAGAGGAAAGAGGCTTGCCATCATGAAGGGACAGTTTTCCAGTCAGTAACATAGGAGTGTTGACACCTTTTGAGTTATCCATGTTGGTGCACATCAAAAGATCATGAATATACTTGCTTTGCGTTAGAAGCAGACCCATAGAATTGAAATGGACTTCAATTCCCAAGAAGTAGCTCAGGCGATCAAGATATTTGATAGCAAAGTCATGAGATAGCTGATGCAGGAGCTTGTTTGTGGCCAAAGATGATGAGATAACAATAATAATGTCATCCACATATATGAGAATATAAATATGCAAGTGATCTTGATTAAAAATGAAAAGGGAGACATAAAATTTAGAAGCATGAAAATCCAACTTCAAAAGTGCACCACTGAGCCGTGAAAACCATGCTCGGGGAGCCTGTTTGAGGCCATATGGAGACTTGTCAAGTTTGCACGAAAATTCAGGATGCTACTTATCCTCAAAACCTAGTGGCTACTTCATATAGACATTTTCATGAAGAACACCATGCATGAATGCATTTTGAATATCAATTTTACGAAGAGACCAATTATGAGAGACAACCAATGATAGCAGCAGGCGAATAGTAGTGGGCATGACCACACGGCTGAATGTGTCATCATAATCAATACCATATTGCTGCTTGAATCCTTTTGCTAACAACCACGCTTTATAGCAATCAATGGTCCCAATAGGTGTGTATTTTAGCCTAAAGATCCATTTAGAGTAAATAATATTGAGACCAGCCCTGGGAGGATGTCACACCCGGATTTCAGGTCAAACCCAGACACGTCTCAAATGTATGTCGGGATCAAGTCTCACACATATGATGCCTCATGGTACAGAAATCAATGTCACATCTTTATTACATGTGCCATGCACCATATGTTCCACATGTGCCATGCACCATATGCCCGAACCCCTAGTCCACACACTCCCGTGAAACCACAAGGGTCGGCTCTGATACCATTTGTAACACCCCGTCCACTTCTGGACTGGCAATACTTACTCCTGGCAGCCATCTAGGACCATAGACCATCCCCACAGACCAACACGAGTATTTTGTATGCACTTTGTCCTCACTCATGCGCACCCGAGAAGACTTCCTGATTAGTCACCCATCCCAAGATTACTCTAGGCCAATCACGCTTAACCTCGAGTTCTTTCAAGACAGGATTCCGAAAAAGAAGATGCACCTTGTTGGTATGAGTATTCTATCAATCCCAGCCTTGGACTAGGATATCACTCAATACACTGGGCCAAGATATCACAATAACTAAATAAATTACACCATATGGCAACAACGGTTCTCCGCAACCATAGTTGATTGGGAGACGACGGCCTAGACCTCCCCGAACTCATCGTAGCATCCTTCATGCTCCTCATCTAGCGGTACATGTTCTTGACCTAGTGTGATTATAGCAAGAGTGAGCTCACATACATTCATCGCTTACGATGGGGGCTCATGTGTAGTGTAAAGCTTACCAAGGAAAGTGGTTAAGGCTGAGCATTGCTTTTAAAAGGTTGGTCAAAATATTATTAGTAGTTACTAAATATAAGTGTATACCATCCCAATTAAATAAGAGATCACAATTACTAATTCCCACAATGCAATGCAATGAATGATAGGTTAAGTTTAGTTTCATCATTTAATCATGCGAGAGTCCCGAGCCGCTCATGACCGTGAGCATGACTGCTATACCAATTTTACACTCTGTAGTGGTTGTACCCTTTACCCACAAGTCGTGATCCCTTATTTGCCTCGGGTTGCTCAGACCCTTAAACACTTCTGAGGTGAGTAGGCAAGGTTTTACTATGAGGCCTTTACAAAGTTCCACTAGTTCGAGAAACTCCACTACGGTGCCAAGATAAAGGAAGCATAGACCTTTTTCCACGGTCTACAACCCCATCGCAGTAATTACAACCAACACTATACTCTGCAGCGACGCCTCCCCGCTTGCCCATTTTGGGAAAGGTAACCCCTCACTAGTTTTTCTAATTAATTGGCCGAGGGCATCCCCTTTCACCCTTGTGGTAGCACTGTTTCCCAGGTTAAGCTTCATGTTCCAATTAAAAAAATGATCTTATCATGAACAATAAAGAATCCATTGACAATAATAATAGAGCATGATCATAATTCATATATGTGATTAATCCTAAAACCAGGCAGAGCAATAGCAAGACTACCTAATAATTCATTTGTATATACAAGGTGCAGGGTAAATGAAACTAGGTAACATATTAGGTCCCATCAATTTAACCTAAGCATGTCACGGTAATTATCAAGTTCATTATTAAGGTAAAGAATGTGATGAAGGACACAACTTTCCTTATACTTGCGATAACATGTTGTTCAGATGCGTCCCCAAAAGTTGGGCTTCAAGTTCCTCGTGACCTCACTTCTATTCATAGCAATTGTCGGTGTTTTGGGTCCGACCGTGCACCCAAGGTTGCCCCTCGAGGTGCTTTTTGGAGTAGGACGGTGTTACCGACTGTAGCTCGATGGCTCATGCCAGATGCACGAGAGACAGTAGACAATCTTGTACAGGTTTGGGCCGCTTTGAGATGCGTAACACCCTACGTCCTGGTGTGGATCTTTTATGTGGTGGGTTATAGGGGAGTTCTCTAGTACCAGAAATGCTAGAGAGCTGAGTAGACGGCTAATGAGTGAGTTGTGTTCGAGGGGGTGCCCCCTAGGCCTCATATTCTCGACCGTGGGGCGTTACATGCGGATATGATAACAACGTGTGCCTAAGTAATAGTGAACCGACTGAGCTTATCTTCCTATTATTCTGTCGACTGGTCATCATTCAGCTCCGACGCCTGAGGCCGCAGCGCGGGAGAATCGGATCACTGCTGTGGATAATGCTTGAATTCATTGGGCCGCCTGGGCTCGAGTTGATCCAATCTTGCGCCGATCCATTCTGCCAGACATTCCTCCCCAGGCCCACGAAGGGATGGTCTTGCGAAACAATGGGCCCAAGGCCTTTCGTGAGGTCTTCTAGCCTTCTAGTGGACCCGGAGGATATCTGTCCCCCACAAGCCCCCAATCTTTGAGTTGATTTTGAAATAATCGGCCCAAAGATTCTAGGTCTAGCTTGTAGTTTTTGATATTGGTAAGGAATGCTTTGAAAATAGGCCTATCGAGTTGTTGCTTCTGAACTCTGAGTAACTCGGTAAAAACGATCTTCTGTTATCCTCTCATGTCATTATTCATCGGTCTTCACTTTATTCTTCAGAAATCGGTGCACTGTCTTGGGCTTGTGCTTTGGAGATCAGCATTCTGCTCTCTGGGGTTCAGGATTCATTGGGTGTAGCCCCCCGAGCTTTGAGTGGATTACTAAAAATAATCCACTCAAAGGTCTTCACCTCATGCTTTTTTAGGAATCATCTTTATCTTCATCTCATGCTTTAGAAATCAGCATTTTTTATCTTCATCTAATGCTTTGGAAATCAGCATTTTATCATTAGTTCATGCTTTAGAGATCAGCATTCTGTCTTTTGGGGTTAATGATTCATTGGGTGCACCGGAGGTGCACCCAATGGGTGTAGCCCCCGAGCTTTGAGTGGATTACTGAAAATAATCCACTCAAAGGTCTTCATCTCATGCTTTTAGAAATCATCCTTTTATCTTCGTCGAATGCCTTAGAATTCAGCATTATATCTTCAGCTTTATGCTTTAGAGATCAGCATACGGTTTTGCCTTTGAGATCAACAACGCGGTCTACCCATGTCCTGTTAGGTTTGAAATTTATTTGATCTGCGACAGATTGGACGTCCGATAGATGGCTCTTGGCTGGTCTTCATTTCGCTTCGTGCTTCAATGCTTCTGTTGATTAGACTTATACTTCAGCAGCTATTTTTGGCTTTCCTCCGATCTCTATCAATATCTTCCTTCTGTCTTGATACATTCATTGCGTATACTATATGGATGTGACTGCTTGGAAAAATCTATTGAAAATTTCTGGGCATCCCCCCAATGGGTGTAGCCAAGGGACGACTTGGTACGCTGAGCGTTTAGCAAACTGCCCCTGAGTAGTAACTTGACGTGACCGCGGGGTGTAATTGAAAGGGAAATGTGCCTTTGGGCCATTTCTAAGTATTTTGGTGATTGAGTGTCAACACAAGTGCTTAAATGTGAATCTATGCCCATGGATGAACAAAGTGCAAATCACAAGTAAAGGTATGTTTCTAAGCCTTAGTACATTGGTTTTGTGTACTAATATATTTATCTAAGTGTTAGAAACAGAGAGAAGAAGAAAAGGAGATTGTTGGCTGTGTACAGCCAACAGGCTGTTTCGGTCTGGGGCACCGGACTGTCCGGTGGTGCACCGGACAGTGTCCGGTGCGCCAGGCTGCCTCGACCTGAAGACGCCGCTCTCGGGAATTTGCCGACGGCGTACGGCTAAAATTCACCGGACTGTCCGGTGTGCACCGGACTGTCCGGTGAGCCAACGGTCGGCCGAGCCAACGGTCGGCCGCGGAATCTGCGCGCGACACGTGGTCTGGCCAACGGTCAGAAGGAGGCACCGGACTGTCCGGTGTGCACCGGACTGTCCGGTGCGCCAGATCTGCAACGGTCGGCAACGGTCGGCTGCGCTGTTTAAGGAAATAAATCGGGCACCGGACAGTGTCTGGTGTGCACCGGACTGTCCGGTGCGCCCGATGACAGAAGGCAAGGATGGCCTTCCAGATTTGTTCTCAACGGCTCCTAGCTGCCTTGGGGCTATAAAAGGGACCCCTAGGCGCATGGAGGAGAACACCAAGCAACTCTTGAGCATTCTTGATCATCCACACTCAGTCTTTGCGCATCCGTTTGTTATTCTAAGTGATTCGAGCTCCGTTCTTGTGAGAACTTTGAGATAGTCTTTGAGCTCGATTCTTAGCCGTGTGTGTGCGCATTTCGCTGTGGATTTGTGTGTGTTGCTTCCCTCCCTTACTCCGTGCTTCTTTGTGAATCTTAAGTGTAAGGGCGAGAGACTCCAATTTGTGGAGATTCCTCGCGAGTGGGATAAAGATAAGCAAGGCAAAACACCGTGGTATTCAAGTGGGTCTTTGGACCGCTTGAGAGGGGTTGATTGCAACCCTCGTCCGTTGGGACGCCACAACGTGGAGTAGGCAAGTTTTGTACTTGGCCGAACCACGGGATAAATCATTGTGTCCTCTCTGTGATTGTCATATTGTGCAAGATCTCCTCTTTAGCCACTTGGCAATTATTGTGCTAACCCTTAACAAGTTTTTGTGGCTATAAGTTTAAGTTTTCACAGGATCACCTATTCACCCCCCCTCTAGGTGCTCTCAATTGGTATCGGAGCCGTTCTCTTCAAGAAAGGGACTAACCGCCCGAAGAGATGGATCCTAAGGGGAAGGGAATCGTGATCAACGACAAGGAAAAGGAGTCCTTCGTCAACGAGCCAAAAGATGACAAATCCAACGACTCTGGCTCGGGCCACAAGCGCAAAGATGGGAAGAAGAAGAAGACACGGCGCATCAAGGAGATCGTCTACTACGACAGCGACGAATCCTCTTCTTCCCAAAAGGACGACGACAACGACTACAGGAAGACGGTCAATTCGAACTTTTCATTTGACTATTCTCGTATTCCACATAGTTCGAATTCGCATTTGCTTTCCATTCCTCTCGGCAAACCTCCACACTTTGATGGGGAGGACTACGGATTCTGGAGTCACAAAATGCGTAGTCATTTATTCTCTCTCCATCCAAGCATATGGGAGATCGTAGAGAATGGAATGAAATTTGATAGCTCAGATAGCCCTATGTTTATTAATGAACAAATTCATAAAAATGCACAAGCTACTACTGTGTTGCTAGCCTCTTTGTGCAGGGACGAGTACAATAAGGTGAGCGGCTTGGACAATGCCAAGCAGATATGGGACACCCTCAAGATTTCTCACGAGGGAAACGACATCACCATGCTCACCAAAATGGAGTTGGTGGAGGGCGAGCTTGGAAGGTTTGCAATGATAAGGGGCGAGGAGCCAACCCAAACATACAACCGGCTCAAGACCCTTATCAACAAAATAAGGAGCTACGGAAGCACGCGATGGACGGATCACGACGTCGTCCGCCTAATGCTAAGGTCATTTACCATTCTTGATCCTCATCTCGTGAACAATATTCGTGAGAATCCCAGGTACACGAAGATGACGCCCGAGGAGGTACTCGGAAAATTCGTAAGCGGGCGGATGATGATCAAGGAGGCAAGATACGTGGACGACGCCTTGAATGGACCGATCAACGAGCATCAACCCCTTGCTCTCAAGGCAACAAGAAGCAAGGAGGCGCTACCTAGCAAGGTGGCACAAATTGAGGCGGCCGGACTTAATGATGAAGAGATGGCTCTCATCATCAAACGCTTCAAGACGGTGCTAAAAGGTCACAAGGGGCAGCCAAGCAAGACCAAGACAAAGGGGAAGCGCTCATGCTTCAAGTGCGGTAAGATTGGTCATTTTATCGCTAACTGCCCCGATAACGATAGTGACCAGGAACAGGGGAACAAGAGGGAAAAGAAGAAGAATTACAAGAAGGCCAAGGGCGAGGCACACATCGGAAAGGAGTGGGATTCGGATTGCTCCTCCGACTCCGACAATGAAGGACTCGCCGCCACCGCCTTCAACAAGTCATTCCTCTTCCCCAACGAGCGTCACACATGCCTTATGGCAAGGGAGAAGAAGGTGAGTACTCGAGACTCCACTTATGCTTCTTCTAGTGATAATGAGTCTAGTGATGATGATGACATAGACTATTCATGCTTATTCAAGGGCTTAGATAGATCTAAGATAGACAAAATCAATGAATTGATTGATGCCTTGAATGATAAGAATGTGCTTTTAGAAAAGCAAGAGGATTTGTTGTATGAAGAACATGACAAGTTTGTAGAAGCACAAAAATCACTTGCATTAGAGATTAAGAGAAATGAAATGCTTTCTTGTGAGTTGTCTACATGTCATGATTCAATTGCTAGTTTAAAGAGCATAAATGATGATTTAAATACTAAACTAGAAAAATCTAGTAAATCAACATCTTGTGTAGAACATGTTAAGATTTGCACTAGGTGTAAAGATTTCGATGTTGATGCCTGTAGTGATCATTTAGTTTCAATTTCCAAACTAACTGAGGAATTGGCTAGGCTTAATGCCCAACTTAAGACTAGCAAGAATGATTTCAATAAACTAAAATTTGCAAGGGATGCCTACACAATTGGTAGACACCCCTCAATTAAGGATGGACTTGGCTTCAAAAGGGAAGCCAAGAACTTAACAAGCCATAAGGCTCCCATTCCCGCTAAGGAGAAAGGGAAGGCCCCTATGGCTACTAGTGCTAAAAAGAACCATGCCTTTTTGTATCATGATAGGAAAAATTCTAGAAATGCTTGTAGAAGTTATGATGCTTTTGATTCACATGCTTATGATTCTTATGCCATGACTGCTTCTAGTTCTTCCTATATGCATGGTAGAAGTATGACTAGGAGAAATGCTATTCATCACGTGCCTAGAAAGAATACTATTCATGCTCCTAGGAAAGTAGTAAATGAACCTTCTACAATTTATTGTGCTTTAAATGCTTCCTTTGCTATTTGTAGAAAGGATAGGAAGATAGTTGCTAGGAAGTTAGGGGCAAAATGCAAGGGAGACAAAACTTGCATTTGGGTCCCTAAGGATATTTGCACTAACCTTGTAGGACCCAACAAGAGTTGGGTACCTAAGTCCCAAGCCTAAATTTGCCTTGCAGGTTTATGCATCCGGGGGTTCAAGCTGGATTATTGATAGCGGATGCACAAACCACATGATGGGGGAGAAGAAGATGTTCACTTCCTACGTCAAGAATAAGGATTCCCAAGATTCAATTATATTCGGTGATGGGAATCAAGGCAAGGTAAAAGGGTTAGGTAAAATTGCAATTTCTAATGAGCATTCTATCTCTAATGTATTTTTAGTAGAGAGTCTTGGATATAATTTGCTATCTGTTAGTCAATTATGTCATATGGGATACAACTGTCTATTTACAAATGTAGATGTGTCCGTTTTTAGAAGAAGTGATGGTTCACTAGCTTTTAAGGGTGTATTAGACGACAAACTTTATTTAGTTGATTTTGCAAAAGAAGAGGCCGGTCTAGATGCATGCTTAATAGCTAAGACTAGCATGGGCTGGCTGTGGCATCGCCGCTTAGCACATGTGGGGATGAAGAACCTTCACAAGCTTCTAAAGGGAGAACACGTGATAGGTTTGACTAACGTGCATTTCGAAAAAGATAGACCTTGTGCAGCTTGTCAAGCAGGTAAACAAGTGGGAGGAGCGCATCACGGCAAGAATGTGATGACCACTTCAAGACCCCTGGAGCTGCTGCATATGGACCTCTTCGGACCTGTCGCCTATCTGAGCATAGGAGGGAGTAAGTATGGTTTAGTTATTGTCGATGACTTTTCCCGCTTCACTTGGGTGTTCTTTTTGCAGGATAAGTCTGAAACCCAAGGGACTCTCAAGCGCTTCCTCAGGAGAGCTCAAAATGAGTTTGAGCTCAAGGTGAAGAAAATAAGGAGCGACAATGGGTCCGAGTTCAAGAACCTTCAAGTGGAGGAGTTCCTTGAGGAGGAAGGGATCAAGCATGAGTTCTCCGCTCCCTACACACCCCAGCAAAATGGTGTGGTAGAGAGGAAGAACAGGACGCTAATCGATATGGCAAGGACGATGCTTGGAGAATTCAAGACCCCCGAGTGTTTCTGGTCGGAAGCCGTGAACACGGCTTGCCACGCCATCAACAGGGTCTACCTTCATCGCCTCCTCAAGAAGACTTCGTATGAGCTACTAACCGGTAACAAACCCAATGTATCTTACTTTCGTGTATTTGGGAGCAAGTGCTACATTCTAGTAAAGAAGGGTAGAAATTCTAAGTTTGCTCCCAAAGCTGTAGAAGGGTTTTTGTTAGGTTATGACTCAAATACAAAGGCGTATAGAGTCTTCAACAAATCATCGGGTTTGGTTGAAGTTTCTAGCGACGTTGTATTTGATGAGACTAATGGCTCTCCAAGAGAGCAAGTTGTTGATTGTGATGATGTAGATGAAGAAGATGTTCCGACGGCCGCTATACGAACCATGGCGATTGGAGAAGTGCGGCCACAGGAACAAGATGAACGAGATCAACCATCTTCCTCAACTATGGTGCTACCCCCAACTCAAAACGATGAACAGGAGGCGTGTGATCAAGGGGGAGCACAAGATGATCATGTGATGGAGGAAGATGCGCAACCGGCACCTCCAACCCAAGTTCGAGCGATGATTCAAAGGGATCATCCCGTCGACCAAATTCTGGGTGACATTAGCAAGGGAGTAACTACTCGTTCTCGATTAGTTAATTTTTGTGAGCATTACTCCTTTGTCTCTTCTATTGAGCCTTTCAGGGTAGAGGAGGCCTTGCTAGATCCAGACTGGGTGTTGGCCATGCAGGAGGAACTCAACAACTTCAAGCGCAATGAAGTTTGGACACTGGTGCCTCGTCCCAAGCAAAATGTTGTGGGAACCAAGTGGGTGTTCCGCAACAAACAAGACGAGCACGGGGTGGTGACGAGGAACAAGGCTCGACTTGTGGCAAAAGGCTATGCCCAAGTCGCAGGTTTGGACTTTGAGGAGACGTTTGCTCCTGTGGCTAGGCTAGAATCAATTCGTATCTTGCTAGCATATGCCGCTCACCATTCTTTCAGATTGTACCAAATGGATGTGAAGAGCGCTTTCCTCAACGGGCCAATCAAGGAGGAGGTGTACGTGGAGCAACCCCCTGGCTTCGAGGATGAACGGTACCCCGACCACGTGTGTAAGCTCTCTAAGGCGCTCTATGGACTTAAGCAAGCCCCAAGAGCATGGTATGAATGCCTTAGAGATTTTTTAATTGCTAATGCTTTCAAGGTTGGGAAAGCCGATCCAACTCTTTTTACAAAGACATGTGAAGGTGATTTGTTTGTGTGCCAAATTTATGTCGATGACATAATATTTGGTTCTACTAACCAAAAGTCTTGTGAAGAGTTTAGCAGGGTGATGACGCAGAAATTCGAGATGTCGATGATGGGCGAGTTGAACTACTTCCTTGGGTTCCAAGTGAAGCAACTCAAGGACGGTACTTTCATCTCCCAAACGAAGTACACGCAAGACTTGCTAAAGAGGTTAGGGATGAAGGACGCCAAGCCCGCAAAGACGCCGATGGGAACCGACGGACACACAGACCTCAACAAAGGAGGTAAGTCCGTTGATCAAAAAGCATACCGGTCAATGATAGGGTCTTTACTTTATTTATGTGCTAGTAGACCGGATATTATGCTTAGCGTATGCATGTGTGCTAGATTTCAATCCGATCCTAAGGAATGTCACTTAGTGGCGGTGAAGCGAATTCTTAGATATTTAGTTGCTACGCCTTGCTTCGGGCTCTGGTATCCAAAGGGGTCTACCTTTGACTTGGTTGGATACTCAGACTCCGACTATGCTGGATGTAAGGTCGATAGGAAGAGCACATCGGGGACGTGCCAATTCTTAGGAAGGTCCCTGGTGTCATGGAACTCTAAGAAACAAACCTCCGTTGCCCTATCCACCACTGAGGCCGAGTACGTTGCCGCAGGTCAGTGTTGCGCGCAACTACTTTGGATGAGGCAAACCCTCCGGGACTTTGGCTACAATCTGAGCAAAGTCCCACTCCTATGTGACAATGAGAGTGCTATCCGAATGGCGGAGAATCCTGTTGAGCACAGCCGCACAAAGCACATAGACATCCGACATCACTTTCTGAGAGACCACCAGCAAAAGGGAGATATCGAAGTGTTTCATGTTAGCACCGAGAACCAGCTAGCCGATATCTTCACTAAGCCTCTAGATGAAAAGACCTTTTGCAGGTTGCGTAGTGAGCTAAATGTCTTAGATTCGCGGAACCTGGATTGAATTGTAGCATACATGTAGTTATGCTTTTGATCATGTTCCTTTTTGCATTTTGTTGCTTATTATGGTGCTCAAGTTGTACAAACACTCCCTGGACCTCACAAGTCCGTTGCAAAGTGATGCACATGTTTAGGGGGAGATGTGTTACAACTTGACCCTTTGAGACTAACCATATGTTTGAGTTGATGATTTAGTCTCGAAGGAGGATTGAAAGGGAAAAGGTGGACTTGGACCATGAAAGACTTCCACTGCACTCCGATGAGAGGGTAACTTATTCCAAGTTCATCTTTAGACTCTTATTGCCTTTGTATTCTTATTGAAGATTTTGGTGAGGCAATGGGGTTAAAGGGCCAAGATTGATCCCGTTTTGGTGCTTAATGCCAAAGGGGGAGAAAATAAAGGTCAAAGCAATAAATGGATCAGCTACCACTTGAGAGATTTTGAAAATAGAAGAATAGAGCTTTTTGTTTTGTCAAAACTCTTTCATTGTGTCTCTTGTCAAAAGTTGGTTTCTTGTGGGGAGAAGTGGTGATTATGGGAAATAGGGGGAGTTTTTGAAATCTTTGATCAATCTCTTTTGGAATGACTCTCCCTATGCTTCAACATGTGTGTTTGACTTAGAGATAGAGATTTGAGTTTGATTTGCAAAAACAAACCAAGTGGTGGCAAAGGATGATCCATATATGCCAAAAATGAATCAAAATAGATTTGAGTTCTATTTCAAGTGATTTTGCACTTGTTCTAGTTGCTTTATGTTGTGTTGGCATAAATCACCAAAAAGGGGGAGATTGAAAGGGAAATGTGCCTTTGGGCCATTTCTAAGTATTTTGGTGATTGAGTGTCAACACAAGTGCTTAAATGTGAATCTATGCCCATGGATGAACAAAGTGCAAATCACAAGTAAAGGTATGTTTCTAAGCCTTAGTACATTGGTTTTGTGTACTAATATATTTATCTAAGTGTTAGAAACAGAGAGAAGAAGAAAAGGAGATTGTTGGTTGTGTACAGCCAACAGGCTGTTTCGGTCTGGGGCACCGGACTGTCCGGTGGTGCACCGGACAGTGTCCGGTGCGCCAGGCTGCCTCGACCTGAAGACGCCGCTCTCGGGAATTTGCCGACGGCGTACGGCTAAAATTCACCGGACTGTCCGGTGTGCACCGGACTGTCCGGTGAGCCAACGGTCGGCCGAGCCAACGGTCGGCCGCGGAATCTGCGCGCGACACGTGGTCTGGCCAACGGTCAGAAGGAGGCACCGGACTGTCCGGTGTGCACCGGACTGTCCGGTGCGCCAGATCTGCAACGGTCGGCAACGGTCGGCTGCGCTGTTTAAGGAAATAAATCGGGCACCGGACAGTGTCCGGTGTGCATCGGACTGTCCGGTGCGCCCGATGACAGAAGGCAAGGATGGCCTTCCAGATTTGTTCTCAACGGCTCCTAGCTGCCTTGGGGCTATAAAAGGGACCCCTAGGCGCATGGAGGAGAACACCAAGCAACTCTTGAGCATTCTTGATCATCCACACTCAGTCTTTGCGCATCCGTTTGTTATTCTAAGTGATTCGAGCTCCGTTCTTGTGAGAACTTTGAGATAGTCTTTGAGCTCGATTCTTGGCCGTGTGTGTGCGCATTTCGCTGTGGATTTGTGTGTGTTGCTTCCCTCCCTTACTCCGTGCTTCTTTGTGAATCTTAAGTGTAAGGGCGAGAGACTCCAATTTGTGGAGATTCCTCGCGAGTGGGATAAAGATAAGCAAGGCAAAACACCGTGGTATTCAAGTGGGTCTTTGGACCGCTTGAGAGGGGTTGATTGCAACCCTCGTCCGTTGGGACGCCACAACGTGGAGTAGGCAAGTTTTGTACTTGGCCGAACCACGGGATAAATCACTGTGTCCTCTCTGTGATTGTCATATTGTGCAAGATCTCCTCTTTAGCCACTTGGCAATTATTGTGCTAACCCTTAACAAGTTTTTGTGGCTATAAGTTTAAGTTTTCACAGGATCACCTATTCACCCCCCCTCTAGGTGCTCTCAGTAATCATATCGTCCAAGCAGTTGACTTGAGTCCCAATGGGTGTCGTGTTACGTGAAACGGCGTCAGCCGCCTGACTTGTTTCCAGATGATTTGAATTGCTTATTGAATATTTGCGACTGTTCAGTGACCGTGGTAGGAGATGAGCGGTTGCCTTCTTCCTCTATAAATAGAGCGCTTGCTTCACTGGCGTCTTCACACATTTCTCTGTCGTTTGTTGCTTATTCTCCTCTTTTCTCTTCTCTTCTACTCCACCATGGGCAAGAGCAAGAAAGGCGGGAGTTCATCGCACCATTCTGGCGATAAGTGGAAGCACGAGCCGACCCCTCCCTCGGAGGACTTCGGCGATTCCGAGTACTTGAAGGAGGAGTTTTCCTCCGAGTCCGAGGGGTCGCCAGTCTACACCTCTCCCCCGGCATCGTCTGATGACTCGGACGATTCCCAGGGGATTGCCGCCTAGGTGTGGACATACATCCGGGCCGTCGAGCGCTCTGGGCTCGAGGGCTCGGATGAGTCAGAGGTCTCCTCGGGCGAGGAGAACTCCTCTGACTCGTCCGAGGAGGAGAGCGGCGGTGATAGCAACGATGAGGGCGACAGCGACGACGGAGGCGACGGTGATGGTGACGGCGACGACGGCAAGGGCGACGACAAGAGCGGCAGCGGCAAGAGCGGCAGCGGCAGCAGCAAGGCCAGTAGCAAAGCGCCACTGGCTTAGATATTAGTATAGATAAATAGTAGTAGAAGTAGTATTAGTGGAATAATGTAGTAGTAGTTAGTAGTATAGCGTAGTGTAGGTAGTAATGTAATGTACTAATGTAATGTATCGAAAAATGGGGAGAAGACCGGCTCATAATGGGTCGGTCTTTTAAGTTTGTGGAAGGACTTCCCCTTTTATATAATGAAGAAAACTTCGGCTTGTTCTGTGCATATCTTTTGCCTTTCCATCGTTCCTTTATAGTCGATCGACAACTTGTATTTGTGCCCAATGCAGTCGTTGTTCTCAGAGATAACGCTCGAGTAACGACTTGTAATTGATCTATCGTTTTTAATTCTGCCTGCATTTACGTTGAGAAAAAACGACTAAGTTACTACTGGTGTCCTCAAATGTAACAACCGAATTATGCTAGACTGCGTCGGTGTTTTGGAGGCAACAACCGAGCTATGCTTGGAAACGTTGGTGTTTTAGAGGTAACAGCCGAGTCATGCTGGGCCACGTTGGCGTTTTAGAAATAGCAGCCGAGTGGTGCTTGGCGACGCCGGCGTTTTAGAGGTAACAACCGAGTCATGCTGAGCCACATCGGTGTTTTAGAAATAACAACCGAGTGGTGCTTGGCGTTGTCAACGTTTTTTAGAGGTAACAGCCGAGTCATGTTGAGCCACGTCGGCGTTTTAGAAATAACGGCCGAGTGGTGACATAGCGCTTTTTAGAAACGGTGTCTGACCCAGGAAAACCCCATTTATATCACATCGTCGCACGCCTCTGCGTTCTGAGCCCTAGCCTCGCTTTTTTGCCTCCGAACATCATCTGTTTCCCTTTGATTTCGGTTCCGCTCAGTCCACTGACGAGATTGCGATGGCACCCAAGCGAAAGAACCAGAATTCTGCTGCTGCGGTCATTCCTCCTATCGATTTCAACAGCCAGTTGCCTTTCACAGGTAATCATATGTCTGTTGTCTCTGAGTCGGATCTTCTCCACCTTGTCAATGTCGGAGTTCTTCCTCCAAAGGAGCTTTGCTCTTGGTGGATTTGTCGTGGGGTTACTGTCCCGACAGAGGATACTACGAGTCCATTGTTTACATCCCTTTTCTTATCCACGGCCTTGCTCTTCCCATTTCTCCCTTCTTTCGAGGTCTCCTTGACTTTTACAATTTGAATCTGGCTCATTTGAATCCCAACTCTATTCTGCAAATTTCTGTCTTTGTTCATCTGTGCGAGGCCTACCTTGGAATTCTTCCTCACTTCGGTTTGTGGAAGTATTTGTATCACTGTCGTCCTGTGATGGCTGGGGGGCAGCACTAGCTCGTGGGCGGTGCGAGTCTAGAGATGCGCCGTGGGAGGAAAACAGAATACCTTGACATCCCACTTAAGGATAGTGTTGGGGACTCGTTCTCAAATACTATGAATCAAGAACAAGGCAACACAAAGTATTAAATGTTAAAGTCCTTCGTCCTTTGAAGCATTATTTCCCTTAGGATATAACGATCTTCGGATGAAGGTCATGAAGGACGTACCTTCATGATCACGGTTATAAGATAATGAAAGATGAAACATATGAAACATGAAAGATAGCACGAACAAACACATTATATTATTCATATGTTTCATTATACAAACTTACACGATATTTAATCATATTTGTACCTTTGGCTTGACAGAAGGCAAAAATCCAAGTGTTGTGCGCGAGCGATTACAGAATAGCTTGAACAGTACAGGGGTACTGTTCATCTATTTATAGGCACAGGACGCAGCCTGTGGGGAATTACATTCATGCCCTTTACAAAGGTCTACAATCATAATACAAATTATCATGGGTCGATTGGTCATTTCATCTTTAAGTCGGTGCCTTTGGAAATGTACTCCGAAGCCTTCTGATTGGTAGCTTCGGCTTTGTGTTAATCTTCCGAAGGTGTTTTATCTCATGGGACCTTCGGCGACGAAGCAGACCCACAACAGTAGCCCCTTCACGGTACTAGATCGTTTTTCGTGACGAGCTCGATTCGTGAAAAACTCTCCCAGGCTTCCGAATGTCGAAGGTCCGAAAAACACCTTCCCTGAGCTCGTTGCCGAGAAACAATTAAAATACTCCCAGCGTCGGGTGGTCCACCATTCAGTGTATACGAGCGATCTGGCGATTCACCTTCCAAGCACCAAGTGGTCCACCGTTCAGCGGGTGCGGGTAACTGTTCAATGGGTGCGAACGGCTTGACGATTCACCTTCCCACCTGCAACACTATATAAACAAACGGGTAGGTGTGAAGTTACCACAACATTTACTGCTATTGCATCGTTGTGCTGCCAAAAAATTTGACCATAACGGAAGCTTGCTCACTGCATTCTGAACCGAAGGATCATCTTGCTCTAGCTTCGTGACAAGAAGGAGCTTCAGCAAAAGATAAAAAATTTTCAACTTCGTCAAAACGCAAGAAATTCAACATCAAATGGCCAGGGTACGCTCAACAGCTAGGGTTACTCGCGACGGAGAGGAAGCCGAAGCTGCTGAAACTGCGCCACCTCCGAAGTTATGAGGCAGTCGGGATTGGTTGTGACTGAAGGCGCTTCTGACGAAGAAGCACCCACTGCTGAAGCCGAGCAGACAGATATTGAAGAGGGTGATGCTAGAGAAGGAGAGATTGATTATGACATCATTATGCCATCGAAGCCTAGCCATCTGGATTTTGGGAAATCGACTGTGTCTGAAGCTGATATGACTATGATGACGAAGCTGGGCTATTTCAGAGAAGCCGAGAAGGGGTTGGTTCGCTTTGGCGGGGAAGATACTATCCTGAAACCAGAGAATGATGAAGTTGTAGTTTTTAAGAGCTTCTTCAAAGCAGGGTTGAGATTTCCTCTGCACGGAATGATTGCAGAGGTCTTGGAAAAATTTGGGATTTACCTTCATCAGCTGACCCCTAACACCATTGTTAGGCTCAGCGTGTACATCTGGGCTCTTCGAAGTCAGGGGGTAGAGCCGCTTGCTGAAGCATTCTACCGAGTACATGAACTTCATTATCAAACGAAGGCTAGAGAAGACAGATTGCATGAGAACTTCGGTTGCTACAATTTTGCTTATCGGAAGGATATGAAGACACCGGTGGTCAGTTATCGTACTAAATGGCCGACCGGTTGGAAATCTGAATGGTTTTATGTTAAAATTGATGAGGAAAAGGAGAATCTAGTTCAGAGTCCGCTGAAGCTAATCTTTGGGCTGACTAGGCCCCAGTGCCACATGACTCTAGGGGATCCATGCCAAGATGTTGTGTATGAGTTTAGAATTGTGTCTGAACATATTGGAACTAGGGATCTAGTCCAGGAATACTTAACCAACAGAGTATTCCCAACACTGAGGAAGTGGGGTATGCTGAAGCTTGAAGAAGAGAAGAAAGAGGGTGAACTCGTTCGACTGCCTTATCACTTTAAATTCAAAAAACACTTCAAGGAACCCTGCCAAGAATGGTTGGACACGATCGAAGTTATGTGTAATGAGATTTTAGGGAACTATACAAAAAAAGAAGATCAGTTGATGTCTGCAGCCTTTGGCTCCCGACCAAAGCGAAGATTGAATCGGGTAATGGATGCTCTACATTTTGAGTATCCTGATTATGAGTGATTGAGCAAGGGCGCCGAAAGGCAGAAAAGAAAAAGAGTTGTCAGTGTTGTGGGCAGGCAGGCTGCTAGAATGATAAAAGAAGATGAAGAAAACCTAAAGAAGAAAAAGTTGAGCCCTGAGCCGAAGGCAGTTGCTTCGAAGAAGAGAAAAGCTGCGGCTCCAAAGCAAAAGGCGACTGATATAGAAGAAGAAACTCCTGCAACACCTTCTGCTACCGACATAGAAGAAATTTTAAAGGTAATGACTGAATCCTTGCCTATCAAGCTAAGTCCACTGGGGCCAAATCTGACGAAGCTTTTTCAGAAGAAGAAGGAGCCTTTGATAGTGAAGAAGGCAGTTGGGCCGAAAAAACGAAGAATTATTACTGTGACAGAAGCTATTGAAGAGACACCACGACCAGCTTCGGCTTCAAAGGCACCAATTGTTGAGAGCAGTATAGCTACCGAAGTTGCACCCACTGGAGCTGCAACTGCCGAAGCTGAACCGACCGAAGATGCAAATCTGGAAAGCACACTTTCTAATATTGATAAGATACTTCTGGACATGGCCACAGAAGAAGCTGCTGCAGCCGCCGAAGAAACCACAGCTACAGTGCCTGAGAAGGAGAAGGAAATAGCTGAAGCTGCTTTAGAAGAAGAAAATTTTAACTTTCAAAACTTAATTGGGCAAGAATTGACGAAGGCTGAGAGAGTTGAGAGAATACGCCATATCCTGCGGGTATCAACCAGGGGCACTACTCTTCGGCGGTGTTGACGATGAAAGGTTAGGCTGTCTCCGAGATCAAACCGTAGCGAAGGTTATCGGTACTCTATCAAAGAGAATTGGTTTTCCAAAGCTTGAGACAGACATTAGCCGCTACCGACGACAACATATCGTCGGTAGTTTATTCTATTCTAATTTCAAGGTAAAAACTTTTCTTCAACTTTTTATTGTTTTTAACAACGAAGGTGTTTTCTAATGAAGGTTGCTTCTGCACAAAGTATGCTATTGAGTAAAGCTTTGAGAATGCAACAAGATCTTGAAGATAAAAAACATGAAGTTATAATTGAGGGTTTAGAAAGCAAAATAAAAGATCAAGCAGCTGCTCTTGAAAAGAAGGATTTCGAGCTTTAGACAACAGAGGGTTTATTGGCAGAAGCTGAAGCTAAAATTGCAAAGTTGAATATGGAGCTTCTCTCAAACTGAGAAAGCTTCGAATAGGAAAAGCAGAAGTTTGATGCAAAATTTGAGGCTGAGGTCGAAAAAAGTTCAAATTTGCAAAAATCATTGACAGAGCTTCAAAACAAATGTCTGGAGTTCAGTAGCCGATGTGTGCAACGGCTAAAGCAGATTTTCAATTCGGTTGGAGCCGGCTATTAAAAATTTAGTCCTTCGATTGAAGATCTGCCATGGGCCTTCGAACATATCGAGGGTGAATGAAGCATCCCGATCCTTTGGGACTCAAATGTGACACAATTACTAGTCCCAAGAGGCTAGTAAACACATTCCTTACTTCAAATAGTACATAGTTTAGATAATTATTATTACAATACCGGGGTACAAGCTCGAGAGAGCCAAAATAGGAAGCGCAGTAGGAAAAGAAATACTAGCCCAAGCCACAGGCAGAACTGGGTGCAGACACATCCCTCTCAATCAAGCATAGCAGAAAATAAGTCTTCAACTGCTGAAAAACATAAATAAATCTGGGTGAATACACTAGGTATTCCGCAAGCCCACCCCGCTTCCGTAGAGAGAAAGAGACCTATAATATACATGCTTTATTTGGTGGAGTTGAAGTCACTCATCATTTTCTTAGAGAAGGACAATTGCTGTAAGGTTTCTCCCATAGTCTTAAAAGTGACCAAAAACTCAACCGCCACTGAGCTTCCTGCTCCCGTGGCCTTAGTTTCTTTCTCAACACCCATTTAATCACACATTTCCCTTTTCATGGAACTTATAGAAAAATCTCTAATTGCCATGCCATACCAGACCCGTCCATACCAGTGGACACGGACTATTCGAATAGGTTTTTGACTCTACGCAGAGGGGTACACTTTACCCACTAGCCCGGTTTCTGCGATCTCACCGTCGCGAGACCTGAATGCCGGATCTCTTTCCTTTCTCGTATGTCCTAACCTTAACGGTTATCCGGAAGGAATCAGGCCACCACCATGTCCAAACCGGACAAAACTTTCCCCCTCCTTATCCTCCCGGTGCTCCCCAGCCTTCTTAACCCTGGGGTTGGACCGCACGAGTTCGGATTGAGTGACTGCCCACACAGTCTCAAGTGGTTGTACGATAAAGGAGTACAGGTAGTGAAAATGACAAGCCGGTCCTTATATGAGGGGACAATCCTTCTGCTCACGCCTAAACCAGCTGAGCCAACACCTTAGGCCCTCCCCTAAACCAGGGAGTCCCTGATCATCCCACTCCCAAGGTGATGAGGGTGAGTACCCTTCATCGCATAACTTTTCGGGAAGAGATTTTATTTCAAGAAACACCTTGCCCTTCTTCCCAACCCATATTTTGTATCCCGATTGTATATGTTAATGCGGGCCATCTTTCACTCACAATGCAATATTCCCCCTGAATTCCCGGCCTAGGCAGTGGTAGAGAGAATAGGAAATTTATGCATCAAGGGAAGGATGGACTTGCCTTCGTCGAAGCTTTCCTGGCACAAAAGATCTACCTCCGGGTGATCGAGCTCCGGCCCTTCTTTCGGGGCTATGGGTTCCGGGCCCTCGGTCCCCGCTTCTTCTAGTGAAAACAGTCAATAAAAAAATACATCAATCAGTGGTTTCACCATCATAGTGTGTCATTATTATTACATGTGACTCTAGAAAGTGTTTTGATGATTTTTGGTACATAAAATATTGAGAAAAACTAATTAGAGGAAAAAGGGCTGAAAAAAGGAAAAAGAGAAGGGATTTAGGCGCTGGTGGGTCGGGGAGGAGAAATCTGGCCTGGCCAGGCGCAGCGCGCGCGCGGGCGCAAGGGCGCCGGCCCAGTTGCGGCCCAAGGCGGGAGACGGCGCGGGCGCGCGGGGATGACGTCGTCGCCGTGGGACCCACATGCCAGCGAAAGCGGAAGGGGGAGAAACGGCGCTACGGTCGACGGCGGGGTGAACCGGCCGTCCGCGGGGGAGAACCCGGCCGCCAGTGGGCTCGGCAGCGGGTAGGTGCCTTAGCACGGGGAGGAGCTGGCGAACCTAGGGGCGGGCTCAATTTGGCTAGAGAGGACAGGGAGGGGGGTTGTCCGCGGGGAGGTGGCGGAGCTCCGCGGCGGGATTGCCGTCGGTGAGCTTTGGGCGAGGAATCGGGGTGGGGAAGTGGTGTACTGCGTTCGTGGCGTCGTGGCGAAGCTAGGAGGCTTAAGCAATCGCTTGATGGACCAACAGAGGGGCAGGGAGAAGAGAGGGAAGAGCTCACCGGGGAGGAAGACGACGGCGATTCTTCCACGAATTGAGCTCGGACGAGGGAGGAGAGGGGTGGCTGAGGCCGATGCGGGGAAGGAGGAGCTCGGGGCGGGCCTTTTATAGGCGCCCGAGGGAAGGGGAGCGGCGGAGCTCCGCGGCGCCGGTGAGGCGCACCGTACCGGAGTTAATGCCGCACAGCGGCGATGACGAGACCGCACGGTGGCGGTGCTGTGCAAGGACGCGGCCGCTGCGGCGAGGACGGGGAGGTGCCCAACTTCCCTGTGCGGCGAGAAGACGGAGGAGGGGACGGAGGTGATGGCCGGAGGTGACCATGATGGGCCGTACGCGGGGAGGGGGAATAAGGACGACGACGTGGTTGACAGGTGGGGCCACACTGCCAGTGGGAGTGATCGCGAGCGAGGGCGAGGCTGACGGGTGGGGTCGGTTCGTCAGAGAGAGAGAGAGAGAGAGAGAGCGTAGGGCGGGCTGGCGCGCGCGCGGGAGCAGGCCGGAAATGGGCCGAGGGAAGGGAGTCGCGGGCGCGAGGGGGGGGGGGAGCGGCCGCGGCATGGGCTGGATTCAGCCCAGCTAGGGGAGAGGGTTTCTTTTTTTATTTTTATTTTCTAATTCCTTTGTCCATTTTTATATCTTTTTCTTTTGAACAATTAATTTTAATAGATAATCTTAGGTGCTGAAAAATAAAATCTAAGTGAGGTGCTTGTGATCAAACAAAGTGTATGCATATGATGAAAAGAAAATCTAAGGGGGTTCTTGGAATTAGAGGATGAAAAAGGGGAGAGGGGTAGTTTAGGGTTTCAAACCTAGGTTAGAATTTTGGGATGTTACAAACCTACCCCACATAAAGGAATCTCGCCCTTGAGATTCAGACGGGGCTCGAGAAAAGGTAAGGGTATTCCTTCCTCAGAGAGTCCTCACTTTCCCAGGTGGCTTCCTCTTCTCCATCTCTGCTCCACTGAACCTTATAGAGTTTCACTTCTGAGTTGCGGGTCCTTCTGACTGCTGAGTCGAGAATCTTCACTGGCTTTTCCCGGTACTGGAGATCCTTTTGAATCTGAATTGCATCTGCCTCGATGTGGTTTTCTGGTACCTTTAGGCATTTGCGGAGTTGAGACACATGGAACACATTGTGAATATCTGACATGGGTTCTGGTAGCTCAAGACGGTATGCTGCGGGTCCTATTCGGGCAATGACGGGGTAGGGACCGACGAAACGTGGTGCTAGCTTTCCTTTCATTTGGAACCTTTTGACACCACGCATCGGGGAGACCTTGAGATAAACGAAATCTCCTTCCTCAAATCTGAGTTCCCTTCGTCTATTGTCTGTGTAACTCTTCTGTCGACTCTGAGCTTCAAGTAACCTCCTGCGGATCAAAGCGACTTTCTCTTCGGCTTCTTTAACAAAGTCGGGTCCTTCTAGTGTCCTTTCCCCTACATTGGACCACATTAGGGGAGTTTGGCATTTTCTTCCGTACAGTGCTTCGAATGGTGACATTTTGATGCTGGCCTGATGGCTGTTGTTGTACGAGAATTCGGCGTACGGCAAACTGGACTCCCAATCCCTGTCGAATGTTAGCACACAGGCTCTTAGCAAATCTTCGAGGATCTTGTTGACTCTTTCTGTTTGACCATCTGACTGGGGGTGGTAAGCGGTGCTGAAATCTAGCTTGGTGCCCATTGCTTGCTGGAGGCCCTTCCAAAATTTTGAAGTGAACTGCGTTCCTCTATCTGATACTATCTTCCGCGGAATGCCATGGAGCCTGACTATCTCTTTAAGGTATATTCAGGCAAGGGCGGCTCCTCCAAAAGTGGTCTTTACTGGAACGAAGTGGGCCACCTTGGTGAGACGATCGATTATTACCCATATGGAATCATTTCCTTTCTGTGTTCGGGGCAGTCCGGTCACGAAATCCATGCCTATTTGTTCCCACTTCCATTCGGGTACTAGGAGGGGTTGAAGTAGGCCTGCAGGCTTCTGATGTTCGGCCTTTGTTCGCTGACAGGTGTCACACCGGGCCACATACTGTGCTATTTTCTTCTTCATCCCTTTCCACCAGTATCTGGCTTTGAGGTCCAGGTACATCTTGGTGGTTCCTGGGTGGATGGAGTAAGCTGAGTTGTGGGCTTCATTGAGCAGGGCTTCCCGTGCCTCTCCCATTGGTATACACAGGCGGTTCTTGAACCAGAGGACTCCTTGCTCATCTGTCCTAAGGTCCGGAAGTTGCTCCTTGCGAGCTCTTTCCATAAGTCTGGCTGTCTCTGCGTCCAGGCGTTGAGCCTTGCATATGAGATCTTATAGATTGGGCTTGACTTCCAGGCTACCGTTGTCTCCGAGACATGCATTTAGCTGAGCTGATTCTTTCTTCCAATCTTCTAAAAAGTTGGTCCCTTTAATCCCGAAAGGTTTTCGGCTGAGGGCGTCTGCTACCACGTTGGCCTTCCCGGGGTGGTAGTGGATTTCGAGGTCATAATCCTTGATCAATTCAAGCCATCTTCTTTGACGGAGGTTGAGGTCCGGTTGCATGAAGATGTACTTTAGACTCTTGTGATCAGTGAATGTAATACTCAAATTTGTATACAAAGGAATATGGTGGATTTCCACCTTTTGTGTGCCTTATTTGCATCATAAAAAGAGCACCTATGTAATTGAGAGTGACTAAATAAAATAATGATTCTAAAATAAAAGAAAGTGCATTTGTTGGAGTTTTTATGTTTGTGCATTAAATAAAAATAATAACAATATAAAAATGACTAGAAATTGGATTAAGCCCTACATTGAAAACTAGGGTTTAAGAGAAAGAAGAGAAATGATATGAAAATAAAAAAATAATATAAATATATTTCTAGAATTTGTACTTTTCATTTCATAATATGATTTGATAACAAATTTGTACAAGGTTTGAAACTAAATTTGAATTCAAACTAAAAAAAACCTTGGAAATGAAGAAAATAGAAAGAAAAATAAAAAGAAAAAGAATAAAAGCTAAACTGGGACGACTGCTTCATTTCTGGCCCAACACACCCGCGCGGCCCACTGCACAAGCCCTCTCGCGCGCGCGCTGGACGCTCACCGACCATGCGGGCCCACCTGGAAGTCACACGTATGCGCGCGCCTTCACCCCTGGACGACCGACAGGGTGCCCCCACTGTCAGCCGCTCAATCGCTCACGTACACCCGCCTTCTTTCCGCGCTGCGCGCGCGTTCAGTCAATGGCGCCTGGGCCCCACTTTCCAGCCCCTTTTCTCAGATCCGCGCGTGACCCAGTCCTTCTCACCTCATGCGCCGCATGTGCCGCTGCCGGGTGGGGTCGTCGGTGTCAGCTTCTCCCTCAACGGAACACCGCGATGAACGCGCGCACGAGCCCGGGTCGTTGCTCCCTTCCCGAATTCCTCGCGCCTCTCGGCGCATAAAGCTCGTGCCCCGTTCCTTCTCCTTCCCTCAACCATCCTCCTTGCGCGAGCCCGTGACCAAATCGCCACCATCGCAGAGGGAGATAATGCGGAAGGCCGCACTCGCTGCAGTAAGCCGTACCGCCGCTCGGGGATCCAACGGCGGGTCTGGGAGCTTGGTAGAGTCGCTGGGGAGCCGTGCCACCACTCAGGCGAAGTGATTTAGCGCCTGGGTCACCGGAATTCGTCGCCGGAGTTGGCAATCCGCCGTGCGCCGCGGGCAACTTCATTGTGCTCCCCTCTTCGGTAAGTAAACCCTACATCTTGTTCACTTGTGGCCCCGGATCATGTAGCACTCTTCGAATTAGAACTTGGCGCGTGGTTCACAGAGTTTGCGGTCGCCGGCAATGGCGTCGCGGGGGTCCGACTGCCGCTGCTGGTGCGGTTCCAAGCGTCGCCGTGCTCCGCGTTAGAGAATTGGGGAGAAGCGCCCTGACCGTTGATCAGGGAACACACGGCTAGGATTAGTTTTGGGCGTACCAATTCGCTAGGATGGATCAGGATCGTCCATCTGTCAATCTATGGCTTGGGTTTGACCATAGCATACCCGCGCCTCTCGGCGAGTTTTCGTCCGTTCGATCTGATCCTATGGCTGGCATGGGGTGGTTGCGTAGTCGCGCGATGGCCCTCGGATCTGAATCCAGCGATCCGCGAGCGCGCGCGGAGTTAGTTAAACCTAGATCTAATCTGGCGCGTCCATCTTTGATCGGACGGCTAGGAACCGAAGATACCTCTTCGGCCGCTAGATTTGCTAAAGAGCCCCTGTAGTTGTTAATAATTGAACCCGCCGTCCAATTGCACTATGCTCTGTGTCTTAGGAATCTTGCGACAAGAACCCTGATCTTTCTGCTAATTGACGCCCAGTTCAGAGCACGTTTAAAATGTATAAATGAATTAGTAAATGTATTTTTAATACAAAAATAATTCCTAGAACTTAGTTAATTCATAGAAAATTCATTTTAGCTCCAAATTGAACCATTCCAATTCCTAAAATTTTGTAATATTATTCTCTATCATTTAGTATCACTGTTTTAACATGAACTCTGTTAGAAAATTTATTTATCATTTAATCCTATTTTAATCACATTAAATCTTAGAAATTCATAACTTGAATTCTATAACTCCAAATTCAGTGATTCCAGTTCCTATGATCTCATTTTAATGTGTAGATTTTTACTGTATATTTTATTTACATGTTTGGTGTGATGTTGATTTTGGCTATACTATGTATGTATTGTGTTGATGCGAATAGACGAGCAAGCCACTGTGGAAACTGAGGTTCAACAAGTAGAGGTAGCTGAGCAGGAGCTCAGTGAAGGCAAGTTGTGCCCTTGATCACTTACTTTCCCAGCCATGTTCTTATTAATTTTAATGATCTGCATAGGATAATTTTGATGGGAGCCTTTATGTTACCCCAGTTTTGATTACCTCTATACCTTGTTCACCCCTGAAATATTTTTGGGTAGTACTTGCTATTGCTTTATGTGGATTGGGTATGGAGATGCACTATTCATGACTATTCTGTTATTAACTTGTTATTATTATTGTTCATGTTAAGATCATTAAATTAATGGGAACATGGAGCGACCACCCGGGAAAACAGTGCTACCACAAGGGTTTAATGGGACGCCCTTGGCTGACTAATTAGGAAAGCTAGTGGAAGACTACCTTACCTGAAAGGGGCAAGGGCAGTAGGGGAGAGGTCAGTGCGGGGAGGTCCCTGGTTGATTTTGCTGCGATGGCTGTCAGCCAGGAACCCTGTACTGGATCTTCCTATAAACTGTAGCGGGTTTTCGGAAGCTAGTGGAACTTTGTAAAGGCCTCGTAGTGGATCCCTAGCCATTCACCTCGGTAGTGTCTAAGGGCCTTGCAAACCCAGGCGACATGGGATACACGACTTGTGGGTAAAGATGCGCAACCTCTGCAGAGTGTAAAACTAGTATACTAGCCGTGCTCACGGTCATGAGCGGCTCGGACCCTCACATGATTAATTATGGAACTTAAATTCAATTTGACATTTGCATCGCATTTGGGATTATTTTACTATTACTATTCTTTATTATTATTAAGGTTTGGTATTTACTTACACTTAGTAATTGCTAATAAAATTTTGACCAACTTATAAAAGCAATGCTCAGCCTCAGCCTTTATTCCATTGATTAGCCTTACACTACATGAACTCCCACCTTTGGTGAGTTCATGCCACATTATTCCCCACGACTTGTTGAGCTATGAACGTATGTGAGCTCACTCTTGCTGTCTCACACCCCCCCACAGGAGAAGAACAGGTGGTTCAGGAGGAGCCACAAGGCGAGGAGTATGATCTGATCTAGGTGGCGTTTCTCAGTCGACATTGGCGCCAACGATCCTTAGTTCATTTTATACTTATTGTTTTCTTTTGTAATAAGTCTTCCGCTATGTAATAAATACTCTGATGTTTTATGACATTTATCTCTATACACTCTGTTATTATATATGTTGTCTTCTTGGCGCATGTATGAGATGCACCCGGCTTTGTCCTTTAAAACCGGGTGTGACAGAAGTGGTATCAGAGGAAATGTTGACTGTAGGACGAAACCTAGATAGAAATGGACAGACCCTTTCCTACTTACCTTACTCTGATTCTCTCTATACTTATCTTGATCCTGTCTCATCTTTTGCTGTCATACTCTGATCATTCTTACCTTTTCTACTCTTAGTCAAGATGGATTTCACACCTTGGAATCCCTACCCCTATGACATTTTTAAGAGATAGGAAGCCTAAGACAAAATTAAAACTATTTTCTCTATTAAAAATGTTGGTTGATTGTTCTGATGATAAATGTCTGATTCGCTTCTTTGATTGATTGAAACATTATAGTTGGGCATCTTAACATGTACCACCATAAGGTAATGTATTAGCTTTAGTGGATAACACACTAATCTACTTAGCTAACAAATCCCCCGTAGTAACATTCCTCGTAACTACTCGCCTTGTCTACAATTCTTCCTTTCTTACCCTGTGTTTCTAACCCAGATGGACTATCCCTATAGTGTTAGAAGAGAGCACTATAGACGTGATCCTTGGTATGTCATGGTTAAGAAAGGCAAAGACAGTTTATACACTGTGCTAAGGGAACCGTAGAACTCACCAGTTCTAAAGGAGAAAACTTTGAAGTTGAAATTGCAGTAACTACCACCATCAGACTAGCGACATTCTTAGTAGATGAGAAGTTGGTGGGTGACAACATCCGTGCAGTTAGGGATTTTTCGGATGTCTTTCTAGAGGAGTTGTTAGGGATGCCACCAGATATGGAAGTTGAGTTGGTCATTAATCCCTTATCTAGGACTGCCCCTACTTTCAAACGGCCATACATGATGTCTGAAGAAGAGTTAAAAGAACTCAAGAAGCACTTAACGGAGTTACAAGAGGCTGGGTACATTCGTCCGAGTCTTCACCTTGGAGAGCACCGGTTTTGTTTGTCCAGAAGAATGATCAATTGCAAGGGATGTGCGTGGATTAAAGGTCCCTTAATGGTGTCACTATAAAGAAAAAGTATCCGTTGCACCTCGTTGAGGATTTATTTGATCATAGGAGAGGTGCCAGGGTATTCTCGAAGATTGATCTCCGATCAGGTTATCACCAAATGAAGATTAGGCCATCGGATATTCTTAAGACAACTTTCTCAACCCGATATGGATTATATGAGTTCACTATTATGTCGTTTGGATTAACTAAATGCACTAGCTTATTTTATGGATCTGAAGAATAAGGTGTTCATGGAGTATTTGGACAGATTCGTTGTAGTATTCATCGACGATATCCTTATCTATTCCAAGGGTGATAGTGATCATGAGAAACATCTGATATTGGTGCTGCAGAAGCTACAAGATAACCAACTCTATGCTAAGTTCAGTAAGTGCGAGTTTTGGATTGACGAGATGTCATTCCTTGGACATATCAATTCTAATGGAGGAATATCAGTGGATCCTGCTAAGGTTAAGGAGATAATGGAGTGGAGAGTGCCCAATACAGTTACTGAGATTCGGAGTTTCTTGGGACTCGCAGGATATTATCGGAGATTTATTGAAGGATTCTCTAAGATTGCCAAGCCTATGACCTCGCTTTTGGAGAAAGGGAAAGAATTCAAGTGGGATGAGAAATGCCAAGAGAGTTTTGATCAACTAAAGGAGAGATTGATGTCACCTCCAGTATTGATTATGCCAGATCTGCAGAAGGGATTTGACATTTACTGTGATGCATGTGGCCAAGGACTTGGATGTGTGCTTATGCAAGAAGGTCATGTGATTGCCTATGCATCTCGTCAGTTGCGGAAGCATGAACTGAACTACCCCACTCATGACTTGGAATTGGCAGCAGTTGTGCATGCACTTAAGATTTGGAGACACTACATTATGGGAACTAAGTGCCACGTATATACGGATCATAAGAGTTTGAAGTATAAACTCACTCAGAAGAATCTCAACCTTAGGCAACGCCATTGGTTGGAGCTTATTAAGGAATTACTATTGATGTGGAATCTACCTTGGAACAAGAAATCCACAAAGGACAAATTGGTGATGCCAAAATACAAGAGATTAAGGATCTGATTACTGAAGGACGAGGTCCGGAATTCACGGAAGATGAGCAAGACATCATATGGTTCAAGGACAGGATATGTGTTCCTGATATTGAAAGCCTTCGTGAGACTGTTTTAAAGGAGCCACATGACTTGGATTATTCTATTCATCCTGGTAGTACCAAGATGTATCAGGATTTGAAGCGGAAGTATTGGTGGTATGGATTGAAGAGAGTTGTGGCTGCACATGTGGCTATGTGCGATGTGTGTCAAAGAGTTAAGGCAGAACACCAAAGACAAGCTGGACTATTATACCCATTAAAGATACCCGAGTGGAAGTGGGAAGAGATTGGTATGGATTTTATTACTAGGTTGCCTCACACCTCGAAAGGATAGGATTCGATATGGGTTATTATGGATAGAATGACCAAAGTGTCTCATTTCATTCCGATCAAGACTACTTATAAGGGATCTTAAGTGGCAGAGTTATATATGGCTCAGATTATGTCTCGACACGGGGTGCCGAAGAAGATCATTTTGGGTAGAGGATCATAGTTTACCCCTAGATTTTGGAAAAGTATTCATGAGAATGTGGATACAAAGTTGAATTTTAGTTCGGCCTACCATCGTCAGACTGATGGATAGACTGGAAGGACTAATCAAGTATTGGAAGACATGTTGAGAGCTTGTACCCTTCAGCATGGTAGTAGTTGGGACAAGAGTCTACCTTATGCTGAGTTCTCATATAATAATAATTACCAGGCCAGTCTGAAAATGTTACCGTTGAGACTCTATATGGCAGGAAATGCAGGACTCCTCTATATTGGATCAGACTAGGGGAAGACAGTTCTTTGGACCTGGACTTATTCAAGAGGCAGGAGATCAAGTCTGTATAATCAAGGAGAACTTGAGGGTAGCTCAGACCAGGCAAAAGAGCTACGCTGATAATAAAAGAAGACCACTGGAATTTGAGGAAAGAAATCATGTGTACCTCAAGGTGTCACCACTTCGTGGAATGAGGAGATTCAAAGTCAAGGACAAATTGTACCCTCGCTTTATTGGACCATTCAGAGTTTTAGGCGAGTTAGAGAGATGGCATATCAACTCGAGTTACCTGCTAGTCTATCGGATGTGCATAATGTGTTCCACGTATCTCAACTGAAGAAGCGTTTCCGTGTTCCTGAGGAACAGTTACCAATGGAAGAGCTCAATGTCCAAGGTGGTTTGATTTACATGGAGTACCCGATCAAGATTCTTGATACATTGACTCGAGTTACAAGGAATAAGGTTATAAAGATGTGCAAAGTTCAATGGAGTCACCACAGTGAAGATGAAGCAACTTGGGAAAGAGAAGAAGAGCTTCGTATAGATTTTCCCCACCTTTTTCCTAGATCTTCTTAAATCTCGAGGACGAGATTATTTTTAAGGGGGGTAGGATTTGTAATACTCAAATTTGTATACAAAGGAATATGGTGGATTTCCACCTTTTGTGTGCCTTATTTGCATCATAAAAAGAGCACCTATGTAATTGAGAGTGACTAAATAAAATAATGATTCTAAAATAAAAGAAAGTGCATTTGTTGGAGTTTTTATGTTTGTGCATTAAATAAAAATAATAACAATATAAAAATGACTAGAAATTGGATTAAGCCCTACATTGAAAACTAGGGTTTAAGAGAAAGAAGAGAAATGATATGAAAATAAAAAAATAATATAAATATATTTCTAGAATTTGTACTTTTCATTTCATAATATGATTTGATAACAAATTTGTACAAGGTTTGAAACTAAATTTGAATTCAAACTAAAAAAAACCTTGGAAATGAAGAAAATAGAAAGAAAAATAAAAAGAAAAAGAATAAAAGCTAAACTGGGCCGACTGCTTCATTTCTGGCCCAACACACCCGCGCGGCCCACTGCACAAGCCCTCTCGCGCGCGCGCTGGACGCTCACCGACCATGCGGGCCCACCTGGAAGTCACACGTATGCGCGCGCCTTCACCCCTGGACGACCGACAGGGTGCCCCCACTGTCAGCCGCTCAATCGCTCACGTACACCCGCCTTCTTTCCGCGCTGCGCGCGCGTTCAGTCAATGGCGCCTGGGCCCCACTTTCCAGCCCCTTTTCTCAGATCCGCGCGTGACCCAGTCCTTCTCACCTCATGCGCCGCATGTGCCGCTGCCGGGTGGGGTCGTCGGTGTCAGCTTCTCCCTCAACGGAACACCGCGATGAACGCGCGCACGAGCCCGGGTCGTTGCTCCCTTCCCAAATTCCTCGCGCCTCTCGGCGCATAAAGCTCGTGCCCCGTTCCTTCTCCTTCCCTCAACCATCCTCCTTGCGCGAGCCCGTGACCAAATCGCCACCATCGCAGAGGGAGATAATGCGGAAGGCCGCACTCGCTGCAGTAAGCCGTACCGCCGCTCGGGGATCCAACGGCGGGTCTGGGAGCTTGGTAGAGTCGCTGGGGAGCCGTGCCACCACTCAGGCGAAGTGATTTAGCGCCTGGGTCACCGGAATTCGTCGCCGGAGTTGGCAATCCGCCGTGCGCCGCGGGCAACTTCATTGTGCTCCCCTCTTCGGTAAGTAAACCCTACATCTTGTTCACTTGTGGCCCCGGATCATGTAGCACTCTTCGAATTAGAACTTGGCGCGTGGTTCACAGAGTTTGCGGTCGCCGGCAATGGCGTCGCGGGGGTCCGACTGCCGCTGCTGGTGCGGTTCCAAGCGTCGCCGTGCTCCGCGTTAGAGAATTGGGGAGAAGCGCCCTGACCGTTGATCAGGGAACACACGGCTAGGATTAGTTTTGGGCGTACCAATTCGCTAGGATGGATCAGGATCGTCCATCTGTCAATCTATGGCTTGGGTTTGACCATAGCATACCCGCGCCTCTCGGCGAGTTTTCGTCCGTTCGATCTGATCCTATGGCTGGCATGGGGTGGTTGCGTAGTCGCGCGATGGCCCTCGGATCTGAATCCAGCGATCCGCGAGCGCGCGCGGAGTTAGTTAAACCTAGATCTAATCTGGCGCGTCCATCTTTGATCGGACGGCTAGGAACCGAAGATACCTCTTCGGCCGCTAGATTTGCTAAAGAGCCCCTGTAGTTGTTAATAATTGAACCCGCCGTCCAATTGCACTATGCTCTGTGTCTTAGGAATCTTGCGACAAGAACCCTGATCTTTCCGCTAATTGACGCCCAGTTCAGAGCACGTTTAAAATGTATAAATGAATTAGTAAATGTATTTTTAATACAAAAATAATTCCTAGAACTTAGTTAATTCATAGAAAATTCATTTTAGCTCCAAATTGAACCATTCCAATTCCTAAAATTTTGTAATATTATTCTCTATCATTTAGTATCACTGTTTTAACATGAACTCTGTTAGAAAATTTATTTATCATTTAATCCTATTTTAATCACATTAAATCTTAGAAATTCATAACTTGAATTCTATAACTCCAAATTCAGTGATTCCAGTTCCTATGATCTCATTTTAATGTGTAGATTTTTACTGTATATTTTATTTACATGTTTGGTGTGATGTTGATTTTGGCTATACTATGTATGTATTGTGTTGATGCGAATAGACGAGCAAGCCACTGTGGAAACTGAGGTTCAACAAGTAGAGGTAGCTGAGCAGGAGCTCAGTGAAGGCAAGTTGTGCCCTTGATCACTTACTTTCCCAGCCATGTTCTTATTAATTTTAATGATCTGCATAGGATAATTTTGATGGGAGCCTTTATGTTACCCCAGTTTTGATTACCTCTATACCTTGTTCACCCCTGAAATATTTTTGGGTAGTACTTGCTATTGCTTTATGTGGATTGGGTATGGAGATGCACTATTCATGACTATTCTGTTATTAACTTGTTATTATTATTGTTCATGTTAAGATCATTAAATTAATGGGAACATGGAGCGACCACCCGGGAAAACAGTGCTACCACAAGGGTTTAATGGGATGCCCTTGGCTGACTAATTAGGAAAGCTAGTGGAAGACTACCTTACCTGAAAGGGGCAAGGGCAGTAGGGGAGAGGTCAGTGCGGGGAGGTCCCTGGTTGATTTTGCTGCGATGGCTGTCAGCCAGGAACCCTGTACTGGATCTTCCTATAAACTGTAGCGGGTTTTCGGAAGCTAGTGGAACTTTGTAAAGGCCTCGTAGTGGATCCCTAGCCATTCACCTCGGTAGTGTCTAAGGGCCTTGCAAACCCAGGCGACATGGGATACACGACTTGTGGGTAAAGATGCGCAACCTCTGCAGAGTGTAAAACTAGTATACTAGCCGTGCTCACGGTCATGAGCGGCTCGGACCCTCACATGATTAATTATGGAACTTAAATTCAATTTGACATTTGCATCGCATTTGGGATTATTTTACTATTACTATTCTTTATTATTATTAAGGTTTGGTATTTACTTACACTTAGTAATTGCTAATAAAATTTTGACCAACTTATAAAAGCAATGCTCAGCCTCAGCCTTTATTCCATTGATTAGCCTTACACTACATGAACTCCCACCTTTGGTGAGTTCATGCCACATTATTCCCCACGACTTGTTGAGCTATGAACGTATGTGAGCTCACTCTTGTTGTCTCACACCCCCCCCACAGGAGAAGAACAGGTGGTTCAGGAGGAGCCACAAGGCGAGGAGTATGATCTGATCTAGGTGGCGTTTCTCAGTCGACATTGGCGCCAACGATCCTTAGTTCATTTTATACTTATTGTTTTCTTTTGTAATAAGTCTTCCGCTATGTAATAAATACTCTGATGTTTTATGACATTTATCTCTATACACTCTGTTATTATATATGTTGTCTTCTTGGCGCATGTATGAGATGCACCCGGCTTTGTCCTTTAAAACCGGGTGTGACAGTGAAGATGTGGCATTTGTTCCCGATCAGATAATGCCTCCATATCTTTAGGGCGTGCACGATGGCTGCCAATTCCAAGTCGTGGGTAGGGTAGTTCTGCTTGTGTGGCTTGAGTAGGCGGGATGCATAGGCAATAACTTTCTCATTTTGCATCAAGACACACCCTAAGCCTTGCCTTGAAGCATCACAGAAGATGACGAAATCCTGGTGTATATCTGGCAGTGTCAAAACTGGCGCAGTTGTAAGCTTTTCCTTGATGATCTGGAAACTTCCCTCACATTTGGGAGTCCATACAAACTTATTGTCCTTTTTGAGAAGTTCGGTCATAGGTTTTGCTATGCTGGAGAATCCCTTGATAAAGCGGCAGTAGTACCCTGCCATTCCTAGAGAGCTTCGTACTTCACTGACGTTGGATGGCTGCTTCCATTTTGAAACGGCTTCTACCTTGGATGGGTCTACTTCTATCCCTTCTGCAGTCAAGATATGCCCCAGGAAAGCTATCTTTTCTAACCAGAACTCACACTTGCTGAGCTTAGCATAAAGTTGATGTGCCCTGAGTCTTCCGAGAACGATTCGGAGGTGACGCTCATGGTCCTTACGATTCTTGGAATAAATAAGGATGTCGTCTATGAAGACTACGACAAACTTGTCCAATTCTTCCATAAATACCTTATTCATGAGGTTCATGAAAAAGGCGGGTGCGTTGGTTAGCCCAAACGGCATCACTGTGAATTCATATTGTCCGTATCTGGTGACGAATGCAGTCTTCTGAATGTCTGCTTCCTTGATTCTCAATTGGTGATACCCTGACCTGAGGTCTATCTTGGAGAAGTATTTGGCTCCCTGCAGTTGGTCGAAGAGGTCATCGATCCGAGGGAGAGGGTATTTATTCTTGATTGTAACTTCATTCAAGGATCGATAATCAATACACATTCTCATACTTCCATCCTTTTTGGTAACGAAAAGAACGGGTGCTCCCCAAGGAGACGAACTGGGACGGATGTACCCTTTTTGTTGCAGCTCTGCAATTTGGAGTTTTAATTCTGCTAACTCTGTGGGAGCCATGCGGTATGGTCTCTTTGCGATGGGCGCAGTGCCAGGAATGAGATCTATATAGAACTCCACTCCTCTTTCTGGTGGCATCCCGGGCAACTCTTCCGGAAATACATCCTCAAACTCTTCGATTACAGACATGTTTTCTGCTGCCAGATTAAACATCATCGGATCGTTTGCGGGCGGCTGGGCTTGACAGGAAACTGCCTTTCTTTGGTGATCGGTGAGAAGAACAGTTTTGCTTGCGCAGCTGATGATACCTTTGTGCTTAGCTAGCCAATCCATTCCTAGTATCACATCAATCCCTTGGGATGGCAAGATGGTTAAGTCTGCATGGAACACTACCCCACTTAAAAGAATTCTGACTTGGGAGCACCTGAGTTTGCACAGGAGGTCTGATCCCGGGGTTCGGGTGACCAAAGGGATGGCTAGGGGTGTAGAGGGGATGCCATGTTTTTCCACAAACTTAGCGGCTATAAAAGAATGGGATGCTCCTGAATCAAAAAGTGCAGTAGCTGGAGTAAATTCAACAAGGAACTCACCGAGCACTACTTCCGGGGCTTGCTGGGCTTCTTGAGCGTCGACATGGTTGACTCGGGCTCTGCCCTGGTACTGAGTCCTGCTCTGCTGGCTGTTGGAAGGAGGTGCCTTGGAGGTAGGTGCCGAGGGAATCTTGGGGCCATTCACCAAGTTGGAGTAGGTCGGTCCGGGTGCCTTTAACTGAGGGCATTTATTCTTAAAGTGACTGGGGTCCCCACAGTGCCAACAGGCATTTGCTGGCGGTTGGTTGCTTGCAACGGAGGGTGCCTGAAGGGAGCTCTGACTCTACTGACTGTAGCGCGACGGAGTGGGTCCAAATGGTTTATTGAAGCTTGGACCCCTGGGTGGGAGTCCAAAGGGTCGAGCTCTCTGGTGACGTTCTTGCTGTTGAGCTCGGAGGACTTGGAATTTCCTCTTGAGGTGCCCTTTTTCTTCCTCTTTTGCCCTTTCCACTTGGATAGCCTTGTTGGAGAGGTGAGAGAAGCTGAGGAAGTCTTGGCTGGCGAGGATGGTCTTAAGCTCGGGTCTTAGTCCTTTCAAAAAATGGGCCATCTTTCTGGACTCGGTGCTGACATCCTCAGGCGCGTAACGGGCCAGCTCTGTGAACTTGTGCACATACTCACTGACTGTCCTCCCGCCTTGAGTTAGCTCCCGAAATTCATCCTCCTTGAGTTGAACTATCCCCTGGGGTACATGGTGCTCACGGAAGGCTGTTTCGAATTCTGCCCAGGTAGCATCTCTGACGGCCTCACTGAAAGTGTCCCACCATGCTAAAGCCATTCCTGAAAGCTGATGAGCTGCCAGTTGGACACGCTGATTTTCGGTGCATCTGATGGCTTCCAGCTTCCTCTTGATCGTGCGAAGCCAGTCATCTGCATCGAGGGGATTGCTGGACCCCGCGAACGTGGGAGGCTTGAGTCTCAAAAATTCTCCCATCCTGTCCGTGGCCTTCCACCACCTGGGCGCTGGTTTTCCAGACTTCTAGTGAGGACTTCAATGAGTCGGGTTTGATTGGCTAGAACTTGGGCTAGGTCTAGTGGTAGTTCCGGAGGTGCGGGGAGGTGGGTCTCACCCCCTTCTCCGCCAGCCTCTCCTTCAGCTCTCAGAGGAAATCTTGCTCCAATCCCGGAGGCGGTAGGCGTGGTTTTATCCGAAGCCATCTGCCATGGGAAGAGAGTCACTATCATGCACATGCCATTTTTTAACTAGTTATTTTATTCATTACATCAAGCCATTACAATACAGCACACTGCTACCATAAGTTCATCACACACGAGTGCTATCTAGGGTACTCCCGAACTCCTTCTCTAAAGTGTCCCCAAATTCCTTGAGAAGGTCATCAAGGCTGGCCAGGGACATCTCCTCGGTGTCGGACGAGTCCCTTAACCCGACAGGGGGTAGGGTTGGAGGGTTTTCTTCCTTCTGCTCAGTCTGACATCCTTGGCTTTTGGTCTTCTTGCGGATTTTTCTTGCGGGGGCGAGCTTCTTCAGTTTCTTGTCATAGTCCATTTTTAGGGTGCGGTAAGCTTCACGGGTATTGGTTTCTTCACCTTCAGCTATTGAGAGGCTCTCTTGAAGGGACGCCTTTTCCCCTGAAAGTTCCCTGACTTTTTGCTCCAGGCTTTCCACCCGGGAGGTTAGGGAGGTGTAGTGGAGGGTGAGGTCATCATATTGGTTATCAAGGGTGTGAAGGTATCCAGCCATGTAGACGATGGTGGGATCATCCTCAATAGGATCTCCTCCTGACAGGGCCTGAAGTCTTTTCCTCCAGGTGGGGGTATTCTTGTTGCTGGGTGGAAAGTAGCGAAGGGGGGTTTCAAAGATCACTTTGTTGTAGTTCTGGCACATTTGTCGGAGGGCAGTTCGGGCAACATTCTGGCAAGTATCTGGGAAACAGTATCCAGTAAAGGTGACTTGGAAGGAAGGATGGTTCGGATAGTTTCGGCTTTCTCCCAGGTAGACTGCCATAGAGCATTTCTCCATTCCGCCCTCGATATACTCCGTCCAGACGTATTCCGGTTTCTTGCGGATTCCCATGCGAAGCGCACAGCTTCGCAACAGGTGTGGGAACCCTTCCACCTATGAGCAGTAGGATGTCCTAATGGCCAGAGAGTCTTCCATCTGGAATAGGAAAAGAAGGGTCTGTTAAAATTGGGGAGGAGGAGAGAAGACTTTTCTTGGGGAAAGAGGTATTTCCTTTTTAGGGCAAGTTTTAGGGTCAGGGCTGCGACCTACGGCCAGTCCTATGGGCTCTGATACCACCTGAAGCGTCCCGATCCTTTGGGACTCAAATGTGACACAATTACTAGTCCCAAGAGGCTAGTAAACACATTCCTTACTTCAAATAGTACAGAGTTTAGATAATTGTTATTACAATACCGGGGTACAAGCTCGAGAGAGCCAAAATAGGAAGCGCAGTAGGAAAAGAAATACTAGCCCAAGCCACAGGCAGAACTGGGTGCAGACACAGCCCTCTCAATCAAGCATAGCAGAAAAGAAGTCTTCGGCTGCTGAAAAACATAAATAAATCTGGGTGAATACACTAGGTATTCCGCAAGCCCACCCCGCTCCCGTAGAGAGAAAGAGACCTATAATATACATGCTTTATTTGGTGGAGTTGAAGTCACTCATCATTTTCTTAGAGAAGGACAGTTGCTGTAAGGTTTCTCCCATAGTCTTAAAAGTGACCAAAAACTCAACCGCCACTGAGCTTCCTGCTCCCGTGGCCTTAGTTTCTTTCTCAACACCCATTTAATCACACATTTCCCTTTTCATGGAACTTATAGAAAAATCTATAATTGCCATGCCATACCAGACCCGTCCATACCAGTGGACATGGACTATTCGAAAAGGTTTTCGACTCTACGCAGAGGGGTACACTTTACCCACTAGCCCGGTTTCTGCGATCTCACCGTCGCGAGACCCGAATACCGGATCTCTTTCCTTTCTCGTATGTCCTAACCTTAACGGTTATCCGGAAGGAGTCAGGCCACCACCATGTCCAAATCGGACAAAACTTTCCCCCTCCTTATCCTCCCGGTGCTCCCCAGCCTTCTTAACCCTGGGGTTGGACCGCACGAGTTCGGATTGAGTGACTGACCACACAGTCTCAAGTGGTTGTACGATAAAGGAGTACAGGTAGTGAAAATGACAAGCCGGTCCTTATATGAGGGGACAATCCTTCTGCTCACGCCTAAACCAGCTGAGCCAACACCTTAGGCCCTCCCCTAAACCAGGGAGTCCCTGATCATCCCACTCCCAAGGTGATGAGGGTGAGTACCCTTCATCGCATAACTTTTCGGGAAGAGATTTTATTTGAAGAAACACCTTGCCCTTCTTCCCGACCCATATTTCGTATCTCGATTGTATATGTTAATGCGGGCCATCTCTCACTCACAATGCAATATTCCCCCTGAATTCCCGGCCTAGGCAATGGTAGAGAGAATAGGAAATTTATGCATCAAGGGAAGGATGGACTTGCCTTCGTCGAAGCTTTCCTGGCACAAAAGATCTACCTCCGGGTGATCGAGCTCCGACCCTTCTTCCGGGGCTATGGGTTCCGGGCCCTCGGTCCCCGCTTCTTCTAGTGAAAACAGTCAATAAAAAAATACATCAATCAGTGGTTTCACCATCATAGTGTGTCATTATTATTACATGTGACTCTAGAAAGTGTTTTGATGATTTTTGGTACATAAAATATTGAGAAAAACTAATTAGAGGAAAAAGGGCTGAAAAAAGGAAAAAGATAAGGGATTTAGGCGCTGGTGGGCCGGGGAGGGGAAATCTGGCCCGGCCAGGCGCAGCGCGCGCGCGGGCGCGAGGGCGCCGGCCCAGTTGCGGCCCAAGGCGGGAGACGGCGCGGGCGCGCGGGGATGACGCCGTCGCCGCGGGACCCACATGCCAGCGAAAGCGGAAGGGGGAGAAACGGCGCTACGGTCGACGGCGGGGTGAACCGGCCGTCCGCGGGGGAGAACCCGGCAGCCGGTGGGCTCGGCGGCGATTCGCCGTCGGTGACCCGGTTCTCGCGCAGCGGGTAGGTGCCTTAGCACGGGGAGGAGCTAGCGAACCTAGGGGCGGGCTCAATTTGGCTAGAGAGGGCAAGGAGGGGGGTTGTCCGCGGTGAGGTGGCGGAGCTCCGCGGCGGGATTGCCGCCGGTGAGCTTTGGGCGAGGAATCGGGGTGGGGAAGTGGTGTATTGCGTTCGTGGCGTCGTGGCGAAGCTAGGAGGCTTAAGCAATTGCTTGATGGACCAACAGAGGGGCAGGGAGAAGAGAGGGAATGGCTCACCGGGGAGGAAGACGACGGCGGTTCTTCCACGAATTGAGCACGGACGAGGGAGGAGAGGGGTGGCTGAGCCCGGTGCGGGGAAGGAGGAGCTCGGGGCGGCCCTTTTATAGGCGCCCGAGGGAAGGGGAGCGGCGGAGCTCCGCGGCGCCGGTGAGGCGCACCGTACCGGAGTTAATGCCGCACGGCGGCGATACGAGACCGCACGGTGGCGGTGCTGTGCAAGGACGCGGCCGCTGCGGCGAGGACGGGGCGGTGCCCAACTTCCCTGTGCGGCGAGAAGATGGAGGAGGGGACGGAGGTGATGGCCGGAGGTGACCGTGATGGACCGTACGCGGGGAGGGGGAAGAAGGATGACGACGTGGCTGACAGGTGGGGCCACACTGCCAGTGGGAGTGATCGCAAGCAAGGGCGAGGCTGACGGGTGGGGTCGGTTCGTCAAAGAGAGAGAGAGCGCAGGGCGGGCTGGCGCGCGCACGGGAGCAGGCCGGAAATGGGCCGAGGGAAGGGAGTCGCGGGCGCGAGGGGGGGGGAAAGCGGTCGCGGCATGGGCTGGATTCAGCCCAGCTAGGGGAGAGGGTTTCTTTTTTTCTTTTTATTTTCTAATTCCTTTATCCATTTTTATATCTTTTTCTTTTGAACAATTAATTTTAATAGATAATCTTAGGTGCTGAAAAATAAAATCTAAGTGAGGTGCTTGTGATCAAACAAAGTGTATGCATATGATGAAAAGAAAATCTAAGGGGGTTCTTGGAATTAGAGGATGAAAAAGGGGAGAGGGGTAGTTTAGGGTTTCAAACCTAGGTTAGGATTTTGGGATGTTATAGTGAAGTTGATGCCCTTGATGAAATTATAGCCGGACATGGTGATTTCTGTGCCCTGGTAGCTTCTTGGGGCACATCTGTTGCCTTCCTAAAATCTGGTTGCACACATGGAAAGATTATCAATAGACCCAACTTTAGCTTATCACCAGTAGATCTGATTGATATTCCAAGTCTTGCCCGAAGCATAGGAAACAGATTTATAAAGCTAGTATGGACGAAGGGTGGACGAAGCTTAGCTGGTGACGAAGCTCGAAGTCATCTTAAGCCGGTAACAAAATCATACCTTGTGCTTACCTTTTCCTTTAAACTTGAATTTTCCTTACAACACTTTAATATGTACAGGATGACGAAGCTGAAGAGCACAAAGCTGAAGCTTAACAGACGATCCGAAGCTCAATAGATAATGATGAAGCTTGAATAGATAGCTGTGGAAAAAACTCTAAGAACTCTTGTATTAACCTTTGTAAAGAATATTGTAATTTAAGAATTAGATTCTACTCTGTAAATTTTGTCCATATCTTGTAATATATTTTTACCTTTCCATCAATGTGTGAAGTGCTTCGATGTGAACGAAACTTGTACTTTTTGAGCCGAAGGCGAAAAACACCTTCCCTTCTTTTCGTACACAATGAAGCATGATTCTGCTTTTGAAGCTGCATTCTTAGAGCCGAAGCAACGGTTTGTATCTGTATGGTATGATGATGATCCTATGTATGTCTAAATGAATGTTTATGTATGCAATGTATGATGTAATGTATCGTGCAAATGAATGCCCAAGCACACACATCCGAAGCTTCATCCATAACCTTCATTCCCTAAGGAATGACTAAATCTTTGCCGTTTATTTTTCGGCTGCACCATTTATTTTTCGGTGTAAGTTCTGCATTCCCTAAGGAACGTCTTTTGAACTTCTTCGCCTTCTATTTCGGCGGTATTCGCGTTGACTTTTCGCGCTTCGCCTTATATTTCGGTGGTATTCGCGTTGACTTTTCACGCTTCGCCTTATATTTCGGCGATATTTGGCTCTACATTCCCTAAGGAATGACTTTTGAGCAGAAAACTTACGCTGCGCTCCCTTAGGAACGGCTTTTTGTGGCTTCGTCATTCTCTGCATCCCCTTAGGGACGACTTTTGAGCTTCTCCCTGTTTTTTCTTTTTTTCTCTGCACTTGATGGTGCATGTTCAGATTTTACATTTACATATTTGGGGGATTTTGCTCTCGTGGAGCTGAATAAGAAAGGAAAAGATTACAAACTATGGCCTCATTAAAAACCTTTCTCCCCCTTCGGAAAGGAAAAGGGTGCCACAGAAAAATAGAAAAAGATTACATGAATCTATACATAATACTGCCGAAGCTCATCCACATTCCAAGACCTAGGAATATCATTGCTGTCCATATCTTTTAGTCTGTAAGAACCGGGCCTTGACGAAGATACGACCAGAAAAGGTCCTTCCCACTTCAGCTGTAGCTTGCCTACTGTGTCCGGATTAGCCACTCTCCGAAGCACCAGATGCCCTGGCTTGATATTTTTCAGCCGGACTTTTCTGTCGCGCCATTTTATTGTTTCAGCTTGATATTTATTAATATTTTCTACAGCCTGAAGTCTGACCCCTTCTATAGTGTCTTTTGCTACATGATAATCAGCTTCGTCCTCAGTCGAAGCTGTTGTTCTTATTGACCCCGTTTTAGCTTCTTCTGGGGTTATGGCTTCGTCACCAAATAGTAGCTTGAATGGCGTAAAACCTGTTGATCTTGATACAGTCGTGTTGTGACTCCACACCACTTTAATCAACTCTTCCGGCCACTTTCCTCTGGGCTGATTAAAAATTAACTTCATTATTCCTGTCATTATAATACCATTTGCTCTTTCGACAAGTCCATTTGATTCTGGATGTCTGACTGATGCAAAATGGATCTTCGTGCCGATTTGATCACAGAATTCCTTGAAGGTTTCGGCATCAAACTATGTACCGTTGTCCACAGTTATAGCCTTTGGTACGCCGAAGCGACAAACAATGTTTTGCCAAAAGAATTTCTGGACTGTGGCCGAAGTTATTGTGGCCAAAGGCTTCGCTTCAATCCACTTAGAAAAATATTCTACAGCCACCACAACATATTTTAAATTGCCTTATGCTGGTGGAAGTGGACCTAACAAATCCAGGCCCCATCTTTGCAATGGCCAGGTTGGTTATATCAGTTGGGTTAATGACGAAGGTTGTTTCTGGTCTCTTGCACATTTTTGGCAATTTTCACATTTTTGAACCAGATCCGCTGCATCCGAGGCTGCCTTCTGCCAATAAAATCCTTGTCTGAAGACTTTCCCCAGCAAAGGTCTAGATCCAATGTGAGATTCACACAATCCTGCATGTACTTACTTCATCAATTCTATACCTTCAGCTCTGGATAGACACTTGAGCAGTGGAGAGCAGACTCCATGTTTGTATAATTCCCCTTCTATTATTACATATGGTCGAGCTCTTGCCTCTATTCTCTTATTATAAGCTTCGTCATCTGAATGGCAGTTGCCTTGGAGAAAAGATATAATCTCGGTTCTCCAATCTTCACTATGAACAGGAGATATATTGAGCACTGCTCTTTCAAGAAGTTCCACAGAAGGTGCTCTTATTGTCTCAAAGAATACTTCCGAAGGTAAAGGCAGCCCTATGCCGCTGACTTGGCTAGCAGATTAGCGTGCTCATTTTCTCCTCGTGGAATATTCTTGACAGAAAACCCTTCGAAAGAAGCTTCAAGCCTTCGAACTGTATCCAGGTATTTCTCAAGCTTCGGGTCTCTTACTCTACAACTCTTGTCAACATGACCAGAAATAACTTGGGAATCGGTTTTAAGGACCGCCCTTTTTATCCCTATTGCTTTTAACTTCCGAAGCCCCAAAAGCAAAGCTTCGTATTCAGCAATATTATTTGTGCAGCTGAAATCTAGTTTTACTGCATAACATGTTCTGACTTTGGAAGGTGCAACCAAGACAGCAGCTGCACCTGCCCCGAAGGTTCCCCAGGAACCGTTGCAGAACACCGTCCAAGCTTCGGCATCTTTATTTGCTTCTTCTTCCTGAGCCCCTGGAGTCCAGTCAGCGATGAAATCTGCTAACGCCTAGGACTGGATCGAGGATCTATGCACATAATCAATGCTGAATTCGTTGAGTTCCGCAGCCCACTTTCCAATCCTTCCAGTAGCTTCTCTGTTCCTCATAATATCTTTCAAAGGTTGAGATGAAGGAACAATTATATGGAATGCTTGAAAGTAATGTCGAAGTTTCCTAGAAGCCATTAAGACAGCATACAACACCTTCTCCAATTCTATATAATTTTTCTTTGATAAGCTTAGAACTTCGGAGACAAAATATACTAGGGCTTGCTTTTTGATTTGTCCTTCCAATTTTTCCTGCACAAGCGCCGCACTCACTGCAGAGTGCGATGCTGCCACATATAATAGTAACGGAGCCCCTGGCGCAGGTGGAGTTAATGTTGTTAGATCAATCAGGTATTGCTTCAGCTCTTCGAAGGCTTTCTGTTGAGTTGGTCCCCACTGAAAGACTTCGGCTGACTTCAGTATTTTGAAGAATGGCAAGTTTCTTTCTGCTGATCTAGATATAAATCTGTTCAATGAAGCCAATCTTCCTACCAACTGTTGGGCCCCCTTCTTCGTACTTGGCGGTTCCATTCGAAGTATGGCTTCGATCTTGCTTGGATTGGCTTCGATCCCCTTCGTTGAAACTAGGCAACCAAGGAACTTACCCTTCTTTACTCCAAAGACACATTTTTCAGGATTTAATTTCAGGCCAGCTTGCCTGAAATTAGCAAATGTTTTCTTGCAGATCAATGATATGATTTTCTTGCTTAATGCTTTTTACTATGATATCATCAACATATGTTAGCACATTTCTGCCTATTTGAGAATGAAGGACCTTGGTTGTCATTCTGCTGAAGCTTCCTCCAGCATTCTTGAGCCCCTCAGGCATCCGAAGATAGCAATATGTACCGCTGGGGGTTATGAAGCTGGTCTTTAGCTCATCTTCCTTCTTCATCCAGATTTGGTGGTAGCCTGAGTAACAATCTAGTAAACTCATAAGCTCTGATGAAGCTGTTGCATCTACTAGAGAATCTATTCTTGGCAATGGGAACTCATCCTTTGGACAAGCCTTGTTAAGATCTGTAAAATCGATGCACATTCTCCATTTACCATTTGCCTTCTTCACCATAACAGTATTAGCTAGCCACTCTGGGTATTTGACCTCTCTGATAACGCCAGCACTAAGAAGCCTCTTCACTTCGTTTCGAGCACCTTCAGCTTTATCATCGGACATTTTCCGAAGCCTCTGCTTTCTTGGCCTCAAAGACGGATCGACATTGAGTGAATGCTCAATGACATCTCTGTTGACACCGCAAAGATCATTGGCTGACCAAGCAAACACATCTTTGTGGTTGAATAAAAACCTTATCAAGGTTTTCTCCTGCTCTTGAGATAATTGAGATCCCAGCAGTACCTTCTACTCTGCTATGTCTTCACATAGAAGCATAGGCTTCGGCTGATGAGCCGAGGTAGCCTTCTCTCTTCTATACTTGTACTGTTCACAAGCTTCATTTCCATCTATGTTGTGAATTGCTTTTGAATCTGTCCAGTTTCCTTCAGCTTTTCTAGCAGCTTCCTGACTACCATGAACAGCAATGGGTCCTTGTTCCGAAGGTATCTTCATGCGTAGATATGCTGGATGAAGTATTGCTTCGAAAGCATTGAGTGTTCCACGACCAATGATTGCATTGTAGGGGTATTCCATATCAACGATGTCAAACACAACTTGTTCAGTCCTTGTATTGTGGACGAAGCCGAAGGTCACTAGCATCGTGATCTTGTCGAGCGCTGTAATCTGTCTTCCTCCGAAGCCACAAAGAGGGTGTGTAGCATCATGAATTTTGTCCTCTGGCTCCTGCATCTGTCTGAAGGCCTTAGCGAATATGATGTCAGATGCACTGCCTGTATCAACCAAAACATTGTGGACCAGAAATCCCTTAATGACACAAGATATGACCATAGCATCATGACGAGGATAATCCTTGAGCTGAAGGTCCTCCTGGGAGAAGGTAATTGGGATGTGAGACCATTTTGACTTGATGAAGGGTCCCTGCACCCCAACATGCTACACCCTTCTCTGAGCCTCCTTCTGCTTCTTGTTGGCTGGCTCTGAGCATGAACCGCCTATTATTGGGAGCACCAGCTTCGTAGCCGAAGCAGCTTCAGCTTGGTTGTTGGACGAAGCCATCAGCTCAAAAGTGGAAGTGAGTTCACCGGAGGTGGGCGCCAATGTTGGGGACTTGTTCTCAAATACTATGAATCAAGAACAAGGCAACACAAAGTATTAAATGTTAAAGTCCTTCGTCCTTCGAAGCATTATTTCCCTTAGGATATAACGATCTTCGGACGAAGGTCATGAAGGACGTACCTTCATGATCACGATTATAAGATAATGAAAGGTGAAACATATGAAACATGAAAGGTAGCACGAACAAACACATTATATTATTCATATGTTTCATTATACAAACTTGAATATTAAACACGATATTTAATCATATTTGTACCTTCGGCTTGACAAAAGGCAAAAATCCAAGTGTTGTGCGCGAGCGATTACATAATAGCTTGAACAGTACAGGGGTACTGTTCATCTATTTCTAGGCACAGGACGCAGCCTATGGGGAATTACATTCATGCCCTTTACAAAGGTCTACAATCATAATACAAATTATCATGGACCGATTGGTCATTTCATCTTTAAGTCGGTGCCTTTGGAAATGTACTCCGAAGCCTTCTGATTGGTAGCTTCGGCTTTGTGTCAATCTTCTGAAGGTGTTTCTTCTTATGGGACCTTCTGCGACGAAGCAGACCCCCCAACAGATAGCATTAAAGGATGGCACTTAGAGTGGTTCATTGTGGAAAACCATGGCAAGTCCCTCCCCCCTCGGTCAGGGAGACAACCGGATGTTCGCACTCCAAGTTGGATTGAGTCTCCTACAGCCTTGGAGATAACAGAAGCCAAGATTCCGCTTGCTGAAATTTGTTTGTTGAAGGAGAAAGGTCTGACCGCTAAAGCTGTGGTTGCAGACTTTGTTTTTAAGAATATTCAGCCACTGTAGGACAGAGCATATCCGGCTTATTTGTACAGTGGTGTTACTGACTCAACCCGGGTTACCAACAAGAGGATTCCTACTGTGGATTTAGTGAGCCTACTGGAGATGATCTTGAGGGGCAAAGTATCAAATATTGGTGCTCCTGTTGCATATTCTGCTTGGAATCTGCCACCTTCTAAGTCCTTTTTCGATTTTGTATCCAATTCTCATGTCGGTGATAGTGGTTTGGGTCTTAGAGTGCGACCCTATCTTGAAGATATTGAGGTCCTGGTTGCTTCATTTGGTGATCTTCCCAATGATGAGAGGCAAGTTCACTTTGAGATGCCTACGAGTCCAGGTGATGTAGAGATGAGTGCTATGTTGGACATGTTGGCTGGGGATTCTTCTGACTCGGTCCCTGCTGAAACAATGGCTGTTGCAACTATCCCAGAGCTTGAAGAAACCGTGGACACCCGAAAGCCTAAGGGTACTCGCCCGAAACGTCTCCGCTAGGTTAGTCATCCAACTGCACCTGTCGAGGGGAAGAAGAAGAAGAAGAGACGGCTTCGGCGAGTATCGTGTCTGGACCAGGGTGCTGGCCCTTCTGCTCCTGCTGCTGAAGAAGTACCGGTGGAAATCTTTACTGGAGCTAAACCCAATGGGTGTGACCCTGCTGATGTTGATCCCTATGGGTGTGACCCTACCAAAGCTGAACCCAATGGGTGTGACCTTGCCAAAGCTGATCCCAATGGGTGTGACCCTACCGGAGCCAATCCCAATGGGTGTGACCATGCGCTGTTTATTGTCCGTATTGTTGACGAGGACGAAGAAGAGGAAGTCCCATTGATTCGGAAGAACAGTCGATGTTACAGAGTCAGTGGGGGGAATAGCGATATTCCTTCTCCAGCTTTGTCTGCCCTCGTTAGCCTGCAAGAATTATCCATAGAAAATTTTGATCGGGCTCTCGAGGATGTTGTTCCTGAAGATATGCTGTCAGAGCCAACTGATGGTGATATGATGGACGTCTGCTCTGACACTCCAGATGTGGTATTAGAGGTATCCCGGGCAGCATCACGTGCATCGTCGACCTTGGAAGGCGGTCTTCGGAGTCAAGAGGTTGGTCAAGGTCGCTCAATTCCCATGGAGGTGACTGAGAATCCTTCAGCCTTAGAGGTGGCTGTTGCAGAGAACCCAGTCCTTAAGGGTGGTGTTGGTGGTTGCCCAGCCCCCGAGGGTGTTGCCGGTAATGATCCAGCTCGGATGGGTAGAGCAAGCTGTGACCCAGCCCCCGAGGGTGTCCGAGCGAGCTCCCCTTCTCATACCTCCATGGATGTCCACGTCGGGTCTTCTCCACCACACTCTGGTGGCATAATAGTAGTGCATGCTTCAAATGATGGAGTCGCCTTAGAGGTCGGCGTACCGGATGCTGGGGTTCTGATGCCTGCTAGTGGTGTTGAATTAATCCCTGGCGATGTTCTTCAGACTGCCCCGGTTGATATTCCCTCATCGAGCCACCACCTAGCTTCTCGTGACTTGGGATTTCCTTCGTTTTTTTCTAATCTTCAGGTAATTTGGCTTTTTCTGTTCTGGCAATACTCCTGGCAAATTACTGTCTTTGTACTCATTTGCTTTTAATATCAGGCTATGGTCGACAAGATGGCTGGTCAATTGAGATCACAAGGTGCCTCTACCCCAGAAGGAGCTCTGTCTCTAACACAATGGAATCCGTTGCTTCTTCAGAAGCAGATATCTGATCTGAAAATGTCAAATGCTGGTTAGTGTCTTTGTTTCTTCCTTGGCTGATTGATTAGTCTGTTTTTAACTGTGTGTCCTTCGACTGTTTTTTTGTTAGATATGGCTCGTCGGTACTCTGAACTCGAGGGGAAGTATTCCCAAGGTCAGATTGACCTGGCTCGGGTTTCTACTTCTTTGGACGATGCCAATTCTTTGAATTCCTCTCTTAGAGCTCATCTTGACTCTAAAAGGGCAGCTAACGAGGTAAGCTTACTTGACTTTCTTTGCTGTGTTTTTACTGCTTACTGGATACTTGAGAGCTAATTCTTGTCTGTAGGAGGAGAAATGGGTACTTGCGGCCTCTCGCGATAACCTTGATAGGTTGTATCGTGACGCCAGCAATTCTCTGACTATCTTGGAGAGGAGTCACCATTTTACCATGGCAGATTTGGATAATCACTGTCACGAGTTGCAAGTATCACAGGATGAGGTCCTGCGTCTTAGGCAGTTGGTGTCGAGCAAAGACTCCGTCATCAAGGATCTGCGCGCCTCCAAGAGATTAGTCGTCCAGGAGCTAGAAACCGCTCGACTGGCTACCAAGGTTGCCGAAGACAACTCCACCATTCTGAAGGCTCAGCGCGACAAGGCTATGGATAAAGCCATTCGCGTGGGGCGGATCTTGATGAGAAGGTCGGGCGTGGTTGTTCCTGATGATATAGTTGCCGATGTCAAAGCTGCTCCTGACTCCTCGAGTCACCCTTCTTCGTCGGTTGCTCCTGAGAAAGACATTGCCAAGTAGAAATACTGAATACATTCATGAACTATATGTGTATGTGATCAATGTGCCCGAATAATCTGTTAGAACGTGTTCTTGGTACTGAATGCTATTTTCGTTTTTCTATTGTTGGAATTCAACAGTTGTTATGATTGCAGAAGTAAATGCAGTGTGCTGGTTTTGAAGCCTTTTTCTTGTTTTATGCTAATTGATTAGCTAGTGAGGCATAGAGATCGCCATAAGATGAGTGATCGTAAGCATGGTATACTAGGTCGAGTAGGCGTGAGCATGTTGCACCGTCTTAAGTCATTGCCGACTTAAGTTGATTGCTCCGTTAGTAGGGTATAGTGGTCACCCTAAGTTGAGTAAGCATGAGCATGTTGCACCGTCTTAAGTCATTGCCGAACTTAAGTCGATTGCTTCGTTAGTAGGGTATAGTGGTCACCCTAAGTCGAGTAAGCGTGAGCATGTTGCACCGTCTTAAGTCACCACCAACTTAAGCTGATTGCTCCGTTAGTAGGGTATAGTGGTCACCCTAAGTCGAGTAAGCGTGAGCATGTTGCACCGTCTTAAGTCATCGCCAACTTAAGTCGATTGCTCCGTTAGTAGGGTATAGTGGTCACCTTAAGTCGAGTAAGCATGAGCATGTTGCACCGTCTTAAGTCATCGCCAACATAAGCCGATTGCTCCGTTAGTAGGGTATAGTGGTCACCCTAAGTCGAGTAAGCGTGAGCATATTGCACCGTCTTAAGTCATCGCCGACTTAAGCCGATTGCTCCGTCAGTAGGGTATAGTGGTCACCCTAAGTCGAGCAAGCATGCAGATTGGTAATAAATAGTTCAAGTACCCTTGAGAATGAGATCTTTTTATTGATGATGTATTTTCTGATTACAGAATACAATGCTGCCCCGATAGCTTTTGAAATCTAGCTAGGGGTAAAACTTCCTGAGATGCTCTATATTCCATGAATTCCCTATTTCCGTGCCATCCATCTGAGTAAGGAGATATGATCCTGGCCAAGTGACTTTTGCTACCATGAATGGCCCTTCCCATAGTGGCGACAATTTGTGCTGGCCTTCCCCCGTTAGAATTCGGTGAAGGACCAAGTCTCCCACTGCGAAGGATCGATGTCGTATGGCCTTATCATGATAGCGCCTTAGGGTTTGCTGGTATCTAGCTGACTGAATTACTGTATTCAATAGTTCTTCTTCCAATATGTCAATATCCTCTAGTCTGGTAGCTTCTGCCTTAGCTATGTTTTCGAAGACCAGCCTTGGTGCCCCAAACCTGAGGTCGGCAGGTAGCACAACCTCCGATCCATAGACCATGAAGAAGGGAGTGTTTCCAGGCAAAGCTCGACTAGGTTGAGTTCTTAGGCTCCAAACCACATATGGCAACTCTCTGATCCACTTTCCCGCGAACTTTTCATTCTTGTCGAAGACTTTCTTCCTGAGTGCTTCCAATATCATTCCATTAGCCCTTTCTACCTGACCGTTGGCTCTTGGGTGTGCTACTGACGCATATTTGATCTGGATGCTTCTTTGTTCGCAGAAATCAAAGAATTCAGAGCTAGTGAAACTGGATCCCAAGTCAGTTATAATGCTATTCGGTATTCCGAAACTGAATATTATATCTTGTATGAATTCCATTGCCTTAGCTGAAGTCAGAGAAGCAATAGGTTTGTACTCTATCCATTTAGTGAATTTGTCAATGGTGACCAGCACGTGAGTGTATCCTCCCTGAGCTTTCTTAAACGACCCAATCATGTCTAGTCCCCAGCACGCAAATGGCCATGTTACGGGTATGGTCTGCAGTTGTTGTGCTGGTAAATGCTGCTGCTTTGATAAGAATTGGCAAGCTTCACACCTCTGGACTAACTCGGCTGCATCACTTTTTGCGGCCGGCCAGTAGAAACCAGATCGGAAGACCTTTCCAACCAGAGTCTTGGATGTTGCGTGTATCCCGCACTGTCCGGCGTGGATCTCATCTAGCAGTTGCTTCCCAGTAGCCGAAAGAATGCACTTCATGAGGACTCCTGTTGCGCCCCTTCTGTACAGTGCCTCCCCAATGAGGGTGTAGTGAGCTGATTGCCTTGCGATGCGTTCTGCTGTAGCTTTGTCATCCGGTTCCCCTTCATTCTTTATATATCTGATGATGGGCTCCCACCAGTCATTAGAGTCTGACTCTGGCTGGCTCAGAACATTGCACTCTTCTACCCGATCTAAGGAAATACTCGAGCGTGGTACTTCTTGGACGAAGACTCTAGGTGGGGCCTAGGTCCAACTGGATCCTAGTTTCGACAACGCGTCTGCTGCCGCGTTGCGATCTCTTTCCACATGATGAAATTCCAGCCCTTCAAATTTGTCTTCCAGCTTTTGGACAGCTATGCAGTACTTGCCCATAGAGTCATTCGAGCAATCCCATTCTTTATTTATCTGACTTATGACCACCAGTGAATCTCCATATACCATCAATCTCTTAATGCCCAGTGATATGGCAATGTTCAGTCCATGGATCAAAGCTTCATATTCTGCTGCATTATTGGATGCTGAGAATAACAACTGAAGAGCATATTTGAGTTGTTCACCTCCAGGTGCAATGAAGAGGATCCCTACGCCTACCCCCTGCAGCTTCAGCGAGCCATCGAAATACATCCGCCATACTTCTGCAGTCTCCGGGTTATCTGGTACTTGTTGCTCGGTCCACTCTGATATGAAGTCAACTAGTGCTTGAGTCTTTATTGCAGTGCGAGGCCGAAACTCAATGTCGTGAGCTCCCAGCTCGCAGGCCCACTTGGCTATTCTTCCGATGGCTTCTTTGTTGTGGAAAATATCCCCTATTGGAAATCCGGTGACTACTATGACTTTATGGTCGTCAAAGTAGTGATGGAGCTTGCGTGCAGTTAGAAGTACTGCATACAATAGTTTTTGAACTTGAGGATATTTCTTCTTTGAGGGCCCCAGAACTTCACTGATGAAATAGACGGGATGTTGTACTGGATATGCATGTCCTTCCTCTGCTTGCTCGACTACCAACGCGGTGCTCACCACGTGAGTCGTGCAAGAGATGTAAAACCACAGATCTTCGATCGGCTAACTTGGCGTGGCTCGGCGTGGCGGCTTTAATACTAGCGATGTTGTTAGGAACTTCTTCAATGCATCAAGGGCTTATTGAGCTTCTGAGGTCCACTGGAACTTGTCTACCTTCTTGAGCAATTTGTAGAACGGTAGGCCTTTTTCTCCTAGCCTCGATATGAACCTGCTCAAAGCTGCCATGCATCCAGTAAGTCTCTGTACTTTCTTCTGCGATCGTGGTGCTTCCATTCTCATGATAGCTTCGACTTTCTCCGGGTTGGCTTCAATTCCTCGGTGGCTGACAATGAATCTGAGCAATTTTCCTGCTAGTACTCCAAAGACACATTTTTTCTGGGTTAAGCTTCCACCGATATCGCCGCAGATTGTTGAAGACCTGCTGCAAATCTTCAATGAAGTTTTCTGAGTTTTCTGTCTTGATCACCACGTCATCCACATAAGCTTCTACACGCTTGCCCCAGTGATCGGCTAAGCATGTCTGAATGGCTCTCTGGTAAGTCGCTCCAGCGTTTTTGAGGCCAAACGACATGGAGGTATAGCAGAAAGCTCCAAACGGGGTGATGAATGCAGTTTTTTCCTTGTCTTCTTTTGCCAGGTTGATTTGATGGTACCCGGAGTAGCAATCCAAGAAGGACAACATAGAACACCCAGCGGTCGAGTCTACCACCTGGTCTATTCTAGGAAGTCCAAAGGGATCCTTCGGACAATGTTTGTTGAGATCTGTATAGTCGACGCACATGCGCCAATTCACTTTATTCTTTTTTAGTACAAGAACAGGATTTGCTAACCACTTAGGATGCAGTACTTCTCTAATGAACCCTTCTGCGACTAAGCGAGTTAGCTCGGCACGAATAGCTTCTCTCCTGTCAGGCGTGAAACGACGCAACTTTTGTCGTATCGGCCTCGCTTGGGGATAGACCTTCAGTTTATGCTCGGCCAGCTCTCTCGGGACTCCTGGCATATCCGCAGGTTGCCATGCGAATACGTCTCGGTTATCTTGCAGAAACTAGACGAGCGCGCTTTCCTATTTGTCATCCAGGCTAGAGCTGATGATGGCAGTCTTGCGTTCATCAGCAAACCCAAGGTTGATTCTCTTTGTTTCCTCAGTCAGCCACATAGAGGTCGCGACTTGAGCTTCATTTGCAGGTACTGTGAGGTCCTCCTTAGGCTTTGAGTTCGCCTGTGCAGAAGAAGTCGTCGATGGTTTGGTGGTGAGGGCTGCTTGAATGGTCACTCGGAAGCACTCTGCGGCGCCTTGGAAGTCAGCGCACAAAGTGTAAGGCCCAAATTTGGTAGAAAAAAATAAAAATAAATAAATAAATATATTTATGATAATGTTTTGAGAATTGTTGAAACCCTTGGAAATTCATTTGGATTTTTTTATCAATTAATGTTACTCAATTAATTAAGTAACCAATAAATAAATAAAGGAAAATGTACCTCTTATGTATAACTTTGTTGTGAGGCACTTTATTGAACACATAAATTTGACCTCAAATTATACATGAAAACCTAAAAAAAAGGAAATTAGAAAGGAAAATTTAATGAAGTCACTTATTCTTGTATAAATAAATAATAGGAATAATAATAATAATAATAATAATATTGTAAACCGTGGAGATATATTCATATTAGGGTTATTTTAGACACTTGAATATTTGAAGTTCAAAACTTGAATTTGAAATTGAAGTTGAGAAGAGATTAGAATAAAAAAAATAGAAAAGGAAAACGCTAAAACTAGCTTGGGCCGAATCCACACCCGTGGCCCAGTACTTGTTTTCCCTGCGCCGCGGCCCACTGGAAACTCCCCACGCCAGCCCATTACGCCCGCGCTTTGCTCCCTTTCTCTTTGGGTCTGTGACGCGTGGACCCAGCTTGTCAGTCGGATTGACTCCGCGTACAAGCCGCGGCTACATTGTGTCCGCCGTCGCTGCCGTGTGGGACCCCAGGGGTCAGCTTCGTCCTCCTCAAACAGCCGACCGATTTCTCTGCTATGGGTCAGGACGGATTCCGCTGAAAGCGCGCCACCGGCGTAACCACCCTTCCCGACCACTGTGCATCTCTCGGGGTATAAAGATGGGACCGTGCCCCCTCCATCATCCATGAGTGCTGAGGACATCAAAGCGAGAGAGAGAAGAAAATTTGTCGCCGCAGGGTAAGAGAAGATCCTGGCCGCCGCATGGGCATCTCATCGGCGGCGCGGCTCTGGGATTGGCATGCGGTCAAAGCTAGTCGCCTGGGCCTCCTGCGCGTAATCTTGGTTTTCCTATGCGGCTTCATCGACCGTGGCATCGCGAATTCCACGCCGTTGGGGAAGAAGCGCCGCCACCTGCCTTACATTGCTGACCGAATCGATCGGCCCTGCATGAACCGGTGAGGTACCTCCACCTGATGCGCGGCGATCTTTGCGTCGTTTAGCCCGCGAAATTTTGGGGGAAATCGTCGGGGCAGGGATCACCGGCGAGCTCCGCGGCCATGGATTCTGTCCGCCGCCGTGTGACCTCGGTTTCATTGGGGTCCTCTGGGGGATGAAGACAGCCCCTGGATCGTTGGATCTAGGTCACTGATCAAATACGGACGAACGAGATCGAGTCAGGGGTGTTTTAGATCCAGGTCGTCGATCTGACCACGAACGTGTGTGATTAGATCGAGGTATACCGTTTCGGGGTATCTCGCCTGGGGCGTTAGATCGGGATCCGGGGGCCACGACTGGGTCTCACCTTAATTAAATCTGGACGGTTGATCTCGCATCGGATGGACGTGATCGCATCCCGATTCGCATTCGCACGCTTCTAATCTGTGCCGTCAGTATTAAATCGGATGGCCGAGATTTATCCGTACCCCTTTACCGAGCAAAAGTGCAAAAGAGCCCCTGGAGTTTTGGGGAATAAACCCGCCGTCCTACCTTTCACAGCGGTGACCTCGGAAACAAATTCTGGAATTGCAGATCGGTCCTCCAAATTTTCAGAAAAGTCCCTGGCATCTATTTTGGCATTAACATTTATAATAAATGCAACTCAAACTTGTTTAATTCATATTAAATTCATTTTAACTCCAAATTCATCCATTCCAGTTGCATTAAATTCGTATTAATATTGTTTATCACCTAGTAACTTTATTTTGTTATGAAACCTAAACTAAAATTATGTACTTAGTTCCTTTCGTACCCCATTCCTAAATCTTTAGAAAACCATATCTTTCCAACTGTAACTCCAAATTTAGCGATTCTCGTTCCCACGATCTCGTAGCACCTCGTAGATTATTATTACACAGCTTGTTCTTATGTTTGGTGTAATGTTAATTTTTCCTATACCATGTTTGTCTGTATTACTACGTTTAGCAGTGAGGTTACAAGTCACCTGACGAGCAAGTTGGTACCTGGAATCTCAAGTGCCAGGCAAGTTGTGCCCTTGATCACTTCTTTTACCCACTCATGTTCTAATTAATCATAATGATCTGCATAGGTTAATTTGATGGGACCTAATAGGTTACCCTAGTTTGTCTATCTTTATGCCTTGTTTACCACTAAACTTTCTGGGTAGTACTTGCTAGTGCTATATGTGGATTTGGGCATTGAGATACATATTATTCATACTTTTGTTATCAGTTGCTATTTACTGTTCATGATAAGATCATTATGTTAATTGGAACATGGAGAACCACCCGGGAAAACAGTGCTACCACAAGGGTTTAATGGGACGCCCTTGGACGATTAATTAGGAAAGCTAGTGGAAGACTACCTTACCCGAAAGGGGCAAGGGCAGTAGGGGAGTGGTCAGTGTAGGGAGGCCCTCGGGAGGATTTTGCTGTGATGGCGGTCCTGCAAGGGATTCCTGCATTGGAGCTTCCTATAAACTATAGCGGGTTTTCTGAAGCTAGTGGAACTTTGTAAAGGCCTCGTAGTGTTACCCTGCCTCGCCTCCTCGGTAGAGGTGTATGGGAAGTCGCGATCCCTTGGCAGATGGGTAACATGACTTGTGGGTAAAGATGCGCAACCTCTGCAGAGTGTAAAACTGGTATACTAGCCGTGCTCACGGTCATGAGCAGCTCGGACACTCACATGATTAATCTATGGAACTTAAATTCAATTTGTCATATGCATTGCATCGCAGGTGATGTTGTTACTTCTGTTCTACTATTTAATTGGGTTGGTATTTACTTATACTTAGTAATGGCTAATAAAATTTTGACCAACTTTAAAAGCAATGCTCAGCTTCAGCCATCCTCTTTGGTAAGCCTTACACTTCACATGAACTCCCACCTTTGGCGAGTTCATTCACATTATTCCCCACAACTTGTTGAGCGATGAACGTATGTGAGCTCACTCTTGCTGTCTCACACCCCCCCCCACAGGTCAAGAACAGGTACCGCAGGATGAGGCGCTTGGAGGATGCTGCGATGTATTCGTGAGAGGTCTAGGCCGTCGTCTCCCAGTCAACATTGGGTTGCTGGACCATTGTCTCATTATAATGTAATTACTTATTTATTTTGTATAGAACTCCTGTTAAATAGTAAAGATGTGACATTCGATCCTGTGCCATGATTCATCATATGTGTGAGACTTGGTCCCAGCACACCTGGTGATTATGTTTGCGCCCGGGTTTTGGACCCCTAAAATCCATGTGTGACAGAAGTGGTATCAGAGGAATGTTGACTGTAGGACGAAACCTAGATAGAAATGGATAACCATTATCTACTTACCTCTACTACTCTGATTCTTTCTAAACCCTTCTTAATCTTTTCTCATCTATTTCCGCTTTACTCTGATTATTCTTATCTTTTTCTAAAAGACAAATGTGGATTTCACACTTTGAAATCCTGTACCTAAAGTGACCTTTAAGAATATGAGACCTACTCTTAGGAATAAAAACAAAACTATTTTTATAGATATCTATGAACTTGAATGTTTGTTCTTATGATACTTGTTTGATTTGGATCTTTGATTGAGTGTGATGGGTTGTGGTGTAATGTCCACAATTGCATCTGCCTATACACATAGGTGTAAAAAAAATTATAATTATAAAATAACTAGACAACCTAGATTATCCCCACGGGAATATATCCAGCTTAAGAGATTTATCTTATCCTAAAAGATCCCATTCTAACCAGCTCATCTTATCTTAAAAGATTCTCTCTTATCTTAATAGATTCATCTTATCTTAAAAAGATTTTATCTCATCTTAATAGATCTAATTAATCTCAAAAGATTCTATTCATCTTGCCCTAATAAGCATACCTATCCCAACCACTTTGCTTATCTCATTATAGTGCAACGACCAGGATCTAATCCAAAATAATGAGGTCTTATCTAATCAAAGCTAGTCATACCTAGAGTTGATCTAATGTGACAGGTTAATCTAACCTAACGAAGTCTAACCTTAAGTTGAGCTAATCTAATGTAAGTTACTTAAACAAGTTAGTTAATACTGGTAACATAGAATAGATCATATTCCTATAAATGGGTGCTAAACCTAAATTGGTGTCTTAGACCAACTCGTCTGTGGAACCACCACAACCTAGCCTATGCTATAGGTTGTCCAACCCATTTATCCCAAAAGCAAAGTAAACCTTGTTGGGCCTACCCATCCCAAGCACCGATAACTATCTTAACCGTATGTCCTTAGCACGGATGGTAACTCTAAGGGTGAAGGCCAAAGAAGATCAACCTCGTCAAGGAATGAGAGAAGTCAAACTCAACCTTCAGATGCATGACCACCCAGCACGGAGTTCTTCCTCACTACAAACTTCCTCACCTCTAGCTACTCATGCCCTAACCTACCCATCACTTATATCCTACATAATAAGTGGCTAGATACCTTTACTCTCCTGATCATCCATTAGGGATTACTAAAAAAAACTTTGGACTCTTAATTTTTGAACTAATGGGAAACTAAAAGTGAATTTACTTACCAATCTCTTTATATCCCTTTTCTTACAAATCTCGAGGACGAGATTATTTTTAAGGGGGGTAGAATTTGTAAGGCCCAAATTTGGTAGAAAAAAAATAAAAATAAATAAATAAATATATTTATGATAATGTTTTGAGAATTGTTGAAACCCTTGGAAATTCATTTGGATTTTTTTTATCAATTAATGTTACTCAATTAATTAAGTAACCAATAAATAAATAAAGGAAAATGTACCTCTTATGTATAACTTTGTTGTGAGGCACTTTATTGAACACATAAATTTGACCTCAAATTATACATGAAAACCTAAAAAAAAGGAAATTAGAAAGGAAAATTTAATGAAGTCACTTATTCTTGTATAAATAAATAATAGGAAAAATAATAATAATAATAATAATATTGTAAACCGTGGAGATATATTCATATTAGGGTTATTTTAGACACTTGAATATTTGAAGTTCAAAACTTGAATTTGAAATTGAAGTTGAGAAGAGATTAGAATAAAAAAATAGAAAAGGAAAACGCTAAAACTAGCTTGGGCCGAATCCACACCCGTGGCCCAGTACCTGTTTTCCCTGCGCCGCGGCCCACTGGAAACTCCCCACGCCAGCCCATTACGCCCGCGCTTTGCTCCCTTTCTCTTTGGGTCTGTGACGCGTGGACCCAGCTTGTCAGTCGGATTGACTCCGCGTACAAGCCGCGGCTGCATTGTGTCCGCCGTCGCTGCCGTGTGGGACCCCAGGGGTCAGCTTCGTCCTCCTCAAACAGCCGACCGATTTCTCTGCTATGGGTCAGGACGGATTCCGCTGAAAGCGCGCCACCGGCGTAACCACCCTTCCCGACCACTATGCATCTCTCGGGGTATAAAGATGGGACCGTGCCCCCTCCATCATCCATGAGTGCTGAGGACATCAAAGCGAGAGAGAGAAGAAAATTTGTCGCCGCGGGGTAAGAGAAGATCCTGGCCGCCGCATGGGCATCTCATCGGCGGCGCGGCTCTGGGATTGGCATGCGGTCAAAGCTAGTCGCCTGGGCCTCCTGCGCGTAATCTTGGTTTTCCTATGCGGCTTCATCGACCGTGGCATCGCGAATTCCACGCCGTTGGGGAAGAAGCGCCGCCACCCGCCTTACATTGCTGACCGGATCGATCGGCCCTGCATGAACCGGTGAGGTACCTCCACCTGATGCGCGGCGATCTTTGCGTCGTTTAGCCCGCGAAATTTTGGGGGAAATCGTCGGGGCAGGGATCACCGGCGAGCTCCGCGGCCATGGATTCTGTCCGCCGCCGTGTGACCTCGGTTTCATTGGGGTCCTCTGGGGGATGAAGACAGCCCCTGGATCGTTGGATCTAGGTCACTGATCAAATACAGACGAACGAGATCGAGTCAGGGGTGTTTTAGATCCAGGTCGTCGATCTGACCACGAACGTGTGTGATTAGATCGAGGTATACTGTTTCGGGGTATCTCGCCTAGGGCGTTAGATCGGGATCCGGGGGCCACGACTGGGTCTCACCTTAATTAAATCTAGACGGTTGATCTCGCATCGGATGGACGTGATCGCATCCCGATTCGCATTCGCACGCTTCTAATCTGTGCCGTCAGTATTAAATCGGATGGCCGAGATTTATCCGTACCCCTTCGCCGAGCAAAAGTGCAAAAGAGCCCCTGGAGTTTTGGGGAATAAACCCGCCGTCCTACCTTTCACAGCGGTGACCTCGGAAACAAATTCTGGAATTGCAGATCGGTCCTCCAAATTTTCAGAAAAGTCCCTGGCATCTATTTTGGCATTAAAATTTATAATAAATGCAACTCAAACTTGTTTAATTCATATTAAATTCATTTTAACTCCAAATTCATCCATTCCAGTTGCATTAAATTTGTATTAATATTGTTTATCACCTAGTAACTTTATTTTGTTATGAAACCTAAACTAAAATTATGTACTTAGTTCCTTTCGTACCCCATTCCTAAATCTTTAGAAAACCATATCTTTCCAACTGTAACTCCAAATTTAGCGATTCTCGTTCCCACGATCTCGTAGCACCTCGTAGATTATTATTACACAGCTTGTTCTTATGTTTGGTGTAATGTTAATTTTTCCTATACCATGTTTGTCTGTATTACTACGTTTAGCAGTGAGGTTACAAGTCACCTGACGAGCAAGTTGGTACCTGGAATCTCAAGTGCCAGGCAAGTTGTGCCCTTGATCACTTCTTTTACCCACTCATGTTCTAATTAATCATAATGATCTGCATAGGTTAATTTGATGGGACCTAATAGGTTACCCTAGTTTGTCTATCTTTATGCCTTGTTTACCACTAAACTTTCTGGGTAGTACTTGCTAGTGCTATATGTGGATTTGGGCATTGAGATACATATTATTCATACTTTTGTTATCAGTTGCTATTTACTGTTCATGATAAGATCATTATGTTAATTGGAACATGGAGAACCACCCGGGAAAACAGTGCTACCACAAGGGTTTAATGGGACGCCCTTGGCCGATTAATTAGGAAAGCTAGTGGAAGACTACCTTACCCGAAAGGGGCAAGGGCAGTAGGGGAGTGGTCAGTGTAGGGAGGCCCTCGGGAGGATTTTGCTGCGATGGTGGTCCTGCAAGGGATTCCTGCATTGGAGCTTCCTATAAACTGTAGCGGGTTTTCTGAAGCTAGTGGAACTTTGTAAAGGCCTCGTAGTGTTACCCTGCCTCGCCTCCTCGGTAGAGGTGTATGGGAAGTCGCGATCCCTTGGCAGATGGGTAACATGACTTGTGGGTAAAGATACACAACCTCTGAAGAGTGTAAAACTGGTATACTAGCCGTGCTCACGGTCATGAGCAGCTCGGACACTCACATGATTAATCTATGGAACTTAAATTCAATTTGTCATATGCATTGCATCGCAGGTGATGTTGTTACTTCTGTTCTACTATTTAATTGGGTTGGTATTTACTTATACTTAGTAATGGCTAATAAAATTTTGACCAACTTTAAAAGCAATGCTCAGCTTCAGCCATCCTCTTTGGTAAGCCTTACACTTCACATGAACTCCCACCTTTGGCGAGTTCATTCACATTATTCCCCACAACTTGTTGAGCGATGAACGTATGTGAGCTCACTCTTGCTGTCTCACACCCCCCCCACAGGTCAAGAACAGGTACCACAGGATGAGGCGCTTGGAGGATGCTGTGATGTATTCGTGAGAGGTCTAGGCCGTCGTCTCCCAGTCAACTTTGGGTTGCTGGACCATTGTCTCCTTATAATGTAATTACTTATTTATTTTGTATAGAACTCCTGTTAAATAGTAAAGATGTGACATTCGATCCTGTGCCATGATTCATCATATGTGTGAGACTTGGTCCCAGCACACCTGGTGATTATGTTTGCGCCCGGGTTTTGGACCCCTAAAATCCGGGTGTGACACAAAGTGATGATTCCTTGTGGTCCAGGCATCTTCAATATCATGTACGTATAATGCGGGATGGCCATGAACTTCGCCAATCCAGGCCTGCCGATGATGGCGTTGTATCCGCAATCGAAGCTTGCTACCTCGAACCTCAGGAACTCGGTTCTGTAGTTATCCGGAGTTCCAAAGGTGACCGGCATGTAGATGTGTCCGAGTGGATATTCTCCTTCAGTCGGAACGATGCCGAAGAAAGGAGTGTCTGACTCGTGGAGCTCTTTGAGTGCGACTCCCAAGCCTAGGAGTGTCCGGGGGAAGGTGACGTTGATGCTGCTCCCCCCGTCCACTAACACCTTCTTCACCCTGCTCTCTCGGATCACTGGATCGACGAGGAGCGGGTACTTGCCCGGATGATTGAAGTTTAGCCACTGCCCACTGATCCGCCCATGTGAAAGTGATCGGGTGTTCGGACCATTGGTACGGGTCGGGAGGACCGGTGGCCGCCACTAGTATCTGACGGTCGTTGAGCTTTTGTTGCCTCTTGCTCTCTTGAGACCCGTGTCCACCGAAGATGACGTTGACTTCTCTGTCGACGTGGGGGAATGCTCCGCCTCCTCCCCCTTCCTGTTGCTGAGGTTGTCGTGGTTCTCCGGGTCCTCCTCGTGGTGCGGGAGGTGGTAGAGGTTGGAAGGGCCGGTCGTTCCCGACGGAGTGCTTGAAGTCTCTATAGTTCCAAAGGGTGTGGCGCATGTCCTTGTGGTACGGACATTGGGCATCGAGGATGTCGTCCAATGTTCACTCGCCTCCATGGGGTGCCCTTTGGGCACGAGAGACGGGTGGTCCGGCGGCGTGAACCTCGTCGCGAGGCCTTTTCTCCCAACGCTTGTCGTGTTGTTGGTTCGCGTCGCGTCGTGGTGCCGGTGGTGCAGGCTTCGTTCCTCCGATGAGGTCCTGAGCCCGTTCATCGGCGGTGATGTAGAGGTCCGCTTCCCTAAACAGCTGCTCGGAGGTAGTCAGCGCCTTTTGAAGTATGGCTCGGACGAAGGCCGAGTCATTGGATCCCTGATAGAAGTCCTCGATCACTGCTGCTCTCGCAACCTCGGGGATACGATTTCTCATGGTCTGAAACCTTTTGAGGTACGACCGGAGAGTCTCATCCCCTCGGCGCCTGATGGATTTGAGGTCCCATGGCTACGCTGGCTTGTCGGAGAGAGATTGGAAGTTGGCGATGAAGCGCCGACTGAAGTCGCTCCAGTCGTCGATGCAGTGTCGGAGTAGGTGTCGTAGCCATTGTAGTGCATCTTGCCCGAGGACGATGGGCAAGTACGCAGTCATCACATCTTTAGTTGCCCCAGCGGCTCGGGCAGCGGTGGTATAGACGGCCAACCAGCCTCCCGGGTCCTGCTTAGGCTCGTACTTGTCGACGTTGGAGACTTTGAAGTTAGGGGGCCACTGAATGGCCCTGAGACGTGGAGTGAGCGCCGATACTCCACATGTGTCCTCTTGTCGACGATGATGTCGATCCCGGGGAGGGGAGCTATCGACGTGGTGCCTCGACCGTCCCCGGGTCGTGCCATCGGTTGAAGCTGTTGCCTACTCAACTTTGGTGGTCTGACTTTGCGCAGGGATGTCGTGATCCCGATCATACTCTTCTCGGTGCTGAATCTCGTTTTCGTGTTGTCATTCGCGCGAAGCATTGATGGAGCTCCGTGCGTCCCGCCGACTGTTGATGGCGTGTCGTAGATCGCTCGGAGGATGAGCGAGAGGCAGAAGATGATTAGCTTCCCGAGTGAGCAGCCGCCGATATCCCTCAGCGTCCGGAGTCCGGGGAGGCCATCGGCTATCCGAACCAACACTCCACCGACCTCGCTCGGTGTGTTCATGGCTCGAGCGAAGTCGGGGTTCAGGTTTCGTCCGAGAAGAGGGTTCTCTCTGTGTTGTCTCGCCTCCTATTCAGCCTGCTCTTGAGCTTGTTGTCGATCACGTCGTCGGGAATTCCTTCTTTCCCTGAAGACCCGTTCTTCTGGAGTTTCTCCCACCTCCAAGATCTCATCTCGTGACACAGGCTGTGCCGGGTCCCGCTCTCCGGCTTCATGATGTCGCCGGATATTTCGGCGTCGGTTCCTTCGTCGACGATATTCCCGCTGAAGAGGTTCCTCCCCCGGCGCGTTTGGTTCATCGTCGGAGACGGGGGTCGATTCCACTCTTCCCCCGATGAAGAGGACGTCGGGGTAGAATGGAACTGTTGTAGTGACAAGCTTCTTTCTGTTCTCCTTTGAGGGCAGAGGTACCAAAAGAGCAGCTTGACGAGCCTTCACCTCGTTTGCTTCCTTTTTCCTTGTGATTTGTGTCCATTTTTCCGTAGAGGAGGTGGACAGCGGGGTTCTCCGGGTAGACGGATCCTCTGCTCCTGGCTTGTAGAAGGTAGTCTTCGCTCGGAGCGCTGGAGGTTGCGCTTTTTCCTGCTTCGCTCCGGCTTTCCTGGAGATTGTTGAGGAAGGTTTTCTCTCAGGCGGATCCGTGATTCGATGTAGAGTTCCCTCTTCATCTGCCACGGATGAGATGGTTCCAAAGCAGAACATGGATCCAGGGCGAAGGATGTTCTTGTGCTGGAAAGTGATGGCCATTGAGCTAGCTTGGATCAGTGACACACCCCCTACCTGGCGCGCCAGCTGTCGGTGTTTTGGGTCCGACCGCGCACCCAGGGTTGCCCCTTGAGGTGCTTTTTGGAGTAGGACGGTGTTACTGACTGTAGCTCGATGGTTCGTTCCAGATGCACGGGAGACAGTAAACAATATTGTACAGGTTCGAGCCGCTTTGAGATGCGTAACACCCTACGTTCTGGTGTGGATCTTTTATATGGTGGGTTACAGGGGAGTTCTCTAGTACCAGAGATGCTAGAGAGCTGAGTAGACGGCTAATGAGTGAGTTGTGTTCGAGGGGGTGCCCCCTAGGCCTTATATACTCGACCGTGGGGCGTTACATGCGGATATGATAACAATGTGCGCCTAAGTAATAGTGAACCGATTGAGCTTATCATCCTATTATTCTGCCGACTTGTCATCATTCAGCTCTGACGCCTGAGGCCGCAGCGCGAGAGAATCGAATCACTGCTGTGGATAATGCTTGAATTCATTGGGCCGCCTGGGCTTGAGTTTATCCAATCTTGCGCCGATCCATTCTGCCAGACATTCCTCCCTAGGCTCACGAAGGGATGGCCTTGCGAAACAATGGGCCCAAGGCCTTTCGCAAGGTCTTCTAGCCTTCTAGTGGACCCAGGGGATATCTGTCCCCCACAACAATACATACAAATAGATATATAATAGGTAAAATAACATTACACCAAAGATGGAAACAAACCAAACAATAATATTCTACGTGTTGCTACGAAACCGTAGGTTCGAGAACTACTAAAATCGGAGTTAAAATGAAGGAGTTACAAATTTTCTAAGATAATTGAGTTATTTTTATACATAAAAATTAATATCCTAGAATCTAATTTATATAAACATCAGGTATCTGGACTATGGATGGTATTATTTAAGAATCTAGGGTACTTGATGTAAATATCAAGTCCTAAATTATATTCTTTCTTAACTATGTATGGGTGGCAAGTTGTTTTCGGATCTTCCAGAGTCTATTTAGCAAAATTTTGAAAGGGAAATGTACGCTTGGGCCATTTCTAAGTGTTTTGGTGATTAAGTGCCCAACACATCATTTTGATCTAGCATGCCTACTATGAGTATGAGCACATTGCAAATCCTATTGAAATGGAGAATCAAAGATACGAATCTAGCACTTAGTGAATTGTTTTAGTTGCTAACTATTTCTATCTAAGTGCTAGGAAACTTGTCAAGTCGAGAAAAATTGCACAAAAGAAGTTTGGCTATGTTTGCCCAAGATTGGGCCAGTTTGGGCAGCACCCGACTATCCGGTGTGCCAGACTGCGCTGTGGCCGAACTGGCCACTCTCAGGAATTTAGCCAGCGCTCTGACTCAAATTCACCAGACTGTCTGTTGTGCACCATATTGTCCTGTGAGCCAGGAGACCAATGACTCTCGCCAGCGCCAACGGTCAGCGCATAATCAAGATGGACACATGGCAGCACCGGATTGTCTAGTGTGACACTGGACTGTCCGGTGAGCTGTGCAGCCAAAGGATGCAACGGCTAATTGAACGATCGACATGGATGGGATGGAAAGAAATCATGTACTGTTCATTGTCCGGTGCACCCATGGACAGAAGGCAACTAGAGCCTTCTAAATGAAGATCAAACAGCTCCTTTGGCCCTTGGGCTATAAAGGACCCCTAGGCGCATGGAGCTGTTACCCGAGCATACTAAGAGCACACCGAAACTCCGATTCAACGCAACCACGCTTTCGACTCATTCTAGAGAGAATTGAGCGTTTTCTTGAGAGAAACTCTGTCGTTTTGATTCTTGTGTTCTCTCCTTTGCTTGTGTGTGTGGTGTTACTGCTCTTGTACTCTTGTGTGTTTCTACTCCCTCCTTACTCTTGTGCTTTGATTGAGATCAATCGTGTAAGGCGTGAGAGACTCTAACTTGTGGAGATTTCGCACAAAGGGATTTGATATAAGGAAGAACAACGTGGTACTCAAGTTTGATCTTTGGATCACTTGAGAGGGGTTGAGTGCAACCCTTGACTGAAGGAGGTCACCATAACGTGGAGTAGGCATTGACTGAACCGCGGGATAAAATCGTCGTGTCTCTTATGCATTTTCTTTATTGCGGTTGTTGCCTTCTAAGAGTTCTCATATTTCACTTGCATTGTTGTTCCTAAGTTTAATACACATATCCAAGGAACAATCAAGTGAAGAGTTCTCTTCTCCTTTCCACTTCTACTCATAACAACTTGGTTTTAGTTTTCACTAACACTCATCATAAACCTAGTTTGTCATGTTTAGAGTCGATTTTTGCAGGATCACCTATTCACCCCTGTCTAGGTGGTCTCAATTGGTATCAAAGTCGTTCTCTTCATCAAGGGACAAACCGCCTGAAGAGATGGATCCTAAGGGCAGGGGGATTGTGATCAACAAGGAGAAGGAGACCTTCAACATTGACGAGCCAAAAGGTGATAAGCCCACCGACTCAGGCTCGAACAACAAGAGGAAGGAAGGGAATAAGAAGAGGCACATAAAGAAGATCATCTACTACGACAATGGCACTTCCTCTTCTTCACCAAAGGACGACGACGATGACGATTCCTCTACAAAGAAAAAGACGGTTAATCAAAATTATTTTTTTGATTATTCTCGAACTATTTACAATTCCAATGCCCATTTACTATCTATACCTCTTGGTAAGCCTCCTCATTTTGATGGGGAAGATTACTCTTTTTGGAGTCATAAGATACGTAGTCATTTATTTTCTCTTCATCCTAGCATTTGGGAAGTAGTAGAAAATGGAATGCATTTTGATAGTTGTGATAATGCCATATTTATTAATAAGCAAATTCATAAAAATGCCAAAGCCACTACTGTTCTTCTAGCGTCTCTATGTAGGGATGAGTACAACAAGGTTAGTGGTTTGGACAACGCCAAACAAATATGGGACACCCTCAAGATCTCTCATGAGGGTAATGATGCCACAATGATCACCAAGATGGAATTGGTGGAAGGCAAGCTAGGGAGATTCGCCATGAAAAGGGGAGATGTAACACCCCAAGTGTTTATCGTCTGCTCGCCCACGAGTGTGGACTTTAACACATAATAGCGGCGAAATTTGTTTTGGTTCAACTGTTGGGGCAAAGGCAAAGACGCCACCCTTCGCTCGAAGCCTTCGCTGCAGTCGCTGATCTGACAGAGACAAAACGGGCAGGGACACCCTTCGCCGGTTCGGCACCAGATGAAGACCTACGACGACGTCATCCCACGGTGCGGCCTCGTCTGCTCAGAGGCCCAGCGTGTGATCCGGCCCATTGTAACGGGCCCTGCGTGGCCGCCGCGTGTTACGGGCCTAATTTGTAAAGGCATCCCTGCAATTACAGTTTGTAACCCCGCTTTATGGGAATATTCTGGGGATAACCTAGGTAGCTGAGGGCACATGCGTCCTTAGCACAAGGCGCTGGGCGCTCAGGTACCTATAAATACCCCCACACAGTGCCCGTGAGAGGCCAGATTAATAGAGCTATTGCCATCTAGCACGTAACCCTGTTAACGCTACTGTTCACCCTTGTTGGCCCCCCTTGCGAGTTGAGAGCAAGTTCCAACATTTGGCGCCCACCGTTCGTGCTACGAGAAAACCACCCGCGATGGCACCCAAGAGAGCTAACCCGAAGGCTGACGAGGCTGCGAAGGCAGCACTGCTTGCCGCAAGAAAGGGCAAGGCCCTCGCCCTCACCCAATCCACCCACCAAGAGGCCACTGAAGACAACGTTCCCCACACCTGCGAAGACGACACTCTCCGCACCTACGGCCCTGAAGGACAATCGCAGCCACCCCCAGGCTTCGCCCCACTGGAGGGCGCGGACCTCACCGAGGATGGTGAAGTCCTCGACGTCTCAGCGGAAGAACAGCTACAGCTGCGCGCCCTGCGCCTCAAGAACCGCAATCTCCAGAGGCAGAAAGAGATACTGGAGGCCAAGCGCCAGCGTGTGTCCGCACTAGCCAAAGTGCGACAAATGATACGCGACGAAGAGCAGAAGGCCCAAGACCTCGAGCGAGAGATCGCGCTGATGCAGCGCGAAGGCCACCTTGGCCTGCAGCAAGGGCCACCCCTCCAGCAGCGCGCACAACTGGAAGACACGCGCGAAGGCCACCTTGGCCTGCAGCAGGGGCCACCCCTGCAACACCACGCACAACCGGAAGACCCGCGTTTCCCCCAGCACGACCACACCTTCCAGCATGTCGCGCCATTCCAAGGGGTCAACTATCTCGACGAGCGAAGTCCCCTGGCGCCACACCTTCAAGTGACGCCTTGGCCAACTAACTTCCGAGCAGGGACCTATCCCAAGTACAACGGCAGCACCGACCCAACGCAATACATAATGAGTTATAAGGTCGCCGTTGCATCTTCCGGAGGGGACGACTCCACAATGGCGAAGTCTTTCATCATCGCCCTAGAGGGCCCAGCTCTCACCTGGTTCACCAGATTGCCTCCGCTGTCCATTGATTCCTGGAGAAGCCTCAGGGACAAGTTCCTGCTCAACTTCCAAGGGTACCGCCCAGACACCGACGCATTGGTCGAGCTCTCGCTCTGCAAGCAGCTGGAAAAGGAGACTCTGTGGGAGTATTACCGCAAATTTTTAACACTCAAGTCACAGCTGCCCTCAATCGATGATCAGATCGCTATCCACTATGCTATCAGCGGCCTTCGCGCCGGCGTCCTCTACAGCCACTGTATCAGAGATCCGCCCAAGAACCTCCAGGAGCTATATCAGCTCTTCGAAAAATATGCCAAATCCGAAGAGCTCCACCAGCGCAAGGTTGAGTCGCAGCGGAAACCCAAAGATGCTCCACAGTCCAGCCGCACGTGGACGAGGACTCCGCAGCCAGACCCCAGTCGAGACGGCCGCAATCAGCAACAAGTGCACAATATCGCCAACCAGCACCCCGCTGCTGACGCCCCTCGTCGCCAGGAGTATCCCCCCCAGGGCCGCGGAAACGGAACTCGCGGTAGGGGTCGGGGCGGGTGCAACCGCCGCGCCGATTCTACTGCCTCTTCCATGGCGAAGACTGCGCCCACCAAACCAAAGACTGCCCAGAAACGAAGGCCACCAGAGACAGGATGGCACGGGCGCAGCCTGCCGACAACCCCAGAGTTGTCGCACACACTTACCAGCAACCCCCTCCACCATATATCCATGCCCCCGCTCCGCATCCACCGCACCACGTTTACCAACACCATCCGGAAGTACAAATCGTACCTCCCCCACCCCCACCACCACACCAACAACATCAAAACATCCCCCATGCTCCAAAGCAGGAAGACTTCGCCGATCAGCCATATCGCGGAGTCATTCACATGATAACTGGGGGGTCCAGCACTGACTTTGACACAAAGCGGCAGAAGCGGGACCACTACCGCAGCATCAACCACGTCGCCGTCACCGGCCCAGTCGTGCAGACAAAGTGGTCCCACATACCGCTAACCTTCGACGCACGAGACGTCGACCTTCGCAGCGCCTCCCACTGCGACGCCATGGTTATCAATTGTAGCGTGGCAGGCTGGGACCTGCACAAAGTCCTAGTTGACAATGGCAGTCAGGCGGACATCATCTTCCTCCACGCCTTCGATCGCATGGGCATAAGCCACAGCCTGCTCAAGCCTTCGGACAACCCGTTGTATGGTTTCGGCGGCAAAGGCACCTTTCCTGTCGGTAAAATAAAGCTGCCTCTTTCCTTCGGTGTAGCACCCAATGCCCGAAGTCAGCAAGTAACCTTTGATATCGTGGATATGGTATATCCATACAATGCCATCATGGGCTGGGGCTCCATCAATAAGTTCGAAGCAGCCATTCACGGACTGTACCTATGTATGAAGATACCAGGTCCGTTAGGCGTCATTACGGTCTATGGCAATCAACAGACTGCGCGCAACATCGAGCGAGACTTCGTGCCCGGTCAGAGAAACGTGCACTGCCTCACGGCACAGCGCGAGGTCCCCGCGCCCGCCAGCCCAACCAATAAGCAGCACGACAAGGCACAGCTGCAGAGCAACGACGGGACCAAGACTGTCCCCCTCGATCAGGCCACGCCCAAGCAGACAGTCACTATCAGCGAAGACCTCACTTCGCATGAAGAGGAGAAACTCCTCTGCTGCCTAACCAAGAATAAGGATGTCTTCGCCTGGTCTGCCCTCGATCTGGTCGGAGTCAGCCGATCCATAATTGAGCACAGCTTGGGAATTGACCCTTCGGTGCGACCAAAAAAGCAGAGGCTTCGCAAAATGTCCGACGAAAAGACAGAGGCCGCCAAGGCGGAGGTGCACCGCCTCCTGGAAGCCAAATTCATCGAGCCCGTGGCTTATCCTACGTGGCTCTCCAATGTTGTAATGGTGCAGAAAAAAAGCGGGAAGTGGCGCATGTGCATAGACTTCACCAGTCTCAACAAGGCCTGCCCAAAGGACAATTTCCCGTTGCCGCGGATCGACAAAATAGTCGATAGCGCGGCCGGATGCGAGGTCATGTCACTCCTCGATTGCTTCTCTGGTTACCACCAGATATACATGAAGGAGGAAGACAAGGCTAGCACCAGCTTCATAACACCCTTCGGCACATATTGCTTCATCAGAATGCCGGAGGGACTCAAGAACGCCGGGTCCACCTTCTCCAGACTCACCACAATAGTGCTCGAAGGGCATGTTGGCAGAAATATATTTACATATGTGGACGACATCGTCGTCGCCAGCAAGAGCAAGGAGGACCATCTCGCCGACCTCGCCGAGACATTCGCGAACATGCGAGACGCATGACTCCGCCTAAACCCGGAAAAGTGTGTCTTCGGCGTTCGCCAAGGCAAAATATTGGGCTACCTGGTATCACACCGCGGCATCGAGGCCAACCCAACCAAGATCCAGGCCATCGTAAATATGACGCCTCCGCAGTCCGCCAGGGACGTCCAGCGCCTGACAGGCAGATTGGCCGCTCTCAACAGATTCATCTCCAGGTCCGCCGAGCGAAGTCTCCCCTTCCTCAAAACACTCCGCGGTGCAAAAGACTTCGCCTGGGGACCGGAGCAGGCAGCGGCCTTCGCCTCACTAAAACAGTACCTGTCGGAGTTGGCTGTCCTCACAAGCCCCGACTCCTCGCTCCCCCTATTGCTCTACGTCGCGGCTTCGCCGCATGCGGTCAGCGCGGCACTAGTGCAGCAGCAGACAGTTGAGGGCGTGGTCAGGCAGTGCCCTGTTTACTATGTCTCCGAAGTACTGACACCGTCCAAGTGCAACATGACAGAGCTGGAGAAGATTGCCTACGCAGTCGTTATGTCTTCGCGCAAACTGCGCCACTACTTCGAAGCATTCAAGGTCCGAGTCACCTCAGACAGGGGACTCGGCGAATTGTTCAGAAACCCGGAGGCATCGGTGAGGATTGCCAAGTGGGCAGCCGAATTATCCGGCTACCACATCAGCTTCGAGCCCAGGACAGCCATCAAGTCACAAGTCCTGGCAGACTTCGTCGTCGACTGGACTGGGCCAATAACACAGCAAGACCCGTCCGCAGAAAAGGTTTGGACGATCCATTGCGACGGCGCATGGTGCCATGCGGGGGCAGGCGCCGCTGCAGTCATCACATCACCAGCCGGGGTCAAGCACAAATATGCAGCACGCCTCAGCTTCGCTCTGGAATCCGACAGATGCACTAATAATATAGCAGAATATGAAGCAGTCATCCTCGGCCTCCGCAAGCTAAGGGCCCTCGGAGTCACCACCTGCATCATCAAAACAGACTCCAAGGTAGTTGCCGGCCAGGTCGAGAAAGACTATGCAGCAAAGGACCCCGCACTCATGCAATACCTCGCGGCCATCCGAAGTCTCGAGAAACAATTCAAGGGATTCACCCTGCAGCATGTGGATCAGGCCAAGAATGAAGAGGCCGACGCATTGGCCAAGGCCGCCGCCAGGGGCGAGTCCTTGCCCTCCGACGTGTTCTTTCACATTATCGGCACGCCAGCCGTCCGGAGCCCCGAAGGGCTCCAAATAACTAATGACAGCGAGGGCCACCGCATAGTCAACCTCATCATGACCGAAGACTGGCGGGCACCAATAACCCTGTTCCTACTGGGGTACTATCATCCAACCGACATCAGCGAGGCCAAGCGCCTCAGACATCGAAGTCGGGACTTCGCACTGATTGAAGGCCAACTCTACAAGAAAGGGGTCAGTCAGCCAATGCTTAAGTGCGTCACCGAAACCGAAGGCATCCAAATCCTACGCGAAGTCCACAGTGGCACGTGCGGCTCACACGCAGGGCCAAGGGCCCTAGCTGCTAAGGTGATCCGCCAAGGTTTTTACTGGCCCACAATGATCTGCGCTGCAAATCGGGTCACAAGGTCCTGCGAAGCCTGCCAGAAGTTTTCTCCTCGGTCAGGCAGCCCCTCGCAGTATACAAAGCTGATCGCCCACAGATGGCCTCTCCAGCGCTGGGGCCTGGACATTGTCGGGCCCCTGCCCACCGCTCAGGGGAACCTTAAGTTCGCCTTCGTCGCTGTCGAATACTTCACCAAATGGATCGAGGCAAGGGCTGTTTCCACAATAACGTCAAAAACTGCCCAGAAATTCTTTTGGCAGAATATCATTTGCCGCTTCGGAGTACCGTCTGAACTAACAGTTGACAACGGCAAGCAGTTTGACAGCCAAGACTTCAAGGATTTTTGCTTCTCCATCGGCACCAAGCTTGCCTTCGCTTCAGTCTATCATCCGCAGTCTAGCGGAGTTGTGGAGCGCGCCAATGGGAAAATCTTCACAGCTGTCAAAAAGATGCTCATCGATGAAAAAAAGGGCAAATGGACCGATTTGTTACCCGAGGCAGTCTGGGCACTAAACACGACTGAGTGCAGGGCGACCGGGTTTACTCCTTTCCGCCTTCTATACGGATCGGAGGCCATGACCCCACAAGAAATAAAACATGGGTCCCCGCGAACAGTTCCATCAGCCGTCCCCGACGTGGACGAGCCAACTTCAAAGGATCTCATTGACGGAGACTGAGTCTTCGCCCTGCAGGCCCTAAACAAGTACCAAGCCCAGACAAAAGCATGGCGCGACCACGCAGTCATCCCGAGGGAATTCAGCGAAGGGGACCTCGTACTCGTCCGAACAACTCGGACAGAGTCTAGGGGCAAGCTGGAGCCCAAGTGGGAGGGCCCCTTTATAGTCAAGACGAAAGCTTCCCCCAGCGCTTACAGGCTCACAACGCCAAACAGCGAAGACCTGGAGCACTTCTGGAACATCGACAACCTCCGCAAATTTTTTGTTTGACTCATCAGGGCTGACTTCGCCCTTGTAATTCGCAAAAACAATCTTATACCGGCCCGCACTCTTTTCCTCCCGGGGGGTGAGGTTTTTAACGAGGCGGAGCCATGTAATATATGTGTGAAAAATCTCCCGCAAAAACATGCGTCGAAAAAAGACCGCGACGACAGTCTTCGACATTCGACCAATACGAGGTCACCGCGAGGCTAAGCGCTAGCCACCCTCGCGTGCGACAAATCCGCGCAAAAGTCGCCTAAGGGTGCAGCCGGAAAAAACCGAAGTCTACCGCGAAGACTATCCGCGCAGAAGTCGCCTACGGGAGCAGCCAGACTAGCACAACAAGTGCGAAAAAACCGAAGTCTACCGCGAAGACTATCCGCGCAGAAGTCGCCTACGGGTGCAGCCGGACTAGCACAACAAGTGCGAAAAAACCGAAGTCTACCGCGAAGACTATCCGCGCAGAAGTCGCCTAAGGGTGCAGTCGGACTAGCACAACAAGTGCAAAGAAACCGAAGTCTACCGCGTAGACTATCCGTGCAGAAGACGCCTAAGGGTGCAGCCGGACTAGCACAACAAAAGCAGAAACGACAACATCAAACCATCCGCGCCGAGACCGACTATACGCGCACCAGCACAGCATAACAAAACACACCAGACCAAGTACACAACACCTTCGCAGGCATATGCAAGCGAGGGCACACAACCTCATCATACAAGCCTTTACACATATACAAGCGAGGGCACCACACTCTACATCGGCTCAACCTTAGGAATAATTCCCATCTCCCTATAATTAAATAACATTACCTAAGCTCCTCACCCGCAAAAAGACTTCGCAGTTCCCCTTCACCTGTACTCACGGCGGCCGGCAAAGACAACAGTTCCTGCCGGCCAGCCCTACTCACACGAAGCCAACCCCCCTCCGCCCCACTAACTCTACGCTTCGCGACCGCCCTTCGTCGCCGGCGCCTAGTGCTAGGACCAGGCACATCTTCTGTGTCCGCGGCGCGCGGTGAAGCCTCCGCCGCAGCCACATCCAAGGCCGCAAAGTAGTCCAAGTCCTCCTCCGACGACTCCTCAGTCCACTCAACCGACCTCCCAGAGTCAGCAAAATCAGAAAACTCAGATGCAGATCCACCACATTCATTACCACCATCCGCGGTCGAAGCCGCCAAAAATTTAGTAGTGGCGGTTGCGTGCGCAGGCCCAAAATCTTGAACCTGCGCAGCAACCAAAATTTAGCAACATATCCAAAATTCCCTAACTATCTACACCCACTACGCCACCTGCGGAGCCTCCGTCGTTGCCTCCGCCGCCACCGCCGCAGGATCTTCAGCACTCGGCGCAGCGGCTGCGAGGGCATCAGGCGCGCCTTCGGTGGTCTCTGGGGGCAAGTCTCCGCCGGCCGCAGCAGATGCGGAGGTATCCGGTGCGCCTTCTGCGATCTCCGGGGGCGGCTCCAGGGCGGCCCCGGACACGGCCTCCGCCGGGGTCGACTCTGGCTCAGGCGGCGCGCTATTCAACGCCCCGAAGTCGTCCACCCTCTCGCCACGCGCCGCCTAAGACACAACACACAAAATTCAGCAAACCCACACACAGCCCAAATCCAGCAAACGCCAAACAAACGAAAACGTTACCTGAGCCCTCGCCGTCTCGGCGCGCTCCCTGACCACCTCGCGACCGTGCGGACCCCACATCCGGTCGTAGATGGCCCCGGCGGATTCCTTCACTACGGGGTCCTCAACCTTATAGATATCTCGCTCAAAATCTTCATCGGCTTGGTCGAAGACCTCGAAGTGCCGGCACCCTTCGCGGGAGAGCGCGTTCATCGCCCCCTCGAAGGTGACCAGGGAGGCATACGACATAAACCCCTCCACGACAGTAGGGAGTGCCTGCAGCTCCTCCTGCACCCACTCCAGGCAGCAAAGTCCGGGCTCTCGGTCCGGCACTTCGAAGTCACCGGTCCGCGCGCCCAGCTCATGGTACGTATCCATAAGCTGTTTGCGCGTCCGTTCAGCCTCCGCGCGCGTCGCGGCCTCGGCCCTCTCCACGCTGCTCTCCAGGGCGATAAGCCGCTCCTGCAGCTGCTCGGCGCGCTCCCTGGCAAGATTGCCCTCCGCCTGCGCAGCCTGCGCCTTGACGAGGGCCTCGTTGGTCTCCCTCCTCTCCCCCGCCAATTGGCGCCGGAGGTCAGCCTTCTCTCCCTCCAGCGCGGCCACCTTGTCCGCCAGCTTGCGGCACTTGCTGTCGGCGGCCGATTTTTCGCGGACGGCGTTAGCATGTTGTGTCCGAAGTCTCTCGACCTTGGTAGACACAACTGCCGTGAGGGCCCCCGACGCTGTGCGGTTAGCGAAGTCAGCCACCTGCAGAACACACATAAGACCGCGGCCCCGGCAAAAAAAACAAAGTCTAGCTCAGCGGACCTGACTTAGCGCCTCCGTCACCTCTTTCAGCCGGCGGGACGCAGCGCCCGCCTCATCCCTGACAGCCGCGAGGGCCAACACCTCGCCTCCGGCGCTAAGAGCCCCGCCCTTCGCCTTCGGCACTACGGCAGCCGTCGTCGTCGCCGCGGCAGGCGCAACTATAGCAAGTTGGCCTTCGTCCGACCCTGCGACGTATCAACGAATAAATAGAAAAAAAACGAGCCAACGACTTACCACCAAGATAGTCCTCCACACTAATATCGGTGGCGAAGTCGGCGACACGATTGCCTGCCGACGGCAACGCTCGGGCCGCCTTCGCGACCTCCGGCACTCTGCTGGACGGCGGCACAACCTTCGTCGATTTGGAGCCTCCGGCGCCTGCCGTTGCCTCCGGCGCTTTGCTAGCCGCAGGGACGCCCGACTTCGCCGCCAGCGGCGGCTTGCCTCCGCCGGGGGCCGCAGCCTTCGCAGCCCCCCGCTGCCTCTTCGGCCTGGCTTCAACGAGCCTGACAACCGCCTGGCGCTTTTGTGCAGCTCCCTGGCGATCCTTGTCCATCACTGCCGACACAACAGCAGCAATATTCCGCCCATAAGGAAAACTCTCCATTCACGAACCATGCGAGATGTAAAAAAGTCCTCGCCAGCCGCGCGGGGGATAGGAACATTCCTAGGCCAACAACCCCCGGTAACCCTCAGCATCCGAGCCGAAGACTCCCGGAGCTCGGGCGAAGACATCCTTCCCCCCGGGGTCGCGCATGTCCTCATCAACTCTCTAGCAAAACCATCAGAAACCCCAAGTCCTCCCATAGCAGTACCCCTCCCATAGCAGTACCTAATTTTCTCTTCTTAGAGGATGGGGCGGCCGCCGGCGCAGGGTCGTCTCCAGTCTCCACCACCGGCTTCTTCCCACGGCGGTCCACATCGTCTTGACCAGGATAGCCGTCATACGGCAATTGATTTAATTCAAAAACTCTGTTCAAACGGTCATTCGACCCGCGGATATCGCAGCTGCGCTGGCCCTCTGTCCTCGGCACGTAACGTCCAACGAGCCGCACCGCCCCATCCTCCGCCTCACGCACAAAGGCGGCCGGATCGCGGCTTTGCAGATTCAGCGCGAAGGCGGGACTTCGCACCACCCTACCACCATGAAAAGGCATCTGGCGAGGGCACACTTCGCCCAACGCCCAGCCATGCGCCAAGGGCCATACCCCGTACGCCACAAATTCCTCAACCAAATCGCGCCCACTGCTCAGACCAGCGGCGCACCGAAGGGCCCCTTCGTCCGCATCCTCCTCCGCCACTTCAAAGGGCGGGTACGCTGAGTAAAAATGAGAACACATCTCGGACACGGGGAGTCCCTCATGGCCTTCGACGGTACCCTCAGCAACGTAAAACCAAAACTCATTCCAGTTGCCCCACTTGTTGTGGGCGCAAGGAACCAACTCGACTACCTGCATCGTGGTCTTGCCGGTCTTCGGCGTGAACGTGCAGGACCCAAACTGAGCAACTTCGTCTCCAATCATCCTCTTCTGCCAGTGCAAACAATAATACTTCGCAAAAACTTCGACCGATGGCTGTCCGCCGTACGAAGTCGTCGCCCAGACATACTTCGACAGAGCCACCACGGCATTCGGTGTCAACTGATGTATCTGAACGTTAAACCTGCGCAGGACTTCGCCAACAAATCGGTGCGCAGGTAGGCGGAGACCGGCGGCGAAGAACGCCTCGAACACAACCAACTCGCCCTCTGGCTCGGGGACTTCCTCCGTCCCCGGGACACGAGCAACTCCGCCGCCGAAGTAACCCAACCGCTGCATATCTTGCACGCGGACCGACGACATCCGCGACACGCCAAAATCAACAGAATCGTCGGCGCGCAACTCCTCCGCCATCAAACTACTCAGCGTCTCCTCAGACGAGGCGTCGGCCGGCGGCGAGGGGTCGGCCGGCGGCGTAGCGGCAGCGGAAGAAGAGGAGGTCGGCATCGCTACGTACCGTCGGCGGCGGCGGGCGGTCTGCTTCACTCGAGCCAGATCTCTGACGAACAAGAGCACGGCGGGCAGACGAACAGCAAGACGGTGAAAAAGGCGGCTAGGGTTTTCACGGAGCGCGGAAAGTGAAGTTCAAAAAGCACCGACCCCCGCCCCCTTTTATAGACAGGGTGCGGCTCTTCGGGAAACCCGCAATCCAACAGGGCGCGATGCTTCGGGAAACCCGCAATCCAACAGTACGCTGTCAATCAACGGTCATATCAAAAACCCCCGCGGAACCACTTCGAGCGAGGGCAGCGTCTCCGCCATCTAGCGACGTCTTCGGCACCAGGTGACTTTGTCGAACTGGTCCCTCGGAGGGCAAATGTTGGGGCGAAGGCAAAGACGCCACCCTTCGCTCGAAGCCTTCGCTGCAGTCGCTGATCTGACAGAGACAAAACGGGCAGGGACACCCTTCGCCGGTTCGGCACCAGACGAAGACCTACGACGACGTCATCCCATGGTGCGGCCTCGTTTGCTCAGAGGCCCAGCGTGTGATCCGGCCCATTGTAACGGGCCCTGCGTGGCCGCCGCGTGTTACGGGCCTAATTTGTAAAGGCATCCCTGCAATTACAGTCTATAACCCCGCTTTATGGGAATATTCTGGGGATAACCTAGGTAGCTGAGGGCACATGCGTCCTTAGCACAAGTCGCTGGGCGCTCAGGTACCTATAAATACCCCCACACAGTGCCCGTGAGAGGCCAGATTAACAGACCTATTGCCATCTAGCACGTAACCCTGTTAAGGCTACTGTTCACCCTTGTTGGGCCCCCTTGCGAGTTGAGAGCAAGTTCCAACATCAACTAAATCGAATGTCTATTAAAATATCGAATCCGATATCATTTGGTTTGATCCGTCGACATCTGGCTAAAACTCAACCTTGTAAATTTTTTCTCAAACAAATTCATTTAGAATTCAACAAATAAAGTTTTCAGTTCAAAGTAATCTTGACCCCGTGTGTTATCTGAGAAATCGTGTTCGAAGATAATGATGTGGTCTGGTCCGTTATTTCTTGCTCTACTCTGAGCATTCGGGTAGCAGATGAATTTATCGGGTCTCAGTTATATCAAAAGAAATCTCCTAGTTGGCAATGTCATTTTGGTTTGACCAAGTTAAACCTCATTTATATCTAGATACTAGATTTAAATCTAAGAGCACAAATATATATGGATTAGTGTGTAAAAAAAGAAGAAAGTAAAAAAATATCTTTTCTATCCTATCCCCACGCGGCCCTCCCTCAGATTTTTTTTCATTGGCCGATGGCCTTATCACCTCGCCTGATATTCCTGGAGGCCGCATCCCAGCTTCTTCTTCCTCACACGCATGCCGACGCTTTCCTCTCCAGCCGATGTCCATCTCCCTTCCAGCACAAACATGGCCGCCTCTCCGAGCCCCATCGCCCATGGCAGCCGTGCCCTGCTCCCAGCTCCCTCACCTCCCCCATGGCCGAGCGCCCTCTCCAGCCACCGGTGCTCGCCAAGCCCATCTCCCATGGCGCCCAGCCCAGTTTCCAGCGCCCTCCTCCATCACCGCGCACCTCTGGTCGCTTCAGCTCATCTCCCTCGCCGTGGAGCTCTCTGCGTGCGCCCCTGGTTCCTGCACCCTGGCCTCCCTCATCTTCCCTGGGTCCGGCCATAGCTGGCCGCCGCTGCTCCATCTCGAGTCGCGCTCGCCCAGCTCTGTTGGCTGCGCCCTCCCTGCCGCAGCTCGCGCCTGTCGTCCTGCTTACTCGAGCTCGCCCCGGCCTCCTGCTCCCTCCAGCCCTTCCCATGGTGTTACTACTGCTGTAACAAGTCCGACAGAAGAACCATCCAATGCAGGCCCACGAAGGGGATCCAGGCTGCGCCGGCCTAGTACTCGGCTTAGGGAGTTTGTGTGAGTTGTAATTGAGATATAAGGGAATATTGATTAGGGAAAAGGTATCAGACTTGTAATAAGAATTCTGGACAGACTGTCGCTCTGCCTATCTACTCTACCATCTGCTCTTCTTCCTGTCCAAGTCTTCTTCCTCCCTCCTGGCATCTCCTAACAATTGGTATCAAAGACCTCGTTTCGGTCTGGAGCAGCACCACCGTTACTATACTCGCCGACAGAAGGGGTTGGGAGCCATGGATCCCAACCTCAAGTCCATGTTCGAGGAGATGATGAGATTGATGCGGACGGAAGTTTCCAAGGAAATCGCCAAGGGTTTCGCTGACCATGACGCAATTCTGAATCAGAGATTCACTGATTTATCTGTGGCTGAGGAGAACCGCAACGTTCGCATCCAAGCCCTGGAGGAAGCTGCCACTGAATTTGATCGATCCTTCACTGCATGGAAGCCGGAGATCGAATCTTCGGTGTCTGACATCCGCCTGGAGATCTCCAAACTCAACAAGTTCTTCGAGCGCGATGCGCGCGTCAACTCCGCATCCCAGCCGGGTGTTCTCGGCACCGAGTCGGCTCCTTCGCGACAACCTTCCGGATCACGCGCTGATGGGCCAATCGGCCACCGCACTGACAATCATACCCGGGATGATGAGTCTGGGGCCCTCGGACCCCAGACCCGTCACCCGGTCAAGGGTACGTCGGATCCATCCTTCTCTGTACCTCATATTCCACATGATCAGTTTGTGCCGCATTCGTACAATCAGTCTCAAGGGGGGTTCCATCCTCGTGGTCATCTTCCCCAGATGCCTTTCCACAAATTTGATGGGACCAATCCACGTTTGTGGCGTTCACGTTGTCAGAATTACTTTGATATGTATTCTGTCGATCGCGATGTGTGGGTTAAGGTGGCTACTATGTACTTAGAAGGTCCGGCTGCACGATGGTTTCAATCCATGGAGCGTAGGCTCACTCATGCGCCATGGGATACATTTTGCACACTCCTTATGGATCGTTTTGGTCGTGACGAGCACGAGGTGTTGATTCGTAGATTGTTCCACATTAAACAGTCTGGATCCGTCTCTGACTATATTGCATCGTTCACTGAATTAGTCGATCAGTTGCATGCTTACGAGTCTGTCACCGACCCACTTTACTACACTACTCGTTTTATTGATGGTTTACATCCCAGCATCCGTTCTTCTATTTTGATGCAACGGCCTCCGGACCTGGATACTGCTTGTGTGCTCGCCTCTTTGCAGGAAGAAGAGTTTATTTCAACAAAGAAGCCTGAGTACAAGAGACAAGTTGATCCTGTTTATTCAGTTAAATCAGAGTACAGGCCAACGACTAAACCTGCATATCCATTGCCTTCCCCACCATCTCTGGATGATAACAAAGTGATGGAGTCAGCGAAGCCTGCTCCTACTGGAAACAAACTTGATGCCTTAAAAGCTTACAGAATGGCTAAAGGTCTCTGTAAAATTTGTGCTGAAAAGTGGTTCAAGGGTCACAAGTGTTCCCCTTCTGTGCAGTTACATGTAGTTCAAGAAGTTTGGGAACTGTTGGGATCTGTTGATGCTCAACCGTCCGAGGAGACAGTGGAGTCCTCTTCTCAGCTGTTTATAACTCTTTCTCAGGCTGCAGTGACTGGTACTGAGTATTCCAAAACCTTGAAATTTCTAGGAATTATTGCAGATCATCAAGTGTTGATATTGGTTGATAGTGGAAGCTCTCATTCTTTTATCAGTTCCACTTTGGCTCACAAGTTACCAGGAATATCTGCTTTGTCCATACCCTTGCGTGTATCTGTCGCTAATGGATCTCAACTTGTCTGCACTTCTGAACTCCAGCACATTCAGTGGTCTGTGGATAGTATTCAGTTTACTACTACGTTCAAGATCCTTCCACTATATTGTTATGACATTATTTTAGGTATGGATTGGCTTGAGTCCCACAGTCCTATGGAGGTTCACTGGGAACAAAAATGGATGTCAATCCAGTCAGGCCCTACTACAGTTTTATTACAAGGCATATTACCCAATATTCCTCCTACTACAGTTATTCAAGTATTGGTTGTCACCCCGGAATGTAATGCAGTGGATTTCAGTCTGTTACCTTCCGCTATTCAGACCATTCTGCAGGAGTATGAACACTTATTTGAAGCTCCTACCCATCTTCCACCAAGTAGGGCTTGTGACCATTCTATTCCATTAATTCCAGGCGCCAAACCGGTTAACATTAGACCCTACAGGTATCCACCTAGTCTTAAAACAGAGATCGAACGCCAAGTTCAGGACATGTTGGACACTGGAGTGATCCAACACAGCCATAGCGCTTTCAATTCCCCTGTTCTTTTGGTCAAAAAGAAGGATAATACTTGGCGATTTTGTGTTGATTTCAGACACCTTAATGCTCTCACTGTTAAACGTCAATTTCCTATACCTGTCATGGATGGCATTTTTCATGAGTTGTCTGCAGCCAAATGGTTCACAAAGTTGGATTTACGGGCAGGTTTCCATCAAATATTACTCCAACCAGGTGAAGAGCATAAAACCGCTTTTTCCACTCATGAAGGGCATTTCGAATTTCGAGTATTAGCCTTTGGGTTAACTGGAGCACCTGCAACCTTCCAAGGGGCAATGAATGCAACGCTCAAGCCCCTACTAAGGCAGTGTGTTATGGTGTTCTTCGACGACATTCTTATTTACAGTCCTTCTTTTGACCAACACCTCATCCACATTCGGTCAGTGCTGGACTTGTTGAAGCACGATGACTGGAGGATCAAATTATCCAAGTGTTCTTTTGCTCAGCAACAACTGTCTTATTTGGGCCATGTTATCAGTTCTGATGGTATATCTACAGATCCAGCTAAAATTGATGCCATTGTCACTTGGCCTCTTCCCTCCAATACCAAAGAACTTCGCAGTTTTCTTGGTCTTGCTGGCTATTATCGCAAGTTTGTGCGTCATTTTGGAGTGATTAGCAAGCCCCTAACGAATCTATTAAGGAAGAACTCTCTCTTCATATGGACCACTGAGCATGACACTGCATTTTCTACACTCAAATCTGCATTACAGTCTGCCCCAGTACTATCTCTGCCTGATTTTACCAAGCCTTTCTGTATCGAAACTGATGCTAGTGGCAAGGGTGTTGGTGCTGTTTTGATGCAAGATGAGCATCCCATTGCATTTGTCAGCAAGGCATTGAGTTCTAAAACTTTGGGTTTATCCACTTATGAGAAGGAATACCTAGCAATTTTGCTTGCTGTTGAGCAGTGGCGTCCCTATCTGCAATATGGGGAGTTTATCATCAAAACAGACCATAGAAGTTTGTCTCATTTGTGTGACCAGCGGCTACACACACCTTGGCAGCAAAAGGTTTTTACTAAATTGCTTGGACTCCAATACAAAGTATTGTACAAAAAGGGATCTGACAACAGTGCGGCTGATGCCCTTTCCAGAATACCACATGTACAGCCTGAGTTGTCAGCTATATCAGCAGCAACACCAGCATGGCTCCATGATGTGGTTTCTAGTTATGAAGCTGATGACAAGGCACAAGAATTACTTACAGCCTTGTTAGTCAACCCTGATTCTATTCCTCATTTTACATTACACAAAGGGGTGCTTCGTCACAAAGGCCGTGTCTACGTGGGAGCCCTTCCTTCCCTCCACACTAAGATCATCTCTGCTTTCCATGATACAGCACTTGGTGGTCATTCCGGCATTCCAGTTACCCTTCGCCGTATTAAACAATTGTTCTTTTGGCCGGGTATGAATGCTTCAGTTCGTTCTTTTGTCAGCTCGTGTGAAGTTTGTCAGAAAGCTAAACCGGATCGTAATCGTTATCCTGGGTTGCTTCAACCTTTGGCAATTCTTCAGGCAGCTTGGCAAATTGTTTCCATGGATTTTGTCACTGGTCTTCCTAAATCCGGACATGCTGATTGCATACTCGTGGTTATTGACACATTTTCTAAATATGGTCATTTTCTACCACTACATCACCCCTACACAGCTGTTTCTGTTGCCCGTCTTTTTCTTGACAACATTTATAAGCTGCATGGTCTTCCTGTTGCTATAGTTTCTGATCGAGACCCGGTGTTTACTGCAAGGTTCTGGAAAGAGCTGTTTTCGTTGGCCGGAGTTCAGCTGCGTATGAGTACATCATACCACCCACAGTCTGATGGTCAGACCGAGCGTGTCAACCAGTGTTTGGAGACTTACCTTCGCTGCTTTGTCAATTCTTGCCCTGCCAAGTGGCTTCAATGGTTATCCCTGGCTGAATATTGGTACAATACCAGTTTGCATTCATCCATTGGTCGTTCGCCTTTTGAAGTTCTCTATGGACGGTCTCCTCATCATTTTGGTTTGACAGCAGTGGATACCTGTGTTGTTCCTGATCTTCATCAATGGTTATCCGATCGTGCCCTTATGACTGATGTGGTCAAGATGCATCTATCCTGTGCCAAGCATCGCATGAAGAAACAGGCAGACAAGGGCAGATCAGAACGTGTGTTTTCAGTTGGTGATTCAGTTTTCGTCAAGCTGCAACCGTATATACAAACATCCTTGTCTCGTCGCTCCTGTCAGAAACTTTCCTTCAAGTATTTTGGTCCTTTCACCGTCGCTGCTAAAGTGGGCTCCGTGGCTTATAAACTGGCGTTGCCAGCCTCTTCTTCCATCCACCCGGTGTTCCACGTGTCCCAACTTAAGCCTGCTGTCCAACGTCCAGATCATGTTAGTGCAGTGCTTCCTGACATGCTTCATGATTTACAGATTCCGATGCAAGTGCTTCAGGAACGTCATGTTCTTCGCGGCGGTTCCATGGTGCACGAAGCCCTCATTGTTTGGTCTCATCTCCCTTCGGACCTGGCAACTTGGGAAGATGTTGTTCGCTTGCGCCAAGAGTTTCCCGCTGCTCCTGCTTGGGGGCAAGCAGGTTTTCAAGGGGGAGGGAATGTTACTACTGCTGTAACAAGTCCGACAGAAGAACCATCCAATGCAGGCCCACGAAGGGGATCCAGGCTGCGCCGGCCTAGTACTCGGCTTAGGGAGTTTGTGTGAGTTGTAATTGAGATATAAGGGAATATTGATTAGGGAAAAGGTATCAGACTTGTAATAAGAATTCTGGACAGACTGTCGCTCTGCCTATCTACTCTGCCATCTGCTCTTCTTCCTGTCCAAGTCTTCTTCCTCCCTCCTAGCATCTCCTAACACATGGCGCTCGCCCCTCGCCGCGTTTCCCTCTCGCTAGACGCACAACCTTGGCCCTCACGTCGACGTTAGTCGATCCCATCTCCCTGGTGCCGCGCGTGCCCCTGCTCCTTCCTTGTATCTAATATCGTTGGGTTTCATCGACGCGTCGACACTCGACAGTCAGGCAGCCATCATGGGCCTACAGCCTGGCCGACACGCTCGCCATCTTGTTAGCTCAGTTCCGTTTGTCGCCTCGGCGATCTCAACAAACACCGTTGGTCGTCGATCTGGGCAGCTCATCCATGCCGTCAACTCTAGAGTTCTGCAGCCCCTCCTTCGACCTTGCTCCTCATTAGTGGTTAGTGATGTTTGAGGGAATGAAGAAATTAAATGATTAAGAAGGTCCCTGTCCAACGCTCCTCATGCATTCGATGGAAAGCTCGAGCTAGGATTTGTGTCGAACTCGTGGATTCGAGTCAAGCTGTTTATGGTGCTCATCGTTGATTTATCGTTATTGTCCTGATCGTCGGGCGAGCGCTCTAGCTGTAGGCTGTTCCTTCGCGGCAGACTCAGCCTCGCCTTGCTGCCTCGAACGTTATCGTCTCCGGCTCTTTTGCTAATATGTGCCAACCGCGTCATTCTTGTGATTTCAGATCGATTTGATCTTGGTAAGTTGAATTATTATTCCTATTAGTTGGATTGATGAACATAGTGAGTAGATATCGTAATTGTCAGTATCGATATGGTCGCAAACACGATTGGCAAATCAACATTATTTGATGTATATGTTAGGTTGAGGTTGTCGATTATGCGGAGAGGGTATGGATATGTGTAGATGTTAAGTGTGGTTGTATTGATAGACATATATGAGATGTTTGGGTGAGCTGATGACGTAAAAGATAGGTTTAGTATTTCTATCGGCTAATTGATAGGTTTTCTAGTGTTATTATGTCGATTTTGTTTAATTGATGTAGTCGATGTCCTGCACTAGTAGTTAGTATAATCTATGTTTGTGATCGATAATGTTGGAGTTGGATATTGATTAGTTAGATTGATAGCTACGAATAAATAGTTATTGTTATCTTGTTTTCGGTTGTCTAAGTTAATTGGAAGCAAACAACATCATTTGGTCCGCTTCAGTTGAAATATAAAAAACTACTCAGTGGACATTGTTCTTTATTATTTTGAAACTTTAGGATTTAAGTGGTTTACAAAATTTATTAATATGCTTCCTTACTCTAAATTGTTGGTACTCAAAAATAGTGAATAAAAATGTGACGAGGCATTTGATAGTGGGTGTTTTGACATAGGACTTGTGCTTAGTTTATTATCACTTGATGTTTGAAATAGATGCGATTACGCTAGAAAAGTGTGATAATTGTGCATAGTCATATGTTGATAACTAGTGTTTCCTTATGAAATGGTACAACGCCTCGCCACTAGGTGTTTAATTCGCTATCGTGTAGCATTATTTAGGTTTGTGATATTCCTGCTTATATTCATTCATATGCATCATGCATCTCATTAGGTATGCTAGTTGATCACGTGATGCAGAAGATGAGCCAAGTTGACCCCAAGATGATGTAACGAGTGGGCTACTCCACATGGTGATGCTGATGGACGAACCTGAAGATGGATAAACTAAACGAGTGCCAAGACAAAGGATGGTCATCAAGTGATCGATGTCTAACGAACACTAACCTATTGTTATTCCAGACAAGCCCCGGTGCATTTACCCCTTCCTTGTTGTTTAAACTCTTTATCACTTGAGATGATGCATTAGGTGATAGGAGTTGGGTGCTAAACAGTTGCTGCATTTTCTTCCTTGGAACTGATTACCATCCCTTGATACCTGTTTTACTTAAAAGTTTTCTGATGCTTAGTCTTTCTTTAGAAAACAAAATGTTTTGTTTTAAACAAAAGATGATGCTTCATATGGGAGGGGAAGTTTGCAAAGAAAAGACTTGATGGTGAATCCATCATGGCCATGATGGGTTCAACATCTGAAAAGATGTACCTCTGCTAGGTACCAAACTTTGGATTTTAAATAAAAAGACGAGACCGGGCGAGTGACTTGCACGAGAAGAGAGTCTTGGTGTAGTGTCTACGTCTAAGTCGATTAAGGACCATGTCGATGTAGGCTTGATGATCGAGGACCTTTTAACTGGCCATATGTCTCATCATGGGTAAGCTTTGCCTCGGTCGGACCAATACCGGAAATGCCACCACACAATGGGAGTGGAGAGATGGCGAGAGTAGCGTGTACCCTCCATGACAAGAAGCTAGACGGTGGTGTATCTATGCTCTCGGTTGGCGTGAACCTGGTCTAGTCTTGAGAAACCCGGTGGCGAGTTGACTTATGCAAGGGTTAAGTGCTACATATGTCGTGTGGTTGGAGATCCCCAGCTGGGTATTAATCGATTTGGATCGCCGTTACTTCTCGGACATGAAGACTTGGTCACTGACTACACGTAGCAATCTAGTGAACTGAAGGGATGATAAAAGACGGCTAGTATAGGCCAAGTGCTTGAACTAGGATAGAAAGAACTCTAGATGTAGGTAACTTTACTTCACCTGACAAGTAAAATGAATTCTTAAGGATCCACTCATAGTAAGCTTTTCTGCAAAAGAGTCTTTGAATATTGTTAAACTTTACCTTGATTCCCAAAAGCCAACATATCCTTGAGAGTATTTTTCTTTAGTCGGGTAATACTTGCGAAAGTACACTCCATACTCAGGGTTTTCGAACCCATGTTGTTGCAGGTACTAGATTTGTGCTGCTGTGGATGATGTTAAGCGCTGGTGGGCACGACCTTCTTATAGGTTAAAGTAGCTCTTTTATGCTTCTTATTTAGGATTGTCACTAAGCGAGCATATATTTCAAACTTATAAATAATTTATAATATTTCAAAGTTTATTCCTTTGAATCACTTTTGCAATCACTCCGATAAACATAATGTAAATTTTTGTAACTTGTAACTTTTGTAATAAAGAAATTCTGCTGCCAAAAATGTTGGTGTGTGATTTGTGTTTACTTAATCTTGCGATCCTGGTTGTAAGTGGTTTATCCGGGGTCCTTAGGGCACTCGGACTGTAACACCCCTGGTGTTACTGCCACTAAAACTTGAGCATGACATCATAGCATTGGCATATCATGTGTTTGTCACACCTAGAGTGCATTCACTAGGCAAAAATTTCAAATAAAGTTGTATTGATGTGACATTTCATGGGTGAAACCCTAGGGTACAGTGCTTAACCCTAGACTGGGCTTAAGGGAGTAAACAAAGCTTAATAAGAGAAAACTTCAAAACTCATTAGAAATAGTCATAAAATGTCACCATGAATAGACTTAAGTGGCATCCAAACCCTAGAAGTACTAAAAACCCTAAATAGACCCCTAGAAAACCCTAGACTAAAACCCTAGGGGGTTATCTGTGAAAGTATGCACATTTTGGACCTAAGTGCAAAAACCATGAAATTAGGGTACCTTAACTCATATGGTTCACATATTTGGAGATTTGCAAATGAAACCCTAAGTTTTGGGCCTATTTGCAAAAAGCCACATTTGGGCTCCATGGGCTAAGTCTGAATTGCAGTGGTATAAGGCCAACTTTGAAGCCCTATATTTTCCAAATTATGAGGGTTTTGCCCTAGGTCCACACATCAAAAGTCTAGAGCTATTGTAGGAGAGTAACTTTGGTATAGATATCTTCTTTGGTTGTTCCCCATGGCTCCCTGCATAAGGAGAGTAACTTTGTAGGAGAGTAACTTTGGTATAGATATCAAAAGTCTAGAGCTATTGTAGGATTTTAGAGACGGATCTACATCTCGGGCCATTCGGTCCGTGACTCGGTACATGATCAATAAAATGAAGAGAACAAAATTCATTAGGCTCGACCTAGGACACAACAAAATTCTAGATCCACCACTGCCTAAAGAGATTGCAAACCGAGAGTGTGAGGTTGAGTACTCACTGAACATGTTCGGCGTGATACTGGATATGACATTGGACATGGAAATGAGAGAGGTATTCAAACTATGCACCTTGAGTGGTATACTCACAAGATGTATCCGATGAGGCACCAGTCTTGGCACTAGCTATGAGTACAGTAGCGAATAGTTTTAGAAACTAGCCATTGGAGCAACATCGATCATGTTCAGTGTAGGGAGTTAGTGTGCACAGGACATGTTGTGTGCACCCGTGTGGAAGCTGAATGGAGAGCCAATGGTTAGTTCCTTGGCTTGGGGCTAAATGTACCCCTCTATCTCACTCATTTGAGGTCTCTTGTTTGTTTAGCTGAAGAACTCATTTAGTGATAAAAGGAGAGCCTTTTCCTAGTGAGGTGATCGAGATTTAATAACCACGAGATTAATACCTCATTACTGCATTAAGAGCAGTGTGCATCCACTATTCTTATTAGCCTTGTTTAGGTCAAGTGAGAGTATGAGCTTGTTACTCTTGCACATCAGCATCACCTAGATGACTTGGTAGCGATTGAGAGTTTGGAGATCACTCGATGGTGGTTCTAGGTGGCCCAACTCAAGCTTTAACAATTGTGGGTGATTCACTGCCAGCGTGGCGAAGAATCAGTCCCTAGGGAGCACATGGAACCACCCTAATCCTCTTTTTTTATTTGATCTGATTCCCCTATGAGTTCTAATTTTGGCTTACGGTTGGGCTAGGATGACTCTAAGTCCTTTCCCCTTCTTGACTTGAGCTCTATTTTTAATTCTATTCTACTTCGACTTCCCTAATCTATGAATTTGGGTGAATTGGGATTTCAACTAGGCTTCAATACCATGATAGGTTTATAAGACCATTAGGATCTCACTAAGTCCCTAATTACCAATCTGTAATAGCCTTAATGATGAATCGGAGATCTAGTTCTACGAGGTTGAGGGAGAGAGGACCATGAGTTATACCTTCTTATCTAATGTCGAGTGTCGCATTGGCCAAAACTGTCGCGTCCTGTGTCGGCATGCCACCATCTTGCCTCTATCCACCATTGTCTTGCCTCTATTCATCTTGATGTCCTCCCTATCCATGGTTAGTAGGTGGCTCATTGGAGCCCAGCACTAGAGGAATGGTAGACTCTATTGAAGCCATAGGTTAGGGCAATTTTGATCACTAGGAGCGCAAAAGGTGACTAGGTCCTTTGGAATTGTGGTGGCTAGGGTTTATCGAAGGCAAAAGCATTGGATTCCACTCAGTGCCCTAGTCACTATTTATATAGCGCTTATCATGATCGGGGGTTGCAACCATATATGAGTCACTTTTTGTCTCCGATCATGGTGAGATCCTTACCGTGTAGGGGGGATAGATAGGTTCTAACTCAGTTATCTTGACTGACTCAAATAACATTTCCAACACTATGATGGCTAGCCATGTGAGCTCGCTATCGTCGTGAGTTTGTCTGATTCATAGGATCGGACATAGGTATGGCAATGGGGAATTACCCATCGGAGAATGGCTCCCCATCCCCATAGGAAGAAAATTCTCCATCCTTGTCCCCGTGGACGCTCACAAGCGATCTTTTTTCACCTATCATTGTCTCCATCTATCACACCCGGGTTTTTAGGGACCCAGGCGCGAACGCAATCACCAGGTGTGCTAGGACCAAGTCTTACACATATGATGACTCGTGGTACAGAAACGAATGTCACATCTTTACTATATAATAGGAGTTCTGTACAAAATAAATAAATAATTACATCATATGAAGACAATGATCCAGCAGCCCAAAGTTGACTGGGAGACGACGACCTAGACCTCTCATGAACACATCGTAGCATCCTCCATGCGCCTCATCCTGCGGTACATGTTCTTGACCTGTGGGGGTGTGAGACAGCAAGAGTGAGCTCACATACGTTCATCGCTCAACAAGTTGTGGGGAATAATGTGCATGAACTCGCCAAAGGTGGGAGCTCATGTGAAGTGTAAGGCTTACCAAAGAGGATGGTTGAAGCTGAGCATTGCTTTTAAAGTTGGTCAAAATTTTATTAGCAATTACTAAGTATAAGTAGATACCAACCCAAATAAGTAGTAGATCAAAATTGGTAACAACACCCGCGATGCAATGCATATGACAAATTGAATTTAGTTCCATAAATTAATCATGCGAGAGTCCTGAGCTGCTCATGACCGCGAGCACGGCTAGTATACCAATTTTACACTCTGCAGAGGTTGTACCCTGTACCCACAAGTCGTGTATCCCATGTTGCCAGGGTTTGCAAGGGCCTTAAACACTTCCAAGGTGAATGGCTATGGATCCACTACGAGGCCCTTACAAAGTTCCACTAGCTTTCGAAAACCTGCTACAGTTTCTAGGAAGAGCAATGTTGGAATCCCTCGTCTGATCGCCATCGCAGCAAAATCAACCCAAGAACCTCCCTACACGCCTACTCCCTTACTGCCCTTGCCCCTTTCGGGTAAGGTAGTCTTCCACTAGCTTTCCTAATTAGTCAGCCAAGGGCGTCCCATTCCACCCTTGTGGTGGCACGTGTTCTCAAGTTAAGCTCCATGTTCCAATTAATATAATGCTCTTGTCATGAACAATATGTAAAACAACAGTATAATTGGAACATAATCATAATGAAATATTAATCCCAAAACCATATAGAGCAATAGCAAATACTACCCAAAAGTTCAGGGGTAAATAAGGTGTAAAGATGACCAAACTAGGGTAACCTATTGGGTCCCATCAAAATTAAGCATGTGCATGATAAAATGGTTATAGAGAACATTATTGGGTAAATAAAAGTGATCAAGGGCACAACTTGCCTGGGACTTGAGATTCCAGGTACTAACTTGCTCTTCAGGTGACTCGTGACCTCACTGCTAAACGTAGCAATACAAATAAACATGGTATAGGCAAAATTAACATCACACCAAACATAAGCACAAACTGCATAATAATGATCTACGCGTGGGTTCGAGAACCACTAAATTTTGGAGTCACAGTTATAAAGATACGATTTTATGGAAGATTTATGTGGTTTAAATATAAACTATATTATAAATTGATCAGTGTATATTATATGAGAGACTATTCTATAAAGTATTAACTCCACTTTAATTTTAATTATTACTTGACTAGATATCAAATTATAATTATGGACAGGTTAGCTTTAGAAGAGTTAATCTAGTAGACATAGGAGAAATAAATATCTAACTATAGAAGTATGCGACTTGGTATAATTAATGTTGTTACTGCGTAGTAAATATTTATACAAAGCTGACGCAACTCGAACGGATCGAATCAGAGTTAAAATGTGATAGTTATGAATTTTACAAGTTTCTAGATATATAAATATTATTTTTATACCTAAAAACAATTTGGGATTTATTTTAATAGATTTTGGACCGAGAAAACAAAATCCTGAGAGTTTAGGGGCTAACTCGTGAAAAACAGGGCCTAAGTGTAGTTATCTTTATACATGTGGGGATGGTGCATTAGTTTAGATAAAGATCAAGGCCTTTTGCAACTTTCGCATGACCGAAGGGGTATCACTACACCTCGGTCCTCCAGATTAGATCTAGCAGTCGGCATTTAATGCACGAAGGGTATGCAATGCCGCCCGCCGATCTAGAGATCTACGGCCAGCAATTCAACCACGATATCAGTTAACTCCTGCCATCGGATCGTAGATCGGTGGTTATCGTTGAAACGGTATGAATCTCTTTTAATCCGGGCCACACAATCAAATCCAAAGGTTCAATAGATGCCCAAGCTCAGCTCTAATCCCCACCCTCCATCACCAATCGGACAACCCAAGCTTCGTCTTCAACCTCATGCCAAAGCACGATGCCGCAGGGCCTTCCCCCGCGGTGGGATCTATCGCACGAGTCATGAGGTCAACTCGGCACTCAAATCCTACCAACCGGATGGTCCCACACGATGCAAGCGGAGGTAGCGAGGGGAGCCGTGGTGTTCTTACTAGTTCTTGCGCCGCAGTCCGCAGACCATCGCCCATGGCATCCCGCAACTCCACGGTGGTTGAAGTGCTCCGGTGAGGAAATTCTCGGACGCCCAGACCACCCACACGAGCATCCACCACGCCGACCCCAACGCATCCAGTCGAATGCGTCCGACCACCTAGTAGCAGCCAAACGATGGCAGGTGCGGGGGAAAGCAGCAGCAGTGACCCACACCTTCTCTCTTCTCTCAGATCGATGACAAGGCCCACCCTGTGCCCCGCATTGCTTTGCGGTGTCCCCAAGTTCGCAATTAGATGGACGAGGGGGGGTTAACGGATGCTCTTATAGAGGTATGGAGGGAAGTTTGCGCCAAGGAGGTAGCAGGGAGGCGCGGAGTTCTGTTACGGAGCCCGCGATCTCGGCTAGGAGGACGAACCTGACTGAAAGGGGCACGCTAGTCGGTGACCGTAATTGAGTCCACGAATGACTAGGAACGCGCCAGACGAAGTGGCCCCACACATCAAACACACAGCGCGCAGGAGCCCATGCATGACCAGTGCTGGCGGGTGGGCCCCACGTGATGGTGGCGCGCCCCAGCGTCAAGGCACAGCGCCGGCGCGTGAGTGGAGCAGGGCAGCCAGCGTGGGGAGCGAGTGGGCCGACCTGAGATGATTTCGGCCCAGTCTGCACAAGTTGATTTTCTTTTATTTCTTTTAATTCCCTTCCTATTTTAGCTTTTATTTTCAATTTAAGTCCAGATTTTGAAATGTAAGTTCCCATTTAGATGCAACAACCGAAATAGTCCCAACATGATGCAATAATATTTTATTATTTATTTTATTATTTTGAATGGTATTGATGCTTAATACATGAGAGCGAGAAGAAGAAAATAATTCACTTATATCAACAATTGAAAATCTTTATGGTTATTAAAAGATTTTAAATTTTAATCTCTAATTTTGAGACCTTGCTAATTAAAAATATAATAGTGACATATACTTATTATTATTATATTTTTATACTAACTATCATATTTCAAATGATGCAAATGTGTTGTACACACACAAAGAACTTTTAATTTTCATGAGATACATTGTTTGTCCAATTAAAATCTTATCCAACTTAATGTTTTATGATCATTTATTTTGTATGATCTTTATGGAGAGATAATTTAATTTAAATCTTATGGAGAATACTTCTGAGGATATAATTCAATGAAACTATAAATTTTATATGAGGATCTTTTATTCAAATTTCTTGTTCTAAACCATAATTAGTTAAACCTTAGGACGAACTTTGATAGATTACCCAAAATATGATTTTAGGGTGTTTACAAATTCTACCTTTCATCTTAACTTGTCTCAAAAAATTGAGTACAAATGCAATCATACAAGAACTCCAGCATGGAATGCACATTCACGTATTTATTTATTTGTCATTTGACTACTTTAATTCCTTTAGTTGATTATTGGAAGGGAAATAGGGTCAAACCTTTTCCTAAATGATTTTGGTGGTTGAAATGCCCAACACAAATAATTGGACTAACTAGTTTGCTCTAGATTATATGTTCTACAGGTGCTAAAGGTTCAACACAAACCAATAAAAAGATCGAAGTTAGGGTTCAAAAAAAGGAGCAAAAGAAACCGAAGAACCCTGGTCTAGCGCACCGGACTGTCCGGTGTGCCACTGGACAGTGTCCGGTGCAGCACCGGACAGTGTCCGGTGCACTAGGGAGGATTGACCTCAAACTCTTCACCTTCGGGTTTCTCCAGGCGCACTCCGCTATAATTCACCAGACTGTCCAGTGTGCCACCGGACTGTCCGGTGCACCAAGCGGAGCAACGGCTATCAGCACAACGGTCGACTGCGCAGTGCCCTGATAGAGCTACAGTTTGCGGCAGAAGTCAGAGCAGGCGCCAGAGGCGCACCGGACTTTGAACAGTAGCTGTCCGGTGTGGCACCAGATTGTCCGGTGCACCAAGATGTCAAAGCTCCAATGGTCGAAACCGTTAGAACCCTAACGGTTGGGTGACGTGGCTGGCGCACCGGATAGTGTCTGGTGGCGCACCGGACTGTCCGGTGCTCCCATCGACAACAGCCCTCCCCACCGGCTATTTTGGTAGTTGGGGCTATAAATACCCCCCAACCACCACCATTCAAGGCATTCAAGTTTCCAGCATATTGCATTCAATATAAGAGCTCTAGACTTCACTCCAAGACACAAACAAGAGATCAAATCCTCTCCCAAGTCCAAAATCACTCCAAACACTCAGTGACTAGTGAGAGAGAGATATTCGTGTTCATTTGAGTTCTTGTCGCTTGGATCGCTTTTCTTCTTCCCCATTCTTGTTCTCAAGACATTTGTAATCAAATCAAGAGACACCAATTGTGTGGTGGTCCTTGCGGGGTCTGAGTGACCCATTTGATTGAGGATAAAAGCTCACTCGGTCTAGGTGATCGTTTGAGAGAAGGAAAGGGTTGAAAGAGACCCGGTCTTTGTGACCACCTCAACGGGGAGTAGGTTTGCAAGAACCGAACCTTGGTAAAACAAATCACTGTGTCATCCGCTCTATTTCTTTGGATTGATTTGTTTTCACCCTATCTTTCAGACTCGGCTTTATTTCTGACGCTAACTCTGGCTTGTAGTTGTGCTTAAAATTGGTATCAAAGCTCGGTACTGAAAGGGAAATGTGCCTTTGGGCCATTTCTAAGTATTTTGGTGATTTAGTGTCCAACACAAGTGCCTAAGTGTTGATCTATGCAAAGTGGTGGACAAAGTGCAAATCAAGTCAAAAGGTATGTTTCTAGACTTAGTACATTGTTTTATGGACTGATGTATTGTGTCTAAAGTGCTAGAAACAGGAGAAATCAAATTGGAAAAGAGATGGCTTTGTTCAGCCAAAGTCTGCTCAGTCTGGGTGCACCAGACTGTCCGGTGGTGCACCGGACAGTGTCCGGTGCGTCAGGCAGACTCAGGCGAACTTGCTGCTCTCGGGAAGTAATTAACGGCGTACGGCTAAAATTCACCGGACTGTCCGGTGTGCACCGGACTCTTCGGTGAGCCAACGGTCGGCCGGGCCAACGGTCGGCCGCGCGATCCGTGCGGGACACGTGGCCAAGCCAACGGCTAGTAGGGGGCACCGGACTGTCCGGTGTGCACCGGACAGTGTCCGGTGCGCCAACGGCTCCAAGGCTGCCAACGGCCGGCTTCGCCAAATAAGGAAGGAAATCCGCACCGGACAGTGTCCGGTGGTGCACCGGACTGTCCGGTGCGCCAGGCGACAGAAGGCAAGAATTGCCTTCCCAGATTGCTCTCAATGGCTCCTAGCTGCCTTGGGGCTATAAAAGGGACCCCTAGGCGCATGGAGGAGAGTACCAAGCATCCCTTGAGCATTGTTGATCACTCACACTCCATTCTTGCGCACTTGTTCGACATTCTTAGTGATTTGAGCTCCGTTCTAGTGTGAAACTTGTGATAGTCTCTTGAGCGCAAGTCTGGGTCTTGTGTGTGCGTATTTGCTGTGATCTTTGTGTCTTGTGTGAGTTGCTCATCCCTCCTTTACTCCGTGCTTCTTTGTGAACATCAAAGTGTAAGGGCGAGAGGCTCCAAGTTGTGGAGATTCCTCGCGAACGGGATATAGAAAAGAAAAGCAAAACACTGTGGTATTCAAGTGGGTCTTTGGACCACTTGAGAGGGGTTGATTGCAACCCTCGTCCGTTGGGACGCCACAACGTGGAAGTAGGCAAGTGTTGTACTTGGCCGAACCACGGGATAAACCACTGTGTCTATCTGTGTTGATTCTCTTGTGGTTATTGTGTTTCGCTAAGACTCTTCTCTAGCCACTTGGCATTACTGTGCTAATGCTTAACCAAGTTTTTGTGGCATTAAGTTCAAGTTTTACAGGATCACCTATTCACCCCCCCCTCTAGGTGCTCTCAATTGGTATCAGAGCCGTTCTCTTCACGTAAGGGACTAATCGCACGAAGAGATGGATCCTAAGGGCAAGGGGATGGTGATCAATGATAAGGAGAAGGAGTCCTTCGTCAATGAGCCTAAAGATGACAAGCCTACCGACTCGGGCTCGGGCCACAAACGAAGAGATGGGAAGAAGAAGATAAGGCGCATCAAGGAGATCGTCTACTACGACGACAGCGACGAGTCCACTTCTTCCCAAAAGGACAACGACGACAACGACTACGAGAAACGGAAAACGGTCAATTCGAACTTTCCTTTCGATTACTCTCGTATTCCGCAAAGTACAAATACTCATTTGCTCTCCATTCCACTTGGCAAACCTCCTCACTTTGATGGAGAGGACTACGGATTTTGGAGTCACAAAATGCGTAGTCACTTGTTCTCTCTCCATCCAAGCATATGGGAGATTGTAGAGAGTGGAATGAAATTTGATAGCTCGAATAGTCCTATGTTCATTAACGAGCAAATTCACAAAAATGCACAAGCTACTACTGTTCTTCTAGCTTCATTGTGCAGGGACGAATACAATAAGGTGAGCGGCTTGGACAATGCCAAGCAGATCTGGGACACCCTCAGGATCTCACATGAGGGGAACGATGTCACCATGCTCACCAAGATGGAGTTGGTGGAGGGCGAGCTTGGGAGATTTGCAATGATAAGGGGAGAGGAGCCAACCCAAACATACAACTGGCTCAAGACCCTCATCAACAAGATAAGGAGCTATGGAAGCACGCGATGGACGGACCACGACGTCGTTCGTCTAATGCTAAGGTCCTTTACTATTCTTGATCCACATCTTGTGAACAATATTCGTGAAAATCCTAGGTACACAAAGATGTTGCCCGAAGAAGTTCTTGGGAAGTTCGTGAGCGGGCGAATGATGATAAAGGAGGCGAGATACGTGGACGATGCAATGAACGGTCCAATCCATGAGCCTCAACCCATTGCTCTCAAGGCATCAAGGAGCAAGGAGGCACTACCTAGCAAGGTAGCGCAAGTTGAGGCGGCTGGGCTCAATGATGAAGAGATGTCCCTCATCATCAAGCTCTTCAAGACGACGCTAAAGGGACGCAAGGAGCATCTCAAAAAGACCAAGACGAAGGGGAAGCGCTCATGCTTCAAATGTGGTAAGATTGGTCATTTTATCGCTAACTGTCCCGATAATGATAGTGACCAGGAACAAGGGAACAAGAGGGAAAAGAAGAAGAATTACAAGAAGGCCAAGGGCGAGGCACACCTTGGAAAGGAGTGGGATTCGGATTGCTCCTCTTCCGACTCCGACAACGAAGGACTCGCCGCCACCGCCTTCAACAAATTGACCCTCTTCCCCAACGAGCATCACACTTGCCTCATGGCAAGGGAAAAGAAAGTAAGCGCTCGTAATACTAGCACTTATGCTTCTTCAAGTGAGGATGAGTCTAGTGATGATGAAATAGATTATTCATGTTTATTCAAGGGTTTAGATAGAACCAAAATTGATAAGATAAATGAATTGATTGATGCTTTAAATGATAAGAATAGATTATTAGAAAAGCAACAGAACATTTTATATGAAGAGCATGATAAATTTGTTAGTGCGCAAAATTCTCTTGCTCTAGAAATTAAAAGTAATGAAATGCTTTCTTGTGAACTATCTACGTGTCATGAAACCATTTCTACTTTAAGAGGTGTTAATGATGATTTAAATGCTAAACTAGAAGTAGCAAATAAATCTAACTCTTGTGTAGAACATGTCATGATTTGCAATAGGTGTAAAGATTTCGATATTGATGCTTGTAGTGAACACATAGCTTCTATTGCAAAGTTAAATGATGAAATGGCTAGTCTTAATGCCCAACTTAAGACTAGCAAAAGTGAATTTGATAAGCTAAAATTTGCAAGGGATGTCTAAATTTGCTCCCAAAGCTGTAGAAGGGTTTTTGTTAGGTTATGATTCAAATACAAAGGCGTATAGGGTCTTCAACAAATCATCGGGTTTGGCTGAAATCTCTAGCGACGTTGTATTTGATGAGACTAATGGCTCTCCAAGAGAGCAAGTTGTTGATCTTGATGATGTAGATGAAGAAGATGTTCCGACGGCCGCAATACGAACCATGGCGATTGGTGATGTACGACCTCAAGAACAAAAGGAGCAAGATCAACCTTCTTCCTCAACAATGGTGCATTCCCCATCTCAAGACGGTGAACAGGTTCATCAAGAAGAGGCGTGTGATCAAGGGGGAGCACAAGATGTTCATGTGATAGAGGAAGAAGCACAACCGACACCTCCAACCCAAGTTCGAGCGACGATTCAAAGGGATCATCCCGTCGACCAAATTTTGGGTGACATTAGCAAGGGAGTAACTACTCGGTCTCGATTAATTAATTTTTGTGAGCATTACTCCTTTGTCTCTTCTATTGGGCCTTTCAGGGTAGAAGAGGCCTTGCTAGATCCGGACTGGGTGTTGGCCATGCAAGAGGAGCTCAACAACTTCAAGAGGAATGAAGTTTGGACACTGGTGCCTCGTCCTAAGCAAAATGTTGTGGGAACCAAGTGGGTGTTCCGCAACAAACAAGACGAGCACGGGGTGGTGACAAGGAACAAGGCTCGACTTGTGGCAAAAGGTTATGCCCAAGTCGCAGGTTTGGACTTTGAGGAGACTTTTGCTCCTGTGGCTAGGCTAGAGTCCATTCGTATCTTGCTAGCATATGCCGCTCACCATTCCTTCAAGTTGTTCCAAATGGATGTGAAGAGCGCTTTCCTCAACGGGCCAATCAAGGAGGAGGTGTACGTAGAGCAACCCCCTGGCTTCGAGGATGAACGGTACCCCGACCACGTGTGTAAGCTCTCTAAGGCGCTCTATGGACTTAAGCAAGCCCCAAGAGCATGGTATGAATGCCTTAGAGACTTTTTAATTACTAATGCTTTCAAGGTTGTGAAAGCCGATCCAACTCTTTTTACTAAGACTTGCGATGGTGATCTTTTTGTGTGCCAAATTTATGTCGATGACATAATATTTGGTTCCACTAACCAAAAGTCTTGTGAAGAGTTTAGCAGGGTGATGACGCAGAAATTCGAGATGTCGATGATGGGCGAGTTGAACTACTTCCTTGGGTTCCAAGTGAAGCAACTCAAGGACGGCACCTTCATCTCCCAAACGAAGTACACGCAAGACTTGCTAAAGCGGTTTGGAATGAAGGACGGCAAGCTCGCAAAGACTCCGATGGGGACCGACGGACACACCGACCTCAACAAAGGAGGTAAATCCGTTGATCAAAAGGCATACCGGTCAATGATAGGGTCTTTACTTTATTTATGTGCTAGTAGACCGGATATTATGCTCAGCGTTTGCATGTGTGCTAGATTTCAATCCGATCCTAAGGAGTGTCACTTAGTGGCGGTGAAGCGAATCTTTAGATATTTAGTCGCTACGCCTTGCTTCCGGATCTGGTATCCAAAGGGGTCTACTTTTGACTTGATTGGATATTCAGATTCCGACTATGCCGGATGTAAGGTCGATAGGAAGAGTACATCGGGGACATGCCAATTCTTAGGAAGGTCCCTGGTGTCATGGAATTCTAAGAAACAAACTTCCGTTGCCCTATCCACCGCTGAGGCCGAGTATGTTGCCGCAGGACAGTGTTGCGCGCAACTACTTTGGATGAGGCAAACCCTCCGGGACTTTGGCTACAATCTGAGCAAAGTCCCACTCCTATGTGATAATGAGAGTGCTATCCGCATGGCGGAAAATCCTGTTGAACACAGCCGTACAAAGCACATAGACATCCGGCATCACTTTTTGAGAGACCACCAGCAAAAGGGAGATATCGAAGTGTTTCATGTTAGCACCGAGAACCAGCTAGCCGATATCTTTACCAAGCCTCTAGATGAGAAGACCTTTTGCAGGCTGCGTAGTGAGCTCAATGTCTTAGATTCGCGGAACCTGGATTGAATTATAGCATACTTGTGTTTATGCCTTTAATCATGTTCCTTCTGCATTTTGTTGCTTATTTATGGTGCTCAAGTTGTACAAGCACTCCCCGGACCTCACAAGTCCTTGTGCAAGTGACGCACACATTTAGGGGGAGATGTGTTACAACTTGACCCTTTGAGACTAACCATGTGCTTGAGTTTGCTTGATTTAGTCTCGAAGGAGGATAGAAAGGGAAAAGGTGGACTTGGACCATGCAAGACTTCCACTGCACTCCGATGAGAGGGTAACTTATTCCAAGTTCATCTCGTATACTCTTATTGCCTTCTTACTCTTAGTTGAAGATTTTGGTGAGGCAATGGGGTTAAAGGGCCAAGATTCATCCCGTTTTGGTGCTTGATGCCAAAGGGGGAGAAAATAAGGCCAAAGCAATAAATGGATCAGCTACCACGTGAGAAATTTTGAAAATAGTAGAATAGAGCTTTTTGATTTGTCAAAACTCTCTTGTTGTCTCTTTTGTCAAAAGTTGGTCTCTTGTGGGGAGAAGGCTTAATCATGGGAAAAAGGGGGAGTTTTTGAATCCTTGATCAATTTCTCGTAAAACAGCTCTCATTATGGTTCAACATGTGTGTTTGACTTAGAGATAGGAAATTGAGTTTCATTTGCAAAAACAAACCAAGTGGTGGCAAAGAGTGATCCATATATGTCAAATTTGAATCAAAACAATTTTGAGTTCTTATTTGAATTGATTTTGCACTTGTTCTACTTGCTTTATGTTGTGTTGGCATAAATCACCAAAAAGGGGGAGATTGAAAGGGAAATGTGCCTTTGGGCCATTTCTAAGTATTTTGGTGATTTAGTGTCCAACACAAGTGCCTAAGTGTTGATCTATGCAAAGTGGTGGACAAAGTGCAAATCAAGTCAAAAGGTATGTTTCTAGACTTAGTACATTGTTTTATGGACTGATGTATTGTGTCTAAAGTGCTGGAAACAGGAGAAATCAAATTGGAAAAGAGATGGCTTTGTTCAGCTAAAGTCTGCTCAGTCTGGGTGCACCGGACAGTGTCCGGTGCGCCAGGCAGACTCAGGCGAACTTGCTGCTCTCGGGAAGTAATTAACGGCGTACGGCTAAAATTCACTGGACTGTCCGGTGTGCATCGGACTGTCCGGTGAGCCAACGGTCGGCCGGGCCAACGGTCGGCCGGGCGATCTGTGCGGGACACGTGGCCAAGCCAACGGCTAGTAGGGGGCACCGGACTGTCCGGTGTGCACCGGATAGTGTCCCGGTGCGCCAACGGCTCCAAGGCTGCCAACGGTCGGCTTCTCCAAATAAGGAAGGAAATCCGCACCAGACAGTGTCCGGTGATGCACCGGACTGTCCGGTGCGCCAGGCGACAGAAGGCAAGAATTGCCTTCCCAGATTGCTCTCAACGGCTCCTAGCTGCCTTGGGGCTATAAAAGGGACCCCTAGGCGCATGGAGGAGAGTACCAAGCATCCCTTGAGCATTGTTGATCACTCACACTCCATTCTTGCGCACTTGTTCGACATTCTTAGTGATTTGAGCTCCGTTCTAGTGTGAAACTTGTGATAGTCTCTTGAGCTCAAGTCTGGGTCTTGTGTGTGCGTATTTGCTGTGATCTTTGTGTCTTGTGTGAGTTGCTCATCCCTCCTTTACTCCGTGCTTCTTTGTGAACATCAAAGTGTAAGGGCGAGAGGCTCCAAGTTGTGGAGATTCCTCGCGAACGGGATATAGAAAAGAAAAGCAAAACACTGTGGTATTCAAGTGGGTCTTTGGACCGCTTGAGAGGGGTTGATTGCAACCCTCGTCCGTTGGGACGCCACAACGTGGAAGTAGGCAAGTGTTGTACTTAGCCGAACCACGGGATAAACCACTGTGTCTATCTGTGTTGATTCTCTTGTGGTTATTGTGTTTCGCTAAGACTCTTCTCTAGCCACTTGGCATTACTGTGCTAACGCTTAACCAAGTTTTGTGGCATTAAGTTCAAGTTTTACAGGATCACCTATTCACCCCCCCTCTAGGTGCTCTCAGGTACTTCATTAGAGTCTAACAACTCGAAGTGATGTCGGGAGGATCCACCAAGAGGGAGATGGAAACGAACAAAAGCCGCGGGAAAGCTCCATCAAAGGAGTCCGGCGCGAAAGGAAGGGAGGAATCACCTCCCCGCGTCAAGTTGCATCGGAGTGGCGACAAGAAGAAGAAGAAGATGAAGAAAGTGGTCTACTATGAGACCGACTCTTCGTCGCCCTCCACCTCCGGCTCTGACACTCCGTCCGTCACTTCTAAGCACCATGAGTGCAAGAAGTTTAGTAAGATCCCCTTACGCTATCCTCGCATTTCCAAATGCACTCCTTTACTTTCTGTCCCATTAGGCAAACCACCGGTTTTTGACGGTGAAGATTATTGCATGTGGAGTGATAAAATGAGGCATCATCTAACCTCACTCCACTCTAGTATTGGGGACATTGTTGAGTTTGGAGCGCAGGTACCATCCGTGGGGATGAAGCATATGATTCGGACGAGGTCGCCAAATCCGGCACTTTGACTCCCAAGCCACCACTATACTCCTCGCCTCTCTATGTCGAGAGGAGTATAACAAGGTGCAAGGGCTAAAAAGTGCCAAGGAGATTTGGGACGTGCTAAAAATCGTGCACGAAGGGGATGAGGTGATCAAGATCACCAAGCGGGAGACGATCGAGGGGGAGCTCGGTCGATTCATCCTCAACCAAGGAGAGGAGCCACAAGCAATGTACAACCGGCTCAAGACCTTGGTCAACCAAGTGTGCAACCTCAGGAGCACCAAGTGGGATGACCATGAAATGGTCAAGGTTATTCTTAGATCACTTGTTTTTCGTAATCCCACTCAAGTTCAATTAATTCGTGGTGATCCTCGATATAAGTTAATGTCTCCCGAGAAAGTGATAGGAAAGTTTGTGAGCTTTGAGTTGATGAAGGCTCCAAACAAATCATCGAGCAAGGCGGCACCTCCACACCCGAGGTGCAACCCATCGCATTCAAAGCGACGGAGGAGAAGAAAGAAGAGTCTACATCAAGTAGGCTTCCCATCGACGCCTCCAAGCTCGACAACGAGGAAATGGTGCTCATCATCAAGAGCTTCCGCCAAATCCTCAAGCAAAGGAGGGGGAGGGATTACAAACCCCTCTCCAAGAAGGTTTGCTACAAGTGTGGTAAGCCCGGTCACTTTATTGCAAAATGTCCTATTTCTAGTGATAGTGATAGGGGCGATGACAAGAGAGGGAAGACGAAGGAAAAGAAGAAGTACTACAAGAAGAAGGGCGGCGATGCCCACGTATGTCGGGAATGGGACTCCGACGAGAGCTCCACCGACTCCTCCTCCGACGAGGACGCCGCCAACATTGCCGTCAACAAAGGCCTTCTCTTCCCCAATGTCGGCCACAAGTGCCTCATGGCAAAGGACGGCAAAAAGAAGAAGGTAAAATCTAGAGACTCCACTAAATATACAACATCTAATGATGAGGGTAGCTCTAGTGATGATGAAGATGATTTGCTTGCTCTTTTTGCCAACTTAAACATGCAACAAAAGGAAAAAACTAAATGAATTGATTAGTGTTATTCATGAGAAGGATAAACTTTTGGATAGCCAAGAGGAATTCCTTATTAAGGAAAACAAGAAGCATGTTAAAGTTAAAAATGCCTATGCTCAGGAGATAGAAAAATGTGAAAAATTAACTAGTGAGCTTAGCATTTGCCATGACACTATCTCTAACCTTAGAATTGAAAATGCCAAATTAATTGCTATGGTTGAGAAATTAAATGTTTGTGATGATTCTCTTGTCAACCTTAAAATGATAATGCTAGTTCGATTGCTAAGATTGACAAGTTGAATGAATCAATTTCTAGCCTTAAGATTGAGAATGATAAACTAATTTCTAAGGCTAAAGATTTAAATGTTTGCAATGATTCTATTTCCAATCTTAGAAATGAGAATGCCATGTTACATGCTAAGATTGATGAATTAAATGCATGCAAACCCTCTACATCCACTGTTGATCATGTTTCCATTTGCATGAGATGTAGAGATATTAATGTTGATGCTATTCATGATCACCTAGCTTTAATTAAAGAACAAAATGATCACATAGCTCAACTACCTGCTAAAATTAATGAGCATGAGATAGAGAACGAAAAATTTAAATTTGCAAGAAGCATGCTCTATAATGGGAGATGCCCTGGCATCAAGGATGGCATTGGCTTCCAACAGGGAGACAATGTCAAGCTTAATGCCCCTAAGAGATTGTCCAATTTTGTTAAGGGCAAGGCTCCCATGGCACAGGATAATGAGGGTTACATTTTATATCCTGCTGGTTATCCTGAACATAAAATTAGGAGAATTCATTCTAGGAAGTCTCATTCTGCTTCTCATCATGCTTTTATGTATAAGAATGAGACATCTAGTTCTAGGCACTCTACCCATGTTAAAATGCCTAAAAAGAAATCTCCTGTTGCATCAAATGAGACTAATGTTTCATTTAAGACTTTTGATGCTTCTTATGTTTTAACTAACAAACCAGGCAAAGTAGTTGCCAAATATGTTAGGGGCAAACACAAGGGCTCCAAGACTTGCGTTTGGGTACCCAAGGTGCTTATTTCTAATGTGAAAGGACCCAAGACCGTTTGGGTACCTAAGAACAAGGCCTAAACTTGTTTTATAGGTTTATGCATCTGGGGGCTCAAGTTGGATCATTGATAGCGGGTGCACAAACCACATGACAGGGGAGAAAAGGATGTTCTCCTCCTACGAGAAAAACGAAGATCCCCAAAGAGCTATCACATTCAGGGATGGAAATCAAGGTTTGGTCAAAGGACTTGGTAAAATTGCTATATCACCTGACCATTCAATTTCCAATGTTTTTCTTGTAGATTCTTTAGATTATAACTTGCTTTCAGTTTCTCAATTATACAAAATGGGTTACAACTGTCTTTTTACGGATATAGGTGTTACTGTCTTTAGAAGAAGTGATGATTCAGTAGCATTTAAGGGAGTACTCGAGGGTTAGCTATACTTAGTTGATTTCAATAGAGCTGAACTCGATACTTGCTTAATTGCTAAGACTAATATGGTTTGGCTCTGGCATCGCCGACTAGCCCATGTTGGGATGAAGAATCTTCACAAGCTTCTAAAGGGAGAACATATTTTGGGACTAACAAATGTTGATTTTGAGAAAGACAGGGTTTGTAGCGCATGACAAGCAGGGAAGCAAGTTGGTACACACCATCCACACAAAAGCATCATGACAACAGACAGGCCACTGGAGTTACTCCACATGGATCTATTCGGCCCGATAGCTTACATAAGCATCGGCGGGAGTAAGTATTGTCTAGTAATTGTGGATGATTATTCTCGCTTCACTTGGGTGTTCTTTTTGCAGGAAAAATCACAAACCCAAGAAACTTTAAAGGGGTTCTTGAGATGGGCTCAAAATGAGTTCGGATTAAGGATCAAAAAGATAAGAAGCGACAACGAGACGGAGTTCAAGAACTCTCAAATAGAAGGCTTTCTTGAGGAGGAGGGCATCAATCATGAGTTCTCTTCCCCCTACACACCCCAACAAAATGGTGTAGTGGAGAGGAAGAATAGAACTCTATTGGACATGGTGAGGACCATGCTTGATGAGTACAAGACTCCGGACCGGTTTTGGGCTGAGGCGATTAACACCGCCTGCTACTCCATCAACCGGCTCTACTTTCACTGAATCCTCAAGAAAACATCTTATGAACTCCTCACCGGTAAAAAGCCCAATGTTTCATATTTTAGAGTCTTTGGTAGCAAATGTTTTATTCTTGTTAAAAGAGGTAGAAAATCTAAATTTGCCCCTAAGGCTGTAGAAGGCTTTTTACATGGCTATGACTCAAACACAAGGGCATATAGAGTCTTCAACAAATCCACTGGATTAGTTGAGGTTTCTTGTGTCATTGTGTTTGATGAGACTAATGGCTCCCAAGTGGAGCAAGTTGATCTTGATGAGCTAGGTGATGAAGAGGCTCCATGCGTCGCACTAAGGAACATATCCATTGGGGATGTGTGTCCTAAGGAATCCGAAGAGCCCACACAAGCACAAGATCAACCATCATCTTCAAATCAAGCATCTCCACCAACTCATGATGAGGATCAGGCTCATGACAATGAAGAAGAAGATCAAGAAGATGAGCCACCTCAAGAGGAGGGCAATGATCAAGGGGGAGATGACAATGATCAAGACAAGGAAGATGATCAAGAAGTACAGGGTCAAAGACCGCCACACCCAAGAGTCCATCAAGCGATTCAAAGAGATCACCCCGTGAACTCCATCCTCGGTGATATTCATAAGGGGATAACAACTCGATCTCGTGTCGCACATTTTTGTGAATATTACTCTTTTGTGTCTTCTATTGAGCCATACAGGGTGGAAGATACATTAAGAGACTCGGATTGGGTGTTGGCAATGCAAGAGGAGCTCAACAACTTCACGAGAAATGAGGTATGGCATCTTGTTCCACATCCTAACCAAAATGTTGTAGGAACCAAGTGGGTATTCCGCAACAAGCAAGATGAGCATGGTGTGGTGACAAGGAACAAAGCCCGACTTGTAGCCAAAGGATATTCACAAGTCGAAGGTTTGGATTTCGGTGAAACCTATGCACCCGTAGCTAGGCTTGAGTCAATTCGTATATTACTTGCCTATGCTACTTACCATGGCTTTAAGCTTTATCAAATGGACGTGAAAAGTGCCTTCCTCAATGGACTAATCAAGGAAGAGGTCTATGTTGAGCAACCTCTCGGCTTTGAAGATAGTGAGTACCCTAACCATGTTTACAAACTCTCTAAGGCGCTTTATGGGCTTAAGCAAGCCCCAAGAGCATGGTATGAATGCCTAAGAGATTTTCTTATCACTAATGGCTTCAAAGTCGGAAAAGCCGATCCTACTCTCTTCACTAAAACTATTGCAAATGATTTGTTTGTATGCCAAATTTATGTTGATGACATCATATTTGGGTCTACTAACAAATCTACTTGTGAAGAGTTTAGTAGGATAATGATTCAAAAAATCGAGATGTCTATGATGGGGGAGTTGAAGTATTTCCTAGGATTTCAAGTGAAGCAACTCCAAGAGGGCACCTTCATCAGCCAAACCAAGTACATTCAAGATATACTTACCAAGTTTGGAATGAAGGATGCCAAGCCCATCAAGACACCCATGGGAACCAATGGGCATCTCGACCTCGACATGGGAGGTAAATCCATAGATCAAAAGGTATACTGGTCGATGATAGGATCTTTACTCTATTTATGTGCATCTCGACCGGATATTATGCTTTCCGTATGCATGTGTGCAAGGTTCTAAGCCAACCCTAAGGAAGTTCACCTTAATGCCATGAAAAGAATCTTGAGATATTTAGTTCATACACCTAAGTTTGGTCTTTGGTACCCCAAGGGATCCACTTTTGATTTAATAGGCTACTCAGATGCTGATTGGGCAGGGTGTACAATTGATAGAAAAAGCACATCAGGGACTTGTCAGTTCTTGGGGAGATCCCTGGTGTCTTGGGCTTCAAAGAAACAAAATTCAGTATCTCTTTCTACTGCCGAAGCCGAGTATATTGCCGCAGGCCATTATTACACGCAATTACTTTGGATGAGGCAAACCCTTAGGGACTATGGCTACAAATTTAGCAAAGTCCCTCTCCTATGTGATAATGAGAGTGCAATCCGCATGGCGGATAATCCCGTTGAACACAGCCGCACTAAGCACATAGCCATTCGGTATCACTTTTTGAGAGATCACCAACAACGGGGGATATCGAGATTGCTTATGTTAGCACCAAAGAACAATTAGTCGATATCTTTACCAAACCATTAGATGAGAAAATCTTTACCGAACTTAGGAATGAGCTAAACATTCTTGATTCTCTGAACTTTGATTGATACTTTGCACACATAGCTCATTTATGTACCTTTGAATTATATCTCTTTTATGTCTATGACTAATGTGTTTTCAAGTGTATTCCTATGCTAAGTCTGAGATATTGAAAGGGAAATAGAGTCTTCGGCGAAGATAAGGTTTCCACTCAACTCTATCGGTATTATTTACCCTTCGCCGTCACTCCACACCGCTCTCCACTTTGGTATAATCTTCACTCACATTTACTTGTACCATTGGGGAGAAAGTAGAAGGGCTCATATTTCACTCACCAAGTATCCGTTTTTGGTGATTCATGCCAAAGGGGGAGAAAGTATTAGCCCAAAGCAAAAGGACCGCACCACCACCAATTTCAAATAGTTTTTAAAAAGCAATCTTTCAATTAGTGTTAAAGAAGTCTTTCAATTGGTATCTTATTTTTGATATAATTTCAAATTGGTATGACCTCTTTCTATCCAAAACCCTCTTGAACACTAAGAGGAGAATTTGAAAAACGGGGGGGTTTTGTTTAAGTCAAAGGAAAAGCATTTGAAACATGGGGAGAAAATTTCAAATCTTGAAAATGCTTCTCGAAATCTTATTCATGTACCTTTGACCATTTGCAAAAAGACTTTGAAAAGATTTTCCAAAAGAATTTGCAAGAACAAAACAAGGGGTGCAAGCGTGGTCCAAAATGTTAAAAGAAAGAAAGCAATCCATGCATGTTTAATGAAAGTATAAATTGGTTTAATTCCAAGCAACCTTTGCACTTACCTTATGCAAACTAGTTCAATTCTGCACTTATATATTTGCTTTGGTTTGTGTTGGCATCAATCACCAAAAAGGGGGAGATTGAAAGGGAAATAGGGTCAAACCTTTTCCTAAATGATTTTGGTGGTTGAAATGCCCAACACAAATAATTGGACTAACTAGTTTGCTCTAGATTATATGTTCTACAGGTGCTAAAGGTTCAACACAAACCAATAAAAAGATCTAAGTTAGGGTTCAAAAGAAAGGAGCAAAAGAAACCGAAGAGAACCCTGGTCTGCCGCACCGGACTGTGTCCGGTGCACCAGGGAGGATCGACCTCAAACTCTTCACCTTCGGGTTTCTCTAGGCGCACTCCGCTATAATTCACCGGACTGTCCGGTGTGCCACCGGACTGTCCGATGCACCAAGCGGAGCAACGGCTATCAGCGCAACGGTCGACTGCACAGTGCCCTGACAGAGGTACAGTTCGCGGCAGAAGTCAGAGCAGGAGCCAGAGGCGCACCAGACACTGAACAGTAGTTGTCCGGTGCACCAAGATGCCAGAGCTCCAACGGTCGAAACCGTCAGAACCCTAACGGTTGGGTGACGTGGCTATCGCACCGGACTGTCCGGTGCGCCCATCGACAGCAGCCCTCCCCAACGGCTGTTTTGGTGGTTGGGGCTATAAATACCCCCCAACCACCACAATTCAAGGCATCCAAGTTTCCAGCATATTGCATTCAATACAAGAGCTCTAGACTTCACTCCAAGACACAAACAAGAGATCAAATCCTCTCCCAAGTCCAAAATCACTCCAAACACTTAGTGACTAGTGAGAGAGAGATTTTCGTGTTCATTTGAGTTCTTGTCGCTTGGATCGCTTTTCTTCTTCCCCATTCTTGTTCTCAAGACATTTGTAATCAAAGCAAGAGACACCAATTGTGTGGTGGTCCTTGTTGGGTCTGAGACTCTGAGTGACCAATTTGATTGAGGAGAAAAGCTCACTCGGTCTAGGTGACCGTTTGAGAGAGGGAAAGGGTTGAAAGAGACCCGGTCTTTTTGACCACCTCAACGGGGAGTAGGTTTGCAAGAACCGAGCCTCGGTAAAACAAATCACCGTGTAATCCACTCTATTTCTTTGGATTGATTTGTTTTCACCCTATCTTTCGGACTCGGCTTTATTTCTGACGCTAACTCCGGCTTGTAGTTGTGCTTAAAGTTTATAAATTTCAGATTTGCCTATTCACCCCCCCTCTAGGCGACTTTCAATTATGCACAAAGAAAAGAAGATCAAGAAATCCTCAAAATTCTAGCATAGAAGTATATTTATTTATTTATCCTATTATCTTTCTCTTATACCAATTTTGGGCATTACACCATCGGGAAATATCTCCATGGGGAATCCGTCCCCTTCAGGAGTGCAATATTTAGAGGCAAATTCAAATTGATTATATCAAATCAATATAAATTGTACAAGCAAGATTGAAAATTATAAGAGAAATCTACTTTAGAATTTAGTTTGTTATTTTATGAGACAATTGTGATTATATCCTTCGTTGACTTTGCAATTATGATTTTACCCTCTGTTTTTCAACTTTGTGGTTTACCCCTCCGTTTTGAAAATGAAGCTACCATTTGTCCCAACCTTTTGAAAATGAAGCTACCATTTGTCCCTCCCTCTCAACATCATTAGTGAAAATTAGAATTAGTGATTAAAAAAATAAAAAAATATGAAAAGAAATGGGTGAATTGTTCGAACCACTCTCCTATTATGTACGAGCGCAACCCAACAAGGGTAAAATCACAATTACATAATAGAATGAGGGGTAAAATCACAATAAATCGCATGCGCATTTTTGTATTTTCGCATCAGATTTAACACTATCAAATACATGTAATGAAGTAAGGGTATGACAAAGCTTTATTTTCAAAACGGAGAGGTAAAATCACAAAGTTGAAAAACGAGGGATAAAATGACAATTGCAAGGGCAGAGAGGGGTATAATCATAAATGTCCCTTTTCATAATATGCTATGTATTAATCTTTTAGTATAATTTTAACATGTCAATATACTAATTTAGATCAAAAGAAGTTTGTGGGGTGGGTACACACGAAACGGAGACTGGGGACAGTTGCCCGTCCACGTGAGCCCCGATGAAGACTAAATTTTCTCTATTTTGATCTCTGTGGGAGGACTAAATTACCTCCACTTGTCTTCTAATAGAAGAATTCCTCCACGGAAATCAGAGAACTGGTCCCCTCGCCATCTCCAATCGGACTCGCATCTCTCGTCGAGATTTTAGATGTGAGTCACCTATAAAATCATGGATAAGGCTGTCTCCAGCCGTACTCATCCTATCTCACATCACATCTACTATTAACTTCACTTGTATATAGTACTGTCTACAGTGTAAAACTATATTTTATATGGCCATATACACGATTTATTGGAGATAGCATAATAACAGTGATCTCTAGAAGAATATCGTCTACTAATCTGCGTATAGTTGTAGATCTAATTATGTATGTATGGTGTTAGCGGGATGTGTGTGTGTTTACGCATGAAGTGCTATGCTACAACTGTACTTAGTTAATAGGCTTAAAAAAGGGGAACCCAATGTCAACATTCACGGGAGACCATTACTGTCATATATAGATGTACAAACGTGTCGCTCGGCCCGACCCGGCATGGGCCCGCTGTTGGCACGGCCCGATAAGACTGGTCTGGGCACGGCACGGTCAATACCTCGTGCTGAGCCGGGCCAGCACACCGTGCCGCCTCCTCGGCCCAGGCCCGTCACGATCGTTGCCAGATCAGGTCGTGCCGTACCGTGAGCCCGGTGGGCTAGGTTGGGCCGGGCCACCCAATAGCTCGAAAACAAATCAGATTTACAATATATATTCCATAATCCAGATTCATATGTAAATCACAATTCAAGTATATATTCCAAAGCATCACATTAATACTTCAGCAAACAATCCAGATTCAGTTTACACAATCCAGATTCATATACAATACAAGTCACCATACAACTAGAAGTCCACATCACAATTACAAGTCCATATTCCAAAGAATAACATTAATACTTCAGCAAAATAGATATTTAATTAGGTTTGGAGCTGATGTGCAATGCTGCCTCGTTAAAAACCTTTCTAGGTAAAAACTCACACCTCGTGAGAAACCCCTAGAAAGGAAAAAAGAGTACAGCTAGCTCCAAATTAAAGTAATAGTGTTCATTACAGTCCACAGTACAGAAAACAAATAAGTGTTCATTACAAACATTTCAAACAGAGGTTGCATCTTCAAGGATCATACTTGCATGTATAAGTTCCATCTCTTTAGTGTCCTTCTCCACATTGTGCTGCATATGTGAGTCCGCTAATTCCCAGTCCTTTATACATGATAAAATCTCCACCATATCACTTGTGAGTCGGCGCCGGTGCTCCTCAATCACTCTGCCAACAAGACTAAAACTTGATTCAGAAGATATAGTTGAAGCAGGGACAGTCATGACATCTTTAGCAAGGAGAGAAAGAATAGGATAGATAAGTTTATGTTCATGCCACCAACTCAATATGTTGAAGTCTTCATTGAACTGTGAGACAGTATCACTGTCAAGATATGAAGATAACTCTGAGACAGAGGCTGTAGTTGCAAAGGTAGCAGAAGAGGGAGCAATATTACCTGATCCTGATCCTCCTATTACCTGATCAAAATCATCATCACCATAGATGTCTTAAAAAGCAAAGGCATACAACAAGGGTATTTTTCTCCAGTACTTTGGAAATTTATCTTTCATAGGAACTACAACTTGTCTTAATAGTTCATCATTTTCATAAGTGTTCAGGTGTCTAGCAATTTTTAAAATTTGATGCGGCATTAAAGGTGAAGTAGGGTAATACACACCAGAAAGTGCAACAGTACAATCATAGAATAACTGTAGAAAAGATATTACTTTCTCTGCAACATTCCAATGATTAATAGTGAGTAAAGGAGGGCTACCTTGATCCACATTATATTGGGTTTGGATAAAAACAGAAAATGTACTTCTATGTGGAAGAAGGTGCTTAAGCATCAAAATTGTTGAATTCCATCTAACATCAATATCAACACCAAACTTTCTAGGTGTAACTCCCATACTCAGACAATAGCTCTTGCCAAACTTTAGATCTGGGAGGACGCTTACTAGAATTGGTGGCAGCAATGCTTGTGCCGGTCGATGTCGGGCTCATGGAGCCTGTGCCGGTCTGACCACCGGCGGCGGCACCAGGGACATCATCATTGTTGTCGATGTTGATGGCACCACTACCGCCAAACAGGGCTCGGGCATCCTCTGTTTCGTTATGATCTTCTAGCTAGTGCTCCTCCTCCATAGCGGCTGGATGAAGGTCATCGTCCATGCTGTCGTGTCGTAGACGGCTGGCTCCTCACCGGTGACTGAGGTCCCTCGACGGACGGCTACGCGGCACCGACACAAGCGATACCTACGAAATCAAGATCTAATACATAAGATAGGGGGTGGAGAATGGAGATTAGGGTTCGGAGGACGAGGAGCACCTGCGTAGCCGGAGCACCTTAGTCGCCTTGAGAGCACCACCACGAGGACGAGGAGGAACACCACTGCTATGAGGATGTCAGGAGCCCAGGATGGCCGGATGGGGATTACTGAGAGCACCTAGAGGGGGGGGGGGTGAATAGGTGATCCTGTGAAACTTGAAAACTTAAGCCACAAAACTTGGTTAATCGTTAGCACAATAATTGCCAAGTGGCTAGATAGGAGTCAAAACACAACAACCACAAGAAATCAATCACAGAGATGACACGGTGGTTATCCCGTGGTTCGGCCAAGACCAACGCTTGCCTACTCCACGTTGTGGCGTCCCAACGGACGAGGGTTGCAATCAACCCCTCTCAAGCGGTCCAAAGACCCACTTGAATACCACGGTGTTTTGCTTGCTTTTTCTCAATCCCGTTTGCGAGGAATCTCCACAACTTGGAGCCTCTCGCCCTTACACTTGAAATTCACAAAGAAGCACGGAGCAAGGGAGGGATTAGCAACGCACTCAAGACAAGAAATCACAGCAACACCACGCACACAAGTCACAACGAGAGCTCACAACACAACTCAAAGAGTTCACTACTCAACTAGAGCTCTAATTGCTATCGCAAAGAATCAAAGGCGCGGAATTGATGTCTTGGCGCTTAGGAATGTTGTAGGAATGCTTGGTATGCTCCTCCATGCGCCTAGGGGTCCTTTTATAGCCCCAAGGCAGCTAGGAGCCGTTGAGAGCAATCTGGGAAGGCTGATCTTGCCTTCTGTCGACTGGCGCACCGGACAGTCCGGTGCACACCGGACATTGTCCGGTGCCCGATTTCTTTCCTTAACTGACGCAGCCGACCGTTGGCAGACTTGGAGCCGTTGGCGCACCGGACATGTCCGGTGCACACCGGACAGTCCGGTGCCCCCTTCTAGCCGTTGGCTTGGCCACGTGTCCCGCGCAGATCGCGCGGCCGACCGTTGGCTCACCGGACAGTCCGGTGCACACCGGACAGTCCGGTGAATTATAGCCGTACGTCGCCGGTGAATTCCCGAGAGCGGCCACTTCGCTCGAGCCAGCCTGGCGCACCGGACACTGTCCGGTGCACCACCGGACAGTCCGGTGTTCCCAGACTGAGCAGACTTTGGCTGAACAAAGCCATCTTATTTCCAATTCGATTTTTCATGTTTCCAGCACTTAGACACAATACATTAGTTTCTAAAACAATGTACTAAGTCTGAGAAACATACTTTTATCCTTGATTTGTACTTTGTCCACCATTTTACACTTAGGCACTTGTGTTGGACACTAAATCACCAAAATACTTAGAAATGGCCCAAGGGCACATTTCCCTTTCAATCTCCCCCCTTTTTGGTGATTTATGCCAACACAATATAAAGCACGTAGAACAAGTATAAAATCAATTCAACTAAGAACTCAAAGTTGTTTTGAATCAAATTTGACATATATGGATCATTCTATGCCACCACTTGGTTTGTTTTTGCAAATCAAACTCAATTTCCTATCTCTAAGTCAAATCCACTTGTAGAGATATAAAGAGAGGTTTTCCAAAGAAATTTGATCAAGGATTTCAAAAACTCCCCCTTTTTCCCATAATCAACACTTCTCCCCACAAGAGGCCAACTTTTGACATAAGAGACAATAAAAGAGTTTTGACACCCAAAAGCTCTAATCTACTATTTTCAAAATTTCTCAAGTGGTAGCTGATCCATCTATTGCTTTGGCCTTTATTTTCTCCCCCTTTGGCATCAAGCACCAAAACGGGATAAATCTTGGCCCTAGAACCCCATTGCCTCACCAAAATCTTCAATAAGAATACAAAGGCAATAAGAGTACATGAGATGAACTTGGAATAAGTTACCCTCTCATCGGAGTGCAGTGGAAGTCTTTTCATGGTCCAAGTCCACCTTTTCCCTTTCAAACCTTCTTTGAGACTAAATCAGCAAACTCAAGCACATGGTTAGTCTCAAAGGGTCAAGTTGTAACACATCTCCCCCTAAATATGTGCATCGCTTTGCAACGGACTTGTGAGGTCCAGGGAGTGTTTGTACAACTTGAGCACCATTATTAAGCAACAAAATGCATAAGGAACATGATCAAAGGCATAAACACATGTATGCTACAAATCAATCCAAGTTCCACGAATCTAGGACATTTAGCTCACTACGCAACCTGCAAAAGGTCTTCTCATCTAGAGGTTTGGTAAAGATATCGGCTAGCTGGTTCTCGGTGCTAACATGAAACACTTCGATATCTCCCTTTTGCTGGTGGTCTCTCAAAAAGTGATGCCGGATGTCTATGTGCTTTGTGCGGCTGTGCTCAACAGGATTTTCCGCCATGCGGATAGCACTCTCATTATCACATAGGAGTGGGACTTTGCTCAGATTGTAGCCAAAGTCCCTGAGGGTTTGCCTCATCCAAAGTAGTTGCGCGCAACACTGTCCTGCGGCAACATACTCGGCCTCAGCGGTGGATAGGGCCCGGAAGTTTGTTTCTTAGAATTCCATGACACCAGGGACCTTCCTAAGAATTGGCACGTCCCCGATGTACTCTTCCTATCGACCTTACATCCAGCATAGTCGGAATCTGAATATCCAATTAGGTCAAAGGTAGACCCCTTTGGATACCAGAGCCCGAAGCAAGGCGTAGCAACTAAATACCTAAGGATTCGCTTCACTGCCACTAAGTGACACTCCTTAGGATCGGATTGAAATCTAGCACACATGCATACGCTAAGCATAATATCCGGTCTACTAGCACATAAGTAAAGTAATGACCCTATCATTGACCGGTATGCCTTTTGATCAACGGACTTACCTCCTTTGTTGAGGTCAGTGTGTCCGTCGGTCCCCATCGGAGTCTTTGCGGGCTTGGCGTCCTTCATCCCAAACCGCTTCAGCAAGTCTTGCGTGTACTTCGTTTGAGAGATGAAGGTGCCATCCTTGAGTTGCTTCACTTGGAACCCAAGGAAGTAGTTCAACTCGCCCATCATTGACATCTCGAATTTCTGCGTCATTACCCTGCTAAACTCTTCACAAGACTTTTTATTAGTAGAACCAAATATTATGTCATCGACATAAATTTGGCATACAAAAAGATCACCGTCACAAGTCTTAGTGAACAGAGTTGGATCGGCTTTCCCAACCTTGAAAGTATTAGCGATTAAGAAATCTCTAAGGCATTCATACCATGCTCTTGGGGCTTGCTTAAGTCCATAGAGCGCCTTAGAGAGCTTACACACGTGGTCGAGGTACCGTTCATCCTCGAAGCCAGGGGGTTGCTCCACGTACACCTCCTACTTAATTGGCCCGTTGAGGAAAGCGCTCTTCACATCCATTTGGAACAACCTGAAAGAATGGTGAGCGGCATATGCTAGCAAAATACGAATGGACTCTAGCCTAGCCACAGGAGCAAAAGTCTCCTCAAAGTCCAAACCTGCGACTTGGGCATAACCTTTTGCCACAAGTCGAGCCTTGTTCCTCATCACCACTCCGTGCTCGTCTTGTTTGTTGCGGAACACCCACTTGGTTCCCACAACATTTTGCTTGGGACGAGGCACCAGTGTCCAAACTTCATTGCGCTTGAAGTTGTTGAGCTCCTCTTGCATGGCCAACACCCAATTCGGATCTAGCAAGGCCTCTTCTACCCTGAAAGGCTCAATAGAAGAGACAAAGGAGTAATGCTCACAAAAATTAACTAATCGAGATCGAGTAGTTACTCCCTTGCTAATATCACCCAGAATTTGATCGATGGGATGATCCCTTTGAATCATCGCTCGAACTTGAGTTGGAGGTGCCTGAGGTGCTTCTTCCTCTTCAACTTGAACATCTTGTGCTCCCCCTTGATCATGTGCCTCCACTTGAGGTACATGTTCGTCATCTTGGGTTGGGGGATGCACCATAGTTGAGGAAGACGGTTGATCTTGCTCCAATTGTTCCCGAGGCCGTACATCTCCAATCGTCATGGTGCGTATCGCGGCCGTTGGAACGTCTTCTTCATCTACATCATCAAGATCAACAACTTGCTCTCTTGGAGAGCCATTAGTCTCATCAAATACAACGTCGCTAGAGACTTCAACCAAACCCGATGATTTGTTGAAGACCCTATATGCCTTTGTATTTGAGTCATAACCTAACAAAAACCCTTCTACAGCTTTGGGAGCAAACTTAGAATTTCTACCCTTCTTCACTAGAATGTAGCATTTGCTCCCAAATACACGAAAGTAAGATACATTGGGTTTGTTACCGGTTAGAAGCTCATACGACGTCTTCTTGAGGAGGCGGTGAAGGTAGACCCTGTTGATGGCGTGGCAAGCCGTATTCACGGCTTCCGACCAAAAACGCTCGGGGGTCTTGAATTCTCCAAGCATAGTCCTCGCCATATCAATGAGCGTCTTGTTCTTCCTCTCTACCACACCATTTTGCTGAGGTGTGTAGGGAGCGGAGAACTCGTGCTTGATCCCCTCCTCCTCAAGAACCTCCTCCACTTGAAGATTCTTGAATTCGGATCCGTTGTCGCTCCTTATCTTCTTCACCTTGAGCTCAAACTCATTTTGAGCTCTCCTGAGGAAGCGCTTGAGGGTCCCTTGGGTTTCAGACTTATCCTGCAAAAAGAACACCCAAGTGAAGCGGGAAAAGTCATCAACAATAACTAGACCATACTTACTTCCTCCTATGCTCAGATAGGCGACGGGTCCGAAGAGGTCCATATGCAGCAGCTCCAGAGGTCTTGAAGTGGTCATCACATTCTTGCTATGATGTGCTCCTCCCACTTGTTTACCTGCTTGACAAGCTGCACAAGGTCTATCTTTTTCGAATTGCACGTTAGTCAAACCTATCACGTGTTCTCCCTTTAGAAGCTTGTGAAGGTTCTTCATCCCCACATGTGCTAAGCGGCGATGCCACAGCCAGCCCATGCTAGTCTTAGCGATTAAGCATGCATCTAGACCGGCCTCCTCTTTTGCAAAATCAACTAAATAAAGTTTGCCGTCTAGTACACCCTTAAATGCTAGTGAACCATCACTTCTTCTAAAGACAGACACATCTACATTTGTAAATAGACAATTATATCCCATATTACATAATTGACTGACAGATAGTAAATTATATCCAAGAGACTCAACTAAAAACACATTAGAGATAGAGTGCTCATTGGATATTGCAATCTTGCCTAAACCTTTCACCTTGCCTTGGTCCCCATCACCGAATATGATTGAATCTTGGGAATCCTTATTCTTGACGTAGGAGGTGAACATCTTCTTCTCCCCCGTCATATGGTTTGTGCATCCGCTGTCGATAATCCAGCTTGAGCCCCCGGATGCATAAATCTGCAAGGCAAATTTAGGCTTGGGTCTTAGGTACCCAACTCTTGTTGGGTCCTACAAGGTTAGTCACAATTTCCTTAGGGACCCAAATGCAAGCTTTATCACCCTTGCATTTTGCCCCTAATTTCCTAGCAACTATCTTCCTATCCTTTCTACAAATAGCAAAGGAAGCATTTAAAGCATGATAAATTGTAGAGGGACCATTCATAACTTTTCTAGGAACATGAACAATATTCTTCCTAGGCACATGATGAATATTTTTCCTAGGCATATCTCTACCATGCATATAGGAAGAACTAGAAGCATACATAGCATAAGAGTCATAGGCATGTGAATCAAAAGTATTACACCTCCTATGAGACTGTCTTTTATCATAGTACATAAAAGCATGGTTCTTTTTAGTACTACTTGCCATAGGGGCCTTCCCTTTCTCCTTGGCGGAGATGGGAGCCTTATGGCTTGTTAAGTTCTTGGCTTCCCTCTTGAAGCCAAGCCCATCCTTAATTGAGGGGTGTCTACCAATCGTGTAGGCATCCCTAGCAAATTTTAGTTTATCAAAATCACTTTTGCTAGCCTTAAGTTTGGCATTAAGACTAGCCATTTCATCATTCAACTTTGCAATAGAAGCTATGTGTTCACTACAAGCATTAATATCAAAGTCTTTACATCTATTGCAAATAACAACATTTTCTACACAAGTTGTTGATTTACTAGCTATTTCTATCTTAGCATTCAAATCATCATTAATGCTCCTTAAGCTAGAAATCGTCTCATGGCAAGAAGATAATTCACAAGAAAGCATTTCATTTCTTTTAACTTCTAAAGCATGAGATTTTTGTGCTTCTACAAATTTGTCATGTTCTTCATACAACAAATCTTCTTGTTTTTCTAAAAGCCTATTCTTATCATTCAAGGCATCAATTAATTCATTAATTTTATCTAACTTGGTTCTATCTAGGCCCTTAAATAAACATGAATAATCTATTTCATCCTCATCACTAGATTCGTCCTCACTTGAAGAAGCATAAGTAGAGTTTCGACTACATACCTTCTTCTCCCTTGCCATAAGGCATGTGTGACGCTCGTTGGGGAAGAGGGATGACTTGTTGAAGGCGGTGGCGGCGAGTCCTTCATTGTCGGAGTCGGAGGAGGAGCAATCCGAGTCCCACTCCTTTCCTAGATGTGCCTCGCCCTTTGCCTTCTTATAGTTCTTCTTCTTCTCCCTCTTGTTCCCTTGATCCTGATCACTATCATTGTCGGGACAGTTAGCAATAAAATGACCAATCTTACCGCATTTGAAGCATGAGCGCTTCCCCTTGGCTTTGGTCTTGCTTGGCTGTCCCTTGCGTCCCTTAAGCGCCGTCTTGAAGCGCTTGATGATGAGGGCCATTTCTTCATCGTTTAGCCCTGCCGCCTCAACTTGCGCTACCTTGCTAGGTAACGCCTCCTTGCTCCTTGTTGCCTTGAGAGCAATGGGTTGAGGCTCATGGATTGGACCGTTCAATGCGTCGTCCACGTATCTTGCTTCCTTGATCATCATTCGCCGGCTCACGAATTTTCCAAGTATCTCCTCGGGCGTCATCTTGGTGTACCTAGGATTCTCACGAATATTGTTCACAAGATGAGGATCAAGGACAGTAAAAGACCTTAACATTAGGCGGACGACGTCGTGGTCCGTCCATCGCGTGCTTCCATAGCTTCTTATCTTGTTGACAAGGGTCTTGAGCCGGTTGTACGTTTGGGTTGGCTCTTCTCTCCTTATCATGGCGAATCTCCCGAGTTCGCCCTCCACCAACTCCATCTTGGTGAGCATTGTGACGTCATTCCCCTCATGAGAGATCTTGAGGGTGTCCCAAATTTGCTTGGCGTTATCCAAGCCGCTCACTTTGTGGTATTCATCCCTGCACAATGAAGCTAGAAGAACAGTAGTAGCTTGTGCATTTTTATGAATTTGCTCATTAATAAACATGGGACTATCCGAACTATCAAAGTGCATTCCACTCTCTACAATCTCCCATATACTAGGATGGAGAGAGAACAAGTGACTACGCATTTTGTGACTCCAAAATCCGTAGTCCTCTCCATCAAAATGAGGAGGTTTACCAAGTGGAATAGATAATAAATGAGCATTTGCACTTTGAGGAATACGAGAGTAGTCAAAAGAAAAGTTCGAATTGACCGGTTTCCTTCTCTCGTAGTCGTTGTGGTCGTCGTCCTTTTGGGAGGAAGTAGACTCATCGCTGTCGTCGTAGTAGACGATCTCCTTGATGCGCCTCGTCTTCTTCTTCTTCCCTTCTTTCCGTCTATGGCCCGAGCCAGAGTCGGTAGGCTTGTCGTCCTTCGGCTCGTTGACGAAGGATTCCTTCTCTTTATCGTTGATCACGATACCCTTCCCCTTAGGATCCATCTCTTCGGGCGGTTAGTCCGTTTGTGAAGAGAACGGCTCCGATACCAATTGAGAGCACCTAGAGGGGGGGGTGAATAGGTGATCCTGTGAAACTTGAAAACTTAAGCCACAAAACTTGGTTAATCGTTAGCACAATAATTGCCAAGTGGCTAGAGAGGAGTCAAAACACAACAACCACAAGAAATCAATCACAGAGATGACACGGTGGTTATCCCGTGGTTCGGCCAAGACCAACGCTTGCCTACTCCATGTTGTGGCGTCCCAACGGACGAGGGTTGCAATCAACCCCTCTCAAGCGGTCCAAAGACCCACTTGAATACCACGGTGTTTTGCTTGCTTTTTCTCAATCCCGTTTGCGAGGAATCTCCACAACTTGGAGCCTCTCGCCCTTACACTTGAAATTCACAAAGAAGCACGGAGCAAGGGAGGGATTAGCAACGCACTCAAGACAAGAAATCACAGCAACACCACGCACACAAGTCGCAACGAGAGCTCACAACACAACTCAAAGAGTTCACTACTCAACTAGAGCTCTAATTGCTATCGCAAAGAATCAAAGGCGCGGAATTGATGTCTTGGTGCTTAGGAATGTTGTAGGAATGCTTGGTATGCTCCTCCATGCGCCTAGGGGTCGCTTTTATAGCCCCAAGGCAGCTAGGAGACGTTGAGAGCAATCTAGGAAGGTTGATCTTGCCTTCTGTCGACTGGTGCACCGGACAGTCCGGTGCACACCGGACATTGTCCGGTGCACACCGGACATTGTCCGGTGCCCGATTTCTTTCCTTAACTGACGCAGCCGACCGTTGGCAGACTTGGAGCCGTTGGCGCACCGGACATGTCCGGTGCACACCGGACAGTCCGGTGCCCCTTCTAGCCGTTGGCTTGGCCACGTGTCCCGCGCAGATCGCGCGGCCGACCGTTGGCCCGGCCGACCGTTGGCTCACCGGACAGTCCGATGCACACCGGACAGTCCGGTGAATTATAGTCGTACGTCGTCGGTGAATTCCCGAGAGCGGCCACTTCGCTCGAGCCAGCCTAGCGCACCGGACAGTCCGGTGTTCCCAGACTGAGCAGACTTTTGCTGAACAAAGCCATCTTATTTCCAATTCGATTTTTCCTGTTTCCAGCACTTAGACACAATACATTAGTTTCTAAAACAATGTACTAAGTCTGAGAAACATACCTTTATCCTTGATTTGTACTTTGTCCACCATTTTACACTTAGGCACTTGTGTTGGACACTAAATCACCAAAATACTTAGAAATGGCCCAAGGGCACATTTCCCTTTCAATTACTCGATTAGGGTTCGGGATGTGAGGAAGGGAAGAGGATGAGAAGAGATGAGGAGGAGAAGAAGAGGAGAGTATAGATGTCCAAACAAGCCGTCGCCGGTAGTCGTCACCAGTAGTCATCGACGGGAGGGGCGGGATTTCGCCGGCCGCCACCGCCAGACGCCAGTCCGCCACGCCGCCACGGAGAGGATCAGAGGAGGGGATTAGGTTTAGGGTTTGTGCCGACTAGCGAGTGAGCACGTGAGGGGGTCCGCGGGTCGCTGCTAGCGGTGCCGGCATGATTTTGTGGGCGTTGGGCGGCTGGCCAACAGGCCAACCCCGTGCCTGGCAATTTTTCGTGCCGGATCGGGCTGAGCACAGCGTGCCGGCCTTGGAGCCCAATCACGGCACGACCGCCGTGCCGGGCCGACCCGAGCACGGTGCGTAGCGGGCCGGGTCGGTACTGGGCTTCAATAGTGTCGGGTTTCGGATAAACGGGCTACCCAGCCCATATGGACATCTATATTGTCACAGCATTGCGTAGGTCAACATTTAAAAAACACACGTGCAACCACGCAAGCGTCAGAAAATTGAGAGATCCAATACAATGGCTAGGAGAAGATGGTGGTTTGCCTAACAATAGGATTTGTAGTCCAAGTCGATTGTTTAGCCAATTTGCATGACAGATTTTGGCCTTCACTTGCGCTCTTCTTTTATCAACTTCGCATTATTGCCCTCCTAGCGCCTGTTTTATCTTTAGAGCACCTTCAACAGCTCCTGGTATTTTTTACTGCCAATATTTCTATATTGGGCTTCTCTCAAAAGTCTAAAAGCTCAAAAAAATTATACTCAACTCCAATAACTGCTTAAAAATACCATAATGCAACCCATCTAGCTTAGTTAAGCTTTTCCTTAACTGCTGCACTGAGCAAATTTGTACAGCAGTACGAAACGAAATATGTACCGCAGCAGAAAAATAATGGAGCACAGCGCTTCTAGGCGCAGGAAATGAAAAAAAAACGCGGGCGTCTTCTAGGCACAGGAAATTAAAAAAACCACAGATAGGGCGTCAGTGGCTTTGGTTTTGGAGCACCAAATAAATTGAGGGCACAGGAGCTGTTGGACTAAGTATTTTCACCTTTACTCCTAAACTATTGTTTTGAGAGTATTAGGTGTGCAGCGGCGCAAAGTGGGAAAAAAAAGTGTGCAAATATGCAGTTGACGATCAAAGACAAGGCAGAACAGCAAATGGCCAAAGATTCATCATTAGGGCATTAGAATGCTGAAATTGCCCATCAGATTACACAACCTTAATAGCAGCCAAACCGGCAACCGTTTCATCCCATATCATTAGCAACCACCGGGCAAATTGTAAATCAACCAAGTCTGCTTGCACTCGATCTCGGTGGTTTACAGATAACTGGGAGATCAGACTAAATATATAAAATATAGGAACCAGGTGCGGAAGCTGTTTCCGAGTCACCATGGATGGACATGAGTTGCTGCCATCTTTAGAAGAATGTCCCTTCCGGAGGCTGAACTAGCTTGCGGTTCTGTGGCGATGTCATCTCTTTCTTGAGATGGGTTAGGATGTATTCCATTGAGTAATCACGCTGCCAGTTACCCAGAACGCTGAACTTCTTCGGGTCAACCTACATGACCTCAACCAAAATAGATATAGCAAAATCAGAGAAGGTATCCCAAATATCAAACCTGAAACTAGTATTCTGCACCAACCACAACCACAAAGACATGAAGAGGTTACCACTCCAGTTTCATGATTAACGCATGTTAAGTTTATTCTTGAATGAAATCGAACTGATGGTGGCTTCTCAGGGTAGTCCTTGTCGCAGAACAACTTCAGCTGGTAGATGCGACCCTCATGGACGGTCTTCAAGTAAGAAAAGAGATTAATACAACTCGACATAAACTGAAATAAGCAAAAGAAATGTAGGAAAGTACAGCTTCATCAGTCAAAGATTTCAAGTGTCATGTAAACAAACATGAGGCAAAATGCTGCACATTTGATTGTAGAAGTCATATGTATCTCGCAATACTCTGCTTGCATGCATTGCTGCCTTTGTCAATAGTTCTTTACCACCAAACGAGAACTAAGATAGGCAGCAACATTCAATGAACAACACTGACCAACACAGAAGGATGCTTTTCATACTTTACAGCAAAGCAAGAAACACCAGCAGTAGCTAATTACCAGCCAAAACTTCGGACGAAATTTTCTGTACTACTACAAAATTTCAAATGACATGTTTCACCAACACCAAGTACTTCTCAAATAATGCAAAACAACAGCAAAAATGTGGCTTCAAGATCTTGGAAAATTTGCACCAAGTTTTTTTTTATTACTCAGGCTCATTGTGAGAAAATGGAAAAAAAAATAACAGATTCAATAAAGAAACAATAATCTCACATTATGAGGGCCAATAATAGTGCCAGTCCATGATCGCATGTAGATGTCATCTGCGTCATCCATTCCATAGCTCACTGTCCCATCTCCAATGCCCTTCTCTCCACGTTCAAGCTCTTCTAGGAGCCTGAAGTTCCGAGGAACTGTGGCCAGTTTACAGATTAATCAAACCATAAGAAGTGATTCAATATATTGCTATTCTGATTGGTAATATAATATGCACTTGTTTCCACTGAAAAAACAGTTTGCTCTGTTGTTGAACAAACAATAAGCCAATACAGGCACTTAGGCTAGAACATAATTGCTGTGCTTGTCTGCTTGAACAAGAAAAAAAGACACAACAGGCTCACTGCCATTGCTCTATCGATGGAAAGAGTATAGTAGGACAGTTACTGGTTTCTTGTTGCATAGAGTTCCGCCAAGCAGAGAGTAACATGAGACAACAATTGAAGAATCATAAGCTTAAGAAACAAAACAAGAGGATATTTAGTATGAAGTACTCATAAACATGGCAACTTAGAATGATTCAACCAATTGAGCTAACATCCAATAGCAGGAGACTTGAGAGTTTGTAATGACTATATAAGCACACCCAGAAACAAAAGCAACAATCGAGGACCACAACAGTCTCAATGCAAGCTCTATCTTAAAAGGCTCAGATGTCCATTATATACTATGTGCAAGATGCATGGATTTTCCTTTATACGTGGTTGGGGCTTACCCTTACAGTCAGCCAAATAGGTAGATCCATGTCGCATGACTGTTCTAACAATAGAACAATCCTGGAGATGCAACGAATGTTCACGGTTCGACGCTCGAGAACAGGTGCAGTGAAGGGAGCATATGTGCAGAACAACGAACCAGAGCACGACTGGAATAGGTTTTGTGGCCAGTGCAGCATAAATCGTACGCATAAACCTTGGACAATACTCTGATGTGGAGATACCTAGTGCTATTACCCGCTTCATCAAAACCAGAGGGAAGCATGAGCATCAGCACCAGCACATACTCGGAAAGGATCCAACATGTGTCGTGTGCTACACCTCTCTTACCCCTCTCCAAATCAATTCCACACATGAACCGATTAATCCCACGGCAACCCTACCGCCGGCAGACGGGATCAACTAGTATCTATCGACAAGCGCGTCGCTGCCGCCTGATCAGACACTCGCAAACAGAAATTCCCCACACCCTATTACATCCCCAAGTGGCCAAGTGTGCATATTCCGTCCGTCCACGGAACAAGTGACACCAGATGCAGAAGAATTACTGCAACACCGTCTCCCGCTAAAAGATCTGGCGATCTGCTAGGCAAAAGAAAGATCGCGGGAAAAAATATAGTCGGGGCGGAAAAACGGAGGCGCGAGTAGGAAGAGGGATATTGCTCACCGACGACGCCGGATCCGGCGGCCGAGCTTCCCGGCGTCATAGCTGACCGGCCGACCGATCGAGGGGGCGGTAGAGGCCGAGAAAAGAGATGAGGTTGGGTTTGGGGTTTCCGTCGCGCGGCTTCGGCGAAGGAAGGGAAAGTTGCACGCCCACCTTTTTATATTTTTTTCTGTTCTTTGGCTGTTTCACTGCCAGTGGAAATTGGAATGGAATGGAATGGAATGCAATGCAATTTCTTTCAGGCGGCTAACCTCCATTTGATAGGAAATCAGCCGCTCGGAATGGACGTAACCTGTATAAGAATCAAAATCGTCGGCTTGCGCATCAGATTCCGAGGGAATTGTATTGCCGCCTACCGGAATCTTTGATTCTACTGCACCCTGCGTAAAAAAAATCGTAGTCCACTATAGTTTTTCCCTAAATTATTAAATTAAAGGTTAATCAATCTATATACAAAAGTGGATACTAAACAAATATATTAAATCAAACTAGTCGGTTGCTCGTGCGTTGCGACGGTTTACAACAATACTCACGTAAACTATTTATAAAAAAATTCAAAATTTTTTATTGATTGTCTCTGCTCTTTGTATAATATTTTTTTGATTTGGCTAACTGATGTTATTGTTTACTCCATGCAATATGTCTTGGTACAACACGGCTAATGAAGTGAGCGATTAGAAAAGGTTTCATAACGACTGACTGAATGAATAGAGATTATAAAATGACATAATTCCATCATACAGAGACCAAATAAAACAAAGTTTGTAAGCTCAAGTTTCTAAAATAAGTCCCATGAAGTCAAACTTATAAAAAAAGATAGATCAAAATATGGAGTGGTTGCTAAAGTCAGGCATCAATTAAAACCGGATGCACTCCATATAAATTATGTTATTTCGTAGTAATTACTAATGTTTAAAACCAACAAATAACCTTTCATTTTGCTATTAGTGTGACAAATCATTGTTGCTCCATCCAATTCAGCAACCTCAAACACCATGTAGTCCATTGCGCCAATGTGGTATCAGAAACGACCTAATATTTGCAAGAGCCAAAAACGTAGTACCATGCTTGGGTTGTAGCCTCGGCCCGTAGTGCTGGCCCGGCCCGACACGATTATTTTTTTTATTTTACAAAAAAAGTATATACCTATATACAATTTATATTCAATATTAAAACATCTTAACATGATGTTTTACTGGTTAGACAGCTTCACACAGTGTCTCCCATCCTTCTTCCATCAGAACATGGGTTCGAACCCCACCTCCAGCACTGTTTTTAACATTTTATGTTGATTTAATTAAATGGGTCGACGGGCTAACGGGCTGGCCCGACACAGTTAGCAGGTCGGCATGACGTGTCTGGGCCATAGTTGTGGCCCGCGTGCGTCTAGCCCATGTCGGACGCCGTTTGGCCATCTATAGACGTGCAGCGGATTAATTTGAAATAGCAGTGAGGGGTTATTTATAAAAAGATGACGCGTGACGACCGTTGAAACTGATGCTTCAAGTATAGTATAGATATAAAATGCGTTTTTATAAAAAATTATGTGAAGTCAATATTATTCTCTATTGTCGGTATTTCGAACCTCCGATCCGACAAATAAATTTGTATTTGCGCGCCCTAGGCTCCGGATGGTGTACTCGGTGGGCGCAATGTTTATACTGGTTTGTGTAGAACGTCACTACATCTAGTCTTCGACGGCTCACGCTACCGGCACCTTTTGATGTCCAATGCTCGTAGTAAGGGTTACAAGCGGGCAAGAGATGGAAGACGACCTCACAAGTCTCTATGTGTGGGTGCTGTGGTGGAACCACCTAGATTATTCTAGCTTAAGTGCCGAGTCACGCCTTGAAGTCAGCGACACACTTAAATCGGAATAACCTGTCGATCCCTCGAATCTAGTCCGATAAAGCCACTTACTAAGGATCGAGTACCATTAGCTCACGCGATGGTGAGACTCAGAGAAGACACAATAAACCTAAAACCACAAATTAAAGTACTTGAGTTATTACATAAATCGAAGTTTTGATAAAAGATAACATTGTTCTTAGTGTTGCAGCGGATGATAAGTAACATCGATAGCGAGGAATAGAGCAAGGCCTAGCCCACTACTCCTCCTGGTCCTCTCCTGCCGAGGTGACATCTCACTCAACCGTCCAACCCGGTGGCAGGGTGGCTGGCCAAGTTACACCATCAACCATGTCTTGCAGTGAACTTGTAAAAATGATGCCACAAGCAAGGCTGAGTATACTAATACTCAGCTAGACTTACCCGGTGTGAGGAGTCTACTCCTCTACCTCTAGACCGTGAAGCTGTTTGGATGAGTGGGTTTGGTTTGCCAAAAGCACTAGTTGAGTCTAAAACAAGTTTTAGTTTTCAAGTTCTATAATACTCTTTAACACTAGGTTTCCTCCTTTCTAAGCATACATGGTAATAATCATTTAGTGCAAACAACATATTATCTCAAGAAACCTCATTTCACTTCTTACTTGATGCAGTACAATGGGTCAAGCAGTCTCATTAGCTGCGAGAAGCAGACGATTTGAATCGAGTTTTAACCTTGCAAGGGAAACCTAAACACACAACATGTAGGGGCACTCCGTCCCCACACACATCAACCGTCCCCATCGAACCCCCATTCGCGGCCAGGGCTCACCGCGTTGGCATGCAATGCCCACTGACCCCGGCTGCCGTCGTGTAGTGGCTGCACTTGCACCCACCAAAGCTAGCCTGGGAGACCACATCTCAGGACAAGTGAAGGGGAAAGTCGGCGCCCGGCTTCACTCAGGTACTAGGCTTACCGGTTACCATATTCCCCGACATGTGTTTAGTATGTTCAAACGCTTGACTCAGGTAGGCTGTAGCCACACATTAATCCTTAAGTTCATTTCTGTCTCATAGGCAAGGCATCCACCCAGGATCCGTGCCCATAGATGTAACACCCCAGAGTCCACAAACACCCCGGAATGCTACTGAACTACACATCTGACATCCATATATAAAATTTCGGCAGCATCTCCTTTGAAAGATTGCATAAACGAGGGGCAACAGTGTATAAACATATATCATGACAAAAAACATACTAAGCATTATTAATATGCTAGCAAAGGAAAGTTAAACATAACAACATGAACTGAATTAACCAGTGCACACGACTAGAAAAAACAAACATCATTTGACATCGAGTTTCTAATTAAATCATGGCTGCAACTGGGCAGCGTTATTATAATAGTGAAGGTGGACGTGCTGCTACTTCCCTCATTCCCAACATGAATAAAATACCTGCATTGAGTAATGCAAGAGTGAGATGATACATCTCAGCAAGCAAATTATTTTGACGAGATATTTAAACCACAAATTGAATTAAACAACATTTTAAAGGAATCCCAATTGAGATCAGAAATACTTGTAGATATAGAACTCAATAGTCCCAATATAACCAATACCATCTCATTTCCTCGAACAACCACAATAGGTTGTATAACCCTTCCCTGCGTCAACAATACCTGCAGATATCACTTCAATGTATGCATAGGAATGCAATGTGTAGGTCATCTGCCCTCATACCTCTGAGAGTATAAAACCACATCATCTGCTAATATCACTTCAATGAATGCATATAAATGCAATGCATATGTCCTCTGCCTTCGTACCTTTAAGGGTATGAAGCCGCATCGTACCCCTCCTCGGGCAACGTACGATGCTAAGTTGTACCGGTACGGTCGGACCATAGGTCACGACCAAACTTCAGATGCAAATGAATAATGTAATGCATATGGCATGCTGCATTTATCAATATGCTTCACTTCCTTCAGATACAAAACAAACCTCAAATAATACTTCATCTGCCTTCAGATACAATACAAACCTCAAATAATACTTTATCTGCCTTCAGAGGTGTAAATTAATCTCATGGGTCATACTCGAACCATAATCATCATCAATATATGATTGAGCATCAGTATAATACAAGCAAGTAAAGCATCACCATAGAGTTCAATTATGAAAGAATTCCATAATTCTGAATATTAGAGCGTAGGCGATAAAAAAACAACAAGTCAAAACGGTAGCAACCACTGCTACATTCACTTGCCTTCATCGAAGAAGAAAGATGTACTAGGCATGATCCAGAGTGTAGCCACCTGCTAGCGCGCATAAAAATTAGTACAAATATTTCACAAACATTTGCTAACAATCAACAAATCGCTCATACACTTGAAACCAAATCCCGGTGGAAAGACTCCCACCCTGAACCACATGCCAAACAGCAGCAGCGCTGTTTGTTAATTTTGTATCTTTAAAATTATAACAGTGGTGATATTAAACAAATACTCTATGAGTGTCTACACAAAATATTCTATAACTTCGGTATTCAATGGATAATTAAATTCTGCCATCTATAAGTTCTAAAACATCTGATAAGATAAATGTCTGAATCTGTTTCAGACAACAGCATAGTTAACTTCAAAATTCAATATCTACCAAACTACTCAACCAAAAATTATGAAATTCTGGTGGAAGTAAGAACTTTTATCCCTCTACAAATGTCTCCATAGTTGGAACAGCCAATTTGGCTATTTACTATATGAAACCCACCAGTGAACAGACCCGCTCATTTTTGTCAGGCAAACAGAAACAACCACAGTAAAACAAACATAACTGGACTTTCATAATTCATATGAATGCGCTCTTTAACAATCTGGAAAGCTTATGAAATTGTCTACAACTTCTTTTACAATCCTAAAGTTTAATTCTGTTGATAAAATTGACTAAAGCTTAAGAGAACAGATTCTGTACAGAATTATGAGACTGAAAAACTGCTATAATCAAACTGCAATAACTTTCTGATCTGATATCCGATTGAGGTGTTCTTCACGGCCACAGAAAGATCTACAAATTATCTACGACTCATAGATAGACTTTTTATTTTTTTGAGGCCACTAAAACCACGGAAAACTGGCATGAACAGAAACTATTGAATCTGCCATTCTGCAGAAACTAATTTCGAGATTAAAATCTAATCTCTCATCCAATCTAACCAAAAAAACTAATTGCAGGGCCTAAAACTCATCCAAAACAAGGGAAAATATTCATCAAGTGGATAAAAGAGAGAGAGAGGAAAGGAAATCCAACCAATTCTTGGAGAGGAATGACGATGATGGGCGACGGTATGCCCTCATCTCCCCTCTCTTCTCTTCTTTTTTTCTTCCTCTCTTCTCTTGGGGCAAGGCACAAAAGGGTGACGGCTGCTAGGGGTGGGAGGACGTGGCTTCTAGGGTTAGGGAGGTATAAATAGAAGAAAACTTGCACAATCCTAATATCCAATGGCTCAGATCAACCGGCACTCAAAAAGACTCATCCGGACTCCAAACAAGGCAAACTAGTGATTGATCGGAATCATCTTGATGAGATCAATACATCTACGGCCTCCGATCATCCATAGGACATATCATATTTGGATTATAAAAATGGTTTATTTTTTAGGGTGTTACATTCTACCCCCCTTAAAAAGAATTCGTCCTCGAATTCGACCACTCCAAGCAAAACATCCAAGGTACCCCAAATAGCACCACCATTCAAAACATGAGTCCATTATTGGTATTAATCAACACAAGAACTTCTACCTCAGACTAATGGTCTAAGGAAGCTACACAACCTGACAACAAGCATGAAACAACCTGCAATGAAGCTCAAAGCAAGTCATAGATGCGATCAACACTATGATTTCACAACATCGAATTTGGATGCAGCCATACATCAGCATCAATGTCTTAAAACGACACTCTTTTATGAAGGGGTAATATGCACTAAGCACAACCCTTACCAACTTCAACAATTCATTTTAATTCAATGGTAAAACATCCACACCAGATGAATGTATATGAAGATCAAACACCTCACTTCACAGCACCACAAAACAAGTAGTTCTATTGAAACAAAACTCCTAATCTTCCTAAACCCCGTTCTTGCCATCATGAAAAGATAATCATGTAATCTAACATTCTTTGCACCCCACAAAAGGGAGAAAGTCTACAGAACTAATGGAGCAATAAAGCCGACAAGAAGCCCATAACATTCTGCGCGACACATTTCATCGAAGAAATGCCAAAAACTCCACAAAGAGCATTGATAGCACAACAACAACACAATACTTGCTTAACCAATGTCGCTATACTTCATCCAACAACTCAACTAAGAAAAATAACCAAACTAGTAAGGTTAACCTACAAATAATATAAGTCTTCATCTACTGTAGTTCAGAAACTTACATTTCATTCTATCATATGATGCACTCAAAGTACCAGATATACGAGGTCAATAATAACCCCGTAATCCTTCACACATTTGACAAACATCTCAAGTTGTTGTAAAAACCACATCATTTAGGAATAGGTGACTAACCACACACAACCAACTCTAGGCTAGGCAATGACTTCATTCAAACCAATAGATAGGTGGTCCAACAATGGCTCCACCAGCATGCATCGAGGAGAGAACCATCTGATCCTCAACGTATTAATACATAATCAATGGATCAAGAAAAACAGAGATTTATTCTACAACTAGCATGACTAACATGCAACCACTTTAAACCACCTCTAGGCTTTGTGGCTACTAAAACACACAATAGAAGAGAGACATGTAAGCCATTTTGGCTATGTAAAGACTTCCCCAAAATTCATATAAAAGTATCAATATTCATTTCTTTCAGATCTGGTTTTTCGACATAAACAATCATTCTTTGCAAAAATAGTTGGAACTATCCACCAACCACTCAACAACTTAAATTCAAATTGATGGTTACCTTGTAACCCAAAACACGCAATTCACACTCCTCTTAGGAACATCCACAATCAAGCATATATAACAATATTATTGCAATAAAACTCAACCACGAAAAACATGATGAAAACAACATAGGCATACTTGTATATCACAAGCATAATAACAACTTCGATCTTACCAAAGACCAGCGATATCAATCACATTAATAAAACAATATAAAGATTTAGAGATAAAACATATTAGGCATTAAGTCATAAACAACTTACCACATCACCGTAAAGGAATAGGGAGGGGTGAAATTATTGTCATCTGCACTTCAAAGACACTAATATATATCAAAGATATTTGAACCCATACCCTTCCTATATGTGCAAGTGTATCAAATTTATCTTCAAATTGCCAAGAATCTAAAGCCTATGCTTTGATACCAACTGTAACACCCCAGAGTCCACAAACACCCCGGAATGCTACTGAACTACACATTTGACATCCATATATAAAATTTCGGCAGCATCTCCTTTGAAAGATTGCATAAACGAGGGGCAACAGTGTATAAACATATATCATGACAAAAAACATACTAAGCATTATTAATATGCTAGCAAAGGAAAGTTAAACATAACAACATGAACTGAATTAACCAGTGCACACGACTAGAAAAAAACAAACATCATTTGACATCGAGTTTCTAATTAAATCATGGCTGCAACTGGGCAGCGTTATTATAATAGTGAAGGTGGACGTGCTGCTACTTCCCTCATTCCCAACATGAATAAAATACCTGCATTGAGTAATGCAAGAGTGAGATGATACATCTCAGCAAGCAAATTATTTTGATGAGATATTTAAACCACAAATTGAATTAAACAACATTTTAAAGGAATCCCAATTGAGATCAGAAATACTTGTAGATATAGAACTCAATAGTCCCAATATAACCAATACCATCTCATTTCCTCGAACAACCACAATAGGTTGTATAACCCTTCCCTGCGTCAACAATACCTGCAGATATCACTTCAATGTATGCATAGGAATGCAATGTGTAGGTCATCTGCCCTCATACCTCTGAGAGTATAAAACCACATCATCTGCTAATATCACTTCAATAAATGCATATAAATGCAATGCATATGTCCTCTGCCTTCATACCTCTAAGGGTATGAAGCCGCATCGTACCCCTCCTCGGGCAACGTACGATGCTAAGTTGTACCGGTACGGTCGGACCATAGGTCACGACCAAACTTCAGATGCAAATGAATAATGTAATGCATATGGCATGCTGCATTTATCAATATACTTCACTTCCTTCAGATACAAAACAAACCTCAAATAATACTTCATCTGCCTTCAGATACAATACAAACCTGAAATAATACTTTATCTGCCTTCAGAGGTGTAAATTAATCTCATGGGTCATACTCGAACCATAATCATCATCAATATATGATTGAGCATCAGTATAATACAAGCAAGTAAAGCATCACCATAGAGTTCAATTATGAAAGAATTCCATAATTCTGAATATTAGAGCGTAGGCGATAAAAAAAACAACAAGTCAAAACGGTAGCAACCACTGCTACATTCACTTGCCTTCATCGAAGAAGAAAGATGTACTAGGCATGATCCAGAGTTTAGCCACCTGCTAGCGGGCATAAAAATTAGTACAAATATTTCACAAACATTTGCTAACAATCAACAAATCGCTCATACACTTGAAACCAAATCCCGGTGGAAAGACTCTCACCCTGAACCACATGCCAAACAGCAGCATCGCTGTTTGTTAATTTTGTATCTTTAAAATTATAACAGTGGTGATATTAAACAAATACTCTATGAGTGTCTACACAAAATATTCTATAACTTCGGTATTCAATGGATAATTAAATTCTGTCATCTATAAGTTCTAAAACATTTGATAAGATAAATGTCTGAATCTGTTTCAGACAACAACATAGTTAACTTCAAAATTCAATATCTACCAAACTACTCAACCAAAAATTATGAAATTCTGGTGGCAGTAAGAACTTTTATCCCTCTACAAATGTCTCCATAGTTGGAACAACCAATTTGGCTATTTACTATATGAAACCCACCAGTGAACAGACCCGCTCATTTTTGTCAGGCAAACAGAAACAGCCACAGTAAAACAAACATAACTGGACTTTCATAATTCATATGAATGCGCTCTTTAACAATCTGGAAAGCTCATGAAATTGTCTACAACTTCTTTTACAATCCTAAAGTTTAATTCTGTTGATACAATTGACTAAAGCTTAAGAGAACAGATTCTGTACAGAATTATGAGACTGAAAAACTGCTATAATAAAACTGCAATAACTTTCTGATCTGATATCCGATTGAGGTGTTCTTCGCGGCCACGGAAAGATCTACAAATTATCTACGACTCATAGATAGACTTTTTATTTTTTTGAGGCCACTAAGACCACGGAAAACTGGCATGAACAGAAACTATTGAATCTGCCATTCTGCAGAAACTAATTTCGAGATTAAAATCTAATCTCCCATCCAATCTAACCAAAAAAAACTAATTGCAGGGCCTAAAACTCATCCAAAACAAGGGAAAATATTCATCAAGTGGATAAAAGAGAGAGAGGAAAGGAAATCCAACCAATTCTTGGAGAGGAATGACGATGATGGGCGACGGTATGCCCTCATCTCCCCTCTCTTCTCTTCTTTTTTTCTTCCTCTCTTCTCTTGGGGCAAGGCACAAAAGGGTGACGGCTGCTAGGGGTGGGAGGACGTGGCTTCTAGGGTTAGGGAGGTATAAATAGAAGAAAACTTCCACAATCCTAATATCCAATGGCTCAGATCAACCGGCACTCAAAAAGACTCATCCGGACTCCAAACAAGGCAAACTAGTGATTGATCGGAATCATCTTGATGAGATCAATACATCTACGGCCTCCGATCATCCATAGGACATATCATATTTGGATTATAAAAATGGTTTATTTTTTAGGGTGTTACAATAGACCATTATAGATCCCGTTATCAAGATGAGTACAATCAATTCCTGACCTCGCGCGAGTGCTTGAAAAATCACTCGACTTCTACCAAGATCCTCAACTAGCACAACAGCTACTAGACCTAGCATACTAGTATTCATCTCAAAAGGAATCCTGAGTTCATGGAACTAGGGTTTCAAACAATTCCTACACTTAAGTGCATGGTACAAACCTACAAAGATTAATTGAGGTAAAGTAACGGTTATGCATAAAACTGGGGCTTGCCTTCAAATGCGAGTGCGGCGGAAGGTCCCTCGACGACGGGCTCGGGAGCTGGTTCCCGGGCTTCTTCCTGTTGAGCCTCTTGCTCTTGGATCAATACGTACTCTCCGTCCGTGAGATTCCAATCGGCGGCGGTAGAGTTCCGGTGAAGTGGTCCTTGAAGTCGGGGAGGCTCTGACGAACACACCAGTAGTCGGATGACAGCCGGTGATGGTCGGAGTCGCCCGGTCTACGTTTCCTGGCAGTCAGATTTCGTCGGCGGTGGTGTTCTATCTATTCGGCATTGGCAGGGTTCGATTCCTTCGGCGGAAAAGCTTCTCGGGTGCTGGGGAGACGATTCCCCAAGGGAATTTGGCTGGGGATGGCTGTGGACGAGGGTCCACGCTCACCGGGGGAACCCTCCAGCGAGGGTGAATTCGGGTTTCTAGCGAGGTGGAGCTCTGGCTGGGGGTTCTAGAGACATTCAGGGAACTCAGATGGATAGGGTGGAGGATATGGTTGGGGTGGCACGTGTCTGGTTATGGTGGTTTACCGTGACCGAACCTTGGCAGCAATGGCGGCGATGGTGCTCCTGCTCTCAGTGAGTCTCCGGCGAGGAAGCGACCGAGCGACGAGGTGAAGGATGGGCGTGGGCTAGGGCGGCCTTTATAGGCACAAACGCACGCGCGACGCTGCGGTTCCCGGCCCAGTGTGTGGTGGGAGCTCGGCTCTGGTTGGCACGCGTGGAGCGGCCGCTGACAAGCTCTACCGCTCAGACCAAGGGTTGAACGGGTTGGCTGGTGGCGTTTTGTCACTTTCAAATGCCTATAGGTCGTGATTCCGGTTGAATTTGGGAAAAATCTCTTTGTGTGATCTTCTCCCCTCACTTCCCGCTGTCGAATGGTGTAGAACCCAAAGGGTTTCTGAAAGGGAAATAGGGTTTAACCTTTTCCTATAAATAATTTTGGTGGAATGCCCAACACAAATAATTGGACTAACTAGTTTGCTCTAGATTATATATTCTACAGGTGCTAAAGGTTCAACACAAACCAATAAAAAGATCAAGTTAGGGGTTCAAAAGAAAGGAGCAAGAGAAACCGAAGAGAACCCTGGTCTGGCGCACCGGACTGTCCGGTGCACTAGGGGCCGTACAGTCTGAACTCTTTACCTTCGGGTTTCTCAGGTGCTGCTCTGCTATAATTCACCGGACTGTCCGGTGTACCAGTAGAGCAACGAATATCCAGTGCAACGGTCGTCTGCAAAAGCATGAACAGTGCACGCAGAAGTCAGAGCAGGCGTCACAGGCGCACCGAACAGTGAACAGCACCTGTCCGGTGCCGCACCGGACTGTCCGGTGCAACATGAAGTCAGCGCTCCAACAGTCAGAATCTTCAGAACCCTAACGGTTGGGTGACGTGGCTGGCGCACCGGACAGTGTCCGGTGGAGCACCGGATTGTCTGGTGCGCCCATCGACAGACAGCCTCCCCAACGGCTATGTGGTGGTTGAGGGCTATAAATACCCCCCAACCACCACCACTCAAGGCATCCAAGTTTTTTAGACATCTCATTCAATACAAGAGCTAGTGCAATCAATATATGACACAATTCAAAAGAATCAAAGCCTCTCCAAGTCCAAAATCCACTCCAAACTCCTAGTGACTAGAGAGAGAGTTTTTACTCATGTTCTTTGAGCTCTTGTTCTTGGATCGCTTTCTTCTTCCTCATTCTTGTTCTCAAGACACTTGTAATCAAAGCAAGAGACACTAAGTTTGTAGTGGTCCTTGCGGGGTCTAAGTGACCCGTTTGATTAAGGAGAAAGCTCCCTCGATCTAGGTGACCGTTTGAGAGAGGGAAAGGGTTGAAAGAGACTCGGTCTTTGTGACCACCTCAACGGGGACTAGGTTCTTTGGAACCGAACCTCGGTAAAACAAATCACCGTGTCATCCACTTTATTTTCTTGGTTGATTTGTTTTCCTCTCTCTCTCTCCCGGACTTAACATTTTATTAACGCTAACCCCGACTTGTAGTGTGTTTAAAGTTGTAAATTTCAGTTTCTGCCTATCCACCCCCCTCTAGGCAACTTTCAATTGGTATCAGAGCCCGGTACTTCATTAGAGTCTAACCACTCAAAGTGATGTCGGGAGATCACGCCAAGAGGGAGATCATGACCGGCGGCGCAAGTACGCAAGCTCAGGAAGAACCCATTCGAGGGAGTCTGACCACAAGCATAAAGAGGAATCCGCTTCCTCCATCAAGTCACAACAGAGAGGTGACAAAAAGAAGAAGATGAAGAAAGTTGTCTACTACGAGACCGACTCTTCATCACCCTCCACCTCCGGCTCCGAATCAACGTCCGTCACTTCTAAGCACCATGAACGCAAGAAGTATAGTAAGATGCCCCTCCGCTATCCTCGCATTTCTAAATGCACTCCATTACTTTCCGTTCCCCTAGGCAAACCACCATTTTGTGATGGTGAGGATTATTGTATGTGGAGTGATGAAATGAGGCATCATCTAACCTCACTCCACAAAAGCATATGGGATATTGTTGAGTATGGAGCGTAGGTACCGAAGGTAGGGGACAAGGACTACGATTCGGATGAGGCCGACCAAATTCGGCACTTTAACTCCCAAGCCACAACTATACTCCTCGCCTCCTTATATCGAGAAAAGTATAATAAGGTGCAAGGGTTAAAGATGGCCAAAGAAATTTGGGACGTCCTCAAAACGGCGCACGAAGGGGACGAGGTGACCAAGATCACCAAACGGGAAACGATCAAGGGGGAGCTCGGTCGATTCGTCCTCAACCAAGGAGAGGAGCCACAAGCCATGTACAACTGGCTCAAGACCTTGGTGAATCAAGTGCGCAACCTCGAAAGCACAAAATGGGATGACCATGAAATGGTCAAGGTTATTCTTAGATCACTCGTATTTCGTAATCCTACTCAAGTTCAATAAATACGTGGTGATCCTAGATATAAGCTAATGTCTCCCGAGGAAGTGATAGGAAAGTTTGTGAGCTTTGAGTTGATGATCAAAGGCTCCAAACAAATCGTCGAGCAAGGCAGCACCTCCACACCCGAGGTGCAACCCGTCGCATTCAAAGCGATGGAGGAAAAGAAAGAAGAGTCTACATCAAGTAGGCTCCCCATCGACGCCTCCAAGCTCGACAATGAGGAGATGGCACTCATCATCAAGAGCTTCCGTCAAATCCTCAAGAAAAGGAGGGGGAAAGACTACAAACCCTGTTCCAAAAGGGTGTGCTACAAATGTGGTAAGCCCGGTCATTTTATCGCTAAATGACCTATGTCTAGTGATAGTGACAGGGACAACGACAAGAAAGGGAGGAAGAAGGAAAAGAAGAAGTACTACAAGAAGAAGGGCGACGATGCCCACGTGTGTTGGGAATGGGACTCCAACATGAGCTCCACCGACTCTTCCTTCGACGAGGATGCCGCAAACATCGCCGTCAACAAGGGACTTCTCTTCCCCAATGTTGGGCACAAGTGCCTCATGGCAAAGGACGGCAAAAGTGAGAAGGTAAAATCTAGAGCCTCCACTAAATACACGACATTTAGTGATGAGAGTAGCTCTAGTGAAAATGAGGATAATTTTCTTACCCTTTTTGCCAACCTTAACATGCAACAAAAAGAAAAATTAAATGAATTGATAGGTGCCATTCATGAGAAGGATGAACTCTTGGATAGCCAAGAGGAATTCCTTATTAAGGAAAACAAAAAGCATGTTAAAGTGAAAAATGCTTATGCTCAGGAAATAGAAAAATGTGAAAACTTGACTAGAGAGCTTAGCATTTGCCATGGCACCATTTCCAACCTTAGAACTGAGAACACTAGTTTAATTGCTAAGGTTGAGAAATCAAATGTTTGCCATGATTCAATTGACAATCTTAGAAATGAAAATGCTAGTTTAATTGCTAAGATTGATAAATTGAATGAATCAATTTCTAGTCTTAGGGAAGAAAATGCTAGATAATTTCTAAGGCTAAAGACTTAAATGTTTGTAATGATGCTATTTCCAGTCTTAGAAATGAGAACTATTTTACATGCTAAGATTGATGAATTAAATGCTTGCAAACCATCTACATCTACTGTTGATCATGTTTTTATTTGCACTAGATGTAGAGATGTTAATGTAGATGCTATAAATGATCACCTTGCTTTGATTAAACAACAAAATGATCACATAGCTATATTAACTGCTAAAATCAATGAGCATGAAATAGAAAATGAAAAATTTAAATTTGCTAGAAGCATGCTCAATAGTGGGAGACGCCCTGGCATTAAGGATGGCATTGGTTTCCAATGGGGAAGCAATGTCAAAATTAATGCCCCTAAAAGATTGTCCAATTTTGTTAAGGGCAAGGCTCCCATGGCTCAGGATAACGAGGGTTACATTTTATATCCTGCTGATTATCCTGAGCATAAGATTAGGAGAATTCATGCTAGGAAGTCTCATTTTGTTTCTCATCATGCTTTTATGTATAAGAATGAGGCTTCTAGCTCTAGGCAATCAACCCATGTTAAATTGCCTAAAAAGAAAACTCCTACTGCATCAAATGAGCCTAATGTTTCATTTAAAACTTTTGATGCATCATATGTGCTTACTAACAAATCAGGCAAAGTAGTTGCCAAATATGTTGGGGGCAAACACAAGGGATCAAATACTTGTGTTTGGGTACCCAAGGTGCTTGTTTCTAATGTGAAAGGACCCAAGACCATTTGGGTACCTAAGAACAGGCCTAAAACTGTTTTGCAGGTTTATGCATCCGGGGGCTCAAGTTGGATTATTGATAGCGGATGCATAAACTACATGACAGGGGAGAAAAGAATGTTCTCCTCCTACGAGAAAAACGATGATCCCCAAAGAGCTATCACATTCAGGGATGGAAATCAAGGTTTGGTCAAAGGACTTGGTAAAATTGCTATATCACCTGACCATTCCATTTCCAATGTTTTTCTTGTAGATTCTTTATATTACAATTTGCTTTATGTATCTCAATTATGCAAAATGGGTTACAACTGTCTTTTTACGGATATAGGTGTTACTGTCTTTAGAAGAAGTGATGATTTAGTAGCATTTAAGGGAGTATTAGAGGGTCAGCTATACTTAGTTGATTTTAATAGAGCTGAACTCGATACTTGTTTAATTGATAAGACTAATATGGGTTGGCTCTGGCAACGCCGACTAGCCCATGTTGGGATGAAGAATCTTCACAAGCTTCTAAAGGGAGAACACATTTTGGGACTAACCAATGTTCATTTTGAGAAAGACAGGGTTTGTAGCGCATGTCAAGCAGGAAAGCAAGTTGGTACCCACCATCCACACAAGAACATCATGACGACTTACAGGCCGCTTGAGCTACTCCACATGGATTTATTCGTCCCGATTGCTTACATAAGCATCGGCAGGAGTAAGTACTCTCTAGTTATTGTGGATGGCTATTCTCGCCTCACTTGGGTATTCTTTTTGCAGGAAAAATCACAAACCCAAGAGACTTTAAAAGGATTCTTGAGACGGGCACAAAATGAGTTCGAATTAAGAATCAAGAAGATAAGAAGCGATAATGGGACGGAGTTCAAGAACTCTCAAATTGAAGGCTTTCTTAAGGAGGAGGGCATCAAGCATGAGTTCTCTTCTCCCTACACACCTCAACAAAATGGTGTAGTGGAGAGGAAGAATAGAACTCTATTAGACATGGCAAGGACCATGCTTGATGAGTACAACACACCGAACCGGTTTTGGGCAGAAGCAATCAACACTGCTTGCTACTCCATCAACCGGCTCTACCTTCACCGAATCCTCAAGAAGACATCTTATGAACTCCTCACCGGTAAAAAGCCCAATGTTTCATATTCTAGAGTCTTTGGTAGCAAATGTTTTATTCTTGTTAAAAGAGGTAGAAAATCTAAATTTGCTCCTAAGGCTGTAGAAGGCTTTTTACTAGGATATGACTCAAACACAAGGGCATATAGAGTCTTCAACAAATCCACTGGATTAGTTGATGTTTCTTGTGACATTGTGTTTGATGAGACTAATGGCTCTCAAGTAGAGCAAGTTGATTTTGATGAACTAGATGATGAAGAGGCTCCATGCGTCACACTAAGGAACATGTCCATTGGGGATGTGTGTCCTAAGGAATCCGAAGAGCCTACTCATGCACAAGATCAACCGTCATCTTCCATGCAGGCATCTCCACCAACCCAAGATGAGGATCAAGCTCAAGATGATGAAAATGAAGATCAAGAGGATGAGCCACCTCAAGAGGAGGACAATGATCAAGGGGGAGATAACAATGATCAAGACAAGGAAGATGATCAAGAAATTCAGGGTCAAAGACCGTCACACCCGAGTCCACCAAGCGATTCAAAGAGATCACCCCGTGAACTCCATCCTCGACGATATTCATAAGGGGGTAACCACTCAATCTCGAGTCGCTCATTTTTGTGAACATTACTCTTTTGTGTCCTCTATTGAGCCATATAGGGTGGAGGATACATTAAGAGATTCAGATTGGGTGTTGGCAATGCAAGAGGAGCTCAACAACTTCACGAGGAATGATGTATGGCATTTAGTTCCACGTCCTAATCAAAATGTTGTAGGTACCAAGTGGGTATTCCGCAACAAGCAAGATGAGCATGGTGTGGTGACAAGGAACAAAGCTCGACTTTTGGCCAAAGGATATTCACAAGTTGAAGGTTTGGATTTCGGTGAAACCTATGCACCCGTAGGTAGGCTTGAGTCAATTCTTATATTACTTGCCTATGCTACTTACCATGGCTTCAAGCTTTATCAAATGGACATGAAAAGTGCCTTCCTCAATGGACCAATCAAGGAAGAAGTCTATGTTGAGCAACCTCCCGACATTGAAGATAGTGAGTACCCTGACCATGTTTATAAACTCTCGAAGGCGCTTTATGGGCTCAAGAAAGCCCCAAGAGCATGGTATGAATGCCTAAGAGATTTCCTTATCACTAATGGCTTCAAAGTCGGTAAAGCTGATCCTACTCTCTTTACTAAAACTATTGCAAAAGATTTGTTTGTATGCCAAATTTATGTTGATGATATCATATTTGGGTCTACTAACAAATCTACATGCGAAGAGTTTAGTAGGATCATGATTCAAAAATTCGAGATGTCTATGGTGGGGGAGTTGAAGTATTTTCTAGGATTTCAAGTCAAGCAACTCCAAGAGGGCACCTTCATCAGCCAAACAAAGTACATTCAAGACATTCTTAACAAGTTTGGAATGAAGGATGCCAAGCCCATCAGGACACCCATGGCAATTAATGGGCATCTCGACCTCGATACGGGAGATCAAAAGATTGAAAGGGAAATGGAGTCTTCGGTGAAGACAAGGCTTCCACTCCACTCTATCGGTATCATTTATCCTTCGCCGTCACTCCACACCACTCTCCACTTTGGTATAATCTTCACTCATATTCATTTGTACCATTGGGGAGAAAGTAAAGAGGGCTCATAAAGTCTCCGTTTTTGGCAATTAATGCCAAAGGGGGAGAGAGTATTAGCCCAAAGCAAAAGGACTGCACCACCACCAATTTCAACCGTTTTCAAAATACAGTTTTCAATTGGTATCTTTCAAATTGGTATTCCTCTAGAAATTATATCTCAATTGGTATCTATATTTCAAATTGATATATATCTCAAAACCCTCTTGAAAGCTAAGAGGAGAATTTCATTCAGGGGGAGTTTTGTTTAGTCAAAGGAAGAGCATTTGAAACAGGGGGAGAAATTTCAAATCTTGAAAATGCTTCTGACAATCTTATTCATATACCTTTGACTATTTGCAAAGGACTTCGAAAAGATTTTCTAAAAGAATTTGCAAAAACAAAACAGGTGGTGCAAGCATGGTCCAAAATGATAAAGAAAACCAACCATGCATATCTAATAGAAGTATAAATTGGTTTAATTCCAAGCAACCTTTGCACTTACCTTATACAAACTAGTTCAATTCTGCAATTATATATTTGCTTTGGTTTGTGTTGGCATCAATCACCAAAAAGGGGGAGATTGAAAGGGAAATATGGTTTAACCTTTTCCTATAAATAATTTTGGTGGTTGAATGCCCAACACAAATAATTGGACTAACTAGTTTGCTCTAGATTATATATTCTACAGGTGCTAAAGGTTCAACACAAACCAATAAATAGATCAAGTTAGGCGTTCAAAAGAAAGGAGCAAGAGAAACCGAAGAGAACCATGGTCTAGCACACCGGACTGTCCGGTGTGCCACCGGAAAGTGTCCGGTGCACCAGGGGCCGTACAGTCTGAACTCTTTACCTTCGGGTTTCTCAGGCGCCGCTCCGCTATAATTCACCGGACCGTCCGGTGTGCCACCGGACCGTCCGGTGTGCCACCGGACTGTCCGGTGTACCAGCGGAGCAACAACTATCCAGCGCAACGGTCGTCTTCAAAAGCGTGAACAGTGCGTGAACAGTACACGCAGAAGTCAGAGCAGGCGTCTGAGGCGCACCAGACATTGAACAACACATGTCCGGTGCCACAATGGACTGTCCGGTGCAACATGAAGGCAGCGCTCCAACAGTTAGAATATTCAGAACCCTAACAGTTGGGTGACGTGGCTGGCGCACCGGACTGTCCGGTGCGCCCATCGACAGACAGCCTCCCCAACGGCTATGTGGTGGTTGAGGGCTATAAATACCCCCCAACCACCACCACTCAAGGCATCCAAGTTTTTCAGACATCTCATTCAATACAAGAGCTAGTGCAATCAATACAAGACACAATTCAAAAGAATCAAAGCCTCTCCAAGTCCAAAATCCACTCCAAACTCCTAGTGACTACACAGAGAGTTTTTACTCGTGTTCTTTGAGCTCTTGTTCTTGGATCGCTTTCTTCTTCCTCATTCTTGTTCTCAATACACGTGTAATCAAAGCAAGAGACACTAAGTTTGTAGTGCTCCTTGCGGGGTCTAAGTGACCCGTTTGATTAAGGAGAAAGCTCACTCGGTCTAGGTGACCGTTTGAGAGAGGGAAAGGGTTGAAAGAGACCCGGTCTTTGTGACCACCTCAACGGGGACTAGTTCTTTGGAACCGAACGTCGGTAAAACAAATCACCGTGTCATCCGCTTTATTTTCTTGGTTGGTTTGTTTTCCTCTCTCTCCCGGACTTAACATTTTATTAACGCTAACCCTGGCTTGTAGTGTGTTTAAAGTTATAAATTTCAGTTTCTGCCTATCCACCCCCCTCTAGGCGACTTTTAGTTTCGTGTCAAGGACTCCAAGTTATCTCTAGTCCAAGTTTGGTTTGTTAGAGAGGGTACAACCGAGGCAAACTCGTGTTTTGTCTTGTCCAGGTGTGGAGTCCCAATGCCATATTCTGACAGGGGTTAAGTTAGTTAATTTGACACAACTTTGTCAATTGGAGTGATTGGATTTGAGGTTGTTTTCGTGAAGAACACGGGGAAGCTCTAACTCAGGTCTAAATTTTTAGAAAAATAGTGTGCTGAACTTGTTCTTTGTTTCTCTCCTTTTTGTGGTATGTTTAGGGAAACTTCAACCATTATTTTTTGTGATGATTTATAGTCTAACTTGTAGGAAACAACTTGGTGTATTACCTTATTAACTCACTGGTCCATGTCCTGATAGTAGGGTTCATTTAGTTTCCTTATCTGATTTTCTTTCGCTCAAGGTATGGCATTTTAGGGTTTTTGGGTCACCTTACCTTTCTACTGATCATAAGAAGATTTGTTTGGTGACGACTCATGATAACTTGGTATTTACTTAAGGTCTTAGTTCCTGAGCATGGCTTCACTTATTGTAGTCTTACCCTACTTGTGAGGGTAAAGCTAGTGAAGGTGCCAAGCAGAACCCTAGTAACACTTGGGGTGTTACAGTGCACCTAAGACTATGAGACTAGGGTCCTAAAATAAGCCTTGGCTCCGGCCTCTAAGCCTTCTGGTCTCATCGAGCATACATTGCCTATGTTGGTCATTCCTCTTCTGGTGTCCCCCTTTCATCTCATGACTGACCTACTCCTTTTATAGGCCAAGGTGGGGGTTGGCCGTCGGTAGCTTCCTCGAGAAGGAGCTACTATGTCGCGGTAAAACCAATTGTTTTACCTCGGTGAAGACGCGTTGTTTGTATGCGTGTTGGTCACTCGGTTGTCTTGGCTCATACTCATTATTATGGACAACATGGGTCTTGACGCCATCATTACCGCTTCTATGCCACGCCAACCCCTAGTCTTGATAGCCTGGGTCTCGGCGTGGCTCATCGTGTTGTAGGCCATGTAGATGGCTTGCACACTCAGGCCTAGTCTTAATAGGTCATGAGTGCACCGCAGGTCAAGGGGCTCGTAGGTCATGAGTGCGTCGTAGGACTAGTGGTTCGTAGGTCATGAGTGAGAGGCAAACTAGCTCTCCTACTATGACTCAGTGCCAAACATAGTTAATGTGACCGGTCACTTATGGTGGGTCAGTCTTGGGGCAGACGAGGAATCCACTCGAGTGGCTTCCCCTTAGTTCGCCCAGCGTCCCTTCTCTAGCTCCGCCTCGCCTGGCCTCGAGGTTTATTTGGGGGGTGCAGGGCAGACGGTTCCCTTACGGTCCTACTGATCGATGGGCCCCGAGAGTCCGGAGACCTTTCCCTGATGCCCTCTCAGATCGGTGGGCCTTAGAGGCCTAGGGATCTTTTCCCCGATAGTAGCCCCTGAGGGGAAAGTGTCTAACCTTAGGGACTTTCCTCAGGTCGGACGACGTTTGCCCTGTCGTTCTTTAATTGTCATGCTTTGGGGCGTATCGGACCCGAGCCTAGAGGATTGGTAGGACTCGTAAGACTCGTCATTGGCCTTCCGAGGGCCAGTCGGTCGCTATAAGTAGAGGGTCCCTACACTTTCTTCTATCTACTTCGTCCGATGTCTTTTTGGTCCTGTTTGTTTCAGCATTTTTTTAGCTTCTGGCCACCAAAAGCTGTTGCAGGCTGCCAAACAACTAGCTTTTCAACCCGCTCCTATGAAAATCACTTTAGTGAAAACTTTCCAAAATCAACATGAACATATAATCGGCCGAGTCGTTGCAATAGTAGGAAACCGTCACTTTATACATCCTAAACCCTATGAGCTCTTATATCCTCCTCCACATGTAATCTTCACGATACTTAGATTCTCTCAACAGCCAGATTCTCCCCACAGCTAGATTCTCAGAAAAGCTCCTCAAAAAAGCTGACCCAAACAGGCCCTTTGTGTTCCACGAAACAGCACCCTATCGGAAGGCTGCTCTGCCTGAGCCCTTTGGGGATCCTCGGCTCTTCATGGAACACAGCAAGTGCCCTACCTCAGAGTGTTCTCATCAAGGCTAGCCCAAAAGTCGTCCAACCCATGAAGGGTAGGCGGTTTCCTGGGTGCTTCCATAATCTTTTTCGTTGCCTCTCCGGGGATGGATGGTGTTTTCCTGTGTCATTTTCTGATCGGCATGCTTCAGAGCGCATCAGGTCCGTCACCCATTGTATTAATGCAAACTTCTGTGGTTTTACACATTAGGCGTTGAACCATCGCCTCATCCCTATGCATGGCATCGGCAGTCGTGCCTCTCTGCAGTGCCTAGAGTCTCTTTATAAATTGCTCTTCCTGGGTGGCCTTGTCGTACCTTGCTCTGTCCTTTCTATCAAAAGTAAGGCGGTCTCCTCTCAACTCCTCGGGATCTAGGAAAACATCCAGTGGGGGGCCGTCCCTCGGTGCTAAGACCTCTTATGCAACAGATGATTGATTTCAAATATGGTTCTTCCTTTTTCGTCGCGGGGTCCTCATGATCCTGATTCTACCTTTCACTTTTCATGCCTTGAGTAGCCAGGTGATCTCGATGAGCCAAAGGAAAGATTTTGAGATGTCTTTTTGCCAAGGTGGGGTTCCCATTCTCTTGACGCAGACCCCATTAGATCTTTGGGAGAGTTTGGCCACCAGCCATACCTGTCTTGAGGCTGCTGATGGTGAGGTGGTCAGTCTTCGTGCCCACTTGGAGGAGGCAGACCGTCGTGGTGCAGGTTAGTGACATCTTTTCCTCTTATTGAGATTTCTCTTAGTTATTCTGACTGTCCCTCCTTTTCTATGTTTTACCCAGAGCTAGAGTTGGAGGTGTCGGGTCTCCAAGAGGGTGCAGATAGGGTCGTTGCCCTTGTTCATGCCCAAGGTGCCGACCGAGAAGAGCGTCTTCTCGATGCCTCGAACTGGGTTCTTCAAGCTGTTCATCGTGGTGCCCATCGCGGTGCTGCCGATGCTCTAGCTTTCGTCTAGTTCTAGTCAGGCTTCGAGCTTTGCGGTGTTGGTGACCTGTCAGAGGACATTGCTGGCGGTGCTCTAGAGGTTGTGAAGGATGACTTCAGCGTTGTCACGCGATGTCGTGGTCGACCTCCTTCTGCTGGAGGATGTCATGAATGGTTCCCCTTAGCTAGGGCGTGATCACATGTCGTTGTGATCGTGGGATTGCTCGGACATGTCCTCGGTCTTGAGCCCTGTAATGCCCAAGTGCCTTTTGTCACTTATTTTGGCTGCATAGCGGGGGAACCCCCCCTTTCCTTTCTCCACCCTTTTCTTCCTCCTAACACACTCGCGACCGGCATGGAAGCGATTTTTGCCGTTTGCATTTTGGTGCCGTATTTGTCATTTTGGCAATCTTCCAACCACGCTTTATTTTGTGACGTTGAGGGCGATCCACGAGTTTTAACGTGCACGCTTTTGAGCTTTGACTCTAGCGGTGTTGGGGTGAATATACTGGGTTGTGCTTGCCCGTGTGCCTTTGAAAGGGATGCGAACGTTGTACCGGAAGGGAGCGGAGACTGGTTGTAGTGTTGCCAGGCCATGTTTCTACATAGGGTTCATCATGTTGTTGTCTACACGGGGCACTGAAAGGGAAATTTGCCTTTAGGCCATTTCTATTATGTTTTGCTGATTAGATGCTCAACGCATATTGTTTTGTCTAAATATGAGCTAAGGCTTAAAGAGATACAAATGGAAAAGCAAGGTATGATTCTAGCCTTAGTAAATTGTTTTTGGTACTAACATTATTCTACTAAGTGCTAGGAATCTTGTCAAAGTGAGAGAAATTGAATTGGAGAAAGTTTGGCTAAGGCGAGCCAGACTTGCACTAGCTTGTGGTGCAACCGACTGTCCGGTGTGCACTGGACAGTGTCTAGATTCCAGGCTGGCGCCCCATCGAACAGGCCGCTCTCGGGAAAATGTTGAGGGTACAGTGGCTATAATTCACCGGACTGTCTGGTGTGCATCGAACTGTCTGGTGTGCTAGCCGCGCGCCCAGCCAACGGTCGATCGCGCGATTAGCGGGAGACACGTGGCCCAGCCAACAGTTAGAAGGTCACACCGAACTGTCCGGTGTGCCATGAGACCAGTGGCTGGCAATGGTCGGCTTCACCAGAAAAGGACGGGAATCACGCAATGTTCACTGTCCGGTGGTGCACCGGACTATCTGCTGTGCCCACGGACAGAAGGCAACCAGAGCCTTACAAATGGAGCTCCAATGGCTCCTAGCTGCCTTGGGGCTATAAAAGGGACCCCTAGGCACATGGAGCACTGCACCAAGTAGTCATTGAACATCCAATAACATCGAGACATCAAATTCGCGCCTTTGCTTTAGTAGATTGAGATTTGTGCACTTGTTTTGAGCTGTAACTCAGTTGTGCTGTCTTTGTGCTCTTCTCTCTCGTTTTGTGTGCATGAGTCGCTGCAAGTTTGTCTCGTGTGTGTGGTTCTATTCCCTCCCATACTCTTGTGGTTTAATTGTGATTAAATGTGTAAGGTTGGGAGACTCCAAATTGTGGAGATTCCTCACAAAGGGAAAACTTGAGATAAGGAAGAAAACTGTGGTACTCAAGTTTGATCTTTGGATCACTTGAGAGGGATTGAGTGCAATCCTTGACTGAAGGAGGTCATCACAACGTGGAGTTAGGCATTGGCCGAACCACGAGATAAAATCACCATGTCACTTGTGCATCTTTCTATTGTGATTGTTTTCTTTCATAGAGTTCTCACTTATTCACTTGCGCTATTGCTCCTAAGTTCAATACATATCCTAAAGGAACAACCAAGTGGAGAGTTCTCTTCTCTCTATTTGTATCACCTTGGTTTTAATCCTACTCACATTTATTATAAACCAAGTTTGTGTTGTTTAGACTTGATTTTTACAATATCACCTATTCACCCCCCCTCTATGTGCTCTCAATTGGTATCGGAGCCGTACTCTTCATTCATGGACTAACCACCCAAAGAGATGGATCCTAAAGGTAAGGGGATGGTGATCAACGACAAAGAGAAGGAGACTCTCTATGTTGATGAGCCAAAAGGTGACAAGCCCACGGACTCAGGCTCAAACAACAAGAAAGATGGGAAAAAGAAGAGGCACATCATGAAGATCATCTACTACGACAACGACGCCTCCTCCTCTTCACCAAGGTATAACGGCGACGAAGACTCTTCGTCGAAAAAGAAAACAGTATCAAAACTATTCTTTTGATTATTCTCGTATGCCTTACAATTCGAATGCACATTTATTGTTTATTCCATTTGGAAAACCCCCTCACTTTGATGGAGATGATTATTCTTTCTGGAGTCATAAAATGTGTAGTCATTTATTCTCTCTCAATCCTAGTATTTAGGAGATAGTGGAAAATGGAATGCATTTCGATAGTAGTGATAATCCCATCTTTATTAATGAGCAAATACATAAAAATGCCCAAGCTACTACTGTTTTGTTAGCATCTCTATGCAGGGATGAACACAACAAAGTCACCGGCTAGGACAATGCCAAGCAAATATGGGATACCCTCAAAATCTCTCACGAGGGATGAATACAACTAGTGGAAGGTGAGATTAGGAGATTCGCCATAAAAAGGGGAGAGGAGCCAACCGAAATGTACAATAGGCTTAAGACCTTGGTGAACAAGATCCAGAGTTATGGGAGTACAAGATGGATGGACCATGACGTCGTTTGACTCATGCTAAGGTCATTTACTTTTAATGATCCTCATCTTGTAAACCTTATTCGTGATAATCCTAGGTACACCAAGATGGCGCCTGAGGAAATTCTCGGAAAATTCGTAAGCGGGCGCATGATGGTAAAAGAGGCTAGGTACGTTGATGACATCGCCAACGGACCACTCCCACTCAACAAGCCACAGCCCATTGCCCTCAAGGCAATAAGAAGCAAGGGGGCACTACCTAACAGAGTGGCACAAATAGAGGTTACTGGGCTCAACGAGGAGGAAATGGCGCTATTAATCAAGTGCTTCAAGACTGCTTTGAAGGAACACAAGGAGTATCCCAACAAGAATAAATCCAGGGGAAAGTGCTCCTGCTTCAAATGTGGTAAGTCTGGTCATTTTATAGCACAATGTTCCGATAATGACAATGACCAGGCACAAGAAAATAAAGGGAAGAATGAGAGGAAGAAAAACTACAGAGGATAAGGGTGAGGCACACATTGGCAAGGAATGGGACTCCGACTGTTCTTCATCTGAATCCGACGATGAAGGACTAGCTGCTTCAGCCTTCGACAAGTCCTTCCTCTTCCCCAACGAACATCACATGTGCCTCATGGCTAAGGAGAAGAAGGTACGTACATGAGATACCCCAAAGTACACTTCTTCTAATGATGAGGAATCCATTGATGATGTAGATTATAGTGATCTATTTAAAGGTTTAGACACAACTAAAGTTGATAAAAATCAATGAATTAATTGATGCTCTTAATGAGAAAGATAGGTTGCTAGAAAAAAAAGTAGACATTTTTTACGAAGAACATGGTAAGCTTGTTAATGCTTAAAAAATCTCTTGCTTTAGAAGTTAAGAGAAATAAAATTCTTTCTTCTGAATTATCTTCTTACAATGAATCTATGTCTAGCCTTAAGAGTGTAAATGTTGATTTAAATGCTAAGCTATAAAAAGTGAATGTTACTAGTTCTTCTATGGAGCATGTGTCCATTTGTAATAGGTGTAAAGATTTTGATATTGATGCTTGCAATGCTCATGCTTCCATGATTCTTAAGTTGAACAATGATATTGCAAGTCTTAATGCTCAACTTAAGACTTGCAAGAATGAAAATGATAAAATAAAATTTGCTTGGGATGCCTACACCATTGGTATACATCCCTCCATTAAGGATGGACTTGGTTTCCAAAAGGGAATCAAGAACTTAACAAGCCAAAGGACTTCCAATCTCATCAAGGAGAAAGAGAAGGCTCCTATGGCTAGTAGCTCTCATTTTTCTCATGATAGAAAGAATCATGCTTATTTGTATCCTCATGTTAAGAATGCTTCTAGTATTATTCATCATAATCATGTTGTTTTTCCTACTCGTCATAATGCCACTTTTGATTCACATGCCATGTTTGCATCATCTAGCTCTTCGTAAGCTCATGGTACGAATAGACCTAGGCGCCATGTTCATCATGTTGCTTCACATGTGCCTAGGAATACATCAAATGGACCAACTATGCTTTATCAAACTTATGATGCTTCATTTGTACTTATGTGTAAAAATGATAAAGTAGTTGCTAGAAATTTGGCGCCTAAGTGCAAGAGAGACAAAACTTGCATCTGGGGTCCAAAGTCTCATGTGACTAACCTTATAGGACCCAACAAGAGTTGGGCACCTAAAACCCAAGCTTAAATCATCTTGCAGGTTTATGCATCCAGGGGCACAAGCTAGATTATTGATAGCGGATGCACAAACCATATGACGGGGGAGAAGAAAATATCCACCTCCTACGTCAAGAACAAGGATTCCCAAGACACAATCATCTTTGGAGATGGGAATCATGGCAAGGTCAAAGGTTTGGGAAAAATAGCCATCACTACCGAGCATTCAATTTCCAATGTGTTCTTAGTAAAATCGCTTGGTTACAATTTACTTTCTGCAAGTCAATTATATCATATGGGATATAATTGTTTATTTACAAATATTGATGTATCTGTCTTTAGAAGAAGTGATGGTTCATTAGCTTTTAAAGGTGTATTAGACGACAAGCTTTATTTAGTAGATTTCACTAAAGAAAATGTCGATCTAGATGCATGTTTAATAGCTAAGACTAATATGGGCTGGCTCTGGCACCGCCGTCTAGCACATGTTGGAATGAAGAATCTTCATAAGCTTCTAAAGGGAGAACATGTGTTAGGACTAACCGATGTCTGTTTTGAGAAAGATAGACCTTGTGCAACGTGCCAAGCAGGGAAGCAAGTGGGAACTAATCATCCAGGCAAAAATGTGATGACAGCGTTAAGACCACTGGAACTCCTCCACATGGATCTCTTCGGGCCCATTGCTTATATTAGCATCGGAGGAAGTATGGTCTTGTTATTGTTGATGATTTTCCCGCTTCAATTGAGTATTCTTTGTGCAGGATAAATCAGAAACCCAAGGTACTCTAAAGCGTTTCCTAAGAAGAGCTCAAAATGAGTTTGAGCTCAAGGTAAAGAAGATCAGGAGCGACAATGGATTTGAATTTAAAAATCTTCAAGTAGAAGAGTTTCTTGAGGAAGAAGGCATCAAGCATGAGTTCTCCGCTCCCTACACACCACAACAAAATGGTGTAGTAGAGATAAAGAGCAGGACGCTCATTGACATGGCGAGGACAATGCTTGGGGAATACAAGACGCCTGAGCGGTTTTGGTCGGAAGCTGTAAATACAGCTTGCCACACCATAAACTAGCTCTATCTTCATCTCCTTCTCAAGAAGACATCTTATGAGCTCCTAACTTGTAACAAACCCAATGTTTTGTACTTTCGTGTATTTGGGAGCAAATGCTACATCTTGGTGAAGAAAGGTAGACATTCAAAATTTGCTCCCAAAGCTGTAGATGGGTTTTTACTAGGTTATGATTCAAATACAAAGGCATATAGGGTCTTCAACAAATCATCGGGTTTAGTTGAAGTCTCTAGTGATGTTGTATTTGATGAGACTAATGGTTCTTCAAGAGAGCAAGTTGATCTTGATGATGTAGATGAGATGAAGTTCCAACGACTGCAATGCGAACTATGGCAATAGGTGATGTGCGACCGCAGGAATAACAAAATCAAGATCAACCATCTTCCTCAACACAGGTGAATCCCCAAACTCAAGATGAGGAACATGTGCCTCAAGATGCAGGCATGAATCAAGGGGGAGCACATGAAGAAAAGGATAAAGAGGAAGAAGCACAACAAGCACCTCCAACTCAAGTCCGGGCAACTATCCAAAGAAATCATCTAGTGGATCAGATTCTGGGTGACGTCAGCAAGGGAGTAACCACTCTTTCATGGTTAGCTAATTTTTGTGAACATTACTCTTTTGTTTCTTCTATTGAGCCTTTTAGGGTAGAAGAAGCCTTGCAGGATCTGGACTGGGTGTTGGCCATGTAGGAAGAACTCAATAACTGTCACACCCGGATTTAAGGGATAAAGCCGGGTGCGTCTCATATATGCGCCAAAGAAGACAACACATATAATAACAGAGTATATAGAGATAAATGTCACAATATCATAAAAGTACTTATTACATAGCGGAAGTCTTACAAAATAAAAGATAAATATAAGACGAACTAAAGTCCATCCTTGGCGCCATAAAGTCGACTGGGAGACGCCACCTAGATCAAGTCGAACTCCTTGTTGTGGGGCTCCTCCTGGGCCACCTGCTCTTCTCCTGTGGGGGGGGGGGTTATATATCGCAAGTGTGAGCTCACAAAAGATCATAGCTCAACAAGTCGTGGGGAATAATGTGCATAAACTCACCAAAAGTAGGAGTTCATGTGAAGTGTAAGTCTGATCAATAATAGGGGTTAAAGCTGAGCATTGCTTTTAATAAGTTGGTCAAATTTTATTAGCAACTACTAGATGTAAGTAAGTACCAACCATAATAAGAATAGAACAAACTTTATAAATAATCTCATGCAATGCAAATGACAAATTGAATTTAGTTCCATAATTTAATCATGCGAGAGTCCTGAGCTGCTCATGACCGCGAGCACGACTAGTATACCAGTTTTACACTCTGCATAGGTTGTACCCTGTACCCACAAGTCATGTTACCCATCTGCCACGGGGTTGTACGGACCCCATACATCTCTACCAAAGAAGCGAGGCAGGGTAACACTACGAGGCCTTTACAAAGTTCCACTAGCTTCAGAAAACCCGCTACAGTTTCTAGGAAGAGCAATGCAGGAATCCCCCGTCTGACCGCCATCGCAGCAAAATCAACCCGGGAACCTCCCTACACGTGTACTCGCCTACTGCCATTGCCTCTATCGGATAAGGTAGTCGTCCACTAGCTTTCCTAGTTAGTCAGCCAAGGACGTCCCATTCCACCCTTGAGGTGGCACGTGTTTCTTAAGTTAAGCTCCATGTTCCAATTAAAAATAATGATCTTGACATGAACATAAATAAAATAATAGAATAATTGAAAGATGGACATAATGTAATATTAAACCCAAAACCATATAGAGCAATAGCAAAACTACCCAAATGATTCAGGGGTAAACAAGGTAAAAGGATAACCAGTCTAGGGTGACCTATTGGGTTCCATCAAAATTAAACCTATGCATGAATAAATGATTAAAAGAACATTATTGGGTAATAAAAGTGGTCAAGGGCACAACTTGCCTTCAATGAGCTCCTGCTCAGCAACTTCTACCTGCTGAACACCTGACTCCTCTGCCACTGGCTCTTCTACTCGTCACAATACAAACAAGCATAGTACAAAGGAAAAATTAACATCACACCAAATATGTATATAAAATTCATATTAATAATATTCATATTAAAATAAGATAATAGGAACAATAATCATTAATTTTGGAGTTATGGATTTTAAGTTATGAATTTCCAAATGTTCTATGTGTTCGGTACAAGATTAATTAGGAGTTCAATTTTAATATAGTTTTTATGTCAAAACAGAGACACTAGTTGATAAACAATAATATTACAAAATTATAGAAACTGGAATGGATCAATTTGGACTTAATATGAATTTTCTATGAATTAAACAACTTCTAACCATTATTTTTACATTAAAAAACACTTTCTATTTCATTTTAATTGATTTTCTATTCTCCTGGCGCGCACAATTAGACCACAGTCTGGGGGCCTCTGTGCGAAAAACTCTAAGACTCAGAGCGCAACCGCTAGGACTGCGGATTTATTCTCTAAAACCAGAGGGGTGCATATGTAAAACAAGCCAGCGAATGGGTATCGCTCGCCCAGGGTCGTTCGATCAATAGCTGACAGTGAGGATTAGATCCCTGGTTGGCTCAAACGGTGGGACGCGGTAACCGTCAGATTTAGATCACACACCCGGGATTTAATGAATCGGAAAATCCATCCCGACCGCATGATCAAGGATCTACGGTCCAAAATTGATCGCGCGAAGGGGTGCGCGTGATTAAATCTGAACCGCCCAACTATAATCCCATGGCTGACGCTAGCTCTTCTCTCCATCTAATTGCAATCGCTCGTTGCGGAATCTACGGTCCCGGTGTCGTCTTCCCCCCGGTTCACCGAGCGCGGCGGCGCACGCGCCTCGGCGAGGTGACCGAGCAAGATCGCGCCCGGTCGCGATGATGCCCCAAATCCACAACGGAAAGGTGCAACACGATGTGTGCAGCAAAACGAACAAGAAGAGGGAATCATCACCTCGGATTATGGTGGTGGCGGGGCCGGTCGACGGTGAACCGCGGATCCAATCCCGATCCAACTCCGGCGAGGAATTCGCCCAACCTTCAACGCACCCCAGGCCTCAATCTGCCACGGTCGCGCTCCGCACAACCAGGCGAATTGCCAAGACTCCGCGACCACCCCAAGACGATGGCGGATTAGCGAATCAACGGTGGCGCAGTCAAATCGACGCAAGGTCGCTGCCCCCCTTCTCCCTCTCGTCTTAGGCTACGGTTGTCTACACGCTTGAATCAGTCACAGGCACGCGACGCGACCGGTTGATTTATATGAGCGACGAGGCCGCAGGATCTGGGCGCCCTTGACTGAGGATTCTGCGACGTGCGCCATCCTCTGCGCGAAGCTCGGGCGAGCTGTTGACGACGACCAATACTGACACGCGGGCCCTAGACGTCATCGGAGAATCAAGCGAACGTGCGCGCGGTAAGCGGCTGCCAGCGGGCTCCATCGGTCAGCGCCGCGGTGAGGGATGGCTGTGCGGGTGTGTTAGGGTAAATGGGCCGGCCGAGTTGAACTCGGCCCACACAGCCATCTTCCCTTTTATTTTATTTTCCTTTTTCTTTTCTGATTTTATTTCCCTTTTCATTTGAATCTCCAATTTAAATTTGAATCTTGCTATGAGTTTCACTTTTGAGTCAAATGTACAAATTCAAATCCTAGTGTAGGAATGATATATTTTTATATACTTATTTTTATTCACATAGTATCTTATTTCTTCTCTTTTTCTAAATTCTAGAGTGCAAATTGGGTTAGACCTAATTTTCTTCTTTTATGTATTCTTATTATCATTCCCATTGTAGACAAATGCACAAACAAATAAACACCAGCATGATGCATTATTTATTTTTAGATGTCATTTGTTTTAAGTACTTACTTAAATAAGGTTGCTCACATGTGATATCATAATAGGGGAATATCATCTAGGAATAACTACCTCCTTTTATTTGATTTACAAATTTGGGTTTTACCATAACTGCAAAAGAAATGAAGTATGGAGCTTGGTGCCACGTCCAAAGCAAAATGTTGTGGGAAACAAGTGAGTGTTCCGCAACAAGCAAGATTAGCACGGGGTGGTGACAAGGAACAATGCTCAACTTGTGGCAAAGGTTATGCCCAAGTCGTAGGTTTAGATTTTGAGGAGACTTTTGCTCCTGTAGCAAGGCTCGAGTCAATACACATATATTGGCCTATGCTGCTCACCACTCGTTTAAGTTGTTTCAAATGGATGTGAAAAGTGCCTTCCTCAATGGATCAATCAAGGAGGAAGTGTACGTGGAACAATCCCCTGGCTTCGAGGATGACAAGTCATGTCTACAAGCTCTCTAAGGCGCTCTATGGACTTAAGCAAGCTCCAAGAGCATGGTATGAATTCCTTAGAGATTTTCTTATTTCTAATGCTTTCAAGTTGGGAAAGTTAATCCTACTCTCTTTACTAAGACTTGTAATGGTGATTTATTTGTATGCCAAATATATGTCGATGACATAATATTTAGTTCTACTAATCAAAAGCCTTGTGAGGAGTTTAGTAGGGTAATGATGCAGAAATTCGAGATGTCTATGATGGGTGAGTTGAACTACTTCCTTGGATTCCAAGTAAAGCAACTCAAGGAAGGAACCTTCATCTCCCAAACAAAGTACACTCAAGACTTACTCAAGAGGTTTGGGATGAAGGATGCAAAGCCCGCTAAGACACCGATGGGAACGGACGGACACTTGGACCTCGACAAAGGAGGTAAGTCTGTTGATCAAAAGGCATTCCGAGATATGATAGATTCTTTACTTTATCTTTGTGCTAGTTGACCAGATATAATGCTTAGCATATGCATGTGTGCTACATTTCAATCCGACCCCAAGGAATGTCATCTTGTGGTCGTGAAGCGAATTCTTATATATTTAGTTTCTACACCTTGCTTCGAGATCTGGTATCCAAAGGGGTCTACCTTTGACTTAATCAGATATTCAAATTCCGACTATGCTGGGTGCAAGGTTGATAGGAATAGCACATCAGGGACTTGTTAGTTTCTAGGAAGATCCCTAGTGTCCTGGAGCTCTAAGAAACAAACATCTATTGCCCTATCCACCGCTGAGGCCGAGTATGTTGCCGCAGAACAGTGTTGCGCGCAACTACTTTGGATGAGGCAAACCCTCAGGGACTTTGGCTACAATCTGAGCAAAGTCCCACTCCTATGTGACAATGAGAGTGCAATCCGCTTGGCGGATAATCCTGTTGAACACAGCCGCACTAAGCACATAAACATCCGACATCACTTTCTGAGAGACCACCAGCAAAGGGGAGATATCGATATTTATCATATTAGCACCGAGAACTAGCTAGCCGATATCTTCACCAAGCCTTTAGATTAGAAAAGGTTCTGCAGGTTGCGTAGTGAGCTAAATGTCTTAGATTCTCGGAACCTGGATTGATCTATAGCATACATGTGTTTTATGCCTTTGATCATGTTTTTAAGCATTTCTGTCTTTACTTCTTTTGGTGCTCAAGTTGTACATGTCATCCCCACATGATGCACATGATACTACAACTTGACCCTTTGAGATTAATGTGTTTGCTTGAGTGATTTAGATATAGTCTCAAAGATGGATTGAAAGGGAACAGGTGGACTTGGACAAAGAAGAAGCTTCCACTGCATTCTGGTATCAATGTATCTGGTCCCAAGTCCTTATTTGTGCTTTCTCATTGCCTTTGGTTTTAAACTGCAAGTTTTGGTGAGGCAATGGGGTTAAAAGGACAGATAGTTCTTCTATTTTGGTGCATAATACCAAAGGGGAAGAAATTAAAGCCAAAGCAACTGGATCAGCTACCACTTGTGTATTTTTTAATTTATAGTGTAAGAATACTTGGTTTTCCTCTTATTGCAAAAAATGCTCTCTTATGGGGGAGAAATTTGATTATGGGAAAAGGGGGAGTTTTTGGTGTGTGATCAAAACTAGTCTTGAAAAGATACTTTGATTTGCCAAAACAAGTGTTTTTGACATATATATAGCAAAATGAATTTGTTTTGCGAAAACAAACCAGGTGGTGGCAAAAGTGATCCAAATATGCCAAATCTTATGAAAGTATAATTGGTCTTCAATTTGACATTAAGTTGCATTCTTTAGCTCACATTTGAAAATGTTGTTGAATTTTAAGTTGCTTTTGATGTATTGGCATAAATCACCAAAAAGTGGGAGATTGAAAGGGAAATGTGCCTTTGGGCCATTTCTATTATGTTTTGGTGATTAGATGTTCAACACATATTGTTTTGTCTAAATATGAGCTAAGGCTTAAAGAGATGCAAATGGAAAAGCAAGGTATGATTCTAGCCTTAAATTGTTTTTGGTACTAATATTATTCTACTAAGTGCTAGGAATCTTCTCAAAGTGAGAGAAATTGAATTGGATAAAGTTTGGCTAAGTCGAGCCACACTTGCACCAGCATGTGGTGCATCGGACTGTCCTATGTGCACGAGACAGTGTCCGGTGCCCAGGCTGGCACCCCAGCGAATAGGCCGCTCTCGGGGAAATGATAAGGGCATCGCGGCTATAATTCACCGGACTGTCTGGTGTGCCAGCCGCGCGCTGAGCCAATGGTCGACCACACGATCAGCGGGAGACATGTGGCCCAGCCAACGGTTAGAAGGTCACACTGGACTGTCTGGTGTGCCACCACACTGTCCGGTGTGCCATGAGACCATTGGTTGGCAACAGTTGGCTTCCCCAGAAAAGGAAGGGAATCGCACACTGTTCATTGTCCGGTGGTGCACCAGACTGTCGGGTGTGCCCACGGACAGAAGGCAACTAAGGCCTTCCAAATAGATCTCCAACGGCTCCTAGCTGCATTAGGGCTATAAAAGGGACCCCTAGGCACATGGAGCACTACCCCAAGCAGTCATTGAACATCCAACAACGATGAGACATCGAATTCACGCCTTTGCTTTAGTAGATTGAGATTTGGGCACTTGTTTTGAGCTGTAACTTTGTTGTGATGTCTTTGTGCTCTTCTCTCTCATTTTATGTGCGTGAGTCACTACAAGTTTGTCTCGTCTGTGTGGTTCTATTCCCTCCCTTACTCTTGTGGTTTAATTGTGATCAATTGTGTAAGGGTGAGAGACTCCAAATTGTGGAGATTCCTCACAAAGGGAAAACTTGAGATAAGGAAGAAAACCGTGGTACTCAAGTTTGATCTTTGGATCACTTGAGAGGGATTGAGTGCAATCCTTGACCAAAGGAGGTCACCACAACATGGAGTAGGCATTGGTCGAACCACGACATAAAATCACCGTGTCACTTGTGCATCTTTCTATTGTGATTGTTTTCCTTCATAGAGTTCTCACTTATTCACTTGCGTTGTTGTTCCTAAGTTCAATACATATCCTAAAGGAACAACCAAGTGAAGAGTTCTCTTCTCTCTATTCATATCACCTTGGTTTTAATCCTACACACATTTATTATAAACCAAGTTTGTGTTGTTTAGACTTGATTTTTACAGGATCACCTATTCACCCCCCCTCTAGGTGCTCTCAAGCGCCCTCCTGGGTCGTCCGGTCCCCTTTTTTGTATGCAAAGCAAGCCCCCAAGCCCCCTGTTCGTTACAGTGGGTCTATCTGGGGCCGTCTTATCTTTTTTCTACTACTCCCCAAGCATTTCGTTCGTCAAAAACGGGAAGGTTGAGCCGTAACATGCTTCCCTCTATGGTCGAGTTCATGGTGATCGGTGAGCTCCAGACGGGTGATCTGAGTGAGGCCCTAGTGTCTTCCACAGGCTCTAAGTGCGGGGTCCGCTGGGGACCGTCCTCATATTCCTAGGTGTCAACTCAAATAGTTGCTCTAGCTTCATTTGACCGGGTCTCATGGCTCGCTGCCTCTCTCTACGATAAATCATGAGTCAGACATTTACAAAACTCGAAAATGATTTAGAAGTGCCCTTTGCACTCGTGTGCTAGGGTCCTAGCCGCTAGGTGGCCACCTCCTGATCGCATGTTGCTCTATAGTTTTTGGAGTAGCCGCGAACCTTTCGCTGGCTGGCCTTCGAACTCCAAATTTTTGGCCTTGATTAGACCTCTTGTGGTCGGGGGTTGGCATGGGCCCACTAGTTCCTTCCTTGTAGGGGAGATAGTCTTGTGAATTCACAAGGCGGGATGAGTCGTCTTACCCGAGAATGGTCGCATGGCTATCGAGCCTCGGCTATGTCATGTAGTTGTCACCTAGTGCCTAGGTCAGATTCGGGTGTCATCCGTTCTCGGGGTAGGCATCATATTCGGCCTGGGCCTATTCACCAAGGTCCGAAATACATTAGTTCTGACACTTATTGCTTATCGGGGTGTGCCTTCGATCTGGCGATTGCGTCTTGGTGGGTCAACCACTCTCAATTTGGGGTAGAGGCACTCCTCCGCTTCGCCTCCCTATTCGTCCTCTAGTGTTCCACGCGTCTTGCGTTCCATCGCCGCCACCCCTCGCTTGCCACGAGTCCTTGTTGCTGCCCTCCGTCCTCGGATGATCATGGAATTCTAGAGCTGCTCCTTGGTCGATCAAGGTCACCTAGATGCGCTTATTTCCCGTGGGTTCCTTCGTGAGGGAGACTACATGCTCCCTGGCTCCAAAGACATTCCAGAACCACCGGCGGGCTTTGTGGTCTCGTTTGTGAATTTCCACGAGCGTGGCTTCACGATGCCCCCTCACCCTTTCTTGGTGGGGCTCCTTCACTACTACAAGATCTAGCTACACCACCTTAACCCTAATGGGGCTCAACATATGTCCACCTTCGTGGCCTTGTGTGAGGGATACCTTGGGATGTCCCCCCATTTTTGTTTATGGTGCCACTTCTTCTCGGCTGAACTGCTTCGTATGCGGTCGGCGCCAGATGCTACGATGGAGGCGACACAGATTGGCTGTGCAGCTATCCATCTTCGAGGGGCTCGATCCAAGGGGTATATCCCACTATGATTGTGCTCATCAAACAAAGGCTGGCATGGCCAGTGGTTCTATATGTGCAACCATGGGTCCTTGCTTGCTGCCAGTTGTGGCCTTCCTCCATTCTCACCCGGAGTGCCCCTTGAGGCTCCTCAGAGGTGGGTGTGGGGCGTCCCAAAGGATAGGGAGAAGAGGATGGATGGACTTATTGTGTATGTATCAGTCCTCTAGGACTGGTGGTCACATTGGCAGGGGTGATTGGGAACTACCTCCATCACGAGGTAGCTCCCCTTATGGCTAGGCAGTTACCTCTGTACAAGATGTATGTCAACACTCCAACGGAGGGCACACGACTAAGCACCTTGTCTCCTAGCGATGCGGAAATTGCTAGCTGGCTTAGAGAAACCATGGAGGTTTGCAAGGGTGCGGAGAAGCCGGGTGACCAATCGCGGTGATTGGCACTTGGGACACGCACTAGTGCGAGGACATGGTAGAGTGAATCATGTCGTCGGCATGGTCGAGGACTAGCGGGACACGTGTCTAGGACGTGAGCGACACATATGGAGTACACTACTCATGGAGGTTTCAGTGGTTGAGCCTCAAAACCACACAGTGCCCTAGAGGGCTGGTTTCACCATGTTTTGGTCTCAAACATGGTGGTATGGTTCTAGTGGGAATTAGAGGCGACATGTGGTGTCATCGCGATGGGTGCATCGAGGCAAAGCAACTTCATGAAGAGCGCGTGGCTGTTAGATGCATATTGTAGGAATTAGTCCATTTTGCCTCTGGCTAAGTGGATAAGCTCTATGTATCTAGTAGTTTAGTCTAGTGAAATAACCCCCAATTAATAGGTGGGAGGGCTATTGTTATAACCATCTCATTGGGTTTTAGTTGTTTAGGCTTTTCATATTCTAGTGCACTCTAGTTTTTATCTCTAGTTTGCTATAGTCCTTAGCCCGGAGATCCGCGGGTGTTTTGTAATTGCAGATTTGTGAACTCGTGATCCTATGAGAAGTCTGGTCGTATCCACAAGTGACACATGGTGCTTTTGAATTCAATTTAAATCTAATTTCAGTTTGCACTTGTTGAGTTCTTCCTCTCCTCTCTTCCCTCCTCTCTTTGGATTTTGAAGAACCTTCGAGTTCTTGGATTGGGAGTTGATTTGGGGATTGTGGTGAGGTGAGATTCAATCTTTGTTCCACTGCAATTATCTTGTTCGAGCAGTTTGTGATCATGATCTGATCTCATTTCAATTTGAGTTCATTTGAGAAAACCCAAACAAAACCACAATTAAATCGAGATTTTGAACCTGTTTGCAGAGTTTTGATTTGTTCTTGGTCAAACTTCACCAAACATCTTCTCTCCCTCTATGCTTGCTGCCTGTCAATTTGAAAACGTTCTGTGCGGCATTGCCGCTCCTCTGCGTGGCACTGCCGCTCGGCTTGTTCTGCAGCTTTGTCTCTGGTTTTCTGCAGACTTCTGAGTTAGTTACTTACTAGCAGTTTGGTATAGTCAATCAACACTAGATTGACTTATATTATGCTACCCAGTTTTTGGAGTCTCGTGCGGTTTGTGTTGAATTTGGGAACAAGTCATGGTGCTCTCTCAAGAAGAGAAATTTTTGTGGCTCCCAATCACCCCCTGGTCGTATTACCGGTCCTTCAGGATTATATAGAAATAATGCTCTTACGCTGATACAGTTAAATATTAGGGTCATTTGTTTTTGAAATTTAAAGTTTTTTATTCTTGTGTCACACCCGACTTTGGAAGGTAAACCGAATGTGAACCATGTACGTGCCAGGATCAGAAATTCATGTACACAACGATTACATAATTGGACATCATCACACAATGCTCAAATAATAGCAGAAATAAGTATTACTTTATTACATCATGATGCCCAAAACATCCACATAGTCATTAACTTAAACATAAATCAAAGTGTTGAACGAAACATAGTAAGATAAGGCAGTCATAGGCAGCCGACTAGGGTTTTGCCGCTAGTATAGTTTAGAATTCCTCGAAGTCTTGAAACTCCTGAAAATCCTCCGCACTTCCTTAATCTTCTCCTAAGCAATGGTTGCAATATGGACAAAATGGTGTTTGGTTGAAGTGGACTAGTTGTATATGGGGTTAAGCTCAAAGCAGTTGCTATTAGTTGGTCAGATATCTATCATTAACAAAAGCCAAGTTTTAGCATTAATCCCCAAGTTGATATTCCCAAGAGAGAACAGTTCCTCAAAGAGGAAAGTACCAAATATCATAAATATAGCCATCACCATTAAACCATCAACATAAATGAATCCATAGTATCTCTAATCAAATAGGATCCCAAGGCTGCTCTTAACCGTGAGCACATCTGATATACCAGTTTCTAACACTCTGTAGAGGTTGCACACTTTACCCACGAGTCGTGATCCCTTTTCAGCCTAGGTTTGCAAGACCCGATCTTCACTACCAAGGTGAATGTCTAGGAATTCACTACGTAGCCTTTACAAAGATTCTCCTGGTGTGTAGCTGCCCGTTAGGTTTCACCAATCGTACAAACATAATACTCCTCTCTAAGTTGGGTGACTAACAAAACCAAATCGAATGAACCTCGGCACCCACCCTTAGCAGAGCAAGCACTATGCCCCAACCCCTATTGACGGCACAACAACAAAGCAAACTATACCCCTAAGTTCCTCCAATTAATCAGCTAAGGGCGTCACATACCACCCTCATGATTGTACTGTTATCCCGGGTGGTCTCTCAACGAACAGGTCCTTACAGAGAGGTACTCGGGAAACAACCTGAGCCCTCTAAAATGCCATGAGTTCATAATCATAATCATAATGAATCATGGTATCATAAAGTAATTCTCATTATGTTCGTTGATTAGGGTGCAGCACTAGCATACAACTAATTATAATAACACAACCCAAAAAGGTAATCAAGGACAGGATAAATAGAAAGCTAGTCATTCCTTAGGTTAATCATAATATGCAGGATAGTGAATTATAAAGTACATAGGACATAATAGGTCAGAGGACACTTGTCTTCACCAAATTGTTACTGCTCAGGGGCTTCTCATGCAACTTCCTCGGACTCCACGGATGGAACGTTATCTAAGCGAGTGCGAACACACATTCAACATTCTTGAAACAGAAGGGAACAGTACACCATACAAGGGGAAAACATGTGCAATAAAAAATAGCGCTCGCGTTTATGATCACACGAGAAAAAAATACCGAGATCGAAGCTACGAATGAGAAAGGTCGGTCGGAGGGCACGAGGCCACGCGCGGCACACAGGGGGTTGCGGGGGGCGTGGTGGCGCCGCGGCGGGGCCTACCGCTGCCGCCGCCGCCGCCTGGCAGCGCGGGGGGGAGAGGGGTCAGGAAAGGGCGCCACCGCCAGGGAGAGAGAGAGGGGTGGAGGGCGACAGAGGGGCTGCACGGGGAAGACAAAAACGAAGAACACCATGGCAATAATGGAGGAGAGGCTCACCGGAGAAGAAATCATCGCCGGAGCCGAGGACAAATTCCCTGATTGAGGACGATCCGTCGGTCAGATCGACGAATCGAAGGCACCGGGACAAAGCTCTCAACAAGACGAACGTAGTGGTACCCTCGGATTCTGCTGACGACGCACAGATCGAAAGTAATTGCTCGCCGGAGTTGTCGTCGTAGTTGGAACCGTCCCGAACTTCGGCGAGCAATTCCGGGAGTTTCGGATCTAGACTGGAGGAGATGTTTCAAAATTTGGGAAAGGGATCGATGAGAGGATTCCAACCATATATATATATCTAGGGTTTGAAGATATTTTTTCGTAATTATCCTATTTTTAAAATTAAAGATAATTCGAGAAAAAGGCTGAAATCGTTTTTAATGCCCGAAAATATCTCGAAGGCTCAAAAAATTCTAGGAAAATTTCTAGACATGATTTGACACCCAATAAACTCAAAAACATATTTAGAAATCTTGAAAAAGTTTTTAAGTACCTCAAATAAATCTATTTCGAATTTCGAAAAATAGAAAAAATATTCAAAAATTATGAAAATTTACGAGAAACTTCTACAAGACATATTAACATGTTTCAAACACTTCTTGCACTTGGAAACACTATGCAACAGCATGAATGCAACAACTATGACACTTCTAGGGCTCGTGCCAACATAGAACAAAATAACTCTCTATTGTTTTAATAAAGGGAGAAGAAAAATGAAGAAAGAAAAGGGTAACACCTGAATTTTGAGTACAGAGCAAAGAAATTTTTATACCCTAAAATTCAGGGTGTTATAGACCTACCCCCCTTAAAAGAATCTTGTCTTGAGATTCAAGGTTGGCTAGCAAAGAGTTCAGGATACTTGGCTTTCAGATCATCTTCGCGTTCCTGAGAGCACCTAGAGGGGGGGTGAATAGGTGATCCTGTGAAAACTTAAACTTATAGCCACAAAAACTTGTTAAGGGTTAGCACAATAATTGCCAAGTGGCTAAAGAGGAGATCTTGCACAATATGACAATCACAGAGAGGACACAGTGATTTATCCCGTGGTTCGGCCAAGTACAAAACTTGCCTACTCCACGTTGTGGCGTCCCAACGGACGAGGGTTGCAATCAACCCCTCTCAAGCGGTCCAAAGACCCACTTGAATACCACGGTGTTTTGCCTTGCTTATCTTTATCCCACTCGCGAGGAATCTCCACAAATTGGAGTCTCTCGCCCTTACACTTAAGATTCACAAAGAAGCACGGAGTAAGGGAGGGAAGCAACACACACAAATCCACAGCGAAATGCGCACACACACGGCCAAGAATCGAGCTCAAAGACTATCTCAAAGTTCTCACAAGAACGGAGCTCGAATCACTTAGAATAACAAACGGATGCGCAAAGACTGAGTGTGGATGATCAAGAATGCTCAAGAGTTGCTTGGTGTTCTCCTCCATGCGCCTAGGGGTCCCTTTTATAGCCCCAAGGCAGCTAGGAGCCGTTGAGAACAAATCTGGAAGGCCATCCTTGCCTTCTGTCATCGGGCGCACCGGACAGTCCGGTGCACACCGGACACTTTCCGGTGCCCGATTTATTTCCTTAAACAGCGCAGCCGACCGTTGCCGACCGTTGCAGATCTGGCGCACCGGACAGTCCGGTGCACACCGGACAGTCCGGTGCCTCCTTCTGACCGTTGGCCAGACCACGTGTCGCGCGCAGATTCCTCGGCCGACCGTTGGCTCACCGGACAGTCCGGTGCACACCGGACAGTCCGGTGAATTTTAGCCGTACGCCGTCGGCAAATTCCCGAGAGCGGCGTCTTCAGGTCGAGGCAGCCTGGCGCACCGGACACTGTCCGGTGCACCACCGGACAGTCCGGTGCCCCAGACCGAAACAGCCTGTTGGCTGTACACAGCCAACAATCTCCTTTTCTTCTTCTCTCTGTTTCTAACACTTAGATAAATATATTAGTACACAAAACCAATGTACTAAGGCTTAGAAACATACCTTTACTTGTGATTTGCACTTTGTTCATCCATGGGCATAGATTCACATTTAAGCACTTGTGTTGACACTCAATCACCAAAATACTTAGAAATGGCCCAAAGGCACATTTCCCTTTCAATCTCCCCCTTTTTGGTGATTTATGCCAACACAACATAAAGCAACTAGAACAAGTGCAAAATCACTTGAAATAGAACTCAAATCTATTTTGATTCATTTTTGGCATATATGGATCATCCTTTGCCACCACTTGGTTTGTTTTTGCAAATCAAACTCAAATCTCTATCTCTAAGTCAAACACACATGTTGAAGCATAGGGAGAGTCATTCCAAAAGAGATTGATCAAAGATTTCAAAAACTCCCCCTATTTCCCATAATCACCACTTCTCCCCACAAGAAACCAACTTTTGACAAGAGACACAATGAAAGAGTTTTGACAAAACAAAAAGCTCTATTCTTCTATTTTCAAAATCTCTCAAGTGGTAGCTGATCCATTTATTGCTTTGACCTTTATTTTCTCCCCCTTTGGCATTAAGCACCAAAACGGGATCAATCTTGGCCCTTTGTAACACCCCGGGATCCACAAACACCCCAGGATGCTACTAAACTACACATCTAACATTCATATATAAAATTTCGACAGCATCTCCTTTGAAAATTGCATAAACGGGGGAAGCAACAAAGTATAAATAGATATCATGATAAGAAAACATATAAGACATTAAGAATCTGCTAGCAATGGGAAGACAACCATAACAACAATGAACTGAATTAATCAGTGTGCACGACTAGTTAAAAACAAACATCCTTTGACAAGAAGTTTCTAATTAAATCATGGCTGTGTCTGGGTTGCATTATTATGAGAGTGAAGGTGGATGTGCTGCTACTTCCCACTCCCCTTGATGAGCAACAAGCACCTGCATTGAGTAATGCAAGAGTGAGATGAAACATCTCAGCAAGCTAATTGTTCTGACGAGATATCTAAACCACAAATTGAATTCATCAACATTTTAAAAGAGTCACAATAAAAAAAATCAGAAATACTTGTAGATATAGAACTCAGTAGTCCCACTATAACCAATACCATCTCATTTCCTCGAACAACCACAATAGGTTCTATAACACTTCCCTGCGTCAACAATACCTGCAAATATCACTTCAATGTATGCATAGGAATGCAATGTGTAGGTACTCTATCTTCATACCTCTGGGGGTATAAAACCACATCATCTGCAAATATCACTTCAATGAATGCATATGAATGCAATGCATATGTCCTCTGCCTTCATACCTCTAAGGGTATGAAGCCGCATCGTACCCCTTCTCGGGCAACGTACGATGCTAAGTTGTACCGGTACGGTCGGACCATAGGTCACGACAAAACTTCATATGCAAATGAGTCATGCAATGCATATGGCATGCTACATTTATCAATAAACTTCACTTCCTTCAGATACAACACAAACCTCAAATAATACTTCATTTACCTTCAGATACAATACCAACCTCAAATAATACTTCATTTACCTTCAGATATGTGAATTAATCTCGTGAGTCATACTCAAATCATAATCATCATCAATATATGATTGAGCATCAGTATAATGCAAGCAAGTAAAGCATCACCATAGAGTCCAATTATGAAAGAATCTGATACTTCTGAATATTAGAGTGTAGGCAATAGAAATAACAGGTCAGAACGGAAGCAACCACCGCTACATTCACTTGCCTTCATCGAAGAAGAAGAAATGTACTAGACATGATCTGGAGTGTAGCCACCTGCTAGTGGGCATAAAACTTAGTACAAATATTTCACAAACATTTGCCATCAATCAACAAAACACTCCTACACTTGAAACCAAGACCCAGTGGAAAGACTCCCACCCTGAACCACATGCCATACAGCAACAACGTTGTTTGTTAATTTTGTATCTTTAAAATTAAAACAGCAGTGATATCAAACAAATACTCTAGGAGTATCTACACAAAATACTCTACAACTTTAGTATTCAATAGATAATTAAATTCTGCCATCTACAAGTTCTAAAACATCTGACAAGATAACTGACTGAATCTGTTTTAGACAGCAGTATGGTTAACTTTAAAATTCGATATCTCCCAAACTACTGAACCAAAAATTATGAAATTCTGCTGGAAGTAAGAACTTTTATCCCTCTACAAAAGTCTCCATAGTTGGAAGAGCCAATTCGGCCATTTACTAGATGAAACCCACCAGTGAACAGACCCACTCATTTTTGTCAGGTAAACAAGAACAGCCACAGTAAAACAAACATAACTGGAGTTTCACAAATCATATGAATGCACTCTTTAACAATCTGGAAAGCTTATGAAATTATCTACAACTGGTTTTACCAACCCACAGTTTAATTCTGTTGATAAAATTTCCCAAATCTTAAGAGAACAGATTCTGCACAGAATTATGAGACTGAAAAACTGCTATAGTAAAACTGCAATAACTTTCTGGTCGGATGTCCGATTGAGGTGTTCTTCGCGGCCACGGAAAGATCTACAAATCATCTACGACTCATACATAGACTTTTCATTTTTTTGAGGCCACTAAGACCACGGAAAACTGGCATGAATAGAAACTGTCGAATCTGCCATTCTGCAGAAAACTAAATTCGGGATCAAAACCTAACCCCACATCAAATCCAACCTCTAATCCTTCAATTCCCATGATCCACAACCTCCAAAAGCCTATAATTACAGGGAGGAACAAGGATCTCATCCATACCTAGGGTTTCCCCAAGAAATCTTCAAGAAGAGATGGGGAAGAACATCTCCTTGATCCTCTCTTCCTCTTCAATTCAACGTGCCCCTCCTTTTCTCGATCCTTGCTGCGTAGGGGAAGATCTTGGGGGAGGAAGCAATGGATGATGGCTGCCATAGGGGGAGGGGGCGTCCAGCCAAGGGGGAGAAAAGGGGGTGGCGGCCAAGAGGGGGGGTGAAGGGAAAAAAAAGGGGTGGCCACCTAGGGTTTTTGTGGGAGAAAGAAACGACGCCTCAGATGACTTCTATCTTTGCATCCAATGGCCCACAACCCTTTACCTCATCCACGCACCAGAGATTAACTTTTGGTCAACATTTTTTTGGGATATTACACTCTACCCCCCTTAAAAAGAATTCGACCTCGAATTCGGCCACTCCAAGCAAAACACCCAAGGTACCCCATATAGCACCACAATTCAAAACATGGATCCATTATTGGTCTTAATTAACACAAGAACTTCTACCTTGGACTAATTGTCTAAGGAAACTACACGACCTGACATCAAGCATGAAACAACATGTAATGAAGCTCAAAGCATGTCATAGTTGCAATCAACACTACAATTTCACACCATCAAATTTGGATGCAGCTATACATCAACATCAATGTCTTAAGACAACACTCTTTTATGAAGGGGTAATATGGACCAAGCACAACCCTTACCAACTTCAACCATTAATTTTAATTAAATGGTGAAACATCTACACCCGACGAATGTATAAGAAGATCAAACACCTCACCTTAAAGCACCATGAAACAAGTAGTTCCATTGGAACAAAACTCCTAATCTTCCTAAACCTTATTCTTGCCATCATGAAAAGATAATCATGTAATCTAACATTCCTTGCACCCCACCAAAAGGGAGAAAATCTATAGAACTAATGGAGCAATAAAGCCAAAAGAACCCAATAACATCTTGTGCGGCATAGTTCATCGAAGAAATGCCAAAAAACTCTACATAGAGCACTGATAGCCCAACAACAACACAATACTTGCTTAACCCATGTCACTATACTTCATTCAACATCTCAACTAAGAAAAATATCCAACTAGTAAGGATAACCTACACATAATATAAGTCTTCATCTACTGTAGTTCAGAAACTTACATTTCATTCTATCATACGATGCACTCAAAGTACCAGACATACAAAGTCAATAATAATAACCCCTAATCCTTCACACATTTGACAAACATATTAAGCTGATGTAAACACCACATCATCTAGGAGTAGGTGACTAGCCACAACCAACCAACTCTAGGCTAGGCAAGGACTTCCTTCAAACCAATAGATAGGTGGTCTAAAAAAATGGCTCCACAAGCATGCATCGAAAAGGGAACCATCAGATCCTCAATGTATCAATACATAATCAATGGATCAAGAGAATCAAAGATTTATTCTACAATTAGTATGACTAACAGGCAACCACTTTAAACCACATCTAGGCTTTGTGGCAACTAGAACACACAATATGAGAGAGACATGTAAGCCATTCTGGCTATGAAAAGACTTCCCCCAAAAATCCATATAAAGTACCAATATTCATTTCTTTCAAAACTGGTTTCTCAACATAAACAATCATTCTTTGCAATGATAGTTGGAGCTATCCACCAACCGCTCAACAACTTAAATTCAAATTGATGATTAGCTTGTACCCCAAAACACGCAATTCACACTCCTCTTAGAAACATCCACAATCAAGCATATATAACAATATTATTGTAATAAAACTCAACCATGAAAAACATGGTGAAAACAACATAGGCATACTTGTATATCACAAGCATAATAACAACTTCATTCTCACCAATGACCAGCGATATCTACCGCCTTAATAAAACAATATCAAAATTTCAGAAATAAATTATATCAAGCATTAAGCCATAAACAACTTACCACATCACCGTAAAGGAATAGGGAGGGGTGAAACTATTGTCATCTGCACTCCAAAGACATTAATATATATCAAAGATATTTGAACCCATACCCTTCCTATATGTGCAAGTGTGTCAAATTTATCTTCAAATTGCCAAGAATCTAAAGCCTATGCTTTGATACCAACTGTAACACCCCGGGATCCACAAACACCCCAGGATGCTACTAAACTACACATCTAACATTCATATATAAAATTTCGACAGCATCTCCTTTGAAAATTGCATAAACGGGGGAAGCAACAAAGTATAAATAGATATCATGATAAGAAAACATATAAGACATTAAGAATCTGCTAGCAATGGGAAGACAACCATAACAACAATGAACTGAATTAATCAGTGTGCACGACTAGTTAAAAACAAACATCCTTTGACAAGAAGTTTCTAATTAAATCATGGCTGTGTCTGGGTTGCATTATTATGAGAGTGAAGGTGGATGTGCTGCTACTTCCCACTCCCCTTGATGAGCAACAAGCACCTGCATTGAGTAATGCAAGAGTGAGATGAAACATCTCAGCAAGCTAATTGTTCTGACGAGATATCTAAACCACAAATTGAATTCATCAACATTTTAAAAGAGTCACAATAAAAAAAAATCAGAAATACTTGTAGATATAGAACTCAGTAGTCCCACTATAACCAATACCATCTCATTTCCTCGAACAACCACAATAGGTTCTATAACACTTCCCTGCGTCAACAATACCTGCAAATATCACTTCAATGTATGCATAGGAATGCAATGTGTAGGTACTCTATCTTCATACCTCTGGGGGTATAAAACCACATCATCTGCAAATATCACTTCAATGAATGCATATGAATGCAATGCATATGTCCTCTGCCTTCATACCTCTAAGGGTATGAAGCCGCATCGTACCCCTTCTCGGGCAACGTACGATGCTAAGTTGTACCGGTACGGTCGGACCATAGGTCACGACAAAACTTCATATGCAAATGAGTCATACAATGTATATGGCATGCTACATTTATCAATAAACTTCACTTCCTTCAGATACAACACAAACCTCAAATAATACTTCATTTACCTTCAGATACAATACCAACCTCAAATAATACTTCATTTACCTTCAGATATGTGAATTAATCTCGTGAGTCATACTCAAATCATAATCATCATCAATATATGATTGAGCATCAGTATAATGCAAGCAAGTAAAGCATCACCATAGAGTCCAATTATGAAAGAATCTGATACTTCTGAATATTAGAGTGTAGGCAATAGAAATAACAGGTCAGAACGGAAGCAACCACCGCTACATTCACTTGCCTTCATCGAAGAAGAAGAAATGTACTAGACATGATCTGGAGTGTAGCCACCTGCTAGTGGGCATAAAACTTAGTACAAATATTTCACAAACATTTGCCATCAATCAACAAAACACTCCTACACTTGAAACCAAGACCCAGTGGAAAGACTCCCACCCTGAACCACATGCCATACAGCAACAACGCTGTTTGTTAATTTTGTATCTTTAAAATTAAAACAGCAGTGATATCAAACAAATACTCTAGGAGTATCTACACAAAATACTCTACAACTTTAGTATTCAATAGATAATTAAATTCTGCCATCTACAAGTTCTAAAACATCTGACAAGATAACTGACTGAATCTGTTTTAGACAGCAGTATGGTTAACTTTAAAATTCGATATCTCCCAAACTACTGAACCAAAAATTATGAAATTCTGCTGGAAGTAAGAAATTTTATCCCTCTACAAAAGTCTCCATAGTTGGAAGAGCCAATTCGGCCATTTACTAGATGAAACCCACCAGTGAACAGACCCACTCATTTTTGTCAGGTAAACAAGAACAGCCACAGTAAAACAAACATAACTGGAGTTTCACAAATCATATGAATGCACTCTTTAACAATCTGGAAAGCTTATGAAATTATCTACAACTTCTTTTACCAACCCACAGTTTAATTATGTTGATAAAATTTCCCAAATCTTAAGAGAACAGATTCTGCACAGAATTATGAGACTGAAAAACTGCTATAGTAAAACTGCAATAACTTTCTGGTCGGATGTCCGATTGAGGTGTTCTTCGCGGCCACGGAAAGATCTACAAATCATCTACGACTCATACATAGACTTTTCATTTTTTTGAGGCCACTAAGACCACGGAAAACTGGCATGAATAGAAACTGTCGAATCTGCCATTCTGCAGAAAACTAAATTCGGGATCAAAACCTAACCCCACATCAAATCCAACCTCTAATCCTTCAATTCCCATGATCCACAACCTCCAAAAGCCTATAATTACAGGGAGGAACAAGGATCTCATCCATACCTAGGGTTTCCCCAAGATATCTTCAAGAAGAGATGGGGAAGAACATCTCCTTGATCCTCTCTTCCTCTTCAATTCAACGTGCCCCTCCTTTTCTCGATCCTTGCTGCGTAGGGGAAGATCTTGGGGGAGGAAGCAATGGATGATGGCTGCCATAGGGGGAGGGGGCGTCCAGCCAAGGGGGAGAAAAGGGGGTGGCGGCCAAGAGGGGGGGTGAAGGGAAAAAAAAGGGGTGGCCACCTAGGGTTTTTGTGGGAGAAAGAAACGACGCCTCAGATGACTTCTATCTTTGCATCCAATGGCCCACAACCCTTTACCTCATCCACGCACCAGAGATTAACTTTTGGTCAACATTTTTTTGGGATATTACACCCTTTAACCCCATTGCCTCACCAAAATCTTCAATAAGAATACAAAGGCAATAAGAGTCTAAAGATGAACTTGGAATAAGTTACCCTCTCATCGGAGTGCAGTGGAAGTCTTTCATGGTCCAAGTCCACCTTTTCCCTTTCAATCCTCCTTCGAGACTAAATCATCAACTCAAACATATGGTTAGTCTCAAAGGGTCAAGTTGTAACACATCTCCCCCTAAACATGTGCATCACTTTGCAACGGACTTGTGAGGTCCAGGGAGTGTTTGTACAACTTGAGCACCATAATAAGCAACAAAATGCAAAAAGGAACATGATCAAAAGCATAACTACATGTATGCTACAATTCAATCCAGGTTCCGCGAATCTAAGACATTTAGCTCACTACGCAACCTGCAAAAGGTCTTTTCATCTAGAGGCTTAGTGAAGATATCGGCTAGCTGGTTCTCGGTGCTAACATGAAACACTTCGATATCTCCCTTTTGTTGGTGGTCTCTCAGAAAGTGATGCCGGATGTCTATGTGCTTTGTGCGGCTGTGCTCAACAGGATTCTCCGCCATTCGGATAGCACTCTCATTGTCACATAGGAGTGGGACTTTGCTCAGATTGTAGCCAAAGTCCCGGAGGGTTTGCCTCATCCAAAGTAGTTGCGCGCAACACTGACCTGCGGCAACGTACTCGGCCTCAGCGGTGGATAGGGCAACGGAGGTTTGTTTCTTAGAGTTCCATGACACCAGGGACCTTCCTAAGAATTGGCACGTCCCCGATGTGCTCTTCCTATCGACCTTACATCCAGCATAGTCGGAGTCTGAGTATCCAACCAAGTCAAAGGTAGACCCCTTTGGATACCAGAGCCCGAAGCAAGGCGTAGCAACTAAATATCTAAGAATTCGCTTCACCGCCACTAAGTGACATTCCTTAGGATCGGATTGAAATCTAGCACACATGCATACGCTAAGCATAATATCCGGTCTACTAGCACATAAATAAAGTAAAGACCCTATCATTGACCGGTATGCTTTTTGATCAACGGACTTACCTCCTTTGTTGAGGTCTGTGTGTCCGTCGGTTCCCATCGGCGTCTTTGTGGGCTTGGCGTCCTTCATCCCAAACCTCTTTAGCAAGTCTTGCGTGTACTTCGTTTGGGAGATGAAAGTACCGTCCTTGAGTTGCTTCACTTGGAACCCAAGGAAGTAGTTCAACTCGCCCATCATCGACATCTCGAATTTCTGCGTCATCACCCTGCTAAACTCTTCACAAGACTTTTGGTTAGTAGAACCAAATATTATGTCATCGACATAAATTTGGCACACAAACAAATCACCATCACATGTCTTTGTAAAAAGAGTTGGATCGGCTTTCCCAACCTTGAAAGCATTAGCAATTAAAAAGTCTCTAAGGCATTCATACCATGCTCTTGGGGCTTGCTTAAGTCCATAGAGCGCCTTAGAGAGCTTACACACGTGGTCGGGGTACCGTTCATCCTCGAAGCCAGGGGGTTGCTCCACGTACACCTCCTCCTTGATTGGCCCGTTGAGGAAAGCGCTCTTCACATCCATTTGGTACAATCTGAAAGAATGGTGAGCGGCATATGCTAGCAAGATACGAATTGATTCTAGCCTAGCCACAGGAGCAAACGTCTCCTCAAAGTCCAAACCTGCGACTTGGGCATAGCCTTTTGCCACAAGTCGAGCCTTGTTCCTCGTCACCACCCCGTGCTCGTCTTGTTTGTTGCGGAACACCCACTTGGTTCCCACAACATTTTGCTTGGGACGAGGCACCAGCGTCCAAACTTCATTGCGCTTGAAGTTGTTGAGTTCCTCCTGCATGGCCAACACCCAGTCCGGATCTAGCAAGGCCTCCTCTACCCTGAAAGGCTCAATAGAAGAGACAAAGGAGTAATGCTCACAAAAATTAACTAATCGAGAACGAGTAGTTACTCCCTTGCTAATGTCACCCAGAATTTGGTCGACGGGATGATCCCTTTGAATCATCGCTCGAACTTGGGTTGGAGGTGCCGGTTGCGCATCTTCCTCCATCACATGATCATCTTGTGCTCCCCCTTGATCACACGCCTCCTGTTCATCGTTTTGAGTTGGGGGTAGCACCATAGTTGAGGAAGATGGTTGATCTCGTTCATCTTGTTCCTGTGGCCGCACTTCTCCAATCGCCATGGTTCGTATAGCGGCCGTCGGAACATCTTCTTCATCTACATCATCACAATCAACAACTTGCTCTCGGTTAGTAGCTCATACGAAGTCTTCTTGAGGAGGCGATGAAGGTAGACCCTGTTGATGGCGTGGCAAGCCGTGTTCACGGCTTCCGACCAGAAACACTCGGGGGTCTTGAATTCTCCAAGCATCGTCCTTGCCATATCGATTAGCGTCCTGTTCTTCCTCTCTACCACACCATTTTGCTGGGGTGTGTAGGGAGCGGAGAACTCATGCTTGATCCCTTCCTCCTCAAGGAACTCCTCCACTTGAAGGTTCTTGAACTCGGACCCATTGTCGCTCCTTATTTTCTTCACCTTGAGCTCAAACTCATTTTGAGCTCTCCTGAGGAAGCGCTTGAGGGTCCCTTGGGTTTCAGACTTATCCTGCAAAAAGAACACCCAAGTGAAGCGGGAAAAGTCATCGACAATAACTAAACCATACTTACTCCCTCCTATGCTCAGATAGGCGACAGGTCCGAAGAGGTCCATATGCAGCAGCTCCAGGGGTCTTGAAGTGGTCATCACATTCTTGCCGTGATGCGCTCCTCCCACTTGTTTACCTGCTTGACAAGCTGCACAAGGTCTATCTTTTTCGAAATGCATGTTAGTCAAACCTATCACGTGTTCTCCCTTTAGAAGCTTGTGAAGGTTCTTCATCCCCACATGTGCTAAGCGGCGATGCCACAGCCAGCCCATGCTAGTCTTAGCTATTAAGCATGCATCTAGACCGGCCTCTTCTTTTGCAAAATCAACTAAATAAAGTTTGCCGTCTAATACACCCTTAAAAGCTAGTGAACCATCACTTCTTCTAAAAACGGACACATCTACATTTGTAAATAGACAGTTGTATCCCATATGACATAATTGACTAACAGATAGCAAATTATATCCAAGACTCTCTACTAAAAATACATTAGAGATAGAATGCTCATTAGAAATTGCAATTTTACCTAACCCTTTTACCTTGCCTTGATTCCCATCACCGAATATAATTGAATCTTGGGAATCCTTATTCTTGATGTAGGAAGTGAACATCTTCTTCTCCCCCGTCATGTGGTTTGTGCATCCGCTATCAATAATCCAGCTTGAACCCCCGGATGCATAAACCTGCAAGGCAAATTTAGGCTTGGGACTTAGGTACCCAACTCTTGTTGGGTCCTACAAGGTTAGTGCAAATATCCTTAGGGACCCAAATGCAAGTTTTGTCTCCCTTGCATTTTGCCCCTAACTTCCTAGCAACTATCTTCCTATCCTTTCTACAAATAGCAAAGGAAGCATTTAAAGCACAATAAATTGTAGAAGGTTCATTTACTACTTTCCTAGGAGCATGAATAGTATTCTTTCTAGGCACGTGATGAATAGCATTTCTCCTAGTCATACTTCTACCATGCATATAGGAAGAACTAGAAGCAGTCATGGCATAAGAATCATAAGCATGTGAATCAAAAGCATCATAACTTCTACAAGCATTTCTAGAATTTTTCCTATCATGATACAAAAAGGCATGGTTCTTTTTAGCACTAGTAGCCATAGGGGCCTTCCCTTTCTCGTTAGCGGGAATGGGAGCCTTATGGCTTGTTAAGTTCTTGGCTTCCCTTTTGAAGCCAAGTCCATCCTTAATTGAGGGGTGTCTACCAATTGTGTAGGCATCCCTTGCAAATTTTAGTTTATTGAAATCATTCTTGCTAGTCTTAAGTTGGGCATTAAGACTAGCCAATTCCTCAGTTAGTTTGGAAATTGAAACTAAATGATCACTACAGGCATCAACATCGAAATCTTTACACCTAGTGCAAATCTTAACATGTTCTACACAAGATGTTGATTTACTAGATTTTTCTAGTTTAGTATTTAAATCATCATTTATGCTCTTTAAACTAGCAATTGAATCATGACATGTAGACAACTCACAAGAAAGCATTTCATTTCTCTTAATCTCTAATGCAAGTGATTTTTGTGCTTCTACAAACTTGTCATGTTCTTCATACAACAAATCCTCTTGCTTTTCTAAAAGCACATTCTTATCATTCAAGGCATCAATCAATTCATTGATTTTGTCTATCTTAGATCTATCTAAGCCCTTGAATAAGCATGAATAGTCTATGTCATCATCATCACTAGACTCATTATCACTAGAAGAAGCATAAGTGGAGTCTCGAGTACTCACCTTCTTCTTCCTTGCCATAAGGCATGTGTGACGCTCGTTGGGGAAGAGGGATGACTTGTTGAAGGCGGTGGCGGCGAGTCCTTCATTGTCGGAGTCGGAGGAGCAATCCGAATCCCACTCCTTTCCGATGTGTGCCTCGCCCTTGGCCTTCTTGTAATTCTTCTTCTTTTCCCTCTTGTTCCCCTGTTCCTGGTCACTATCGTTATCGGGGCAGTTAGCGATAAAATGACCAATCTTACCGCACTTGAAGCATGAGCGCTTCCCCTTTGTCTTGGTCTTGCTTGGCTGCCCCTTGTGACCTTTTAGCACCGTCTTGAAGCGTTTGATGATGAGAGCCATCTCTTCATCATTAAGTCCGGCCGCCTCAATTTGTGCCACCTTGCTAGGTAGCGCCTCCTTGCTTCTTGTTGCCTTGAGAGCAAGGGGTTGATGCTCGTTGATCGGTCCATTCAAGGCGTCGTCCACGTATCTTGCCTCCTTGATCATCATCCGCCCGCTTACGAATTTTCCGAGTACCTCCTCGGGCGTCATCTTCGTGTACCTGGGATTCTCACGAATATTGTTCACGAGATGAGGATCAAGAATGGTAAATGACCTTAGCATTAGGCGGACGACGTCGTGATCCGTCCATCGCGTGCTTCTGTAGCTCCTTATTTTGTTGATAAGGGTCTTGAGCCGGTTGTATGTTTGGGTTGGCTCCTCGCCCCTTATCATTGCAAACCTTCCAAGCTCGCCCTCCACCAACTCCATTTTGGTGAGCATGGTGATGTCGTTTCCCTCGTGAGAAATCTTGAGGGTGTCCCATATCTGCTTGGCATTGTCCAAGCCGCTCACCTTATTGTACTCGTCCCTGCACAAAGAGGCTAGCAACACAGTAGTAGCTTGTGCATTTTTATGAATTTGTTCATTAATAAACATAGGGCTATCCGAGCTATCAAACTTCATTCCATTCTCTACGATCTCCCATATGCTTGGATGGAGAGAGAATAAATGACTACGCATTTTGTGACTCCAGAATCCGTAGTCCTCCCCATCAAAGTGTGGAGGTTTGCCGAGAGGAATGGAAAGCAAATGCGAATTCGAACTATGTGGAATACGAGAATAGTCAAATGAAAAGTTCGAATTGACCGTCTTCCTGTAGTCGTTGTCGTCGTCCTTTTGGGAAGAAGAGGATTCGTCGCTGTCGTAGTAGACGATCTCCTTGATGCGCCTTGTCTTCTTCTTCTTCCCATCTTTGCGCTTGTGGCCCGAGCCAGAGTCGTTGGATTTGTCATCTTTTGGCTCGTTGACGAAGGACTCCTTTTCCTTGTCGTTGATCACGATTCCCTTCCCCTTAGGATCCATCTCTTCGGGCGGTTAGTCCCTTTCTTGAAGAGAACGGCTCCGATACCAATTGAGAGCACCTAGAGGGGGGGTGAATAGGTGATCCTGTGAAAACTTAAACTTATAGCCACAAAAACTTGTTAAGGGTTAGCACAATAATTGCCAAGTGGCTAAAGAGGAGATCTTGCACAATATGACAATCACAGAGAGGACACAGTGATTTATCCCGTGGTTCGGCCAAGTACAAAACTTGCCTAATCCACGTTGTGGCGTCCCAACGGACGAGGGTTGCAATCAACCCCTCTCAAGCGGTCCAAAGACCCACTTGAATACCACGGTGTTTTGCCTTGCTTATCTTTATCCCACTCGCGAGGAATCTCCACAAATTGGAGTCTCTCGCCCTTACACTTAAGATTCACAAAGAAGCACGGAGTAAGGGAGGGAAGCAACACACACAAATCCACAGCGAAATGTGCACACACACGGCCAAGAATCGAGCTCAAAGACTATCTCAAAGTTCTCACAAGAACGGAGCTCGAATCACTTAGAATAACAAACGGATGCGCAAAGACTGAGTGTGGATGATCAAGAATGCTCAAGAGTTGCTTGGTGTTCTCCTCCATGCGCCTAGGGGTCCCTTTTATAGCCCCAAGGCAGCTAGGAGCCGTTGAGAACAAATCTGGAAGGCCATCCTTGCCTTCTGTCATCGGGCGCACCGGACAGTCCGGTGCACACCGGACACTGTCCGGTGCCCGATTTATTTCCTTAAACAGCGCAGCCGACCGTTGCCGACCGTTGCAGATCTGGCGCACCGGACAGTCCGGTGCACACCGGACAGTCCGGTGCCTCCTTCTGACCGTTGGCCAGACCACGTGTCGCGCGCAGATTCCTCGGCCGACCGTTGGCTCACCGGACAGTCCGGTGCACACCGGACAGTCCGGTGAATTTTAGCCGTACGCCGTCGGCAAATTCCCGAGAGCGGCGTCTTCAGGTCGAGGCAGCCTGGCGCACCGGACACTGTCCGGTGCACCACCGGACAGTCCGGTGCCCCAGACCGAAACAGCCTGTTGGCTGTACACAGCCAACAATCTCCTTTTCTTCTTCTCTCTGTTTCTAACACTTAGATAAATATATTAGTACACAAAACCAATGTACTAAGGCTTAGAAACATACCTTTACTTGTGATTTGCACTTTGTTCATCCATGGGCATAGATTCACATTTAAGCACTTGTGTTGACACTCAATCACCAAAATACTTAGAAATGGCCCAAAGGCACATTTCCCTTTCAGTTCCCAGGTTGCTTCCTCTTCAGAGTGGTGACCCCATCTGACTTTGCACATTCTGATGGTATTCCTCCGGGTGACTTTGTCTGCAGTCTCCAGAATCTACGTTGGTTTCTCCTCGGACCTCATATGTCAGGTCATTTTGGACTTCCAGTCCTTCCACGGGCAACTGCTCCTCTGGTACTCGCAAGCACTTCTTCAGCTGAGACACATGGAAAACATCATGCACTCCTGACAGATCTTCTGGTGAGCTGAGCTGATATGCCACTTCTCCACGTCTTGCCAGAATCTGGTACGACCCAATATATCGTGGTGCTAACTTGCCCTTGACTCTGAACCTTCTGACTCCTCTGATATGTGACACCTTCAGATAGACATAATCTCCCACTTCGAAACTCAGTTCTCTTCTTCTAGTGTCAGCATAACTGCGCTGCATTGACTGCGTTATCTTCAGATTCTCTCAAACCATTTTTAAGTTCTCCTCTGCTTCAAGCAAAACATCTAGGTTGAACACCTGCCTTTCTCCAGGTTGGACCTAGAGTAGTGGAGTTCTACAACTCCTCCCATACAGTGCCTGAAACGGTGACTTCTTCAAACTGGCCTGATGGTTGTTGTTATATGAGAATTCCGCATAAGGTAATTTTTATCCCAACCTGACTTATCTTGCAATGCATAGGCTCTCAACATGTCTTCCAGAATCTGATTAGTTCTTTTAGTCTGACCATTGGTCTGCGGGTGATAGGCTGAACTGAACTTCAAATGTGTGTCCAAAGCCTCTTGTAGCTGCTGCCAAAAATGATAGGTGAACTATGTTCCTTGATCTGACACTATCTTCCTTGGAACACCGTGCAAACAAACAATTCGAGACATGTATAACTCAGCTAGCGTTGCTCCATTATATGTTGTCTTCACGGGTATGAAATGGGCCACCTTTGTTAAGCGGTCCACAATCACCCCAAATGGAATCGTAGCTGGCACGGGTACAAGCTAGGCCAACTATAAAATCCATTCCGATCTCATCCCATTTCCATTGAGGAATTTGCAACAACTGCAAAAGTCTAGTTGGTTTCTGATGCTTTGCTTTGGTTCTCTGACAACTTACACAAATGGCAACATGCTCTGCAATCTCTCTTTTCATTCTGTACCACCAAAACCTCTTCTTTAAATCTAGATACATCTTCTCACTTCCAGGGTGTATGGAATATGTTGTCTCATGAGCTTCTTTGAGAATTAGCTCCCGAATAGACATGACATCGGGAAGACATAGTCGGTCTTTGAACCATATCACACCTTCTGTATCTTCCCGGAAGTCTTTACCTTTTCCCTCTGAGATTAGCTAGCGGATCTCACTGATCTTTTCATCATCTTTCTGTCCTTCTCTGATATCCCACTCTAGGGTGGGTTCCAGCTCAACTATCACTCCCTGGATGTTGTTCAGAAATCTGAGACTCGGTCTGTCAAACTCCTTGGTTAACTCATATGGCATCAGGTGAGCAGCCATCATATTGACTTGACTCTTTCTACTTAGTGCATCTGCAACCACATTCGCTTTGCCCGGATGGTAGTGTATCTGACTGGGCGAATATATACTTTAGATTCTTATGGTTTGTGTAAACATCACACTTCTGCCCATATAGGTAGTGCCTCCATGTTTTCAATGCATGAACCACTGCTGCTAATTCCAAGTCATGCGTGGGATAATTCCTCTCATGAACCTTCAGCTGTTGAGACGAATACGCAATGACTTTCCCTTCTTGCATTAGCACACATTCCAACCCAGTGTAGGAAGCATCACAATACACTGAGAATGGCTTGTGAACATCAGGCATGAATAAGATAGGCGTTGTAGTCAACTTCTCTTTTAGCGCTTCAATCTTGGCACTTCTGGGTCCACTTAAACTCAAATTTATTTGCTAGCAAGGCTGTCATGGGTCTCGTAATCTTTGAAAAACCTTCAATGAAACGCCGATAGTATCCAGCCATTTCAATGAAACTCTTAATTCCACGAACATCTTTTGGTGCTTTCTAGTTCAGAATGTCTGCTACCTTCTTTGGATCCTAGCTAACCCACCTCCGTTTATGATGTGACCCAAGAATAGGACTTCATGAATCCAGAATTCACATTTACTCAGCTTGACATATAATTGATGCTCTCGTAGCCTTTGCAACACCTTTCTCAAGTGATCCACATGCTCCTCCTCACTCTAGGAATATATGATGATATCATCAATGAACACCACCACAAACTTGTCCAAGTAATCCATGAACACGTTGTTCATCAGATACATGAAGAAAGCTTGTGCTTTTGTCAGTCCAAGTGACATCACTGTGAAGTCATACAACCCATACTTGGTGGTAAATGTTGTCTTCGGTACATCGGAAGGTCAGATCCGGAGCTGATGGTAACTTGACCTCAGATCTATCTTCGAGAACACACGAGCTCCTCTCAGCTAGTCGAACAGATCTTCTGTTCTGGGCGGGGGATACTTATTCTTGATGGTGACCTCATTCAAAGCTCTGTAATCTATGCACATCCACTTTGTATCGTCCTTCTCTACAAACAACACTGGAGCAGCCCAAGGCGAGGTGCTGGGTCTAATGTAACCCTTCTCCAACAACTCGTATATCTGCTTCTTGAGTTCCACCAACTCCGGTCCGGACACTCTATAGGCTCTCTTAGAAATGGGGGTGGTGCCTGTGATATGCTCTATGGCAAATTCAACTTTTCTCTTGGGTGGCATGCCTAGTAACTCCTCGGGGAACACATCTGTGAATTCTGATACTACTCTAATGACTTCAAGCGGATTGACTTCCTCACTATTGACAAATATCTGGTGATAGCTTCCTTTCCTTGGTTTAGACAAGATCAGCTCCACCAACACTTCTTCTCCTGACAAGGACACCATCCTCGCAGTCCTCTTATCGCAGCTAAGGCATGCTTGGCACTTGGTCAACCAATTCATCCCTAGGATGACATCTATGTCTACATCTCGAGTACTCATTACTATCAGATCAGCGGGGAACTCTATCCCCATTACTTTGACTCTTGCATTTGGACAAAATTTATCTGTTTGGGTCTTCCCACCAACTGAACTAACCCTCATAGGCGGAACATGGGTGCCACTGGTATGCTGTGTGTTTCTACCCATGATGCAGTCACAAAAGAATGCATGGCTCCAGTATCAAACAACACATTTGTAGGATGAGATTCGACTGAGAACGTATCTAGTGCCACTTCTGGGTCTCCTGAGCTGTGTCGGCCTCCAGGTGGTTCACCTTTCCATACAGGGTAAGCGGCTGGCCATGATTGCTTGCTCCCTACTTAGGTGCATTCTGTCTTGCTGGGCCATTAGGAGTTTATTGCTGCAAAGCCATCTTCGGGCACTACATCGCCCAGTGGCCTTGCTCTCCACAATGGAAACATCCTCGGCCTCCTCCTTGCACTAGGGTTGCCTGGTTCTGATTAACTGATGGGGCAGGAAGGCGAGGTGCCTGGCTATTCTGCCTTTAGTACTGATTTCCTCCTGGTTGATTGTTCTGATGGTACTATTGCGGCTGCTGATACTGCCTCTAAGTCTGTTGTTGAGTCTGACGCTGATTCTGTTGCTGATAGCCCTGTGGGTGGCCATGCCTAAACTGCTGAGATGAGTTGCCTGAGAAATGGGGTGACTGTTGCTCCTAGGCTGGGATCCACTTATCTTGTGCTTCCAATCTTTCATCTCCTTGCACTTCCTCTCAGTCATGATAGCTCTATCAATCAGATGTTGGAAGGTCCGGAAGGTGTGATTCATCAGCTGGTAATGCAAGGGATCAACCAAGCCTATCAGGAATCGGTACTGCCTCTTTGCATCAGTGTTGACATCTTCGGGTGCATAGCGAGACAACTACAGGAATCTGTCTCGATACTCACTGATGGACATGGGTCTATGCTTCAGTGCTAGAAACTCTTCCTTCTTCACTATCATCAAGCCCTCTAGAACATGATACTGGCGGAAATTTTCTCTGAATTCCTCCTAGGTGATAGCTTCAGGGTCGGCGTGGGTGGCGAGGTAGGACTCCCACCAGGACTAAGCTACTGCCCTTAGAAGACAAGGACCATACAAAACATTCTCTCTGTCGCCCATGGAGTATAGAGCAAAGAAATTTTTATACCCCAAAATTAAGGGTGTTACATCTTGTCATTGTATTTTTATACTGAGGTGAAAGAAATGTGGACGCCCAAGACGGGATAAATTAAGACTTCTATTTTTCTCGATCTAAATTAGGCTAGTAATAAATTTCTTAAACAAAACATATGCAAATAACTAAACATGGATGTGCACTAGGGTTTTGTATAAGTGTTGCTATCTCTACCGTAAAAGGAAGTTTAGCAACCTAAGTTCCAATCTTACCAACTAGCCTATGTTCTAAACTAAGAATGGTAAAGGTTGTAACTTAAGTAAACAATAAATGAGGAAAATTAAGATAAAGGTAGAGATGCAAACTCTTGTTGATGCGCTGGTATTTTTACCGAGGCATCTAGAATCGTGCAAGGTTCTAACTAATCCTCGTTGGTGCCCCTATGCAAAGGGAAGCTCACACGAGGGCCAAACACCACGATCGAGTAACTCCGTAGAGAGACGTGAGCCTTCTCCATGCTCAAGTGGTGCTCTGCTTCTGGCCTCCTCTGGACACTCCTCGCCGTCTTCACTATCAAGCTTCCGTTCGAAACATCGCAGACCTCGTTCCTTGTGGTACACGATGGCGTCCACACCACAAACGCGGTTGGTCGCAAGACCTCACCCCACTCGGTACAAGTTACAACGGCTCGTGCAAGAGCCGAGGGTTTGTGTGGGTTTCTAACTTCTCTCAATATAGTAGGAACAACCAAGAGCAAGCATAATAGCGGTCTAAGTAACCTAAGCACTTCACAAAGCATAAGCACTTGGTGTTTGGGATAATGGAGATGTGTCTCTACTCAATAGCAATATTGATTGGGCCCTCACACCTCCAAATGGCTAGCTTGGACGGGTATATAGAGCCCCAACCAAAACTAGCCATTGGAGGCTGATTCTGTAGCTTCTGCGGTGCACCAGACCATCCGTGCGACTAGCCGTTGGAGAACTAGCTATTGGAGTCATACAGATGGCGCATCAGACCGTTTGTACATGCCACATGTACTAGTTGTTGCAGCTAGTCGGTTGTGCACTAGACCGTCCAGGTGGTGTACTAGACCGTCCATGCAAGGGTGCTAAAAACACCCACCGGACCGGTCTGATGAACCTCCAGACCGTCTGTCTAGGGAGGTCAAACTGTTCGCCTGTGACCTTTTCTTCTTTTGTATCTTGAACTTTGCTTGATACATGTAGGTCTTCTATTGTCTTCTTTAAGGTGTTGCTCCCTCAATGCCTTAGTCTAAATCCACTTCGTATCCTGTGAACTACAAACATAAATACTTGCAAACATATTAGTCCACATGTTATGTTGATTATCAAACACCAAAATCAATTAGTCAAATGGATCGAGATCCATTTTCCTTACATAAGTATCTCTCTGGATCCAGAAGCTAAACTTAGGGCTTCTTTGGAAGGCAAGAATCTCATAGGAATGGTATAGAAATTTTAAGGGAATTAGTTAGAAAATGTTTCTTTGTTCCAAAAGAGCCCTAAGTTTTAGTTCCTCCTTAAAAGCTAGAAGTGACTAAAAGACACTTTTTAACTCTTTTTTTGTTGGGAACTTCGCTCCTAAAATAACTAAACTTTAGTTATTTTTGTTTTAGCTGATCCAAATAGGCCCTAATGCTTCCGAGGGAACACAAGGCAAGGCAAAGCAAGTCGAGGAACCAAAGGTGTTCTTGTGGTAAGACCATAAGAGGGAGGGTGAAAGATCTGCAATCACGTAAAAACAGGATAGTGTGATAGAGTCTAGGAAAAGAAAAACTGAAGGGAGAGGCGCATGACTAGAGATGGCAATTTAATCTGTAAATCCGAAATCTGACGGGTATCCGATCTGATGAGTATAAATATGGAGGAAGATTTTGACCCACATGTGCAACCCATACCCGACATAAAGTTTCACGGGTGTGGATGCGGGTTTCTAATTTAACCCACGAGTGATCCGCACCTGACCCGAAATTTAGTTTATTCTTTATTTTGTGCAAAAATGATTAAGATACAACAATAATGATTTTGAATAAGTAATTTGACTAATGATTTATGAATTTTTTTATTGTTGCTCAATATGGGAAGTCTTAAAATTTGTAGATATAACTCTATTATTGTTGGTACTCAATTGCTTATAGCTGAATTATTCTTTAAAAGTGTACACTGAATAAAAACCCACAGATGACCCGAACCCGATGGGTTCGGGCACGGTTTTGGAATTGCATCCACTGGCGAGATTATGGGCGGGTTTAGTTAGATTTTATGAGTGTGATAGCGAGCGGCTTTTTGCTCCACCCGACTTGAGCCCGACCCATTGCCTTCCCTATGCATGACGTTGTAGTAAAAACCCCGTAGGGGGACATATCGTTGGCATAAATGGGTGTTTGGTTCCATCCAATTAAAGTTTAGTGTCTATCACTTCAAATAATAATTTCAGATATTAAACGTAGTCTAATTATAAAACTAACTACATAGGTTAATTTTTTTTCTCGAAAACGTTGATGAGCTATGTATCATTATATTAAGAAGAAAAGAAAATGTCTAAAATAGACCAAGTACAAGGTGCCTATAGAGGCAACAAGAAAGAGGGAAAAGGGGATGAGAATAAAAACAAAAACAAATAAAAAATAGAGATGACCAAGCCAAAGCTAAGGCCATAGTCTTCTAAAGGGCAATTGGCTAAGTTAGCCTCTTTTTTGAATACTCTTTAGGATTGCGTTGATGTTTGAAGAAGCTTCATCAAACACAAGCATTCATGTGGTTCCAAATCTACCAAGCTACCAAACTCACAATGGAATTAAAGCCTTTTTTTCTTTGAATTAGGCACACTAATCTCAGCCTCTCCCCATCGTTCCTGGAACACCACAACATAAGCCCCACCCTACTCAAGATTCTAAACCAAATATCCCTTGCAAAGACACAAGACACCAAGATGTGTTGAATTGTCTCATCATGCTTAAGGAAGGGACATATTAAGATTAAAAGACAAGAGAAATTTATTAAACCTTTAATAAGCATAATCAATATTTGAACATTTGATGTGACACGAACTAAACTTTAGTAACTTTAGTGACAGAAACCACCCAAAAAAATTTCAGTTTCTTACACTTAAAATTAGGAACTGAAGGACTATTGTCGTTTAATCATTGGATTGGATCAAGAAAATCCATTGCAGCATGTAAGGGCAAGGCATTCTGAAGACGCACTACCAAACTGCAAATAGATCACTAATCACCGTTAAATGTCTATCTAAATAAATATAATAGCCAATTTTCAGAACCCATTAGTGTAAAACTGTAAACGCTAATACAATATACACCCGTTGCTATGGTTCGTGCCACTCTTGCATATTTTCATTTAGTGGAAGGAGGACAATATATTGTTATTTAGTGGGTCGGACAAGTGTTCAACCAGGTTCTGTACAGGGCCCTTGCCTGTGACAGCCGCCTGGATGTAAAATCCAAACCATGCTACCATCGCAAGGCGACCGTTCTTGATTTCTTTCACCTTGAGATCTTCAAATGCCACGGGATCCTTGGACAGGCCCAAGGGATCAAAAAGGGGTCCTCCTGGGTAGTTTATGTCACCAGGAAGATATATTCCCAATGGTTCTAGTGCCTCGATCCCACAATACCTTGCATATTCTGGTCCAACCTGACAAATCATGTCAAGATAGTTTTACAGAGTGCAATACTTAAATCATCTAAGAAAAGGAATAACAAGGGGACCATGCGGCAATGGAATATTCTTAAAAGTTGAAGGTACCTTTGTAAAGTGAATGTCTATGTTTCCGAAGTGTTTGCAAGCATTTTTTTAATAAAAAATGCATGCTACTCCCTTTGTTTTACTGTGGTTGCCTAACCAAGGAAGTAAGAGTTCCAAGAAATAATAACTGTATGATGACTATCCATATCATACCGCTATTTTATAACATAATGCAGCGACTTATCTTTCAAAGCACTTAATTAGGAGTATGAAGTAGAAATATTGACGAACATTGTCGGACATATTCTCCCAAGGCAATGGACAGAGTGAAATGGAGGGAGTTTCTTACAAGGTCAATGAATTTCATGGAACGGTTCTTTATGTTTTGAAATTGTTTAGATATAAGCAACAAAAGAGTCACTCATGTCCGGAGGTGGGGGATTAGAAAGACAGTATTACCATCAAGAGGGCTTGGCAGATTGCAATTACAACGACGCCTTGACCACCAGCAATTCGGAATCCAGGAATCCCAAGGTAATCAAGGTTATCACCCTGTAGAATTGGTTCAACAATTAAAAGGAAAAATAGTGAACATGACGATCTTGAGAATATATCTTTATAAATACAAGAACTAGTATGGCTTTTGTTACAAATTTTCTGTACATTACAGCTGCAGTGGATCTTGAGTACATGTCATCTTTACAAAATGTTGTAGTCCACTCAATAACATTTTGAAAATAAACATTAAATAAAACGTTGTTTAACAGTCTTGCTGAGTACTTTCCTTTGCTCTGTATTGTAGATGTGATAAAGTTTTATTTTCATATCTGTCTTTTCACTTTCTGTCAAAATTTATAAGTTTTATTGTCATGACAGTTCTAGGTGCCACTATAAAACAACAAAGCAAAAAGATAGTGCACCAACTATAATAAAATCTTGTTTCTGATAGTAGGCCATGCATGTCTATTCACCGACTACTACTGTTTTATCTCCCAATACATGTAAGGTAGCTACTGTTTTATCTCCCAATACATGTAAGGTAGCTGACCGTGAACACATGGTTAATATGTGTCTGTGGTTGTCAAGGGCGTCGGGCCCGAGGGTAGGAGGACCGCGGCTCCGAAGGTCGTAGCCGCCGTCCGTGTTGCCGACCGGGTTATGCCCCCAGGAACGGCGGTCTTCGTCAACGGGTTATGCCCCCTGTTGCCGAGTAGAGAGAGGTAGGAGACTGAGATAAAACTTTCTTGTACTCATCATGGGTGCTTACAGGGGGTATATAAGGCCATAGGCCAGGGCTACTAAAGGAAGCCACTAATCACTCTTATTCCCTTCTAAATCTATCCCAGATTATTAAAGGAAAGCCATCAATCACTAATCACTCTTATTCCCTTCTAAATCTAGCCCGGACTAATAAAGGAAAGCCATCAATCACAGATCACTCCTATTCCTTCTAAATCTAGCCCGGACTAATAGGAAGGCCATCAATCACTTTTATTCTTTCCAGATCTAGCCGCTAGGCCTGGCTGCCTGCTGGATCAGGCGCTGCCTGCTGGATCAGGCGTCCTGCGCGCTCAGCCGCGCGCCGCACGTCGCGTGCCCTGTGCCGACGTGTGTACGTATTTCCGTACATCACATCTCTCCCCTCCTCGAGAGGCAGCTCGTCCTCGAGCTGAAATAGTGGGTATGAAGCGCGAAATGTGTCCACATCCTCCCAGGTAGCCGATGCCGGAGAGGCTCCCCGCCAGCGAATGAGGACCTGCCGAACTCCCCTGAGCAGCCGCATCTTGACTGCTTGCTCTGGCTCTGGAATAACTGCGCCGTGGCGAACCGGAGGTAGAGCTGGAGGCTCTTGCGGAGGCGCGCCGTGGAACTTCTTGAGAAGCCCCACGTGGAAGACGTCGTGGAGGCGAGCTTGAGGAGGCAGGGCCAGGCGGACAGCCACGGCGTTAATGCGCTCGACGACGCGGTAAGGGCCGTAGAACCGCGGCTTCAGCTTGCCAGCCGACGAGTCGGGCATGGAGGCCGTCGGGCGCTGGCGTAGACGAAGCAGCACCCACTCGCCGACCTGTATGTCGATGTCACGATGTAGACGATCATAATGATGTTTCTGGACAGCCTGGGCCTGCTCCAGCCGGTGACGGATATCTGCCAGGAACTCCACGCGCTCCTCCAAAGTCCTGGCCACCGCAGGCACCCGCGTTGCCCCCTGCTCGTAGGAGCGAAGTGAGGGAGGGTCGCGGCCATAGACGACGCGGAACGGCGTGTCGCGCAGGGACGACTGGAAAGCGGTGTTGAAGATGTATTCCGCCCATGGGAGCCAGCGCAACCAGTCGCGGGGTCGATCTCCCGTCAAGCACCTGAGATACATGATGATGACCTTGTTCGCCGATTCGGACTGGCCGTCTGACTGGGGATGAAATGTCGTGGTCATCTGTAGCTTGGTACCGCTCAAGCGCATCAGCTCGGTCCAGAAGTTGGAGGTGAACACCGAGTCCCGGTCAGAGACGATCGACTGGGGAATGCCGTGGAGACGGACGATGTCGGTGAAGAATGCCTGCGCCACAGACTCGGCCGTGTACGGGTGCGCCAGGGGTACGAAATGTGCATACTTGCTGAAGCGGTCTATCACCGTGAAGATGACGGTCTTGCCGCGGACGCGAGGCAGCGCTTCGACGAAATCCATGGCGATGTCCGTCCATACCCCTTGCGGCACCAGCAGGGGCAACAGCAAGCCGACCGGGTGCTGATGGTCGGGCTTGTTGCGTTGGCAGACTGCACAGCCACGAATCAGATCCTGCACCACACGTTTCATGTGAGAAAAATGGAAGTCGCGCCGGAGTCGGTGCAGGGTGCGCTGTACGCCCTCATGGCCTTCCTCGTGGACCGCCACCAAGATCTCCTGGAGCAGCGGGGAGGCGGGCGGAATGTACAGCCGGCCCGCATAGTGGACGAGGCTGTCGGTTAGCGCCCAGGGCCGTGACCTGGCGCCGCTGCTGATGTCGTGCTGGAGGGCCGCGAGCGTGGGGTCGACGGTGTGTGCCTGACGGAGCCGATCTATGAAGTCGAAGCGTGGTCCGGACAAGGCCAGCACCAAGCCCTCCTCCGGTGTGTCGCGGCGTGAGAGCGCGTCCGCGACGGCATTGGTATGTCCCGGCTTGTACTCGACGGAGAAGTCGAAGCCGAGAAGTTTGCCCACCCAGTGGTGTTGTGGTATGGTGGACAGCCTCTGATCCAGCAAGTACTTGAGGCTGTAGTGATCGGTCTTGACTTCGAATCGGCGCCCCCAAAGGTAGGGCCTCCAATGGCGGATTGCCTGGACGAGGCCGATCAGCTCCCGCTCATAGGCGGCTAGGGCGCGGTGACGAGGCGCCACGGGCCGACTGAAGAAGGCCACGGGGTGGCTGTCCTGGACCAGCACCGCCCCGAAGCCGTGGGACGAAGCGTCGCATTCGACGACGAACGTCTTGGAGAAGTCCGGCATGGCGAGTACCGGGGCCGACGTGACCGCCTCCTTCAGAGCGGCGAAGGCAGCCGCCGTCTCGTCCGACCACAGGAACCCGTCTTTCTTGAGCAGGGCGGTCAGCGGCGCGGCGATTGTGCCATAGTTGTGCACGAATTTCCGGTAGTACCCGGCAAGACCGAGGAAACCGCGAACCGCGCGGGCCGACCGCGGCTGCTGCCAGTCGCGCACCGCCCGCACCTTGGCGGGGTCCATGGCGACTCCGGCCGCCGAGACGACATGTCCCAGGTACGCGACGGAGGAGGCCGCGAAAGCGCACTTAGAGCGCTTGACGAAGAGCTGGTGCTGCTGAAGCGCGCCGAAGACAGCACACAGGTGACGAAGGTGGTCCGCCCATGTGCGGCTGTAAATCAAAATGTCGTCAAAAAAATACCAGCACGAAGCAGCGGAGGAAGGGGCGCAGGACGTCGTTCATCATGGCCTGGAATGTGGCGGGAGCGTTGCACAGCCCGAACGCCATGACCAGGAACTTGTAGAGGCCGTCATGTGTGCGGAACGCCGTCTTGTGCACGTCACTCGGCCGCATGCGGACCTGGTGGTACCCGGATCGCAAGTCGAGCTTGGTGAAGAAGCATGCCCCGTGGAGCTCGTCCAGCAGCTCGTCGACGACTGGGATAGGGAATGCGTCCTTGATCGTGAGCGCGTTAAGCGCCCGGTAGTCGACGCAGAAACGCCACGATCCGTCAGGCTTCTTGACGAGGAGGACCGGGGACGAGAACGCGGAGTCGCTGCGACGCACGATGCCTTGTGCGATCATTGCTGCACATTGTCGCTCCAACTCATCTTTGTGGGCCGCCGGGTAACGGTACGGCCGGACCGCTACCGGCAGTGTGCCGACTTGAGTACGATGCTGTGGTCACGCGCCCGCGGCGGTGGCAGGCCCGCGGGCTCGGCGAAGAGGCCATCGAACGTGGTCAGCAGCTCCTCCAGCAAGGCTTCGGGCGCCGTGATGTTGTCGAGGCGCGGTGTGCGCCGGGCGGCCACGTCCTCCCAGCAGATGGGGCGGCCATGGCGTGTGAAGGCCACGGTGCGCGTGGTGAAGTCCCACACCATCTTGCCTAGCGTGACCATCCACTGGGTGCCGAGGACGACGTCGTAGCCGGCCAGTGGCATCACATAGAGGTCGACGCAGAAGTCCTCGCCTGCGATGGTGATCGGGGCTTGACGGAAAACACCCGGGCAGGCGATGCGCTCGCCATTCGCCACGGTGGCCGTGAGGCGTGGGCTGGTCTGGACAGCAAGCCCCGTGCGTGACGCTGCGGCCTCGGCGATGAAGTTATGCGTGGAGCCAGTGTCCAGCAGGGCGGTCAGCGTCACGGCGCCCACTTGCACGCGCACCTGCATGGAGTCACAAATGGGCATACCAGCCACAGCGCGAAGGGAGAACAATGGTGCGGAGGTGTCGACGGCGTCAGCCTCCTGGGCAGCGTCCTCCAGCTCGAAGCCGTCAATGTAGAAGACGCGGCGACACACCCGATTGTGCCCGCGGGAGTACGGCTCATTACAGTTGTAACACAAGCCAAGACGACGACGTTCCGCCTGCTCCTCCGTCGTAAGGCGCTTGGCAGCCCCAGCCGCGCCGCGTGGAGGAGGCGCCGGGAGGGCCAGCTGCTGTGCTGGGGGAACCGGTACGGGAAGCACCGGAGGCGCGCCGGCCGCTGGCAGCGCTGGCCGCGTAGGTAGAGCGGGCAGGGCCGCGCGCGGGGCCGCCCGACCGAGTAGGGGGTTGAGCCGGTCTAGCTCCACCAGTTCCAGCATCCTGGCCAGGCTCATGGCTGCGGCCAGGGACTCCGGCGCGTGAACGCGGACCTGATGGCTCAGCGGCGGCAGCAGCCCCCCTGTGTACAGTTGTACGCGCTGGCTTTCCTGCAGCCGGCCAGCACGCGAAAGAAGGGCCTGGAAGCGGTTGGAATATTCTTCCACCGATCCCGTGCGTCGACACTCCGTCAGCTCGAACAGCGGCGCTGATCTCAGCGCTGGTCCGAACCGGAGGTTGAGGAGTTCCTTGAAGCGACCCCAGGGCGGCGTGCCCTCATCCTCCTGGAGTTGGAGGAACCACAGCTGGGCCACGTCGTCCATGTTGTACGATGCCATCCATACCTTTTCCTCCGGCATGGTGCGTTGATGTCGAAAGTACGACTCGCACTTGTTGATGAAGATCAGCGGGTCGGACTTGCCGTCATAGTGCGGGAACTCCATCCTCTGGAACTTCGGCGGGTGATCCGTGCGGGGCTGCCCATCTTGGTGGCCGCCGTAGTCGGTCGCGGAGGCGACCTTCTCCTGCATGATCACCATGTCGGACTGCATCTTGGACATGTTGGTGGACAGGGTCTGGAGCATCTGCATGACGTCGGCCATGGAGGGTTGAGCGCCGTCACCCATGGTGATGAACCTGGACGTAGCGGTGGACGGGGAGGTGGGGGCTGGTGGTGGTGGTGCGGCTGAAGGGCTGGGGGTGGTGGTTGGGGATCGCCGACTTCCTGATACCAGGTTGTCAAGGGCGTCGGGCCCGAGGGTAGGAGGACCGCGGCTCCGAAGGTCGTAGCCGCCGTCCGTGTTGCCGACCGGGTTATGCCCCCAGGAACGGCGGTCTTCGTCAACGGGTTATGCCCCCTGTTGCCGAGTAGAGAGAGGTAGGAGACTGAGATAAAACTTTCTTGTACTCATCATGGGTGCTTACAGGGGGTATATAAGGCCATAGGCCAGGGCTACTAAAGGAAGCCACTAATCACTCTTATTCCCTTCTAAATCTATCCCAGATTATTAAAGGAAAGCCATCAATCACTAATCACTCTTATTCCCTTCTAAATCTAGCCCGGACTAATAAAGGAAAGCCATCAATCACAGATCACTCCTATTCCTTCTAAATCTAGCCCGGACTAATAGGAAGGCCATCAATCACTTTTATTCTTTCCAGATCTAGCCGCTAGGCCTGGCTGCCTGCTGGATCAGGCGCTGCCTGCTGGATCAGGCGTCCTGCGCGCTCAGCCGCGCGCCGCACGTCGCGTGCCCTGTGCCGACGTGTGTACGTATTTCCGTACATCACAGTGGTGTTCTAGTGTGATGAGTAATTGTCAAGGAGATGGTTGGTATTGGTTTCGAGATGACTAACCTTAGTATGGTGCAACATGTCTTTTGGTTTGTGGCACGTAGCTACAGAGCACATAGGTAGTGGTCGGCGTGAAGATGAAGGTCAAGTGGATTCGTGTCGATGGCTTGGGAGCAGTGACGTTGAGGCTTGAACTGAGTGTTTAGAAAAACCGGAGGACTGGGCACTAGTGGCCAACACCTGGGGACATCGACAAGTGCAAGTGTTGACCAAATCAAGACAACGGTCGATCAAGCAGGTGGAGGTGTTGTAGGACTTGGTGATTGAACGGTCGAGGATTGAGGTGACACATGGCGAGATCGCAGAGGGGGCATAGAGGATACACTACTCCGGAGTGATTTAGTGGTTTGGGCCTCAAAACCATCGACGAACGATTTTTGGGTTTGGACCTCAAAACCAAGATAGGATTGCGGTGGGTATTGAAGGCGGCACATGGCGTTATTGTAAAGCTTGCATTGATACAAGAAAAATCATGAAGAACCCATGGCCATCAGATCTATAAATCTTGAGGGCAATGTGTAATAGCCCTATAATAAGGAGGAAGCTGATCCAACCAACCTCATCTCTCCAACACTTCATTTGTTTTCATTCTTGTGGGATGGCTCAAGGCTTTGTCTTGTTCGTCTGTTTTCGCAGCGTTCTTCCTCTCTCGGTCTCTTCTTCTTTGGGCTTTTGTGAGATCTTTTGAAACTACATTTTGGGGGAAGTTTTTATTAGATTAACTGAGCAAGGACTGAGCAAGGACACAAGAGGAACACTCATATGGAGTGGTTTTCTCTATCCCCTCATGAGCTCAATGAATCGTATCAATTTTGTGTTCTTGTGAAAACTCCCATTCTCCTTGATTCTCAGATCTCTGGTGCTATTGTCTTGTGGTGCATAGGTATAGAGCACAGAGGCGGTGGTCGATGATGAAGGTGAAGGTCAAGCGGGTTTGTGCGACAGACTAGGATTGAATGACAGCATTGAAGCTTAGACTGAGGAACTAGAGAAGCCATAGAACTGACGATGATGGCTGACACCTAGGGACATTGAAAACTCCAAGTGTACATGGAGAAGGAGACTGTATTGACCAAGTTAAGACGGTGGTCAATCATGTCAAGCGGAAGTGCTGGAGGACTTGGTGATTGGCAATCAAGGACTAAAGGTGACACGTGTTGATATCACAGAGGGAGCATAGAAGATACACTACTCCATAGTGGTTTGGTGGTCTAGACCTCAAAACCACCGGTGGATGATTTTAGGGTTTGGGCCTCCAAATCTGGTAGAGTTTCAACGGGGTCTGGAGGCAAAACGTGGTGTCATTGCGAACCTTGCGTCAATGCAAAGCAAAGTCATGAACATCATGCGGTGGTCAGAGCTACAGACCTTGAGTTGAACCATAATGCCGCCGAGGTTAAGTGGTTCGACGCTAATTAACTAGGGGCAAGTTAAAAATGTGTAATAGCCCTATAAATGAGGGGGAGGTTGATCCAACCAGCCTCATCTCTACATTGCTTTATTTGTTTTCATCCTTGTTAGGTTTTTCCTTCTTCTAGTCTGTTGTTGAGATCCACAAATTGTCTGCATAAACTTTCATTTGTATAAGGAGACATTGTAACATATTGATTCTCATGGAAATGGAGGCCTTAATCTCCTAGTTTCATAGTGGCTCAAGGTTTTGTCTCGCTCGTGTGTTTTCGCACTATTCTTCCATCTCCTGGTCTCTTGTTCTTTGGCTTTTCGAAAAACCATTTGAATCTGAGTTTCGGGGGAAGTCTTGGTTGGATCAATTTGAGAAAGGACACCTAAGGCGCACTCCTATGAAGTGAGTTTGTCTATCTCCTCACGAGCTCAAAGATCTCACTAGTTTTGTGTTCTTGTGAAAAAACACATTCTTCTATGTTGGCACTTTTTGGGCCAATCACCTAACGAACCCTGGACCTCACCTACTGAGAGTGAGGGCCTAGGGTCCTCTCTACGGGAGCGCAGACTGTCTGCGATAGACGGTCGGACCATCTGCGATTGCGCAGAGGGGCTCCGGTCTTCTCTGCGGGCGCGCGGACCGTCCGCATGTGCACAGAGGGCTTCTAGATCTCCTTTAACACCTGGATCTCACCTCCAGGGACAGATCCAGTCAGGGAGGAAAGATCCTAGGATTGTCTTGGTGTCAGCAGGCACCCAAGACGCCTCTAAACGACGTAGAGTTGAGGAGAGATGAAGATTGAGGATGAAAAAGACTAATCTAGACTAAATTACTGCTACTCCTAGGGCAAGAAATGTAAAGGCAATGATAATAGATTGATTTGGATCGATTGTGTTACTCTCAATCGGTCGTACCCCTTTATATTTATAGGAGGGTCCGAATCCATTCCTAGGCGCTTCCCAACAGATTCCCGTGTGATTAGCCGAATAAGCACGTTGCACGCGTGGGAAAGGGTCTTTCGCCCGAGTTAATCTAATCGCGGATCGTCCGGGCTACACCCGCGGATCGTTCGAGACGCGGACCGTCTGGGCCACATGGTTGGACCGTCCGGCCATACACAGGTGCCAAATCTGGTGCTCAACATTCTCCTTGATTCTTAGATCTCTGGTGTCATGGGAAGTTTTGGGTGATGAGCTTCGGTGTATGGTTCTTCTACAGCCTAGAGAACCCCCTACCAAGTTTGGAGTCATTCCGTTTTGGATCGACCAAGTTGCTCCCAGTTTTTCTGTTAGTGGGATGTCCTTAGGGGCGTTGCACTGTCCTTAGTGGTTACCGGACTCTCCGACAATTACCGGACCATGTTCTTTGGACCATCCAACAGTGCTTTTCAGCCACCGAAGAAATCAAGGCATCGGATGGTCCACCAGGTCCCATCGAACTATTCGACGGCATTGGACCAAGGGACACCTAATGGTCCAGTGCTCTGCAAAAGATGATTTTCTTCTATGTTTTGTCCCTGGCTTTTACCCTCTTGGCTCGAGTGAGTGTGTAGTGTTGTTTTAAGTTCATATAGCTACTAGTTAACTAGTGTGAGCTCCTTGTGGTGTTTTTGGTGCTTGGGGCTGGAATTGGGATAGCGATCAAGTTTTCAAGAGAAACTTTTTGGCTCCCATTCACACTCAGACCCTCTAGTTGCGTATTTCGGTCCTTCACTAATGTACCATCATTTGGAGATTTTATTTTTGCCAAGACGTGACACCATGCATTGCATAGATGATTAGAGGTCAATAGCTCATGGTAGGTTATTTTTCAGCTCTAGACTTTCCAGCGATGCAGATGATTCGTCAGAGAGAAATGAAAAGTAGCTTTCAGATGTTGAACACCTGTTTGCCTAGCAAATGGAACGAATCAATCATGCAAAAGCAAATAACAAAGAGAACCCTACCTCTTATGGTTGCAACATGCCAGATCTAATCTTAAAAAGCTGTGAACAATTCAACTATAGGAATTACCCATTTGTTCTACGCAAATCTAAAATTGAAAAACATGAACACCAACATTGTACCTGAAGTTTTGCATAACCAACTTTCCACCAGACAGGCTCCACAAAATGCACTAACCCAAATAGATCTAATAGCTCAGGAACAACAACACCGAGGGCAGCAAGCATGGCCCACCGACAATGTAAGATTTCGAAGCTGCAAGGTAATATTGTTGGTCAGAAGACAGAACTAGGAAACTAGAGAGAACAGCAAAGCACTTACAAAGCTAGTACAAATGAAGAAACTCTATATCACAATTTCAGAAACATAACTGATTTTATGAAGCTGTCAAAAGCAGTAATCATTGTTGGTCATAACCTGGAAAAATATGAATGGTGCAGAGAAATCAAAGGGATTGACAAGCTCCAATGTAAAAAGGTTCACATAATGATTACAGAAGCAAAAGTAGCCCTTAAGAACTGCCAAATACCCAATCGTTTCCGGATAGGGTCAAGCACAACAATATATTGCCTGTAAGTTAAACAAGTACTAAACGACAACACGCGGGTACTGAAAAAGATGGTATAGTTCTGCCAATTAATGTAAGGAATAGTTTACTTTGGTATTAGGAGCACCATATGACTACCTGAAGAAGACAAACAAGCTATTGTTCCACTGCCGCTTAATACTAATATATATGGGGAAGAAAAGAAAACAGTATAGTTAACGGAAGGAAAGGAACAACGGTGACATACTTGAAGTAGTTTGCGAAAGCAACAGGATCCCTTCCCAGACCTGCAATATCGAACCCATAATCTCCAGGGTACTCTCCTGTCAAATACTCAGGGTAGTCGTAAGGCACGGGACCAAGCCACCGTGGCCGATCTCCACCGTACCAAAAGCTGCAATCGTTGCCACTCGGATACAGCTCAGACAAATCAAACGACGTGTTCCCCTTTTAATGAAGCAATAGAACGGACTGCACCTGTTGTTACGGGCGCCGCGCGAGGCAGCGCGGAGAGCGTCAGCCTCGGCAGCTGCGGCGGCCTTCCTGTCCTCGAGGCGGCGGCGGAGGCGGGCACCCAGGGGACTGTTGGCGAGGGCCTTGACTGCAGTGAAGGGGATGGCGGAAAACACCAGCACGCCCGCCAGCTCCTGCCATGATGCTCGCACTGGCGTGTGACTCCGCCGCCGCCGCCGCAAGGGGAGCGCGCTGGGCGGCGCGGCGGAACGGAACAGGAGGAGAGACGATAGCGGATGCATTGAGCGCGAGTTGAGAGTTGGGACCCTTTTGTCAGTATTTAGGAGGAAAATGCTCCAGCCCAACCGAACAGAGGAGAGCGAAGGAAGAAGACGGCAGCGCCACCGCCACGTGGCGGGAAGATGATCACGAACATTTTTTTCGTGCTTCATAAACGCAAACCCAAATCAATTCACACATGCACTAGTGGTGCAGAAATCTCTTACACATATAAAGCGACCGTCATCCTCCACGGAGCGCATAAGTCTTTTTCCCTTCGTTTTTAGTCTAACAACGCATGTCAATCATATAATCATCACGACTGCTTAATTACTCCTTACCACCACTCATACAACCATCATTCTACACCTATAAAGCACCAATTTCAATCGTCGCTTACTCCCCAAGACCACCCATACAACCACTACGACTGTTTCCTTTCCAGCACCAGTTTCGACTCTCGTCCAACGTCACGCACGGAGGGTATAACCGGTTTCGACCATCGTCCTGTATCACGCACGAAACGTATAAGTCTATTCCCCTCCCTCACGTCTCGCCTAACAAACCAGATAAGATAAATCTTATCTCTGGCTTGCATGTGTAACCAACCATACAACCACCAAGAGCGTTTACTCCTCAGTATCACTGATACAACCATTACAAGCGCTTCCTCTCTAGCACCAGTTTCGACTGTCATCCTACGTCACACACGAAGCATATAAATCTATTCCCATCTCTCGCTTCTCGCATGAAATAAATCTCATCTATTGCCTGCATGCGTAACCAACAATACAACCACTATGAGCGCTTACTCCTCAGCACCTGCCGGCCTCCGACTCACTAGCCGCCATCGTCACGCTCCATCCGTGGCACCACCTTTACCTTCATCCATCGACAAACACCTCAAACCGCTGCCGTGACACTCTACCACCATGCGCCTCTAGAGGCACCCAGGCAAGAACAACCAAGGGGAGGACTAGGAGGCGTCGGCGCCGGTAATATGTGGCTGAATAGCCGAGGGAGAGTAGGAGGAGGCGCTCCCAAGTTGAATTTAGTTTTGTATTAGTTGTTTGCAAATAAGTTGTGAGATATTGAGGTAATCAGGTAAATGATAATATATATATTGTTTATTTTTATATAATTATTGTCTCTTAAAATTTTATCGAAATGTACAGTCGGATTTCGGTCTCTGCCCGAATTATTGCAATTACATATCGAGCGCAGGCAGCATGCATGTATGCTTCACCAAGTCTGCTCAAATGCACAATTAAATAATTAAACAAAATAAATCCACAAAGGCACCAAGGTTGCATAACAATGCCACAAATCCACAAAAGCACTTAGCAGGCAGACACATGAGTACAGAAGTATGCATGATGCAAAACACCACTAGAGACACCAGAAGTCTATAACAGAACAATGCCACAAGCCCACACTCATACAGAGACACTAGACAAGACAAACTGAAAATATGCATGATGCAAAACGCAGCAGCAGTCTAGGGCTCTAGCAGCGATCCAGCCTCCTAGGCTCTAAGCGACACAACAGCAGTAGCACGCTAGTACGCCAGCACTCAAGGCTCAGAGCAGCAAGGCAGCAACACCAGACCACTAGTCCACCAGCCTGCACTCAAGCAGCAGCAACCACCATAGTCCACCACTCCACCAGACAACAGTCCACCACCACGCTACCAGCCTGCACTCAAGCAGCAGCAGCCAACAATTCAGCTCACAGCTCAGGTCCAAGACTTAAAAGACAACATATTAGTAGTCAGTTAACATACTCAAATGTAAATGTTATTTACTCATTTTGTCAAAAAACAACTCAGTAACTCACCAATATTTAGGATGTCGTGGTTGATGTTGATGGTATTGTCCTGCTAGACTTGGTTCTTTGTGACTGGGAAATAGATTCATCTAACTTCCGTTTACCTTTTGCATTGTTGGCATATTCTTCAATTAACTCTAAATGTAAGAACAATATAAAATGTCAATTAAACTAAGTCTCAGCTCTCAAGGAGGGATGCAAGTAGTGAAATTAAAAATGAGTAGCTTTTTCTAACTCTACTAATCTCTCCGTGTCCTCCTGAATATTGATTGGAGTTGATATTCGTAGCCAATCTTGAGTACAAACAAGTACTTGCACCATGAATGGAGTGAGGGAGGTCCTGAAGTCATCGAGACTTCGTCTAGTTGTGCTAAAGACGGCTCCGAGGCGATTGTCGACACTAGAATTGCTAACACATCACGTGCCATTTTTGCTAATACTGGAAATCTTGATGAATTCACCTTCCACCATCCGAGAATGTCAAACTTATTATCCTCTGGTTCAGTATCTTCACTAAGGTACTTTTCAAGTTTAGACTTGTTGCTGCCACTTACTGCACCATGTAACTTCAACTTTTTGGCAAGAAGGGATTTCACCCTACCACCTTTGCTTTGTTTTGGTTCCTTGGGATCATTATCCTGAGCTGTAACATCACTTGGAGCATGTGTGTTCCTATATTCCTCAAACAATTGGAAAACACGATCTTTAATAGCAGCCCAAACATTATTTCCATTTTCCTCACTAAATATCTCCCAGTTACTAGTTTGGTGTCTGACAATTTATATCTAGGATCAAGGGCTGCAGCAACAAAAATCAGCAAATTCAGATTCTCCTTGTCCTTCCCTTTCCCCTTTCCCATATCAGTTCTGCCCACAGTGCCTAGGTCAACATGTGCATGCTAATTTTCCCAATACTTATCATACATGTCTTTCATCCTCTTTCCCATTTCTTCTCTCAAAGGATCCGAACTGCTCATCTAATTATTAATCAACAAGTGGACATCAGCAATCTCAAAAAAAAAAGTTGTGTGAATTGACATGTTCTCTAATAGAAAGACGCTCAGTGATCTCATAGAAATGACAAAGGAACTCATCCATCTTCTTTGAATTCTCCCAATCTATCTCATCTGAATACCCTAGACCTCCTCTTTGTTCTAACAAGTCAATAGTGTAGCATGGATCTTCATCAAAATATCTCATAAACACCTTGTCATAAGTTATAGCTGCTTTTAACATTAGATATGTAGAGTTCCACCTTGTACAAATGTCTAGATTCAGAAAAGCTTTGATGCCAACCTTCTCTTCCTCGGCTAGCTCCTTGAATTTAGCCAACCGAGAAGTATTATTCTTGATGTACCTAAGACCAACTCCAGCAGACTCCCTCTCCGTATCCGTATTTAGCACGGCCAACAGTTTCTCTCTCCTCTCCGTATCCGTCCCCGTTTCCAGCAGACTCCGTATTTGCACTCCGCATGCAGTCTATGACAACTAGGGCCCGCTAGCAGGAGGGGGCGCATGCAGTCTTGTGCGGAGAGGAGAGAGAAACCGTGGAAAAGGGGAGTGCAGGTACACGGCGTGTGTTTTGCGGAGACGGATGCGGAGGCTGCTGGAGAGCGAAATAGTGACTCAGAGCGTGTATAATAGGGATACGGAGTGGGATAGCCAGTGCTGCTGGAGTTGGTCTAACAACAGCCCGTATACGCTTAATCGAAATAACCACTTCTTTGAGACCATCTTGTACAATGAGATCAACAATGTGAGCTGCACATCTCATATGGAGATACTTGCCTTCAGCTATACTTGTCTTTGCATTATTCACTTGCCTCCTCAAGTGTGTTACACCGCTGTCATTTGAGCTAGCTTTATCAACTGTGACATGCATAACCTTCTCTAATCCCCATTCAAGCAAGCATCTATGCATGTTATTCCCAATGTCTTCCCCTTTATGCCCCTTAACCTTAAAGAAGCTAATGACCTTTCTATGAAACTACCAACTATTATCAATGAAGTGTGCAGTCAGTGCCATGAAGCTATCTTGCTATTGATAAGTCCAACCATCTGTGGTTAGGGAAACTCTCTCACAATTTTCCTTAAGAAACATCTTCAACTTTTCTCTCTTGAAAATAAATCCTAACAGTGTCCCTTGTGCATGTCCTGCGAGATGGTGGGTTCCAACGTGGGACAACTATCTTCATAATTTTTTTGAATCATGTCTTCTCACCTTGAACAAAAGGAATCTCATCTTCTATGACCATTTCAACAAAAGCTTGCCTAATTGTTTCAGGGTCATACTACCAAGCGGTAATGCCTTGTCCTTGAATTGCTTGCAATGTGCTTTGCTTCGGATCCTTATTATTCTTGTGTACCATATGCGGCTCCCAGTTGGGAGGCGGCGAACGACGCATGGTGGTTGGTGCCTGTGCGGCCAGGACCCGGGAGGCAGTGTCCCTGTCAGGTGGCAGCCGTCGGGTCTGCGGCCTATGCAGTGACTACTGATGGAGGAGATGAGGACTGTGGAGTGCCGGTGCTCGTCACCGCTGTGCCGGTGGCGGGGTGGGCGACGAGCCGACGATGTCGAGTGGCGGTCTGGCGGAGTGCCGGCATGCGGCAGCCCGAAAACTTGACAGGCGGTAGTGGCGGGTGGCGGCCACCGGACCTGACAGCCAGACGTTGAGGTGGAGTGTGGCTGTGGAGGATTGCCTGTTGCGGCTGCGGTCGGCTGGTGGTTGCTGGATGGCACGGAGAGTCACGGCCTCACGGAGTCACGGGCACGGTTGCCCTCAACCCTAGTTAGGGCATGGAAGTGTTTGCCTTTGATTTGGGCCTTTGCATTTGGGTCGTTTGGGGTCTGATTGGCTAACCTGTTGGGCCTGTTTGGGCTTTTCGAGTAACCGATGTAAAAAACCAATTTTTATGTATTTAATTCGTTTTTTTTTTGGAACACAGAACTGAAATAAAAACCAAACCCCAAAATATAGGGTAGTTTGGTCTCGGGTTCAGGTAATTCGGATTTGGTTTTTTGTCTTGGTTTTTTTGCCCAATCCTAGTGTAACACCCCATGTGTTACTAGGGTCTCTGCTTAGCACTTTCACAAGCTCTGTTATCACAAGTGGGGTAAATTGAGCAAATGACACCACACATAGGAATCAAGGCCCTAAGTAAGTACAAATCATTTTGAAAGACCTACCCTAGGTCCCTAGCCACATCATACAAATAAAAAGGGAAGAAAGTAACCAAAACTCTAAACACCTTACCTTGAGCAAAAGAAACACCAGCATGAAACAAGTAAGAAAACTATATGAACTACATTATTAGAGCATGGATCATTAATAAAAGTTGTAGCACACCAAATTACTTAAAAAAAGTTAGTAAGGATGATATACCATAAAGGTTCTACAAAATGCCCAAATAGGTCACACAAGTGGTAGGATCAATGGAAAAATCAAATTTCTGCTAACTAAGTTTTCAGCCCCTCTAATTGGACACTACATGTTCACTGGGATCTAGGCCTCAAACTATCACACCCGGTTTTGGAAGGCAAACCGAATGCGAATCATGTATATGTCAGGATCAGAAACTCACGTACACAACGATTACATAATTGGACATCATCACACATTGCTCAAAGTAAATAGCAAAAATAGTACTTTATTACATCAAGATGTCCAAGATATCCACATAGTCATTACTTAACATAGTCATTAACATTATCAAAGTGCGGAAAAGTGAAAGTAGCAGATAAGGCCTTCACAGACAGCTGACTGGGGGTTTGCGAGTATTATAACTAGAACTCGTCATAGTCCTGGAACTCCTCAAAGTCCTCCATGTTGCCTGCATCTCTTCCTGAGCACTGAATATAGTGTGGACAACCTAGGGTGGGGTGGTTTTTAAAGCAAGGGTGAGTACACATCAACGTACTCACCAAATGTCCTGTTTGACTAAAGTGGACTAGATGTATGTGGAGTTAAGGTTAAGCAGTTGCTTTTAGTTGGTCAGATATTTATTACTAATAGTATAGCCAAGTTTTAGTAATAAACCCAGTTATTACCCAAAAATACTCCCTCCAAGGGGAAATACCAAAGACTAGAATTATAATCATCAATATTAATCATCATAAAAGTATCCAAAGTGCTTCTAATAAAAGAGGATCTCAAGGCTGCTCTTTACCGTGAGCACGATTGATATACAGGTTTCTAACACTCTGCAGAGGTTGCATACTTTTACCGACGAGTCATGATCCCTTTTTGCCTCGGGTCGATCAAACCCTCAAACACTACCAAGGTGAGTAAGCAAGGTTTCACTATGTAGCCTTTACAAAGATTCCCAAGAGGTCATAGCCACCCGTTAGGTTTCTCCAGTTTGATAACACAGTACTTCTCCCCACAGGAAGGGTGACTAACAAAACCAAATCGAAAGAACCTCCGCAACCAACCTCGGCAGAGCAAGTACTATGCCCGGACCCCATTGATGGTCCTATGGCAAAGCCAACTACACCTCAAGTTCCTCTAATTAATCAGCTAAGGGCATCTCATTCCACCCTCATGGTTGTACTGTTATCCCGAGTGGTCACTCAACGAACAAGTCCTTACGGAGAGGTACTCAAGAAACAACTTGAGTCTCCTAAATCATCACAAGGTCATCAACAGGATAACATCATCGTATCATAAATATTCACATCATGTTCGTTGATTAAATTAAAGCAATAGCATAAAGCTAACCATAATAACCCAAAGGTAAACAAGGATAAGGTAAATACAGACTAGTCAATCCTTACGTTTCAATAAAGTAATGCGGGACAATGAATTATAAAGTACGTATGACATAATGGGTCAGAGGACACTTGCCTTCACCAGGTTGTTGCTCAGGAAGATCTTCGGCAACACACTCAGGAACACGGGCTGCTTGTTGTCTAAATAAAGTGATCATGCATTCAATACATTTGGATAAAGACAAATGAACAATACACCAAACATATACAATCAAGTGAACACAAGTTCGAAAGAACAGTATAAACACGAGAGGCAGACTTAGGTTCTAGGGTGGACTAATACACCTAGAGGTTCGTGACTCTCTAAGTATTATCTATCTACACGGATTACATAAATTAAATGCATCCATCTTAATGGGACACAAAAATTACACTAGGGATAAACTCATATATTACATATTATTAATCTCACATAATTACACATCTAATCATCATTAAGGTTTTCCTTTTCATTTTTCTTATTAATAATTATACCACTACCTAAACTAATGTGGCGGAACCGCCCGAATTATTCCAACTTAAGTGCCTAAGTCCCGCCTTAGAGGCTAGACCACACTTAAATAGGAATAAACCGTCAGTTCCTCGGATCTAGTCCGACTAGGTCACTAACAGGATCAAGTACCACATACTCACTCGAAGGTGAGGCACAAAGCAAATCCAATAAAGCATAAAACCATAATTTAAAGAAGTACTTAAGGTTATTACAACATCATCGGAGTTTTGCAAAAGTAGTCATCATTGTTCGGGATGCAGCGGAAATTAACTAACGATAAATAAAAGAGAGGATGGGGAAGCCTGGCCCATCACTCCTCATGCTCCTCTCCTGCTGAGGTAGGGTCCCACTCGACTGTCCAACCCGGTGGCAAGGTAGACGGCCAAGTTACTCCAGCAACCATATCCTCTAGAGAACCTGTAAAAAAATTATGCCACAAGCAAGGCTGAGTATACTAATACTCAGCTAGACTTACCCGGTGTGAGGAGTCTACTCCTCTACCTCTAGACATACAGCTGTTTGGCTGAGGGGTTTGGTTTGCCAAAAGCACTAGCTGAGTCTAAAATCTAGTTTTAGCTTTTCAAGTTTTTGTATGATCCTTTTTAAACTAGATGAGTACCTAGCTATTCATACATGGTGTCAAACATTTTACCAATCAACATATTTTTTCAGTCACCTCATTTCCATTTATTACTCAATGTAGCAGCATGGATCAAGCAATCTCATCAGCTGCGAGAAGCAGACGGTTCGAATCGAGTTTTTAGACCTTGCAAGGTAAACCTAAACACATGACGTGGCGAGGCACTCATCCCCACACACATCAACCGTCCCCATTGATTCCCCGTCAATAGAACAGGGCTCACCGCCTTGGCGTACAATGCCTCACTGACCCCGACTGCCATCGTGCAGTGACCACACTTATACCCACCATAATCGGAATGGGAGACTACGTCTCAGGTCGCGTGAGGGATAAAGTCTGCGGGCAGGTTCACTCAGGTACTAGGCTTACCGATTTACCATATTTCTCGGCATATGTTTAGTACGTTCATACGCTTGACACACGGTACCACACCTTAATCCTTATTCTAATTTCCGTCTCGTAGACAACGCATCCCCATGGATCGTTGTCCACAGACCATCATTATTATGATATAAAAATGGATACAACCAATTCTTGACCTCGCGCGAGTGCTCGAAAAATCACTCGACTTCTACCGAGATCCTTGATTAGCAAAGCAGCTACTCGACCTAGCATACTAGTATCCATCTCAAAAAGGGATCCTGAGTTCATGCAACTAGGGTTTCAGTCAACTCCTACACTTAAGTGCACAGTACAAACCTACAAACATTAAGTATAGTAAAATAGCATATATAAATGGTTATGCATAAAACAGGGGCTTGCCTTCAAAAGATGGGGCAGGTAGGTCCTCAGTAGCAGGCTCTGGTGCTGGCTCCTAGACTACCTCCTGAGCAACTCCTTGCTCCGAAATGAGGATGTACTCTCCGTCAGCGAGATTACAATCTATCGAATACAATGAATAAGATACATGTATATTAATAATATGTCAATTTAGTAAATACTATGTATGGTGAAACAATATTAAAACAGGGGGTAAACTAGGTTTTCTTTATCGGATGGTGCTCTAAGTGTTCTATACACCTATCTTAGGGTCTTGAGTGAACTTAATAATTTTATTCTTTCCTTCATGATCTACTGGAAACTTAGGGAGATCTAGTGGGATAATATTAATTCCTTCCACAACTCCTCTCATTTTTCTATTTATGCTTTTGAGTGAACTTGAACTACCATAGTGATTTAGAATTTTCCTAAAATGTTGCAAAAATTATAGTGGGTTAACATTGGGCATTGTAGTATGTTCTACAATTTTGAGGTTAAGACTACTTAAGATAAACCTTGGGAAAAAATAACAAAAGTGAGGGTAGATGGTCACTTTGCACTACAACTCTGATCCAGGTGAGGGTTCTGTACTAAAAATTATTTTTTGTCAACATCTATGGGTAATGGCAGGTCTCTGTGCCAAAATCATAGAAAGTGACTTAATGGTTACTTAGTTGTGATTTTCTAAAGTTGAATGTCAAAAAGACACTTATAACTAACTTGTTATTTGAAAAATATCAAACAACAAAACTTATATTTTTCCTAGATTTATACTAGCATATCAGTAGTTATCAAAAGAATTGGGGTGGTTTCTCCTTAGGGTCATTTTTCTAGGATTTTTCTAAGTTCTCACTGTTTTTATGAACTAAATTGTGGTGCAATTCTTTTGTACTAACAAAGGCTTCAACAAAATTTTCTTATGAACTATGTTACCTAAGCAGGCTAGGAAAAATGTGGTTGCCCTCTAGTTCTTATTTTAAATTCCCTTTGTCATTTTCTTAAGGTTTGGACCAAAACAAGTTTTAATGGTTAACCCCTCCTTAACCTAGTATACTGAGGAGTTTAATATTTTTAAACAGGGTAGTTGGTAGTTAAGTATGTCTCTAATTTTTCTTACCCTCAGTCCAAAAGTATTTCTATTTTCCCTCTATTTATTTAGTTTTGGGTAGTATACCTATTTAATTTAAAACTCTAAAAGTATTGCAGGAATCAAGGTGTTTATTATATTTCCTAAATAGTTCATAATATTTAGGATCCAGAAAAATTGGTTTGACCAAATTTGGTTGGATAAAACTCAAGTTATGATTTTTCAAGTTCTGTACTCATTTAAATGAATAAATCTTAAAGGTTTATGGAAAACAGGTTTGCACCGGGGCCCCTGGGGTTTTCTTTAACTAACTCATTTAAACGGTGCCCCTGCAAAACTATTCCATCGAGTCACTGACATGTGAATACCCCTTGGCTCTTCTCTCTTTCAACCCGAGCTCCCTCCTCGTCGGAACAGTAACCGTAGAGAGGAAAAAGGGTGGCGCGGCTTACCGGCGGCGGGAGAGGTCCGGTGGAGGGTTGGGTGAGGTCTGGGAGGTCCTGGCGGTCACGACGAGGGGCGGATCGCCGGCGGTGATGGCCGGAATAGGGCTGGCCGCGTGCGCAGGCGGTCGGGCTCGTCGACGGCGCGTGCTCTGGCCTACTCATGGCGGTATAGCTCAATTAAATGGCACGGGGAGCTTCACTGGAGTTCAAGGATGCCGTAGGCACAAGGAATCGACGAATGGCTTACCGTGTGGCTCGGTCTACGTGCGACGGCGGCCGGTTGAAGTCCGACGACGTCGATCCGGCATCTCCGGTGAGGTGGTGTCCAATCCGCGGCTCAGGAAGCTTCACTGAGCTCCGGGGAAGCTAGCCAAAGGGTCAGACGGGGTGGAGGAGTGCTGGCGTGGCCGGTCTACGATGGTCGGGGCTTGCGCGGCTGCTGGCACGCCGTTCTCTGGGCAAACGCGGGTGAACTCGTGCTCGGGCAGGGTTAGGAGCGCGTGGGGGTGTACGGTCGAGACCGGGTGGGCTTTATAGCCGCGGGCGCGGGCGTGGGCGCGGGGTTGACGCAGCGCGGCGCGGCGCATGCGGGGCCGAGCGCCGGGGCGGGTTCTGGCGTTGCCAGGGCGCGTCGAACACGTGGTCGTGTTAATCTGCTCGAGTTCTTGCGCCTGCAGAGCTCCCAAACGTGCGAATCTTGCCATATGTCTTGTGTAAGATTTCTTCCCTGCATCTAGAGCTATCTAGTTCATGTGAGTTCCAAGGGAAGATCTAGCCTAGCTTGGAAGATATGGTGGTGCCAAGTCTTGTCTGTCTGCACTGTTCACCCCGTGACAAAATGGATACCAAACCATGTCAAACGACCCTGGTTTGGTTTCACATTTTTCAGGGATGTGCCTTGGGTAGTTTGGCTACTTTTTATTATTTGGACCATGTGGTTTTGGTGCTAGCAAAGGGGTGAACACTTCTGCTCTTTAGGTTAGGGCTGATTTTGGACTTAGAGAAAAATGGATGGCTTTAGTGTGCTCTCCACTTGGGGGCTTGATTTGGGGTTTTTGTTGGGACTTTTTGTAACACTTCCCTTACTACATTTTGTAGATTTATTAATGTACTTCAACTTTGGTGAAGGGTTCAATTCATGAATTGGTCATTTGCATAATTTTTCCCTTTAATCCAATGTTTGGGGTTTAATGGTTCAAAAAGGGAAATTAGGGTTTAGAACCTTTTTCACAGGTGAAGATACATGAAGGCTAGGGTATCCCTCCCTTCATGATCACTACTTAGCTTACCCATGATTCTACAGCTTTTAGGTGCCTTCACCTTCCACTTAACACATGTGATAATAGGCCCTAGGTGTGTGCATTGAGCCAGGGCCTTGGGCAACACCTGGGGTGTTACAGCCCTCCCCCTTAAAGGAATCTCGTCCTGAGATTGGGTAGGAATCCTTGAGAGGGGTGCTGAGGAGGTGCGTGCTTGCGCTGTGTGGTTTCTTTTGTCAAGGTTCTCTAGTAGACTGCTCTTCGAATGTCATCCTCTTTGCAACTTTAGAAGGAAGTCCTTCTAGATTTAGTTTCACAATTTACTCAGTTCTCATTTACTATATTTCTTCTATACTTAGATTCAAAGGGCAGGTGGGGGTTTTTGGGTTTTTGGTTTACATACCGATTCCCTTGGGCAGAAAATCAGGGTAGTGGGAGCGCAGAAAATCCTCAGTTTCCCAAGTTCCTCTTCTTCTGAATGGTTGCTCCACTGGATCTTATACATTTGGATTGACCTTGCTCGAGTTGACCTTTCCTTTTGGTCCAACACCTTGATGGGGTGCTCTTGATATGACAAATCTGGTTCTATCTCCAATTCAGGTTCTGGTAGCACTTCCATGGGAAAGCGAACACAATTCCTTAGCTGAGATACATGGAACACATCATGAATTGCTGACATGCGAGGTGGCAACTTCAACTGGTATGTAATAGGTCCACAAGTCTCTTTGATCTCGTAGGGCCCAATATAGCGAGGAGCTAATTTGCCCTTGTTCCCAAATCTCTGAACACCTTTGGTGGGTGACACTTTGAGATACACATGATCTCCCACTTCGAATTGTAGAGGCTTTCTTCTTTTATCATGAGAGCTCTTTTGCCGACCTGAGTAGCTTCCAAGTTCTTCTTAATGACGTGGACTTTATCCTCGGCTTCAAGCACTAGGTCAGGTCCAAATATTTCCCTTTCCCCAGCTTGTGACCAATTTAGCTGTTCTACACCTTCTCCCATACAAGGCCTCGAAAGGTGCCATCTTTAGGCTGGATTGGTAGTTGTTGTAAGAGAATTCTGCCAGAGAAAGGCACTTATCCCAATCTTTGCTATAGTGTAACACACATGCTCTCAACATGTCCTCAAGAATCTGATTTACTCTTTCTGTTTGGCCGTCAGTTTGAGGATGGTATGCTGAGCTTCTTATCACATGGGTCCCAAGTGACTCTTGCAGCTGCTCCCAGAAACGTGCTACGAACGGTGCTCCTCTGTCTGACACGATAGTCCTTGGTATTCCATGCAAACACACTATTTGGTCAATATAGATTTCTGCGTACTTTTCTGCCCTGTGGGTGGTATGCACTGGCAAGAAATGAGCTGTCTTGGTTAGCCTATCCACAATGACCCAAATAGAATCATGGTGCCGGGAGGTGTTGGGCAATCCCACAATGAAATCCATGCTGAGGTCCTCCCATTTCCAAGATGGTATGGGGAGAGGTTGTAAGGTACCTGCTACCTTCAAATGACTAGCTTTGATTCTTTGGAAAGTGTCGCACTCAGATACATACTTAGATATTTCCCTCTTCATCCTGGTCCACCAATACAAGGATCTAAGGTCATGATACATCTTGTTACTTCCGGGGTGCATGGAAAACTTGGAAAGATGAGCTTCGTCCAAGATTTTCTTCCTGAGTTCTGGATTTTTGGGAACAACCAGTCTGTCCTCAAACCATAGAACACCCTTGCTGTCCTGACGAAAGCATTTATAATTATCCACTTTTCGATTGAGCATTTCCTTAATGACTTGAACACCCTTGTCACCAATCTGTGCCATGACTATCTATTCTTGTAAGGTTGGCTCCACTAAGATATAGTCCAAGGTACCTAGGGAAACAACTTCCATGTTCAGCTTGCGCAACTCGTCACACAGAGTGGCGATCTTAGAGTCCATGGTTATACAGTTGCACTGGGCTTTTTGACTTAAGGCATCCGCCACAACATTTGCCTTGCCAGGATGGTAATGTACTTCCAGATCATAATCCTTGATCAATTCCAACCATCTTCTCTGCCTCATATTAAGATCAGCCTGAGTGAAAATATACTTGAGACTCTTGTGGTCAGTATAAATGTTACAATGAGCTCCCATTAGATAATGTCTCCATATTTTCAGAGCATGACCTACTGCTGCTAACTCTAGATCATGGGTGGGATAATTCTGCTCATGAGGCCTGAGTGCTCTGGATGCGTAGGCAATAACTCGGTTGTCTTGCATCAAAACACAACCTAGTCCAGTACCCGAAACATCGCAATATACATCAAATGATTTTGTGTTGTCCGGCTGTGCGAGTACGGGCGCTGTAGTCAGATGCTGCCTCAATGCATGAAAAGCATCTTCACACTTCTAACTCCAATCAAATTTCACTCCTTTCTTCAACAATTCTGTCATTGGTTTAGCAATCCTGGAGAAATCCGGAATGAATCGCCGATAGTATCCTGCCAATCCCAGAAAACTCCGAATCTATCGCACGGTGGTAGGAGGCTTCCAATCCATCACTTCTTGTACTTTCTCAGGATCAACTGATATCCCATCCTGAGAAATGGTGTGACCCAAGAATTTGATCTCCCTTAGCCAGAAATCACATTTGGACAGTTTGGCATACAAGTGATGATCGCGCAGTCGCTGAAGTACTATATGCAAGTGCATAGCATGCTCATCTTCATTTCTTGAATATACCAGAATATCATCAATGAAAACCACCACAAATTTGTCCAGTTCTAGCATAAATACCGAGTTCATCAAATACATGAAGTATGCCGGCGCATTGGTCAGCCCGAATGACATCACCAAGTACTCATAAAGCCTGTATCTGGTGGAGAAAGTCGTCTTTGGAATATCACTGGCCCTAATCTTGATCTGGTGATAGCCAGAGCGAAGGTCTATTTTTGAAAACACCTTGGCTCCGACCAACTGATCAAACAAAACATCAATGCGAGGTAAAGGATACTTGTTTTTAATAGTCACCGCATTGAGAGAACGGTAATCGACACATAGCCTTAAGCTCTCATCCTTCTTCTTTACGAACAAGGCCGGACATCCCCATGGTGAAGTACTTGGTCGAATGAACCCTTGTCCAACAATTCTTGTAACTGCTTCTTCAGTTCTGCCAACTCTGCTGGAGGCATCCTATAGGGTCTCTTGGATATATGTGCAGTCCCGGGTTGGAGATCTATGGCAAACTCTATGTCTCTGTCGGGTGGCATCCCTGGTAATTCGTCTGGGAAAACATCAGGGTACTCACAGACCACTGGAATACTCTCTACGGGTGACTCTATCGTGGTGAGGGCACAAGAATGGGTACAACCCTGGTTAGGTAAGTACAATGTGATTTCTCCACAAAAAGGTGAGTGTATTTCAATGGTTCTTGCTGTGACATCAATCAAGGCATGATGCCATGATAACCAGTTAGTTCCCAAGATGATATCCACGCTCTCCAAGCCCATGATAAGGAGGGTGGTTTTAAATACAAGACTACCCAATTTTATTGGCACACGCCGGTTGAGTTGATAGGTGGCAACCCTACCTCCCGGGGTTGCAATCGCAATACCCTTATTTGTGTGGTAAAAGTTTAGCTGACATTTGGCACTAAATTTTGCGATGATGAAGCTGTGTGATGCACCAGAATAAAAAAGAACGACTACAGGGTAATTTAAAACAGAAAAGATACCAGTCATGATGGGTGCTCCCTCTGGAATATCAGCCAATGTGGTGAAGTTCAGCCTGCCCTGCCTTACTTGCACCCTCTGCCTCTTGCCTTGGTTCTGATTTGCATTCTGCCCCTGCTTCTGCTGGTTCCTAGGACAATTCTTGGCATAGTGTCCGGTGTTGCCACAAGTGAAACACCTATTGTCATTGCCCTGTTGCTGAGGCTGGTTGTTGTTTCTCTGAGTTGGGAGTTGTGAGCGGTTGGGTGCCTGCTGCTGTTGCTGCTGCTGTGGTCGGATCACCCATCGTCCCTGCTACTGATGAGCTCCTCTGCTCTGAGTGTAAGCACTGAGGCTGTGCAGATGGTCCTGCCATAGGGGTCTTTCTCTTCTTTTCTGCCTGACGGGCTGTGATGCAATCCTCCTGAGAGATGGCCATGTTGACTAACTCATTGTAGCTGTTGGCCTTGACTGTGTTGAGACGGTCACAGAGCTTAGTACTGAGGCCCCTCCTGAATCTATCTCTCTTCTTCTCATCAGTGTCGGCATGGTAGCCTGCGTACTGACACAGGTCATTGAAAGCTTGGGCGTACTGCAACACGGTACGACTTCCCTGAGTGAGTGCCAGAAATTCATTGAGCTTGCGATCCATAATGCCCGCTGGTATGTGATGCCCTCTGAATGCTGCTTTGAACTCTCCCCACTCAACCATGTGGTCCACCGACTGCATAGCGAGGAAATTGTCCCACCATGTCCGAGCGGGCCCACGAAGCTGCTGGGTGGTGAAACGGACCTTGGCCGCATCTGAACAATCTCCATTAAGTAGTGGGAATTTGGATTCCACCACCCTGAGCCAAACATCAGCATCTAGTGGATCTTCCGCCCGAGTGAACAACGGCGGTTGAGTACTGAGAAACTCCTGGTAGGTGGCCGCTGCCGGGGCACGCTGGTGATGATCACCACCCCCATAGTGCTGAGGCGGTGGCTGACGCTGAGCGAGCTGCCACATAATCTCATTTTGCTGAGCCATTAGCTCCTGCATGGTAGGAGGCTACAACGGTGGTGGAGGATTGCGCTCATTCTGTCCACGGCGCGCTCTTCCTGCCATCTAAAATTTAGGAGGTTCTGTTGTTATACTTACAATCCATGATTGCATGTGATAAAAGAACTTAAACAACGAAGTTTGCAGGATTCCAAATATTGCCTCGCTTCCCACAAATGGTACCAACAGGATATAATTTCATTCATAAACTTAAAATAGGAACCAGCTATTATTCATTTTGCCAAAAGAGTTTCCAACCGTTACAGCAGTGCCCAAAATACTCAACTCTCTAGCCTAGTACCTCCAAGGTGCAAAAGCTAAGCTAGTTTCGAGGAGTTCTACCGCTGCACACTTCTACCCTAACTCTGAAATCTATTGAGCAAACGAGGCAATGCTAGACTCGGGGGAAGGTGGTGTTCCTGAGCCAACAGTGTCTAAGCTAGATGCAGGCTCTAGCTCCTCTCCTCCCTCGATATCAATGTCCTCGTCGGCCCCTTCTGCCTCCATATCCTCAATCTCTTGATGGTGCAGATCCAAATGTTGGTTGGCTTCCTCAAGCTGTTGCTGGGAGGTCTGGAGCTGATCTTCTAGAACCTCAATAGTGTTCTCCCTGGCCTCCACCTGATCCTCGAGCTCTTGGATTTGATTGGCCATCTGCTCTACCTGGAGATCCTTTTCCACCAGCTCAGTGGACAAGTCAACAACGAGGTCCTCCCGGTTATCCAGGGTGATCTTGGTAGACTCCACTAGGCCCATAAGCTAGGACATTGCCTCACCTCGCAAGGCCTACAGACGATATAGGGCACTCATGCACCGAACCGTCAGGTGAGCGATATGCCCAGGGTAGAGAGCCCACACATCCTTGGCGTGCTCAACCCGATCCTTCCACATCGGGTTGTCCTCCTTCTCAGCGGGAAACAAGCTGATGGGGTGGGTTGACAGCTCCAAGGGGTGAAATCCACAGAAGGTTGTCAGCACGTGTAGAGCCATGAACTCAATAGTATCCTCGGCCCTGAAACCGAAGGACTCTGAGTCCAAAGAACGCCAGTCAGGCTGCAAGGGGTGGGGTTCCAAGGTCATCCTCACCCTACAGCGGGATACTCGGTGCTCCTCGAACAGCAGCACCGCGTACTAGGGAGGCGTAGTGTAACCTGCTCCCTGCGGTACCTCCCACAAAATACGGGGGAAACCCTCTCGTGCAAGACCGTCTGTGTGGGAATGTGCGTTCCCTCCGTTCGTAGGTACGTGAGAAGTCATCTATGCAAGGGCAAGTGTAAGCGAAAATGAAAAAGAATCCCAAAAATAAAAGGAAGCTAGTGCAAAAGACTAGAGAAAAACTTATGAGGACTTGGCTTTTCTAGGGTTAAGTTGAGATCTTCGATATAGATTTAAAATTTTAGTTCGGGTGTCTCTTGGTTTATGTAGCTTCTTATTAATAGTGACATTTTACTAAGAGGATAGAAAAATAAGGCATGCATGCTCGTCCTAAGCGTCCTCACATCAAGCATCTATATCATAGCAGCCTGTACGACATACTCAATTAGCCACCTAGCTACTCATCTAGTATCCTAAGGCTTCATGTCCTAGGTCTATCCTTATCGTCCTGACAGCTATCCAACTTGGTTTCTAAGCAAGTTTTACTTTTGAAAAGGTCAGTAATTTATGATTTATTGATTCCTCTGAGGTGGAACAAGCTCCGATACCAGCTGTGGCGAAACCGCCCAAATTATTCCAACTTAAGTGCCTAAGTCCCGCCTTAGAGGCTAGACCACACTTAAATAGGAATAAACGGTCAGTCCCTCGGATCTAGTCCGACTAGGCCACTAACAGGATCAAGTACCACATACTCACTCGAAGGTGAGGCACAGAGCAAATCCAATAAAGCTTAAAACCATAATTTAAAGAAGTACTTAAGTTTATTACAATATCATCGGAGTTTTGCAAAAGTAGTCATCATTGTTTGGGATGCAGTGGAAATTAACTAACGATAAATAAAAGAGAGGATGGGGAAGTCTGGCCCATCACTCCTCATGCTCCTCTCCTGCTGAGGTAGGGTCCCACTCGACTGTCCGACCCGGTGGCAAGGTAGACGACAAAGTTACTCCAGCAACCATATCCTCCAGAGAACCTGTAAAAAAATTATGCCACAAGCAAGGCTGAGTATACTAATACTCAGCTAGACTTACCCAGTGTGAGGAGTCTACTCCTCTACCTCTAGACATGCAACTTTTTGGCTGAGGGGTTTGGTTTGCCAAAAGCACTAGCTGAGTCTAAAATCTAGTTTTAGTTTTTCAAGTTTTTGTATGATCCTTTTTTAAAACTAGATGAGTACCTAGCTATTCATACATGGTGTCAAACATTTTACCAATCAACATATTTTCCAGTCACCTCATTTTCACTTATTACTCAATGTAGCAGCATGGATCAAGCAGTCTCATCAGCTGCGAGAAACAGACAATTCGAATCGAGTTTTTAGACCTTGCAAGGTAAACCTAAACACACGACGTGGCGAGGCACTCCGTCCCCACACACATCAACCGTCCCCATCGATTCTCCGTCAACAGAACAGGGCTTACCGCCTTGGCGTACAATGCCTCACTGACCCTGACTGCGGTCTGCAGTGACCGCACTTGTACCCACCATAACCGGAATGGGAGACTACGTCTCAGGTCGCGTGAGGGATAAAGTCTGCGGGCAGGTTCACTCAGGTACTAGGCTTACCGATTTACCATATTTCTCGACATATGTTTAGTACGTTGAAACGCTTGATACACGGTACCACACCTTAATCCTTATTCCAATTTTCGTCTCGTAGACAACGCATCCCCATGGATCATTGTCCACAGACCATCATTATTATGATATAAAAATGGATACAACCAATTCCTGACCTCGCGCGAGTGCTAGAAAAATCACTCGACTTCTACTGAGATCCTTGATTAGCAAAGCAGCTACTCGACCTAGCATACTAGTATCCATCTCAAAAAGGGATCCTGAGTTCATGCAACTAGGGTTTCAGTCAACTCCTACACTTAAGTGCATAGTACAAACCTACAAACATTAAGTGTAGTAAAATAGCATATATAAATGGTTATGCATAAAACCGGGGCATGCCTTCAAAAGCTGGGGCAGGCAGGTCCTCAGTAGCAGGCTCTGGTGCTGGCTCCTGAACTACCTCCTGAGCAACTCCTTGCTCCGGAATGAGGACGTACTCTCCGTCAGCGAGATTAATCTATCAAATTCAATGAATAAGATACATGTATATTAATAATATGTCAATTTAGTAAATACTATGTATGGTAAAACAATATTAAAACAGGGGTAACCTAGGGTTTCTTTATCGGATGGTGCTCTAAGTGTTCTATACACCTATCTTAGGGTCTTGAGTGAACTTAATAATTTTATTCTTTCCTTCATGATCTACTGGAAACTTAGGGAGATCTAGTGGGATAATATTAATTCCTTCCACAACTCCTCTCATTATTTTCTATTTATGCTTTTGAGTGAGCTTGAACTACCATAGTGATTTAGGATTTTCCTAAAATGTTGCAAAAATAATAGTGGGTTAACATTGGGCATTGTAGTCTTTTCTACAATTTTGAGGTTAAGACTACTTAAGATAAACCTTGGGCAAAAATAACAAAAGTGAGGGTAGATGGTCACTTTGCACTACAACTCTGATCCAGGTGAGGGTTCTGTACTAAACATTATTTTTGTCAACATCTATGGGTAATGACAGGTCTCTGTGCCAAAAATCACAGAAAGTGACTTAATGGTTATTTAGTTGTGATTTTCTAAAGTTGAATTTCAAAAAGGCTCTTATAACTAACTTGTTATTTGAAAAATATCAAACAACAAAACTTATATTTTTCCTAGATTTATATTAGCATATCAGTAGTTATCCCAAGGATTGGGGTGGTTTCTTTTTAGGGTCATGTTTCTAAGATTTTTCTAAGTTCTCACTGTTTTTATGAACTAAATTGTGGTGCAATTCTTTTATACTAACAGAGGGTTCAACAAAATTTTCTTATGAACTATGTTACCTAAGAAGGTTAGGAAAAATGTGGTCGCCCTCTGGTTCTTATTTTAAATTCGCTTTGTCATTTTCTTAAGGTTTGGACCAAAACAAGTTTTAATGGTTAACCCCTCCTTAACCTAGTATACTGAGAAGTTTAATATTTTTAAATAGTGTAGTTGGTAGTTAAGTATGTCTCTAATTTTTTCTTACCCTCAGTCCAAAAGTATTTCTATTTTCCCTCTATTAATTTAGTTTTGGGCAGTATACCTATTTGATTTAAAACTCTAAAAGTATTGTAGGAATCAAGGTGTTTATTATTTTTCCTAAATAGTTCATAATATTTAGGACCTAGCAAAATTGGTTTGACCAAATTTGGTTGGATAAAACTCAAGTTATGAATTTTTTTCAACTTCTATACTCATTTAAATGAATAAACCTTAAAGGTTTAAGGAAAACAGGTTTGCACCGGGGCCCCTAGGGGTTTCTTTAACTAACTCATTTAAACGGTGCCCCTGCGGAACTATTCCACCGAGTCACTAACATTGCGAATACCCCCTGGCTATTCTCTCTTTCAACCCGAGCTCCCTCCTCACCGGAACAGTAACCGCATAGAGGAAAAAGGGTGGCGCGGCTTACCGGCGGCGGGAGAGGTCCGGTGGAGGGTTGGGTGAGGTCCGGGAGGTCCTGGCGGTCACGTCGAGGGGTGGATCGTCGGCGGTGATGGCCGAAATAGGCTGGCCGTGTGCGCAGGCGGTCGGGCTCGTCGGCGGCGCGTGCTCCAGCCTGCTCACGGCGATATAGCTCAATTAAATGGCACGGGGAGCTGCACTGGAGTTCAAGGATGCCGTAGGCACAAGGAATCAACGAATGGCTTACCGTGTGGCTCGGTCTACGTGCGACGGCGGCCGGTTGAAGTCCGGCGACGTCGATCAGGTGTCTCCGGTGAGGTGGTGTCCAATCCGCGGCTCGGGAAGCTTCACTGAGCTTTGGGGAAGCTAGCCAAAGGGTCAGACGAGGTGGAGTGCTAGCGTGGCCGGTCTACGATGGCCGAGGCTTGCGCGGTCACTGGCACGCTGTTCTCTAGGAAAACGCCGGTGAACTCGTGCTCGGGCAGGGTTAGGAGCGCGCGGGGGGGGGGGGGGGGGGGTACGGTCGAGACCGGGGTAGGCTTTATAGTCGTAGGCGCGGGGTTGACACAGCGCGACGCGCGCGGGGCCGAGCGCCGGCGTGGGCTCTGGCATTGCCAGGGCGCGTCTAACACGTGGCCGTGTTAATCTGCCCGAGTTATTGCACCTGCAGAGCTCCCAAACGTGCGAATCTTGCCATATGTCTTGTGTAAGATTTCTTCCCTGCACCTAGAGCTATCTAGTTCTTGTGAGTTCCAAGGGAAGATCTGGCCTAGCTTGGAAGATATGGTGGCGCCAAGTCTTGTCTGTCTGCACTGTTCACCCCGCGACAAAATGGATGCCAAACCGTGTCAATGACCCTGGTTTGGTTTCACATTTTTCAGGGATGTGCCTTGGGTAGTTTGGCTACTTTTTGTTATTTAGACCATGTTGTTTTGGCGCCAGCAAAGGGGTGAACACTTCTGCTCTTTAGGTTGTGGCTGATTTTGGACTTAAAGAAAAATGGATGGCTTTAGTGTGCTCTCCACTTGGGGGCTTGATTTGGGGTTTTTGTTGGGCCTTTTTGTAACACTTCCCTTACTACATTTTGTAGATTTATTAATGTACTTCAACTTTGGTAAAGGGTTCATTTCATGAATTGGTCATTTGCATAATTTTTCCCTTTAATCCAATGTTTGGGGTTTAATGGTTCAAAAGGGGAAATTAGGGTTTTAGAACCTTTTTCACAGGTGAAGATACATGAAGGCTAGGGTATCCCTCCCATCATGTTGACTACTTAGCTTAGCCATGATTCTACATCTTTTAGGTGCCTTCACCTTCCACTTAACACATGTGATAATAGGCCCTAGGTGCGTGCATTGAGCCAGGGCCTTGGGTAACACCTAGGGTGTTACAACTAACATATAGTCTAGGCATAAAATTAATGTGTACAGATAGTGAATGATTATAGTTTACATAGATAGAGAATAATACTATGAACATTTTGCTATTTGAATCACTCAATTTGGAGTTCATATGCAAAAGATATGAAATAAACAAGTTTTGGAGTTCAAAATACAAAATTAGGTCTAAATCTGTGATTAATTAAAAGGCCAGGAGTCTGTTTGCAAGAAGATAGGGGCCTGCGCGTGAAAGGGATGGCGAGTTGATTTTCAGAAAATCAGGGGTCCCTTTAACAAAACTACACACGAAGGGGTATCGGGCCATCTCGACAGCACGGTCGCGAACGAACGGCCGAGATCAGATCCCGCGGGTGAGCCCGCGAGGATGCGCGGTGAGCGCTAACAGGCAGGCCAGGGGGCGTCAACGACCTGAGCCAGGGCTGACTAGCCGGGCCCAGATGCAGAGCATGGTCGAGGGCGCGGATCCGAGCGAGCAGATCTGAAACGAATGGTTGGGATTAGCTCTAATCTAATTAAACCTAGGCCGCCCGATCTCGGATGAACGCCCGAGATCCAATCGGCAAGCATAGTCCAGGTGGCTGGTCTACTTACGGTGGCGCCACCCATCTCCGGCGCATTCGGGGTGACACGACGGGCTCAAACATAGGCACGGCACCGGAGCGGGGGCACCAGATGGCGCAGTCCACAGCGGAGCGGCTGTACGACGGCACAGACCAGCTTCGGCAAGCAATTATGCGAAGGACAGGGCAACACACGGGGAAATAGGAGTGTGGGGAAGTTGCTCACCTCGAGTGGAGACTCTGGAGTGCTTGAGCAACGGCGGGGACGCAGGGAGACCTCAGGGCGACGGTGGCGGGGCTTCGGCTGCATGGGGAGAACATCGGTGAGTGCGGACCTAGCAAAAATAGAGGGGTTCAGGGCAAACCAGATGGTGTCTCACGTTGCTGGCGAAGGGGCGGAGTGTTGGGGACTTGTTCTCAAATGCTAAGAGTTAAGAACAAGGCAACATAAAAAGTGTTAAATATAAAGGTCCTTCGTCCTTCAAGACATTATGCCCCTTTGGATATAATGAATTTCGGACGAAGGTTATGAAGGAAGAAACCTTCGTAAACTAGATAGATGATAAGGAAGAATTTGTATATGAAATACGAAAAATAATATAGATATTATCGTCAACTTATTATCATATTCATAATAACAAATTATAAATGTACCTTCGGATTGACGGAAAGTAAAGGTACAGGCGTGATGCGAAAAGCGAATGCCAAGTCAGCGTTAACAGTACGGGAGTACTGTTCATCTATTTATAGGCAAGGGACGCAGCCCGTGTAGAATTACATTAATGCCCTTTACATTTATCAATAACTCTATAGTAATTCTTCGGGGTCTAATTTGCCTTTTCATCTTTAAGTCGGTTCCCCTTTTCTGCTGTCATGCCGAAGCTTTTCTGCGTATAGCTTCGTGATCATCTTATCCTTCGTCATAATCGCCTTCCGTCTCACTCAAGCTTCGTCCTGACCATACTCTTGTATACTCATAACCCGATTCCGAAGATACCTGTTCACATATTTCACTTGGAAAACATTGTCAAATCATGTTTTTGAGGACCTTCGGAAGCCGAAGGCCCCCAACAGTAGCCCCTCGCAATATTAATTTGCTGGAATAATAAATTCATATTGCGACATGGACGAAGGCTTTAAGCCGAAGGTCCGAAAAAACACCTTCCCTTTGCTAGAATAGCAACAATCATTGACAAGCGGGACCCTCCAGTTTTCAACGCACTAGGTGTATAAATAAGAGCTCACCACGAGTTTATTTGGTACGCTTTCTTGCCATCTGCTCTTGCTCACTCGACTTTTAGCCTGTGCGCAACAACACTTTCTTGGCTTTTTAAATTTTTAAGCTTCGGATTTGAGAGCACTTTCTCAGCGTTTGCGAAGATGTCTGAAGATAAGAAAGCCGTTGCTGAATCGAAGCTGAGCCTTTCTGAGGAGATGCATCTCGGGTTTCTTCAATCAATAGCAAAGACCAATACAGAGAAGATCACTAGGGAGATTTTGGAGGGTTTATCTGAAGACACTGGTAAAAGTGACAGCTATGATGTAGAAAGTGGGGGTGAAGACTCCGAAGATCGACCGTGGCGACCAAGTCACACAGTCTTCGGAAAATCGAGCATTAAGCAAAGTCATCTTGATAAAATGAGGGGAAGATATTTTCGAGACATGTCTACTGTGAGGGCAGATGACGGGGAGAAGACTGTGCCTACTCCCGAAGAGAATGAAGTCGTAATCTTCCGAAGCTTCTTAAAGGCTGGACTGCGGTTTCCCTTGAGCAGTTTTGTCGTGGAAGTACTGAAGATATTTGAAATCTACTTTCATCAACTTACTCCCGAAGCAATCATAAGAATGGGCATCTTCGTCTGGGCCGTGAGGAGCCAAGGTTTAGAACCAAATGCAAAAAGTTTCTGCAACATACATGAGCTATTGTATGAGACAAAACCCTGGGATAAAGAGCAGTATCACAACAATTTTGGCTGCTACAGCTTCGGTGCCCGGTCTGGGTCAAGCTGTCCCGTGCCAACCTTTCGAAAGAGATGGCCCGGCGACTGGATGACAGAATGGTTTTATGTGAAGAATGACTTGAAAACACGGGAAGATATTAAAGATATCATTATGCGCCCTATCTGGCAACGCTTCGGCCTCCGGAGGCCGAAGGTGGAAATGGATGAAGCAGCCGAAGCATGCCAGAGAGCCTTCGGTGTGGTTTGCTCTTTTATTGGGACAAGGGATTTGGTCCAAGAACACATTGCCTTCAGAATATGGCCACTTGTAGAAAAGTGGGAAATGCCGAAGGAGACCGTTAGAGAAACTGACGAAGGTGGATTAGTTAGGCTGAAATACACATTCCAATATGGAGATAAATTCGTCGAGCCAGATGATGACTGGCTAAAATGTATTGAGGCCATAAGTGATGAATTGCTTGGATTATACTCGAAGGCCGAAGACACTGCACTATCAGCGGCCTTCGGAGGCCGAAAGAAGAAGAGACTCAACCGAGTATTTGATGCAATTGGGTTTGTCTACCCCGACTACCGTTATCCAACACGGGGTCAAAAAAGAAAGAATACATCTTCTGCGAAGGAAGCTGCTTCAGCCGCTCCTAGCGAGCCGGCGCCGAAGAGGAAAAGGGTAAAGGTTCTCACACACCGGCCACGTTATATTGAACCGGCCACAGTGCCTGAGTTTGTTGGTGAGACCTCTTCGGCCACCGAAGCTAAAGAACCAACTCCCCTGCCGAATATTGAAGGGCTGGCCGAAGTGCCGGCGACGGAAAAAATAGAAGAACCGAGGGCTGAAGAAACAAAGACATCAGAAGTTCTAAGTCCTTCAGCAAAAATTGAGGCAGCAAAAAGCCAAAAGGGTCCAGCAGTGACCCCCAAGAGAAAAAGGATGGTTAATGTGCTGGATGTTTTGGAGACAATTAAGTCTTCAAGCACAACTCCGAAGAAAATTGTTGAAACTTCCAAAGTGCACACTAAATCCTTTGTTGCCGAAGCTTCAAGGCAACATCAATCTGAGACTGAAGCTGGGCCTTCAGAGCCCACCAAGGTGAAATCCTTGGAAGCCGAAGAAACAGAAATAACAGAACAAATTTCGGCTGAAGAAACTGGTACTGCCGCCCCCGAAGCTTCTTCCGAAGCCTTCGATTATATTTTACGTCATGCTTCGGGGAAAAAATTGTCTGAAAAAGAAAAGCAAGAGTCCCAGTTTTACGCCCAAAAATTGAAATATCCAAAGGGGGCGTTGATATTCAACGGCAGTGGAGAAGAAGACTTTTTGTATTGTCTCCCTGACAGCAAGGAGATTTCTGTCTGTCGGGAGATGAGCAAGAGCTTCGGATTCCCAACACTAGAAGACGGGCTTTCGGTGCTGTCGAAAGACGAGCTAGCCGACAACCTGGCGTATAATAGCTTAAAGGTGCAAAAAATGAGGTTTTCGTATTTTTTCTTGAAACAAAAATTTATCGTTTGCTTAAATTTATTGACGCACACACATTTTTCTTTGCAGGGCCTTATACTTAGCAATGCCCTCAGGGCCCAAAAAGATGCCGAAGACGCAGGGTGTGTTATGGCCCTGAGCAACCTTCGTTCCGAAGTAATTGAACTTTGGAACGAAGGTCTCAAAAAAGATAAAATATTGCATTCATTGATAAACAGAATAAAAGAAGACGAAGCTACTTTTAAAGTTCAAGCTGAGGCTCACAGGCGTGAGATTGAAAATCTCCGAAAACAACTAGCCAGAGCTAAAGAGGAACGCACACTTGAAGAAACAAAACGAGAAATCAGTGAACAATGGGCAAACCATTTGGAAAAAAGCGTTGAAGAGCTTCGTGCATCTAAGAAAAGATGCTATGAAAAATCTATAGAATGTGTTAAAAAAGTAAAAACCAGCTTCGCCAGCGTTGGCGCTTTTTCAAGTGAAGAGAACTTTGTAAGGGGTGACCCCGAAGGCCCAATCGAATGGATCATCCACGAAGCTGAGGCCTTTGAAGAAATTTTGAATAGCCGCGGAGACATATGTGCCTTTTCGGGTGCCAGGGGGATTGCTACCATTTTGGAGAGGAAAGACTGTGACCATGTGAAATTTGTAGCACAATCCGAAGCCGCCTTATCCTCCGAAGATATAAAAGACCCCTCGGCCGAAGCAAGCCTGGTCGGTGGAAAATTTTTCACCGACATCTGGGACAACGGTGGCCGGGAAATGGCCCAAGAAATTATACGAAAAAGCGAAAAAGGCATCCATGACGCTAGAAAAGTAGCAGAGGCCGTTGAAAAAAGTGCAGAGGTCGAAGGGGAAATAGGTACTAACTAGTGGTTTTTGGCTCTGTTGTAATTTTTTGATTTCGAACTTGTTTATGGTTTGTAATAGTAATATAGCCGTATCTTCTCCTCCTTCAGAACCTGCTGAGCCATCTGCGGGCCCCAACGCGAAAGGGGATGACGAAATTAGGAAAATGGTCGAAGCCATCATGGATAAGGTTGTTGATCAACTGCTAAACGAAGCTGCAGAAGTAGTTCTAAGGGAAAATTAGATGCTGCTGCAGAAGCATTTAGAATGTAAAGTTTGTGGAGAAACATGTGTAATATTTTGTAACTTTGAATGTAATATATTAGCTGTTTATGGTTCTATTCTTTACGATGCATGAAATTTTTTATACATACCGTTTTTGAGCCTTCGGCGAAAAAACACCTTCCCTTCTTTTCATGCTTCGTAAACAATATCCGTGCTCTCATAAGATCAGTAACCAATCCTCGTAGAGTCAATAACCAATAGATCCTTCCACTTCAGAGTTTGACGAAGGTATAACTCTTCAATAGCTATTTTTTGTGCCTTGTCACTATTTCTTCGAAACAATTTTCGAATATCAATACTGAGATTCCCTTCTTGCGTTGTTGATGCAACATGATGTATGATGTTGTGCTCTGCAAATGATGTAAATGATGTGATGTTATGCAAAATGGTATTTGCCGAAGGTCGATGTTTTTTCACTGCAAGCCTCCCTTAGGAGCTTCTTCGCCTTTTACTTCAGCGGAACCAGCGTTTATTTTTCGCTGTAAGCCTCCCTTAGGAGCTTCTTCGCCTTTTACTTTCAGCGGAATCAGCATTTATTTTTCGCTGTAAGCCTCCCTTAGTAGCTTCTTCGCCTTTTACTTTCAGCGGAATCAGCGTTTATTTTTCGCTGTAAGCTCTGCATTCCCTTCGGAACGACTTTTGAGCAGAAAACTTACACTGCGCTCCCTTAGGAACGACTTTTGCTACTTCGAAGAAATTACGCTGCGTTCCTTAGAACAAAATTTTTGATAATTCGAAGGTCCTCCTTGCCACCATAAATTCTTATGCTTCGGCAACTTAAGCCTATGGAGAAGATATATGTTCATTATGGTAAAAAGCGAAACTGTTACAAGAGATTAAAAACGACAAAAAACACTTAAGCCTCCCATAATTGTTCCTTATTAAAAAGAAAATAATACTGAATGCGAAAAACTGATGTCGGGGTAGGATATTTGTCAGTAAATGTGCTTCGACTCTAGCACAATGCTATTGACTGTGCGAGCTTCAGACTCTTCTCTGAAGTCCTGTTGAAGGTGAGTGTGCTGACTCCCTTCTGGCTGCTGGCCTCGTTGCGTTGGTGGTGGAGGTGGAAGATGTTGCCAAGATGCTTGGGGTTGGCTTGCAGAAGCAACAGAAGCTGCAAGGTGGTTGCCTACATATTTTGGAATATAAGGTGAATGGTATGAAGCAGTATGCATGACTTGCTTTGGCTGACTCTGTTGCGCTGCAGCTTCTGCTATCTCCTTTTGCTTCTGGATGGTAACATGGCACATCCTGGTGGTATGGCCCTTGTCCTCACCACAGAATAGACAATAAATTTTCCTTGGCTGATCCCCAAATCTTCCTCCGAAGCCCCTGGCGCCTCTGCCTCTTGGAGCTGGTGGCCGGAAAGAGCTTTGCTGCTGCCCCGAAGCTTGCGAGGAGTACTGTGGCCTTTGCTGTTGACTCCCTCTATCATCACTCTGAGCAGAGTTGTGAATTGATCTGATGTGCCTCAGATGGAATCTGCCTCCGAAGCCCCTGGTCATTTTAGAGAACCTGTATGCTTCCTCCCTTCTTTGGCGGAAGTCATTGTCAGCTCGAATATACTCGTCCATTTTCTGGAGCAGCTTCTCCAAAGTTTGAGGAGGCTTCCTGGCAAAGTACTGAGCTGAAGGTCCCAGCTGAAGCCCCTTAATCATGGCCTCAATGACAATTTCATTGGGCACTGTTGGTGCCTGTGCCCTCAGACGCAGGAACCTTCGGACATACGCCTGAAGGTATTCTTCGTGGTCCTGGGTGCACTGGAATAAAGCTTGAGCAGTGACCAGCTTCGTTTGAAACCCTTGGAAGCTGGTTATCAACATGTCCTTCAGCTTTTGCCATGAGGTGATTGTTCCTGGCCGAAGAGAGGAGTACCAGGTTTGTGCAACACTCTTGACAGCCATGACGAAAGACTTTGCCATGACTGCAGTATTGCCACCATACAAAGATATGGTTGCTTCATAGCTCATCAAGAATTGCTTCGGGTCTGAATGATCATCGTACATGGGGAGATGGGGTGGCTTGTAAGACTGGGGCCAAGGTGTAGCCTGCAGTTCTGTTGACAGAGGAGAAGCATCATCAAAAGCAAAATTTCCATGATGGAAATCTTCATACCAGTCGTCCTCGTTGTAGAAGCCCTCCTGATGAAGCTCTCTGCGCGGAGGCCTTCGGTTCTGGTCATCTTGAGCAAGATGACGAACTTCTTCCAAGGCTTCGTCTATCTGCCTTTGTAGGTCAGCTAGACGAGCCATCTTTTCCTTCTTTCGTTGGACCTGTTGATGGATCATCTCCAAGTTTTGTATTTCTTGATCCAAGTCGTCCTCCGGAGGCGTTGGACTGGTGGCCTTCCTCTTCTGGCTTCGAGCCTCCCTAAGAGAAAGGACATCCTGATTGGGATCCAATGGCTGCAGAGTGGCAGCCCCTGTGGCTGAAGCTTTCTTCGGTGGCATGACGAAGGTGATGCTTGCCAAAGGTGTTCAAAACTCAAAAAATGGACGTGAGTTCACCGGAGGTGGGCGCCAATGTTGGGGACTTGTTCTCAAATGCTAAGAGTTAAGAACAAGGCAACATAAAAAGTGTTAAATATAAAGGTCCTTCGTCCTTGAAGACATTATGCCCCTTTGGATATAATGAATTTCGGACGAAGGTTATGAAGGAAGAAACCTTCGTAAACTAGATAGATGATAAGGAAGAATTTGTATATGAAATACAAAAAATAATATAGATATTATCGTCAACTTATTATCATATTCATAATAACAAATTATAAATGTACCTTCGGATTGACGGAAAGTAAAGGTATAGGCGTGATGCGAAAAGCGAATGCCAAGTCAGCGTGAATAGTACGGGAGTACTATTCATCTATTTATAGGCAAGGGACGCAGCCCGTGTAGAATTACATTAATGCCCTTTACATTTATCAATAACTCTATAGTAATTCTTCGGGGTCTAATTTGCCTTTTCATCTTTAAGTCGGTTCCCCTTTTCTGCTGTCATGCCGAAGCTTTTCTGCGTATAGCTTCGTGATCATCTTATCCTTCGTCATAATCGCCTTCCGTCTCACTCAAGCTTCGTCCTGACCATACTCTTTGTTGGGGACTTGTTCTCAAATGCTATGAATTAAGAACAAGGCAACATAAAATGTTAAATATTAATGTCCTTCGTCCGCTGAAGCATTATTTCGCCAAGGATTTAATGAACTTCAGACGAAGGTTATAACGACACAATTACGAAGGTTATATCTTCATAATTGAATTCTCAAAGATAATACAAAATAACATGAGACATAAAACATTAAAGACAAGTAAATTAGAAGTAAACAACATGATTTACATATCATATAAATTTAAGATATTCAAATATGATGTTTTGGTACATTTATACCTCTGCCTTGGCAAAGAATAATTTCCGAGTGATGTGATTGCAATTACAGAAATCCGTGAACAGTAAAGGAATACTGTTCACTATTTATAGGCACAGGACACAGCCTGTGAGCAATTACAATCATGCCCCTCATAAAAGTTTACAACAACGACTCAGACTCTTATGGACTAAAAGGTCATTCTATTTTTAAGTCGGTTTGTAATTCCGAAGCTTCATGAACGGCACCCTTCGGCATCACGTATAGACAGCTTCAGCCGAAGCTGTTTCTTCCTGCAGGACCTTCGGCGACGAAGCATGGTCCCAACAGTAGCCCCTTCGCACTAGATCGTTTTTCGTAACGAGCTTGATCCGTGAAAAAAGTCTCTTAGGCTTCAGGAAGCCGAAGGTCCGAAAAACACCTTCCCTGAGCTCGTTGTCGAGAAACGATACAGTTTCCGAGCGCGTAGCGGTCCCACCATGCAGGTTCACTATTTTGGTCTTTGCGGCCCACCGCGCAGCGGGTGCGAGCAGCTGTTTGCCTGGTGTAAAAATCCTGACGATTCACCTTCTTACCTGCAGCACTATATAAACAGACAGGTAGGTGTGAAGTTACCACAACATTCATTGCTATTGCACTGTTTTGCTGCCAAAAATTTTAACCATAGCCGAAGCTTGACTCTCGCATTCAGACGAAGCTTCAGTTTGGTGCCTACTTCATCAGAAGAAAAGCTTCGGGAGAAACGGTTATTTAATTCCCAAGAAATCTTTCAAGAATTTCAAAATTAAATGGCCAGAGTGCGCTCTACTGCTAGAGTTGAGCGTGAGGGAGACGAAGTTGAAGGTGCGGAGACTGTTCCTATCTCCGAAGCAATGCAGCGATCCAGACTGGTGACCTCGGAAAGAATCCCCACTGCCGAAACAGAACAAGCTGCTGCCGAAGCGGAACAAGGAGATATTGAGGAAGCTGATTCTGACGGTGATTACCATATCGCAGTACCGAGCAAGCCTAGCCATTTGGACTTCGGAAAGTCAACTATCTCCAAGGCTGATTTTTCCAAGATGGTGAAGTCGGGCTATTTCAGTGAAGATGAGAAGAAGCTGATTCGCTTCGGGGGAGAGGAAACTACCCCGAAGCCAGAAAAGGATGAAATAGTTATTTTCAAGAGTTTTCTAAAAGCTGGGTTGAGATTTCCTTTAAATAGAATGATTTCTGATGTGCTGCAAAAGTTTGAGATCTATTTTCACCAACTGACTCCTAACGCCATTGTCAGGCTTAGCGTTTATATTTGGGCTCTCCGAAGCCAGGCGGTGGAGCCGTTTGCCGACAGCTTCTGCCGAGTACATGAGCTGCATTACCAGACTAAGGCCAGAAAGGATGGGTTGCATGAAAATTTTGGTTGTTATAATTTTGCCTATCGAAAAACCACAAAATTTCCTGTGATTAGCTACCGAAGCAAATGGCCGACAGGCTGGAAGTCAGAATGGTTTTATGTCAAAGTTGATGATGACAAAGAGAAGCTGGTACAGAGCCCTCTTGAACTGATCTTCGGAGAAACCAGACCCCGATGCAATATGGCAGTAGAAGGTCCAACTTGGACCGAACTGGCTGAATTCAAAATTATCGCCGAACACATTGACACTAGAGATTTAGTGCAGGAATTTCTGGCCTTCAGAGTATTTCCGACTATGAAGGAGTGGACTATGCCGAAGCTTAAAGGAGAAAAGAAAGAGGGGGAGCTTGTCCGACTACCCTATTATTATAAGTTTAAGAAATATTTTAAAGCACCCTGCCAAGAATGGCTCGATACAATCGAAGTAATGAGTAATGAAATTCTTGGAAATTACTCCAAAAAAGAGGACCAGCTAATGACAGCAGCCTTCGGTACTCGGCCGAAGCGAAGGCTGAACAGGGTGCTTGATGCTATAGGATTTGAATATGCTGATTATGGTCGACTGGGCGGAGATGCTGGAGGCCCGAAGCGAAAAAGAATTGCCAGCACTGCTGACGAAGAGGTCGCCAAGGTAGCCAAAAAGAAAAGAGAAGATTCTGAAAAACTTAGCCCTGAAGAGTTGAACCCTGAGCCGAAGGTGGCCACTGCAAGAAAGAGGAAAACTGCATCTCCAGAACCAAAAACGTTGGTTCGAGAAGAAGGTACTCCTGCAATGCCTTCTGCTGTTGAAGTAGAAGAGATTATGAAGGTAATGACTGAACCCTTGCCTGTCAAGCTAAGTCCGCTGGCGATGGAACTAACGAAGTTTTTTCAGAAGGACAAGGCAGCTTCGGCAGACGAAGGTCCTGCACTGCCGAAAAAATGAAGGATTATTCAAATAGCAGATGTAATTCATGGGACACCGTCACCGACACCGGCATCAAGAATTGCTATTGACCAGACTGCCGAAACCGCCGAAGCTAAAGGCGCCGCAGCCGAAGCCACCAGAGCGGAAACCTTCGAAGTTGAAACTAGCGCAGCCGAAGTTGCCGGGGCTGAAACCGGGGCCACAGAAGATCCGAACCTGGAAGACACACTTGAAGTTATTGATAACATACTTCTAAAAATGACTGAAGAAGAATCTGCTGTGGCCGCGGCGAGCACAGCTACTGAAAAGGGGAAAAAGCAAGCTGAAGACATTTTGGAGGAAGAAGATTTTGAATTTCAAGATTTACTTGGGCAAGAACTGACAGACGCTGAGAAAGCAGAGCTTAAAAGATGTGCCATAGCCTGCGGATATAAGCCAGGGGCTACACTGTTCGGTGGGGTTAACGAAGGAAAGCTGAGGTGCATTTGAAACCGTAGCGAAGCTAAAATTGTTAGAACTCTCTGCAAAAACATTGGCTTGCCGAAGCTAGAAGCGGACCTCTGCCGTTATCAACGACATTATATCGCCGGAAGCTTGCTTTATGCTAACTTCAAGGTAACAAATACTTTTGTTATTTTATTATTATTATTATTATCTTTTAGGTCGTTTTCTAATGAAGATTGTTTCGACAGAGCATATTATTAAGTAAGGTTCTAAAAATGCAACAAGATCTCGAAGAAGAGAAGAACAAAGCCGTCATTCAAGATTTGGCTGAAAAAGTTGAAAATTATGAAGCTAATCTGAAAAAGAAAGACTTCACCATCCAGGACCTTGAAATCATGGTTAAAGAGCACGAGGGTGCATTAGAAAAGAAAGATTTTGTTATTCAGACTATGGAGGGTTCTTTGGCTGAAGTCCAAACTGAGAACAACAGCTTAAAGAATGAATTGCTCCAACAATCAGAAAAATTTGAGCAAGAAAAGAAACATCTTGAAGCAAGCCTGAAAACTGAGGTGGATAAAAATTCAAATTTGCAGAAATCCTTTAAAGAACTTCAAGAGAAATGCCTAAGCTTCGGCAGCCGATGCGTGCAGCGGCTGAAGGATGTGTTTCATTCTGTCGGAGCCAGCTCTGCAAATTTTACACCTTCAGCTGAAAATCTGCCCAGCACATTAGAATATATTGAAGGCGAGGTTGATGCCCTTGACGAAGTTATTGGTGGGCACGCCGACTTCTGCGCCCTGGTAGCTTCTCGGGGCACAGCTACTGCTTTTCTGAAGGCTGGCTGCACGCATGGAAATATTGTGAACAGACCAAACTTCAGCTTGTCAGCATCAGATCTGATAGATATCCCAAGCCTAGCCCGAAGCATTGGAAATAGATTCATGACCCAGATCTGGGTAAGTGGCGGGCGAAAAATGGCAGGTGACGAAGCTCGAAGTCATCTTAAGCCGGTAAGAAACTTAGGTTTGTTACTTTTACCTTCTCCTTGAAATTTGCACTTTTCTTATTCTGTTGTTTGATATGCGCAGGATGACGAAGCTGAAGAATGACGAAGCCTAGCCTGGAGCTTGATAGTTGCTTACAATATACTTTCCTGCAAAAATTCTAGAGAAACTCTTGTAATATAGTTATGGAACAACTCATGTAAATTTGTACATACCTTGTAATATATTTTGTTTCTGCTATCTGTGTACAATTTGCTTTGTTGTGGACGAAACTTCTCTTTTGAGCCGAAGGCGAAAAACACCTTCCCTTCTTTTCGTACACAACGAAGCATAAAAAATTTTCCCTTCGAAATTTTTCCTCATTGCCGAAGCATCTGTGTTTTTTGTGCGGTATAATGATGATTCTATGTATGTCTAAATGCATGTTTATGAATGCAAATGAAATGATGAGATGTATTGTGCAAATGAATATCAAAACACATATTCAGAAAACCATAATCATAGCCCTTCAGCGTTGACTTTTCGCTGTAAGCCTCCCTTAGGAGCTTCTCGCCTTTTACTTTCAGCGGAATCAGCGCTTATTTTTCGCTGTAAGCCTCCCTTAGGAGCTTCTTCGCCTTTTACTTTCAGCGGAATCAGCGCTTATTTTTCGCTGTAAGCCTCCCTTAGGAGCTTCTTCGCCTTTTACTTTCAGCGGAATCAGCGCTTATTTTTCGCTGTAAGCCTCCCTTAGGAGTTTCTTCGCCTTTTACTTTCGGCGGAATCAGCGCTTATTTTTCGCTGTAAGCTCTGCATTCCCTTAGGAACGACTTTTGAGCTTCTCCCTGTTTCCTTTCTTTTTTCCTTTGCATTTACATTTACATTTTTTGGGGGATATCACTCTCATAGAATTGAAATAAGGAAAATTACATGTTGTGGCCCCATTAAAAACCTTTCTCCCCCTTTGGAAAGGAAAAGGGTGCCACAAAAAAGAATAGAAAAAATTACATCAAGCTAAACATAATATCGCTGAAGCTCATCCGCATTCCATGATCTAGGAATGTCGTTGCCGTCCATATCCTTCAATCTGTAGGAACCGGGTCTTGACGAAGATACTACCAAAAAGGGGCCTTCCCACTTCAGCTGTAATTTGCCTACTGTCTCAGGGTTAGCTACTCTTCGAAGTACCAAGTGTCCTGGTTCAATGTTGTTCAGCTTGACCTTTCTGTCACGCCATTTTATTGTTTCAGCTTGATATTTATTGATGTTTTCCACAGCTTGAAGTCTGATCCCTTCTATAGCATCTTTCTCTATAGAGGAATCAGCTTCGTCTTCGCCTTCTGCCGAAGCTACTGTTCTTATTGATCCTGCTTTGGCCTCCTCTGGGGTTATTGCTTCGTCACCGAACAATAGTTTAAAGGGCGTAAAGCCTGTTGACCTTGACATGGTTGTGTTATGGCTCCACACCACTTTGATTAACTCGTCTGGCCACTTTCCCCTGGGCTGATTGAAGATTGACTTCATTATTCCTGTCATTATGATCCCATTAGCTCTTTCGACAAGTCCATTTGACTCTGGGTGTCGGACTGATGCAAAATGAATCTTCGTGCCAATTTGATCACAAAATTCTCTGAAGGCTTCAGAATCAAACTGTGTCCCATTGTCCACAGTAATAGCCTTCGGCACTCCGAAGCGACAAACAATGTTTTGCCAGAAAAACTTTTGAATAGTAAATAAAGTTATTGTGGCTAAGGGATTTGCCTCAATCCACTTGGAAAAATATTCCACTGCCACTACCACATATCTTAGGTTCCCCTGTGCTGGTGGTAATGGGCCTAGTAAATCGAGGCCCCACCTTTGCAACGACCAAGTGGGTTGTATTAATTGGGTTAAAGACGAAGGTTGTTTTTGATCTTTTGCACATTTCTGACAACCTTCGCACTTTTGGACCAGATCCGCTGCATCCGAAGCTGCCTTTGGCCAATAAAAACCTTGGCAAAAAACCTTCCCAAGCAAGGGCCTAGATCCAATGTGAGATCCACACAGGCCTGCATGTATTTCCTTTATTAATTCTATACCTTCGGATCTGGATAAACACTTGAGCAATGGGGAACAGACCCCATGCTTGTATAACTCCCCTTCTATTATGACATATGGTCGAGCTCTTGCTTCCATTCTCCTGTTATAAGCTTCGTCGTCTGAAAGAAAATTACCCTGAAGGAAAGAGATGATCTCAGTTCTCCAATCTTCGCTATAAACAGGGGATATGTTAAGGATTGCTCTTTCAAGAAGCTCGACCAAAGGTGCTTTTATTGTTTCGAAAAATACTTCCGAAGGTATAGGCAGCCCCTGGGCTGCTGACTTGGCCAATAGATCAGCATATTCATTTTCTCCATGAGGAATATTTTTGATAGAGAAACCTTCGAAGGAAGCCTCAATCCTTCGGACTGTATCTAGATATTTTTCAAGCTTCGGGTCTCTTGCTTTATAGCTCTTGTCAACATGACCAGAAATAACTTGGGAATCAGTTTTAAGAATAGCCCTTCTGATTCCCATTGCTTTTAACTTCCGAAGACCCAAGAGCAGAGCTTCGTACTCAGCAATATTATTTGTGCAACTGAAATTGAGTTTTGCCGCATAACAGGTTTTAACTTTAGAAGGTGAAACCAACACAGCAGCTGCTCCTGCTCCGAAGGTTCCCCAAGACCCATCGCAAAACACTGTCCATGTTTCGGCATCTTTATTCGTTTCTTCCTCCTGAGCCCTTGGCGTCCAGTCAGCAATGAAGTCTGCCAACGCTTGAGACTGGATCGAAGATCTATGAACATAATCAATACAAAATTCATTGAGCTCTGCAGCCCATTTTCCAATCCTTCCAGTAGCTTCTCGATTTCTCATAATATCCTTCAAAGGTTGTGAAGAAGGAACAATTATGTTATAAGCTTGAAAATAGTGCCGAAGCTTCCTGGAGGCCATCAAAACAGCATACAGTACTTTCTCCAATTCTGTATAATTTTTCTTTGATAAACTAAGAACTTCGGATACGTTATATATTGGAGCCTGTTTCTTGACTTGGCCTTCAAGCTTCTCCTGGACAAGTGCTGCACTTACCGCTGAGTGCGAAGCTGCCACATATAATAACAAAGGAGCCCCTGGCGTTGGTGGACTTAATGTTGTTAGATCTATCAAATATTGCTTCAGCTCTTCGAAGGCTTTCTGCTGGATTGGTCCCCATTGAAAGACTTCGGCTGACTTCAGCACTTCGAAGAATGGTAAGTTTCTCTCTGCTGATCTGGATATGAATCTGTTGAGATATGCCAGCCTTCCTGTCAATCTTTGAGCCCCTTTTTTGTACTTGGTGGTTCCATTCGAAGTATAGCTTCGATTTTGCTTGGATTAGCCTCAATTCCCTTTCTTGAAACTAGGCAACCAAGAAATTTCCCCTTCTTTACTCCGAAGACACATTTTTCTGGATTCAGCTTTAAACCAGCCTTTCTAAAATTAGCGAAGGTCTCCTGTAAATCAGCAATGTGGTTATCTTGCTTCGTGCTTTTTACAATGATATCATCAACATAAGTTAGCACATTCCTGCCTATCTGAGAATGGAGGACCTTCGCTGTCATTCTGCTGAAACTTCCTCCGGCATTCTTAAGCCCCTCAGGCATCCGAAGGTAACAATATGTCCCACAAGGGGTTATGAAGCTGGTTTTCGGTTCATCCTCCTTCTTCATCCAGATTTGATGATAGCCTGAATAGCAATCCAGCAGACTCATAAGCTCTAATGAAGCTGCTGCATCGACTAAGGAATCTATCCTTGGCAATGGAAACTCGTCTTTCGGACAAGCCTTATTGAGATCAGTAAAATCGATACACATTCTCCATTTACCATTGGCCTTCTTCACCATAACAATGTTAGCCAACCATTCTAGGTATTTTACCTCTCTAATAACTCCGGCACTGAGGAGTCTTTTTACTTCATTTCGAGCACCTTCTGCCTTGTCATCAGACATCTTCCGAAGCCTCTGCTTTCTGGGTCTGAAGGATGGATCAACATTGAGCGAGTGCTCAATAACATCCCTGTTAACTCCACAAAGATCATTAGCGGACCAAGCAAAAACATCTTTATTGTTGAACAAAAACCTTATCAAGGTTTTCTCCTGCTCTTCAGACAATTGAGATCCCAATAGTACCTTCTGCTCTGCTATATCCTCACATAAGAGCATGGGCTTCGGCTGATCAGCCGAAGCAGCCTTTTCCCTTCTGAACTTGTACTGCTCACAAGCTTCAGTTCCATCTATATTATGGATTGCTTTTGAGTCTATCCAATTTCCTTCGACCCTTCTGGCAGCTTCCTGACTTCCATGAATAGCAATGGGCCCTTGGTCCGAAGGTATCTTCATGCAAAGATAAGCTGGATGAAGTATTGCTTCGAAGGCATTGAGAGTACCACGACCAATGATTGCATTGTAAGGGTATTCCATGTCAACAATATCAAACACAACTTGTTCAGTCCTTGTGTTGTTGATAAATCCGAAGGTTATTGGCATTGAGATTTTGCCGAGTGCTACAATCTGCCTTCCTCCGAAGCCGCAAAGGGGATGTGTGGCATCAAGAATTTTATCTTCGGGCTCTTGCATCTGTCTGAAGGCCTTAGCAAATATGATATCAGCTGCACTGCCTGTATCAACCAAAACATTGTGGACCAGAAATCCTTTGATCACACAAGAGATAACCATAGCATCGTTGTGTGGGTAATCCTTGAGTTGAAGATCCTCTTGAGAGAAGGTGATTGGAATGTGAGACCATCTTGACTTGATGAAGGGTCCTTGCACCCCGACATGTTGTACCCTTCTCTGTGCCTCCTTCTTCTGCTTCTTGTTGGCTGGCTCTCAGCATGAATGTAACGCCCTGAATTTGGGGGTAGAATTCTTTTTTCTTCTTTTCTCTTACCAAATTCAGGCGTTACCCTTTTCTTTTCTCGTTCTCTCGCTAAACCTTGATCTTTTCCAAAGTTAGCGGGATTCGGCTTGGAATTCCCGTGTAAAGGAAAACCCTAAATTACTTTATGTTGTTTGATGCACCATGCCGAACTATGCATTTTTTTGATTGCTTAGAGATGTAAGTGCATTCATCTAGAAAGATCGGATTTCGAAAAGGAGAAAAAAAACCTTTTCTTTCTTTTTCTTTTCCTTTCTCTCTCTTTTTTTCTCTCTCCCGCGCCATGGGCCGCCCCTGGCCGGCCCAGCCGCCCCCCCGCGCGCCCCCTTTGGGCCCATTGGCCCAGCCGCCCCCTCCCTTCCCCCCCCAATTCCCCCAATCCCTCTCCCTCCCTCTCATTCTCTCTCTTCCCCACCCCAGCCGTCGCCCCCTGCCCTAGCCGCCCGCGGCTGCTCGTCGCCGGTTCGGCCGCCCGTCCCCGTCCCCGGTGAGGTCCCCCTCCCCCTCTCCTCCCTCCCCCATCTCCCCTCCCCTTCCCCCTACCCGGCTTGGCCGCCCCCTACCCCTGCGCCCCGGTCCGGCCGCCCGCCGCCCAGCTCGGCCGCCCCTGGCCGGCTCGGCCGCCGCTGCGCGCCAGCTCGGCCGCCCCTGGCCGGCTCGGCCGCCGCTGCGCGCCAGCTCGGCCGCGCGCCCTGCCCCGCCCCTGGCCGGCTCGGCCGCCCCTGCGCGCCAGCTCGGCCGCCCCCTGCCCCTGCGCCCCCGCCGGTTCGGCCGCCCGCCCCCCCCCCCCCCCCCCCCCCCCCGCCAGTTCGGCCGCCCGCCGCCGGCTTGGCCGCCCCCGCCCCTGCCCAGGCCGGTTCAACCGCCCCCTGGCCGGTTCAACCGCCCCCCTTTTTATTTATTTTATTTTTTATTTTATTTTCTTTCATTACTGTTACTTATTTTATTTTAGGCAGGATAATCATTGTTCATGTTATTAAAATAGGAAACTTAATTTAGAATTCTGTTACGCTAGTTAATTCATATAATCAATTGTTTATCCAGTTCAATGTTGATCAACTAAAAATGACTAGGTTTCCATTAGTGCATATAACTAAATTCTTTTGTTAGAACCAATTGTAACTAATCATTAGTGCATAAGCTTTAACCCCCCCCGCGAGACCTTTCCCGTTTCTTTCTAACCATAATGAATGCGATATCGAATGTCATACTTGATGCATATCCACTTTATTTGTTCCCTTGTATGATGTACTGTTTGCTTCCCAATTTGAATGGATGTATGTATGTATGCTTGCAATCGCATAGAGAACGATCCGGTCGAAGAGCCCGAGGAACTCGCAGGAGAAGCCCCTGAGCAGCAGTCGGTTGGTGGAGGCAAGTGTCCTTTGACCTATCTCTGTCCTATTCATTATTTAATTCACCTCCCGCTTTACACATTTATGCCTAAGGACTGACTAGCTTTTGTTATCCATATCCTTGTTTACCTATTTGGGTTGGATTATTATTGTTTAGCTTTATGCTATTGCTCAAACTCTAATCAATGAACATGATGAGATTATCTATGATACGCTGTTTTCCCCTCTCTTATGATGATGTTATACTTGTGGTCTTCAAGGGGGCTCGAGCGGTTTCTCGAGTGCCTCTTTGTAAGGACCTGTTCTATGGATGACCGCCCGGGAAAACAGTGCAACCATGAGGGTGGAATGGGATGCCCTTAGCTGAATAATTAGAGGATCCAGGGTGTAGTTCACTTAGCCGTCGTGCCGTCAATGGGGCTCAGTGTATGCGGCTCGCTCTGCCAAGTTTGGGTTCGCCCCTTGGGGAGGAGTGCAGTGCATTTAGGAAACCTAACGGGTGACTACAGCCCCGGGGAATCTTTGTAAAGGCTACGTAGTGATGCCCTGCTGGGTCACCTTGGTAGTGATCAATGGAGAGTCATGATCTCCGGGCAGAAAGGGAATCACGGCTTGTGGGTAAAGTGCACAACCTCTGCAGAGTGTTTGAAAACTGATATATCAGCCGTGCTCGCGGTTATGAGCGGCCAAGGGAGCTCTAGTGATTAGTGGTACTTGATCAGAGATACTTTGGTACAGGTGGTTATGAGATTGATGGTTTTGGTTATGACTATGGTGCTGGTAAGTGGTATTCTTTCCGTTTGGAAAGGGTACATCGGGTTAATAACTTGGGTAAATGTTAAAACTTGGCTTTCTACTAGTAAGTAATAATCTGACCAACTAAAAGTAACTGCTTGACTTATCCCCACATACAGCTAGTCCACTACAGCCAAACAGGATACTTGCTGAGTATGTTGATGTGTACTCACCCTTGCTCTACACACCAAACCCCCCCATCCCCAGGTTGTCAGCATTGCAACCACTGCTCAGGAGAAGATGAAGCTGTGGAAGGAGACTTCCAGGAGTTCCAAGACTACGACGAGTTCTAGGTGTGGGTTAGCGGCAACCCCCAGTTGGCTGCCTGTGAAGGCCGCAGTTATCTACGTTTCTTTTCCGCACTTTGATTTATTGTAAGAACTATATGGACGTCTCAGACGTACGATGTAATCGACTATTATTTCCCTTTTAATACTATTTTGAGCACTGTGTGATGATGTCCATGTTATGTAACTGCTGTGTACGTGAATAACTGATCCTGGCACGTACATGGTTCGCATTCGGTTTGCCTTCTAAAACCGGGTGTGACATAGTCGGATTGCCTCGCACTCGAGCTGGCTACGATTCCATTTGGGTAGTAGTGGACCGTTTGACCAAGTCAGCCCACTTCATACCTGTCAAGACCAATTACAGCAGTGCAGTATTGGCAGAATTGTATATGTCTCAGATCGTTTGTCTTCATGGTGTGCCAAAGAAGATAGTGTCAGACAGAGGAACGCAGTTCACCTCTCATTTCTGGCAGTAGTTGCACGAAGCCTTGGGCACGCATCTGAATTTCAGTTCAGCTTATCACCCGCAGACAGATGGCAAGACCGAAAGGACCAACCAAATTCTTGAAGACATGTTGAGAGCCTGTGCGTTGCAAGATCAGTCCGGATGGGACAAGCGATTGCCTTATGCAGAGTTTTCCTATAACAACAGTTACCAGGCCAGTTTGAAGATGTCACCATTTCAGGCGCTTTATGGGAGAAGTTGTAGAACTCCGTTACAATGGGATCAACCTGGAGAAAAGCAAGTGTTTGGGCCAGACATTTTGCTTGAAGCCGAAGAGAACATCAAGATGGTCCAAGAGAATCTGAAGATAGCGCAATCGAGGCAGCGAAGCTATGCAGACACAAGAAGAAGAGAGCTGAGTTTCGAAGTCGGAGACTTTGTCTATCTGAAAGTGTCACCGATCAGAGGAGTCAGAAGATTCGGAGTGAAAGGCAAGCTAGCACCCCGCTACATTGGTCCGTATCAGATTCTCGCAAGACGTGGAGAAGTGGCCTATCAGCTCAGTTTGCCCGAGAATTTGTCTGCTGTGCATGATGTCTTTCATGTGTCTCAGTTGAAGAAGTGCTTGCGTGTGCCAGAAGAGCAGTTGCCAGTGGAAGGTCTTGAAGTCCAGGAGGACTTGACCTACGTTGAGAAGCCAGTGCAAATCCTTGAGGTCGCAGATAGAGTCACCCGAAGGAAGACCATCAGAATGTGCAAAGTCAAATGGAATCATCACTCTGAGGAAGAAGCGACCTAGGAGCGCGAAGATGATCTGATGGCTAAATACCCTGAGCTCTTTGCTAGCCAACCCTGAATCTCGAGGGCGAGATTCTTTTAAGGGGGATAGGTTTGTAATGCCCTGAATTTGGGGGTAGAATTCTTTTTTCTTCTTTTCTCTTACCAAATTCAGGCGTTACCCTTTTCTTTTCTCGTTCCCTCGCTAAACCTTGATCTTTTCCAAAGTTAGCGGGATTCGGCTTGGAATTCCCGTGTAAAGGAAAACCCTAAATTACTTTATGTTGTTTGATGCACCATGCCGAACTATGCATTTTTTTGATTGCTTAGAGATGTAAGTGCATTCATCTAGAAAGATCGGATTTCGAAAAGGAGAAAAAAAACCTTTTCTTTCTTTTTCCTTTTCTTTCTCTCTCTTTTTTTCTCTCTCCCGCGCCGTGGGCCGCCCCTGGCCGGCCCAGCCGCCCCCCCGCACGCCCCCTTTGGGCCCATTGGCCCAGCCGCCCCCTCCCTTCCCCCCCCAATTCCCCCAATCCCTCTCCCTCCCTCTCATTCTCTCTCTTCCCCACCCCAGCCGCCACCCCCTGCCCTAGCCACCCGCGGCTGCTCGTCGCCGGTTCGGCCGCCCGTCCCCGTCCTCGGTGAGGTCCCCCTCCCCTCTCCTCCCTCCCCCATCTCCCCTCCCCTTCCCCCTACCCGGCTTGGCCGCCCCCTACCCCTGCGCCCCGGTCCGGCCGCCCGCCGCCCAGCTCGGCCGCCGCCGCCCCTGCGCGCCCTGCCCCGCCCCTGGCCGGCTCGGCCACCCCTGCGCGCCAGCTCGGCCGCCCCCCTGGCCGGCTCGGCCGCCCCCTGCCCCTGCGCCCCCGCCGGTTCGGCCGCCCACCCCCCCCCCCCCCCCCCCCCCCCCCCCCCCGCCACCTCGGCCGCCCCCGCCCCTGCCCAGGCCGGTTCAACCGCCCCCCTTTTTTATTTATTTTATTTTTTATTTTATTTTCTTTCATTACTGTTACTTATTTTATTTTAGGCAGGATAATCATTGTTCATGTTATTAAAATAGGAAACTTAATTTAGAATTCCGTTACGCTAGTTAATTCATATAATCAATTGTTTATCCAGTTCAATGTTGATCAACTAAAAATGACTAGGTTTCCATTAGTGCATATAACTAAATTCTTTTGTTAGAACCAATTGTAACTAATCATTAGTGCATAAGCTTTAACCCCCCCGCGAGACCTTTCCCGTTTCTTTCTAACCATAATGAATGCGATATCGAATGTCATACTTGATGCATATCCACTTTATTTGTTCCCCTGTATGATGTACTGTTTGCTTCCCAATTTGAATGGATGTATGTATGTATGCTTGCAATCGCATAGAGAACGATCCGGTCGAAGAGCCCGAGGAACTCGCAGGAGAAGCCCCTTAGCAGCAGTCGGTTGGTGGAGGCAAGTGTCCTTTGACCTATCTCTGTCCTATTCATTATTTAATTCACCTCCCGCTTTACACATTTATGCCTAAGGACTAACTAGTTTTTGTTATCCATATCCTTGTTTACCTATTTGGGTTGGATTATTATTGTTTAGCTTTATGCTATTGCTCAAACTCTAATCAATGAACATGATGAGATTATCTTTGATACGCTGTTTTCCCCTCTCTTATGATGATGTTATACTTGTGGTCTTCAAGGGGGCTCGAGCGGTTTCTCGAGTGCCTCTCCATAAGGACCTGTTCTATGGATGACCGCCCGGGAAAACAGTGCAACCATGAGGGTGGAATGGGATGCCCTTAGCTGAATAATTAGAGGATCCGGGGTGTAGTTCACTTAGCCGTCGTGCCGTCAATGGGGCTCGGTGTATGCGGCTCGCTCTGCCAAGTTTGGGTTCGCCCCTTGGGGAGGAGTGCGGTGCATTTAGGAAACCTAACGGGTGACTACAGCCCCGGGGAATCTTTGTAAAGGCTACGTAGTGATGCCCTGCTGGGTCACCTTGGTAGTGATCAATGGAGAGTCATGATCTCCGGGCAGAAAGGGAATCACGGCTTGTGGGTAAAGTGCACAACCTCTGCAGAGTGTTTGAAAACTGATATATCAGCCGTGCTCGCGGTTATGAGCGGCCAAAGGAGCTCCAGTGATTAGTGGTACTTGATCAGAGATACTTTGGTACAGGTGGTTATGAGATTGATGGTTTTGGTTATGACTATGGTGCTGGTAAGTGGTATTCTTTCCGTTTGGAAAGGGTACATCGGGTTAATAACTTGGGTAAATGTTAAAACTTGGCTTTCTACTAGTAAGTAATAATCTGACCAACTAAAAGCAACTGCTTGACTTATCCCCACATACAGCTAGTCCACTACAGCCAAATAGGATACTTGCTGAGTATGTTGATGTGTACTCACCCTTGCTCTACACACCAAACCCCCCATCCCCAGGTTGTCAGCATTGCAACCACTGCTCAGGAGAAGATGAAGCTGTGGAAGGAGACTTCCAGGAGTTCCAAGACTACGACGAGTTCTAGGTGTGGGTTAGCGGCAACCCCCAGTTGGCTGCCTGTGAAGGCTGCAGTTATCTACGTTTCTTTTCCGCACTTTGATTTATTGTAAGAACTATATGGACGTCTTAGACGTACGATGTAATCGACTATTATTTCCCTTTTAATACTATTTTGAGCACTGTGTGATGATGTCCATGTTATGTAACTGCTGTGTACGTGAATAACTGATCCTGGCACGTACATGGTTCGCATTCGGTTTGCCTTCTAAAACCGGGTGTGACAATGAACCACCTGTTATCGGGAGTACCAGCTTCGGAGCCGAAGCAGCTCCAGCTTGAATGTTGAACGAAGCCATCAGCTCAAAAAAGTGGAAGTGAGTTCACCGACGGTGGGCGCCAATGTTGGGGACTTGTTCTCAAATGCTATGAATTAAGAACAAGGCAACATAAAATGTTAAATATTAATGTCCTTCGTCCGCTGAAGCATTATTTCCCCAAGGATTTAATGAACTTCGGACGAAGGTTATAACGACACAATTACGAAGGTTATATCTTCGTAATTGAATTCTCAAAGATAATACAAAATAACATGAGACATAAAACATTAAAGACAAGTAAATTAGAAGTAAACAACATGATTTACATATCATATAAATTTAAGATATTCAAATATGATGTTTTGGTACATTTATACCTCTGCCTTGGCAAAGAATAATTTCCGAGTGATGTGATTGCAATTACAGAAATCCGTGAACAGTAAAGGAATACTGTTCACTATTTATAGGCACAGGACACAGCCTGTGAGCAATTACAATCATGCCCCTCATAAAAGTTTACAACAACGACTCAGACTCTTATGGACTAAAAGGTCATTCTATTTTTAAGTCGGTTTGTAATTCCGAAGCTTCATGAACGGCACCCTTCGACATCACGTACAGACAGCTTCAGCCGAAGCTGTTTCTTCCTGCAGGACCTTCGGCGACGAAGCATGGTCCCAACACTCTTGTATACTCATAACCCGATTCCGAAGATACCTGTTCACATATTTCACTTGGAAAACATTGTCAAATCATGTTTTTGAGGACCTTCGGAAGCCGAAGGCCCCCAACACGGAGCTTACCGAGGCTACGGGCGCGGTAGAAGCTCGACAGCGGCCACAGAACGGGCGGTGGACCACGACGGAGCTTTGCGGGCGCGTGCGCATGGAGAGAGAGAGAGCGAGAGTGTTCAGCTGAGGGCGCAACTGAGCGAGGTGAGCGAGTGAGTGTGGGCGGGCTCCACAAAAGGGCTCAGGCGCGTGGGGGCGTGGCCGGGAAACGCGCGATCGTGGGCGCGTCCACAACGGAGTCCGTGGGCAAGAGGTTAGGGAATGGGTAGTGGATGATAGGCAGGGTCCACAGGCCAGTGAGGGCGAGCGTGCGAACGGGCTGTCAGCGGTGACAGACGGGCCTACCGAGCAGCGAGAGAGAACAGGCGCGTGCGTAGACGGATCGGCACCGACAGGTCGGTCCCACTGGGCAACGGGAGGGAGAGAAAGCACGCGTGCGTGGATGCGGGCTGTCGCTGATAGGTGGGGTCCACCTGTCAGGCGACGCGGGCGCGCGCGGCCGGGCTGGGCTGGATTGGGCCTAGTTGGCTGAATTCCATTTTTCCTTTTCTCTGAATTTTCTAATGCCTTTTCTTTTTATTTCTCTATGGATTTCAAATCAAATTCAAACCAAATTTCAATTTCAAACCTATTCAAACATGTGCATCAAACAAAAGAATAATTTAGGCTTAGCATGATGCAACATTTCATGACTCACATAAGTTTTGACAAAATAAATAATTAATCCTTCCCTAATTGACTTAATTCTAATCAAAAGGAAGAGAGAGAAGGTCTAGAGAGAGAGACAAGAGGTAACACCTGAATTTGGTAGGCATTTAGAGAAGAAATATTATACCCCCAAATTCAGGGTGTTACAAACCTATCCCCTTAAAAAGAATCTCGCCCTCGAGATTCAGGGTTGGCTAGCAAAGAGTTCAGGGTAATTGGCTTTCAGATCATCTTCTCTTTCCTAGGTTGCTTCTTGTTCTAAGTGATGGCCCCATTTGACATTGCACATCTTGATGGTGCTTCTTCGTGTGACTCTGTCTGCTGTCTCCAGAATCTGAGTGGGCTTCTCAGTATATGTCAGATCTTCTTGAACTTCGAGCTCCTCAGTTAGCAATTGCTCTTATGGTTCTCGCAAGCACTTCTTCAACTGAGACACATGGAACACATCATGCATAGCTGGCAGACTTTCTGGTAGACTGAGTTGGTATGCCACTTCTCCCCGTCTTGCTTGAATCTGGTACGGTCCGATGTATCGGGGTGCTAGCTTGCCTTTGACTCCGAACCTTTTGATTCCTCTGATGGGTGACACCTTCAAGTAGACATAGTCTCCTACTTCAAAATTCATATCTCTTCTTCGGGTGTCTGCATAGCTTCGCTGCTTGGACGGTGTTGTCTTCAGATTCTCTCAAACCATCCTGATGTTCTCTTCGGCTTCAAGCAAAATATCTGGACCGATCACCTGCCTTTTGCCAGGTTGGTCCCAATGCAACGGAGTTCTACAATTCCTCCCATAGAGTGCTTGGAATGGTGACATATTCAAACTGGTCTGGTAGCTGTTGTTGTAAGAGAATTCTACATACGGTAGCCTTTTGTCCCAACCTAATTTGTCTTGCAATGCACAAGCTCTCAACATGTCTTCAAGAATATGGTTGATTCTCTCTGTCTGACCATCTGTCTGCGGGTGGTAAGCTAAATTGAACTTTAAATGTGTGCCTAAAGCTTCATGTAACTGCTACCAAAAATGAGAAGTGAAATGGGTTCCTTGATCTGATACTATCTTCTTTCGAACGTCATGCAAGCATACCCGAGACATATATAGTTCTGCCAACACTGCACTGTTATAGGTGATCCTGACTGGTATGAAATGGGCCGCCTTTGTCAAACGGTCCACTACTACCTAGATGGAGTCATAACCAGCTCGAGTGCGAGGCAAGCCGACTATAAAATCCATCCCAATCTCATCCCATTTCCACTGAGGAATCTGCAACGGCTGCAACAAACCTACGGGCCTCTAATGCTCTGCCTTGATTCTCTGACAACTGTTGCATGCATACTCTGCTATATCCCTTTTCATTCCGTACCACCAGAATCTTTTCTTCAGGTCTTGGTACATCTTCTCACTACCGGGGTGTATGGAATAAGCTGTCTCATGAGCTTCCTTGAGAATCAGTTCCCGGATTGATTTAATGTCAGGAACACACAACCTATCTTTGAACCATACTACGCCTTCTGCGTCTTCACAGAAATCTTTGCCTTTCCCAACTATGATCAGCCATCGAATCTCGTTGATCTTCTCATCATCTTTCTGATCATCTTTGATTTCTCGCTCCAGAGTGGGTTCTAGCTCAACTGTCACTCCTTGAGTGTTGTTTAGAAACCCGAGACTTAGCTGGTCGAATTCCTATGCTTGCTCATACGACATCGGGTGAGCAACCATCAAGTTGACTTGGCACTTTCTGCTCAGAGCGTATGCGACAACATTAGCTTTGCCTAGGTGGTAATGTATCTCCAGCTCATAATATTTGATCAACTCCAGCCATCTTCGCTGCCTCATGTTCAATTCTGACTAGGTGAATATGTATTTGAGACTCTTGTGATCTGTGTAGATATCACACTTCTGCTCGTACAAATAGTGCCTCCAGGTCTTTAGTGCATGAACCACTGCTGCTAACTCCAGATCATGTGTGGGATAATTCTTCTCATGAATCTTCAATTGTCGGGACGAGTACGCCACTACTCTCCCCTCTTGCATTAACACACATCCCAGTCCGGTGTACGAAGCATCACAATACAATGAGAATGGCTTGTGAACATCTAGAAGAATCAATACCGGTGTTGTTGTCAACTTCTTCTTCAACGTCTCAAAGGACTCTTGGCACGCTGGGGTCCACTTGAACTCCACTTTCTTCGCTAGCAGTGCTGTCATTGGCCTGGCAATCTTGGAGAAACCTTCAATGAAGCACCGACAGTAGCCGACCATTCTAATGAAACTCTTGATTCCCCAGACATCTTGTGGTGCTTTCCAGTCCAAAATAACTGCTACTTTCTTTGAATCCACAACTAATCTGTCTCGGTTTATAATATGAACCAAGAACAGGACTTCGCTGATCTAGAACTCACACTTGCTCAGCTTGGCATACAACTGACAATCTCGTAGCCTCTGCAATACTTTCCTCAAGTGCTCTTCATGCTCTTGCTCATTCTGGGAATATATGAGGATATCGTCAATGAACACCACTACGAACTTGTCGAGATAGTCCATGAACACACTGTTCATCAAGTACATGAAATAAGCTAGCACATTCGTTAGACCAAATGACATGACAGTGAACTCATATAGTCCATACTTGGTGATAAATGCGGTCTTTGGTATATCCGAAGGTCGGATCCTGAGATGATTGTAACCTAACCTCAGATCTATCTTCGAGAACACACTGGCTCCTCTCAGCTGATCGAACAGGTCTTCAATTTGGGCAGGGGGTACTTGTTCTTGATAGTGCCTTCATTCAAAGATTTGTAATCAATGCACATTCTCTTTGTCCCATATTTCTTCTCCACAAACAAAACCGGAGCGACCCAATGCGAGGTAATTGGTCTGATGTAGCCTTTATCTAACAATTCGTCTATCTGCTTCTTGAGTTCCACCAATTCTGGTCCGGACACTCGATAGGCTCTCTTGGAAATAGGGGCGGTGCCTGGGATAAGCTCTATGGCAAACTCAACTTTACGCTCGGGTGGCATGCCTGGTAACTCCTCAGGGAACACGTTGGGGAACTTCGACACAATTCTAATATCCTCAATCAGGTTGGCCTCCTTGCCATCTATAGACAAATGGTGATGTTGGGGACTTGTTCTCAAATGCTATGAGTTAAGAACAAGGCAACACAAAGTATTAAATGTTAATGTCCTTCGTCCTTCAAAGCATTATTTCCCTTAGGATATAACGATCTTCGGACGAAGGTCATGAAGGACGTACCTTCATCATCACGGTATACGTTAATGAAAGACAAAGCATGTGAAACATAAAAGGTAATATGAATAATCATATAACATCATTCACATATCTTCATTATATAAACTTGGATAAATCTAAAGACAATATTTAATTACATTTGTACTTTCGGCTTGACAGAAGGCAAAAATCCGAGCATAGCACACGAGCGAATACAGGATAACGTAAACAGTACAGGGATACTGTTCATCTATTTATAGGCACAGGACGCAGCCTATGAGAAATTACATTCATGCCCTTTACAAATGATTACAATCATAATACAAGCTATCATGGGCCGATTGGTCATTTCATCTTTAAGTTGGTGCATATGGAAATATACTCTGAAGCTCTCTGATTGATAGCTTCGGCTTTGTGTCAATCTTTCGAAGGTGTTTCTTCTTATGGGACCTTCAGCGACGAAGCAGACCCCCAACAGTAGCCCCTTCACGGTGCTAGATCGTTTTTCGTAACGAGCTCGACCCGTGAAAAATTCTCTCAGGCTTCGGAATGCCGAAGGTCCGAAAAACACCTTCCCTTAGCTCGTTGTCGAGAAACGATTTAAGTATTCCGAGTGAAAGGTGGTCGCACCATACAATGGTTACGCGCGATCTGGTGATTCACCTTCTTGGGCACTATGGTCCACCATTCAGTGAGTGCGGGTGACTGTTCAGCGGGTGCGAGTGGCTTGACGATTCACCTTCCCACCTGCAGCACTATATAAACAGACGGGTAGGTGTGAAGTTACCACAACATTTACTGCTATTGCATTGTTGTGCTGCCGAAAAATCTGACCACAGCCGAAGCTTGTTCACCGTATTCTCAATCAAAGGATCGCTTTGCTCTAGCTTCGTGATAAGAGGGAGCTTCGGCAAAGATAAAAAATAATCAACTTTGTCAAAACGCAAGAAATTCAGCATCAAATGGCCAGGGTGCGCTCAACAGCTAGGGTTACACGCAATGGAGAGGAAACCGAAGTTGTTGAAACTGCTCCAATCTCTGAAGCTATGAGGCGGTCGGGACTGGTTGCGATGGAGGGCGCTTCTGAAAAAGCTGCACCTGCTGCTGAAGCCGAGCTGGCAGATATTGAAGAGGGCGATACTGGTGAAGAAGAGATTGATTATAACACCGCTATGCTATCCAAGCCCAGCAATTTGGATTTTGGGAAGTCATCTGTCTCCAAAGCTGATATGCCCATGATGACGAAGCTAGGCTACTTCTAGGAAGCCGAGAAGAAGTTGATTCGCTTTGGCGGGGAAGAGACCATCTCGAAACCAGAAAATGATGAAGTGGTAGTTTTTAAGAGCTTCTTCAAAGCAGGGTTGAGGTTTCCTCTGCACGGGATGATTGCAGATGTTTTGGAAATTTTTGAGATTTATCTTCATCAGCTGACTCCTAACGCTATCGTTAGGCTCAGCGTCTTTATCTGGGCTCTTCGAAGCCAAGGAGTGGAGCCACTTGCCGAAGCCTTATGCCGGGTGCACGAACTTCACTATCAGACGAAGGCTAGAGAAGATGGATTGCACGAGAATTTTGGCTGTTATAATTTTGCATACCGCAAAGACATGAAGACACCGGTGGTCAACTATCGCACCAAGTGGCCAACCGGTTGGAAGACTGAATGGTTCTATGTTAAGATAGATGAGCAAAAGGAGAAGCTAGTTTAGAGCCTGCTGGAGCTAACCTTCGGGTTGACTAGGCCTCAGTGCAACATGACGCCGGGGGCATCATGCCCAGATGTTGTGGGCGAGTTTAGAGTTATGTCTGAACATATTGGAACTAGGGATTTAGTTCAGGAATACTTAGCAAACAGAGTATTCCCAATGCTAAGGTAATGGGGTATGCCGAAGCTTAAGGGAGAGAAGAAGAAGAATGAGCTCGTTCGGCTGCCCTATCATTTTAAGTTCAAAAAACACTTCAAAGAACCCTGCCAAGAATGGTTGGATACAATTGAAGTTATGTGTAACGAGATCTAGGGCAATTATACGAAAAAGAAGATCAACTGATGACAGCAGCCTTTGGCACCCGGCCGAAACGAAGGTTAAATCGAGTAATGGACGCTTTGAAATTTGAATACCCAGATTACAAAAGGTTAAACAAAGGTGCCGAAGGGCCAAAACGAAAAAGGCTATCAGTATTATTCAAAGTCAAGCTGCCAGGATGATAAAAGAAGATGAGAATTTGGCAAAAAAGAAAAAATCCAGTACTGAGCTGAAGGTGGCTGTGCCGAAGAAAAGAAAAGCTCCAGCTCCGAAGCCAAAAGCTGACTTGGAAGAAGTTCCCTCAACACCTTCTGCCACTGACGTAGAAGAAATTTTAAAGGTAATGACTAAATCTCTACCTAATAAGCTAAGTCCGCTGGGACCGGAACTAATAAAGCTTTTACAGAAGAAGAAGGAGCCTGCGGCTGTCGAGAAGCCTGCTGAAACAAAAAAGCGAAGAATCATTACTGTCATTGAGGCTATTGAAGAGACACCGTCATCGGCCTCAGCGCCGAAATCAGCAGCGGCCGAAGCTGCTGCCGCCAAAGTTTCTACTTCCGAAGCTGCAGCAGCCGAAGCCACAGATTTGGAAAACACACTCATTAATATTGATGAAATGATTTTGAATATGGCTGAGGAAGAAACTGCTGCAGCTGCTGAGGAAACCCCGGCCACAGTGCCTGAAAAAGAGAAGGAGCCTGCCGAAGATACTTCAGAAGAAGAAAATTTCATCTTTCAAAACTTAATTGGGCAAGAATTGTCAAAGGCTGAAAAAGAAGAACTGAAGGAATATGCCATATCTTGCGGATATCAGCCAGGGGCGCTGCTCTTCGGCGGTGTTGCCGAAGAGAGTTTAGGTTGCCTTCGGGACCGAGTTGGGGCGAAGGTTGTTAGCACTTTATCGAAAAGTGTTGGCTTCCCGAAGCTCGAAACTGATCTCAGCAGATACCGACGACAGCACATCGCCGGTAGCTTATTCTATTCTAACTTTAAGGTAAAATTCTTCCTATGGCGGAACCGCCCGAATTATTCAAACTTAAGTGCCTAAGTCCCACCTTAGAGGCTAGACCACACTTAAATAGGAATAACACGTCAGTCCCTCAGATCTAGTCCGACGAGGCCACTAACAGGATCAAATACCACGTACTCACTCGATGGTGAGGCACAGAGCAAATACAATAAAACATAAAACCAAACAATAAGGAGTAATTAATTTATTACAACATCATCGGAGTGTTAACAAAAAGCAGTGATCATCGTTCGAAATGCAGCGGAATAAAACTAACGATAAATAAACGGAGGGATGGGGAAGCCTCTTCCATCACTCCTCATGCCCCTCCTCTCTCGAGGTAGGGTCCCACTCGACTATCCAGCCCGGTGGCAAGATGGATGGCCAAGTCACTCCAGCAACCATGTCCTCCAGAGAACCTGTAAAATTATGCCACAAGCAAGGCTGAGTATACTAATACTCAGCTAGACTTACCCGGTGTGAGGAGTCTACTCCTCTACCTCTAGACATGCAGATGTTTGGCTGAGGGGTTTGGGTTGCCAAAAAGCACTAGCTGAGTCTAAAATCAAGTTTTAGCTTTTTCAAGTTTTAGTGTGACTCTCTTAAGACTAAATGTGTACCTATCTAATCATACATGGTATCAAACATTTAGCATTCAACATATTTTGCCAAGTCAACACATTTCCACTTGTTACTCAATGCAGTACAATGGATCAAGCGGTCTCATTAGCTGCGAGAAGCAGACGATTCAAATCGAGTTTTTATCCTTGCAAGGTAAACCTAAACACACGACGTGGCGAGGCACTCCGTCCCCACACACATCAACCGTCCCCATCGATTCCCCGTCAACAGATCAGGGCTCACTGCCTTGGCGTACAATGCCTCACTGACCCCGACTGCCGTCGTGCAGTGACTGCACTTGTACCCACCATAACCGGAATGGGAGACCACGTCTCAGTTCGCGTGAGGGGTAAAGTCTGCTGCCAGGTTCACTCATGTACTAGGCTTACCAATTTACCATATTTCTCGGCATGTGTTTAGTATGTTCAAACGCTTGACACAGGTATCCGCACGTTAATCCTTATTCCAATTTCCGTCTCGTAGACCACGCGTCCCCATGGACCCATGTCCACAGACCATCATCATTCTGTTATCAAAATGGATACAACCAATTTCTGACCTCGCGCGAGTGCTAGAAAAATCACTCGACTTCTACCGAGATCCCTAATTAGCAAAGCAGCTACTCGACCTAGCATACTAGTATCCATCTCAAAAGGAATCCTGAGTTCATGCAACTAAGGTTTCAGTCAACTCCTACACTTAAGTGCACGGTACAAGCCTACAAACATTAGGTGTAGTAAAATAGCATATATAAACGGTTATGCATAAAACCGGGGCTTGCCTTCCAAAGCTGGGGCAGGCAGATCCTCGATGGCAGGCTCTTGTGTTGGATCCTGGGCTATCTCCTGAGCAACTCCTTGCTCCGGCACGAGGATGTACTCCCCGTCAGCGAGATTACAGTCTATCGAATGCAATGAATAAGATATATGCTTATTAATGACATGATAAATTGTAAAGGTTATGCATGATAAATTAGTACTAAGTTCAGTGGGACTCTAGGGTTTCTTTTGGGTATACTGGGTTTTGCACTTTCATCTTCGAGATTTTGAATGGAGTTACACTTTTTAATCATATTTTTATGCCCCATGAGGTACTTAAAGATTTTGATTGTACATTATCTAATTTTCCCAATATTTCCCTTTTCTTTCCATTATGCTTCTATTTAAGCATTTTGAACTATCATGGTCAGTTAACATTTTCCAAAAATGTTATAAAAATTACAGTGGGTAAATATTCACCATTGTGGGTTATTCTAGAAGTTTGAGGCTGAATTTAATTCAGATACTACTTGTGCAAAATTTACAAAAGTAAGGGAAAAAGGACACTTTATACTATAGCTGTAGTGTAGGGGAGGTCTCTACACTAAATTTTATTTTTGTCCAGGTTCATAGGTGATATTAGGCCTCTGTGTTAAAAATCACAGAAAAAGACCTACTGGATATTTAGTTGTGATTTTCTAAAGTTTAATGCCAAAAAGGTACTTATAACTAACTTGTTATTTGAAAAATATCAAACAACAAAACTCATATTTTTCCTACATTCATAATAACAAAATATTAGTTATCTTAAGGTTTGGGGTGTGGTCTCCTCAGTATTATTTTTCTAAGATTTTCCTAAGTTTTTATTGTTTGCATAAAATAAAAGGTATCTCATTTCTTTTGTACTAAACAAGGGTCCAAAAAATTTTTCCAGTGAACTATACTAAATAAGAAAGCTAACAAAAATGTGGTTGCTCCCTAGTTCTTATTTTAAACTACCTTTTCTATTTTCTTTAACTTTAGGCTAAAAATGATTTAAATGGCAAACCCTACCTTAATCTGGTGTACTGAAGGGTTTACTATTTTTAAACAGATTAGGGAGTGATTAAGTACTTCTCTGATTTTTCTTAACCTCAGTCCAACAGTGTAACTATTTTTCCCTCTTTTATTTAGCTTTTGGCCAGAACACTATTTAATTCCAAACTTTAAATTCTTTTGCAACACTTAGGAGGTTTTGTATTTTTCCTAAGTAGTTTACATTATTCAAAACCTAGCAAAATTGGTTTGACTCAAATTGGTTGAATAAAACTAAAGTTATGAATTTTACAAGCTCTGATTGTATTAAATGAGAAATGTTTAAAAGGTTTTCTGGAAAACCAGTTTACACCGAGGACCCTGGGCTTTTCCTAAACCATCTCTTTAACTTATATCCCTGCGCAACTATTGATCTGAGTCTCTAACAATTCAAACCCCCCCGACTTCTATTCCTTCTTCCCCGCGGAAGTAAAAAGGGCCGCGCGGCTTATCGGTGGCGAGGGAGGTCCGACGAAGGGCGGGGTTGGCTTCGGGAGGTCCTTGCGGTCACGATGAGGTACGGCTCGACGACGGTGATGGTCGGAATCGGCCGGTCCACGTGCGCAGGGGGGCGAGCTCGTCGGCGGCGGGTGCTCCAGCCTATCCACGGCGATACAGTTCAATCCAAGGGCACATAAAGCTTCACGGGGTGCTAAGGAGTCTACCAGTGCAAGGAATCGAAGAAAGGCTCACAGTAGAGGTCGGTCCACGTTCGCCGGCGGTCAGGTGATGTCCGGTGACCTTAATCTGGTGTCTCCGGCGAGGCAGAGCTCGATTCCTCGCTCTGGGAGCTTCACCGAGGCACGCAGAGTCTCTCACGAGGGTCGGACGGGGCTGGGAATGGCCGGTTGGCCGGTTTATGGTGGTGGGTGCTCGGGCGGCCGCTGGCACGCCGTGAGCAGGGCAAATGCCGGTGATCTTGCGCTCCGGCGAGGTCGAGAGCGAGCGGGGGCGTACGGTTGAAGCCTTGGCTGGCTTTATAGGCGCGGGCGCGGGCAATGGCACGAGCTCGGCTTGGCGCGACGTGGGGTGCACGGGGTCAGGCGCCGTGCGTGCTCTGGCGAGGTCAGGGCACGTCGAACACGTGGAGGTGTGTTTCTGCGCTTGTTGAAATGCTTGCTGAGATCGCAAACGTGTGAATCTTGGCAAAAATCCTGCGCAGACCTCTTCCTGGCACCTAGGGCTGTCTCTTATATGTGAGTTCCAATGGCATATATGCCCTAGGTAGGGAGATTTGCGGACGCCAAAACTGGGTTGTCTCACTGTTCACCCCGAGACAAAAGTGGTGTCAAATCTTGTCAAACGAATTTGGCTCGGGTTCAAACTTTTCTAGTGGGTTCCTTAGGTGGTTTGGCTTCTTTTTGGTATTCAGACCAAGTGGTTTTGGCGCCATTTACTAAGTGAACACGCCTGATCTTTAGATTAGGGTTTATTTTTGACTTAGAGAGGATTAGAGAGCTCTAGTGTGCTTTCCTCTTAAAGAATGGATTTGGGGTCTTTAAGGGGCCTTTTTGTAATGTTTCTGTAACACCCCGGGATCCACAAACACCCCGAAAATTTGCATAAACGTGGAAGCAATAAAGTATAAACAGATATCATGATAAGAAAACATACTAGACATTAATAATCTGCTAGCAATGGGAAGATAACCATAACGACATAAACTGAATTAACTAGTGTGCACGACTAGTTAAAAAACAACATCCTTGACAAGAAGTTTCTAATTAAATCATGGCTATGCCTGGGCAGTGTTATTATGAGAGTGAAGGTGGACGTGCTGCTACTTCCCTCATTCCCAACATGAATCAAGTACCTGCATTGAGTAATGCAAGAGTGAGATGAAAACATCTCAGCAAGTAAATTGTTTTGACGAGATATTTAAACCAAAAAAATATTGAATTAATCAACATTTTAAAGGGATCACAATTGAGATCAGAAATACTTGTAGATATAGAACTCAATAGTCCCAAAATAACCAATGCCATCTCATTTCCTCGAACAACCACAATAGGTTGTATAACACTTTCCTGCGTCAACAATACCTGCAAATATCACTTCAATGTATGCATAGGAATGCAATGTGTAAGTCCACTGCGTTCATACCTCTTAGAGTATAAAACCACACCATCTGCAAATATCACTTCAATGAATGCATATGTCCTCCGCCTTCATACCTCTAAGGGTATGAAGCCGCATCGTACCCCTCCTCGGGCAACGTACGATGCTAAGTTGTACCGGTACGGTCGGACCATAGGTCACGACAAAACTTCAGATGCAAGTGAATCATGCAATGTATATGGCATGCTACATTTATCAATATACTTCACTTCCTTCATATACAATACAAACCTCAAACAATACTTCATTTACCTTCAGTTACAATACAAACCTCAAATAATACTTCGTTCACCTTCAGGGGTGTGAATTAATCTCATGGGTCATACTCGAATCATCATCATCATCAATATATGATTAAGCATCAATATAATACAATCAAGTAAAGCATCACATAGAGTTCAATTATGAAAGAATTCGATGATTCTGAATATTAGAGTGTAGGCGATGAAACAACAAGTCAAAACGGTAGCAACCACCGCTACATCCACTTGCCTTCATCGAAGAAGAAAATGTACTAAGCATGATCCGGAGCATAACCACCTGTTACGGGGCATAAAACTTAGTACAAATATTTCATAAACATTTGCCAACAATCAACAAATCGTTCCTACGCTTGAAACCAAGACCTGGTGAAAAGACTCCCACCCTGAACCACATGTCAAACAGCAGCAGCGCTGTTTGTTAATTTTGTATCTTTAAAATTATAACAGTAGTGATATCAAAAAAAATACTCTAGGAGTATCTACACAAAATACTCTACAACTTAGGTATTCAATGGATAATTAAATTTTTTCATCTATAAGTTCTAAAACATCCGACAAGATAACTGACTGAATCTGTTTCAGACAGCAGCATAGTTAAATTCAAAATTCGATATCTCCCAAACTACTCAACCAAAAATTATGACATTTTTCTGGCAGTAAGAACATTTATCCCTCTACAAAAGTCTCCATAGTTAGAGGAGCCAATTCAGCAATTTACTATATGAAACCTACCAGTGAACAGACCTGCTCGGTTTTTGCCAGGCAAACAGGAACAGCCACAGTAAAACAAACATAACTGGAGTTTCAAAATTCATATGAATACACTATTTATCAATCTGGAAAGCTTATGAAATTATCTACAACTTCTCTTACTAACCAAAAGTTCAATTCTGTTGATAGAATTGTCTAAATCTCATGAGAACAGATTCTACACAGAATTATGAGACTGGAAAACTGTTATAATCAAACTGCAATTACTCTCTAACCTGATGTCCGATTGAGGTGTTCTTTGCGGCCACGGAAAGATATCTAAATTATCTACAACCCATAAATAGACTTTTTATTTTTTTGAGGCCTCTAAGACCACGGAAAACTGGCATGAACAAAAACTATCGAATCTGTCATTCTGCAGAGACTAATTTCGAGATCAAAAATCTAATCCCCCATCTAATCCAACATAAAGGGCTAATTGCAGGGCCTAAAACTCATCCAAAACAAGGTAAAACATCCATCTAGTGGGGACAATGGAGAGAGGAAAGGAAATCCAACCAATTCTTGAAGAGGAACGATGACGACGATAGGCGACTGCGTGCCCTAATCTTCCCTCTCTTCTCTCCCTTGTTCTTCCTCTCTTCTCTTGGGGCAAGGCACAAAAGGGGATGGCTGCTAGGGTGGGAGGACGTGGCTGCTAGGGTTAGGGAGGTATAAATAGAAGAAAACTCCCCCAATCCTAATATCCAATGGCTCAGATCGACCGGCACTTGAAAAAACTCATTCAGACTCGAAACAAGGCAAACTAGTAGTCGATCGAAATCGTCTCGACGATATCTATGCATCTACGGTCTCCGATCATCAGTAGGACACACCATATTAGGATTTTAAACATGGTTTGGTTTTTAGGGTATTATATTCTACACCCTTAAAAGAATTCGTCCTCGAATTCAGCCACTTCTACAAATCAAGACATTCACCAACGGTAAAACTCGGTCAAACACCCTAAATAGACTCATATAGTAGACTAGTAGCCTTGACGAGATCATGAAAAGAGTTTTTCAAGAAATAACCTCTAAGTCGGACTAATTTACCAAAGAAAATGACACACCTTGACAACAATCATAAAACAATATAAAACGAATTCCCAAGGCATTGTCATAGGTGCAATCAACACTAGGATTTGCCATCATTGAATTTGGATGCAACTATACATCAAGATCAATGTCTTAAAACAACACTCTTTTTATGAAGAGGTAATATGCACTAAGAACAACCCTTACCAACTTCAACAATTCATTTTAATTCAATTGTCAAACATCCACACCAGATGAATGTATAAGAAGATCAAACACCTCACATCAAAGCACCACGAAACAAGTAGTTCCATTGAAACAAAACTCCTAATCTTCCTAAACCTTGTTCTTGACGTCATAAAAAAGATAATCATGTAATCTAACGTTCTTTACACCCCACAAAAGGGAGAAAGTCTACAGAACTAATGGAGCAATAAAGCCAACAAGAAGCCAATAACATTCTGTGCGGCACAGTTCATCGAACAAATGCCAAAAACTCCATAAAGAGCACTGACAGCACATCAACAACACAATACTTTGCTTAAATAATGTCACTATACTTCATCCAACAACTCAACTAAAAAAAATATCCAAACTAGTAAGGTTAACCGACACATAATATAAGTCTTCATCTACTGTAGTTCAGAAACTTACATTTCATTCCATCATACGATGCACTCAAAGTAGCAGACATACAGGGTCAATAATAACCCTGTAATCCTTCACACACATGACAAACATCTCAATCTGATGTAAGAACCACATCATTTAGAAATAGGTGACTAACCACACCCAACCAACTCTAGGCTAGGCAATGACTTCATTCAAACCAATAGATAAGTGGTCCAACAATGGCTCCACAAGCATGCATTAGGGAGATAACCATCAGATCATCAACGTATTAATATATAATCAATGGATCAAGAAAATAAAAGATTTATTCTACAATTAGCATGACTAACATGCAACCACTTTAAACCACATCTAGGCTTTGTGGCTACTAAAACACAAGATAGAAGGGAGACATGTAATCCACTCTGGCTAACTATGTAAAGACTTTCCCCCCAAAATCCATATAAAAGTACCAATATTCATTTTTTTCAGAACTGGTTTCTCGGCATAAACAATCATTCCTTGCAAAGATAGTTGGAGCTATCCACCAACCGCCCAACAACTTAAATCCAAATCGATGGTTACCTTGTAACCCAAAACATGCAATTCACACTCCTCTTAGATACATCCTCAATCAAGCATATATAACAATATTATTGTAATAAAACTCAACCATGAAAAACATGGTGAAAACAACATAGGCATACTTGTATATCACAAGCATAATAACAACGTCAATCTCACAAAAGACTAGCGATATCAAACACATTAATAAAACAATATAAAGATTTAGAGATAAATTATATCAGGCATTGGGTGTTGTAGATCCTTTTGTCCAAGTTATTTTAATTAACTGCTCTTTGAATGTCATTCTCTTTGCAACTTCAGAAGGAAGCCCTTTTTGATTTCTTTCCACAACTTACTCTACTCTTAACAACTAGGTTTTTCTTATATTTAGATTCAAAGGGCAGGTGGGGGTGGGGTTTTGGATTACGTACCGACTCCTTTGAGTAGAAAGTCGGGGAAGCGAGAATGTAGAAAATCCTCAGTCTCCCACGTAGCCTCTTCTACTGAGTGGTGGCTCCATTGAACCTTATACATCCGGACCTTGCTTGAGTTGATCTCTCCTTTTGGACCAATACCTTGACGGGGTGCTCTTGATAAGATAAGTCTGGTTCTATTTCCAATTCTGGTTCCGGTAGCACTTCCGTGGGTAAGCAGACACACTTTCGTAGCTGAGATACGTGGAACACATCATGAACTGCTGACTTATGGGGTGGCAACTTCAATTGATATGCTACAGGTCCACAAGTTTCTTTGATCTCATAGGGTCCAATGTAGCGAGGAGCTAACTTGCCCTTGATTCCAAATCTCTGAACACCTTTGGTGGGTGACACCTTAAGATAAACATGATCTCCCACTTCAAACTGTAGAGGCTTCCTCCTCTTGTCATGATAGCTCCTTTGCCTGGCCTGAGCAGCCTCTAAGTTCTTCTTAATGACTCTAACTTTCTCCTCTGCTTCAAGTACCAGGTCAGGTCAAAATATGTCCCTTTCTCCAGCTTGTGACCAATTTAGCGGTGTCCTACACCTTCTCCCATACAAGGCCTCAAAAGGTGCCATCTTTAGGCTAGACTGGTAGCTGTTATTATATGAGAATTCTGCCAACGAAAGACACTTGTCCTAGTTCTTCCCATAGTGTAGCACACATGCCCTCAACATGTCTTCGAGAATTTGATTCACTCTCTCTGTCTGACCATCTGTCTGAGGATGGTATGCTGAGCTCCTAATCACAGTGGTTCCAAGTGACTTTTGGAGCTGCTGCCAAAAGCGTGCCACAAACAGTGCTCCTCTGTCAGATACAATAGTCTTCGGAATTCCATGCAAATGCACTATTTGATCAACATAGATTTCTGCATATTTCTTTGTCTTGTGGGTGGTATGCACTGGCAAGAAATGAGCTGTCTTGGTCAATCTATCCACGATGACCCAAATAGAATCGTGGTGCCGGGAGGTATTGGGCAATCCCACAATAAAATCCATGCAAATCTCCTCCCATTTCCAAGATGGTATGGGAAGGGGCTGTAAGATGCCTGCTACCTTCAAATGACTGGCCTTGACTCTTTGGCAAGTGTCGCATTCAGATATATACTTAGCAATCTCCCTCTTCATTCTGGTCCACCAGTACAAGGATCTGAGATCATGATACATCTTGTTACTGCCGGGGTGCATGGAGAATTTGGAAAGGTGAGCTTCATCCAATATTTTCTTTCTGAGTTCGGGATTTTTAAGAACAACCAATCGGTCTCCAAACCATAAAACTCCCTTGCTGTCCTGACGGAAGCATTCATATTTGTCCACCTTCCGTTTGATCATTTCCTTAATGACTTGAACACCCTTGTCATCGATCTGTGCCATGACTATTTGCTCTTGTAAAGTGGGCTCCACTGAAATATAACTTAAGGCACCCGAGGAAACAACTTCTATGTTCAGCTTGTACAACTCGTCACACAGGGTGGCAATCTTGGAATCTACACTCACACAGTTACACTGGGCCTTCCGGCTTAAGGCATCTGCCACAACATTGGCCTTGCCAGGATGGTAATGCACTTCCAAATCATAGTCCTTGATTAACTCCAACCATCTTCTCTGTCTCATATTAAGATCAGCCTGAGTGAAAATATATTTGAGACTCTTGTGATCAGTACAAATATTACAATGAGCTCCAATTAAGTAATGTCTCCATATCTTCAGAGCATGAACGACGGCTGCTAACTCTAGATCATGAGTGGGGTAGTTCTGCTCATGAGGCCTGAGTGCTCTGGATGCATAGGCAATAACTCTGTTGTCTTGCATCAAGACACATCCCAATCCGGTGCCTGAAGCATCGCAATAAACCTCGAAGGGTTTGGTGTTGTCAGGCTGAGCTAATATGGGTGCTGTTGTCAAATGTTGTCTCAATGTATGAAATGCCTCTTCACATTTCTGACTCCACTCATATTTTACTCCTTTCTTCAGCAACTCAGTCATTGGCTTGGCAATCCTGGAGAAATCTGGAATAAACCATCGATAATACCCTGCCAACCCCAGAAAACTACGGATCTGCCGTACTGTGGTAGGGGGCTTCCAATTCATCACTTCTTGCACTTTCTCTGGATCAACTGATATCCCATCCTGAGAAATTGTGTGACCCAAAAATTTAATTTCCCTCAGCCAGAAATCACATTTGGACAACTTAGCATATAGACGATGATCGCGTAGTCGCTGAAGTACGATGTGTAGATGCTCAGTATGCTCGTCTTCATTCTTGGAATAAACCAGAATATCATCAATGAAGACCACCACAAATTTGTCCAGCTCTGGCATAAACACTGAGTTCATCAAATACATGAAATAAGCCGGGGCATTGATCAGCCCGAAAGACATCACCAAGTACTCATAAAGTCCATATCTGGTAGAGAAAGCTGTCTTCGGAATATCACTGGCCCTGATTTTAATCTGATGATAGCCAGAGCGGAGGTCTATCTTGGAAAACACCTTGGCTCCCACCAACTGATCAAACAATACATCAATACGTGGCAACATATACTTATTTTTGATGGTCACCGCATTGAGAGGGCGGTAGTCCACACACAACCTCATACTCTCATCTTTCTTCTTCACAGACAAGGCGGGACATCCCCATGGTGAAGTACTTGGGCAAATGAATCCCTTGTCCAACAATTCTTGTAACTGCTTTTTCAATTCCGCCAACTCTGCTGGGGGCATCCTATAGGGTCTCTTGGATATAGGAGCCGTTCCGGGTTGCAACTCAATTGCCAACTCTATGTTCCTATCGGGTGGCATCCCTGGTAATTCATCCGGAAAAACATCTGGGTAGTCACAAACCACTGGGATTCTCTCAACAGGTGACTCTATCATAGTAAAGGCACAAGAACGGGTACAACCCTGGTCAGACAAATATAATGTAGTCTCACCACAAATAGGTGAATGTATCTCAATGGCCCTGGCTGCAATATCAATTACTGCTTGATGTCTTGTTAACTAGTCAGTTCCTAAAATGATATCCACACTATCCAATCCCAAAATGAGGAGGGTGGTTTTAATGATCAGACTACCAAACTTTATAGGCACATGCCTGTTGATTTGATAGGTGGCAACCCTGCCTCCTGGTGTTGAAATTGTAATACCCCCATTGGTGTGATGGAAAGGTAACTGGCATTTGGCACTAAATTTTGCACTGATAAAACTGTGTGATGCACCAGAATCAAAAAGAATGATTGCAGGATTATTCAAAACGAAAAAGATACCAGTCATGACGGGTGCTCCCTCTGGAATATCAGCCATGGTGGTGAAGTTCAGCCTGCCTTGTCTCACTTGCACCTTCTGTCTCTTGTCTTGGTTCTGATTGGAATTCTGACCCTGCCTCTGCTGGTTCTTGGGGCAGTTCTTGGCGTAGTGTCCAGTGCTGCCACAAGTGAAGCATCTGTTGTCATTGGCCTGACGGTACTGCTGTTGTGGCTGATTGTTCCTCTGAACTGGGGGCTAAGAGCGGTTGGGTGCCTGCTACTGCTGCTGTGGTCGGATCACCCAACGTCCTTGCTGCTGCTGAGGTCCCCTGTTCTGAGTATCAGATACAATCCTGAAGCGCTGAGGCTGAGCTGAAGGTCCTGCCACAGGGGTCTTCCTTTTCTTTTCTGCCTGGCGGGTCGTGATGCAGTCTTCTTGAGAAATGGCCATGTTGACTAACTCATTGTAGCTGTTTGCCCTGACTATGTTGAGACGGTCGCGGAGCTTAGTACTGAGGCCCCTCCTAAACCTGTCCCTCTTCTTCTTGTCAGTGTCTACGTGGTATCCAGCATACTGACACAGGTCATTGAAGGCCTGAGCGTACTGCAACACAGTACGATTCCCCTGAGTGAGTGCCAGAAACTCATTAAGCTTGCGATCCATAATGCCTGCCAGTATGTGATGCCCTCTGAAAGCTGCCTTGAACTCTCTCCATTCCACCACATGGTCAACTGGCTGCATAGCGAGGAAGTGATCCCACCATGTCCGCGCGAGTCCGCAAAGCTGCTGGGTGGCAAACCGGACCTTAGCCACATCTGGACAAACTCCATTTAGTAGTGGGAATTTGGATTCCACTACCCTGAGCCGTACGTCAGCATCAAGCGGATCCTCTGCCCGAGTGAACAATGGCGGCTGAGTGCTGAGGAACTCCTAATAAGTGGCTGCTACTGGGGGACGTTGATGATGATCACCACCACCATAGTGCTGAGGTGGCGGCTGACGCTGAGCTAACTGACGCAGAATCTCATTCTGTTGAGCCATCAACTCTTGCATGGTAGGAGGCGTTGGCGGTGGTGGAGGAATGCGCTCATTCTGTCCACAGCGCGCCCTTCCTGCCATCTGAAAATTTAGGATGTTCTTTAATATCATAAGCGCGATGTCAGGGTTCACATATGGTAAAAGATGCAAATGGACAAGATTTGCAAAATGCCAATATTTCCTTGCATACTTCAATAAAAGATACCATAAGACATAAAATTTCTTTCATAATTAAAAGTTGACATCACCCGCCATCCATAACTCCAAAAGAGTTTGTTACAATTACATTAACGACCAAAAGACTCAACTCTGTCCAGCCTAGTACCCCAAGGGTGCAAAAGCTAAGCTAGCTTTGAGGAGTTCTGCCGCCACACACTTCTAACCCTATCCCTGTAACTTAATGAACAAACGAGGCAACACTTGACTCGGGGGAAGGGGGTCTCCCTGAGCCAACAGTGTCTAGGCTACATGCGGGCTCCGGCTCCACTCCTCCCTCGATGTCAACATCCTCGTTGGCCTCCATGTCCTGAATCTCCTGATGGTGCATATCCAAATGCTGGTTAGCCTCCTCGAGTTGTTGTTGAGTGTTGATCAGCTGATCCTCGAGAACCTCAATGGTGTTCTCCCTGGCTCCCACTAGCTCCTCAAGCTCTTGGATCTGGTTGGCCATCTTTTCCACCTGTAGGTTCTTTTCCACCATCTCAGTGGATAGGTCTACCACAAGTTCCTCTCTGTTATCTAGGGTGATCTTGGTAGCCTCCACCAAGACCATTAGCTGAGACATTGCCTCTCCTCGCACTGCTTGCAGTCGGTACTGGGCATTCATGCATCGCACCGTCAAGTGAGCAATCTGCCCTAGGTAAAGAGCCCATATATCCTTGGCATGCTCCACTCGGTCTTTCCACATTGGGTCGTCCTCCTTTTCAGTGGGGAACAAGCCAATGGGATGAGTAGACAGGTCCAAGGGGTGAAAACCACAAAAGGTCGTCAGCCCATGGAGAGCAATGGCCTCGATGGTGTCTTCAACCCGGTATCCGAAAGACTCGAAGTCCAACGAACGCCAGCCTAGCTGTAAGGGATGAGGCTCTAGGGTCATCCTCACCCTACAGCGGGGCACCCGGTGCTCCTCGAACAGCAGCACCACATACTAGGGAGGCGTCGTATAACCGGCTCCCTGAAGTACCTCCCACAAGATGCGGGGAAAACCCTCTCATGCAAGTCCGTCCGTGTGGGAATGTGCGTTCCCTCCTTTCGAGGATCCGTGAGAAGTCATCTGTGTACGGTTAAGCGTAAGCGAAAAAGAAAAAGAATTACAAAAATAAAAGGGGATCAAGGCTTAGTCTATCGAGGTTACGATAAGGCCACTGAGTGTACTTAATCTTTCATTATCATGTAGTTAAAGTTCTTACCCAATTACCAAGTAGTTTAAGTAAAGGATGCATGCATGCTCATCCTAAACGACCTCATTTCAACTTAGAGGGAATAGGGAAAAATTCCCATTCCTTATAGTAGCCTGTAGGGCTTACTCAAATAGCCACCTAGCTACCCTTCTATCATCCTAAGGCTTCACGCTCTATGTTCATCCCTATCGTCTTACCGATCTATCCAACATTGGTTTCTAACAAGTTTTACTTTTGAAAAGGATGGTATTTATAGTTTATTGATTCCTCTGTGGTGGTACAAGCTCCGATACCAGCTGTGGCGGAACCGCCCGAATTATTCCAACTTAAGTGCCTAAGTGCCACCTTAGAGGCTAGACCACACTTAAATAGGAATAACACGTCAGTCCCTCGGATCTAGTCCGACGAGGCCACTAACAGGATCAAGTACCACATACTCACTCGATGGTGAGGCACAGAGCAAATACAATAAAACATAAAACCAAACATTAAGGAGTAATTAATTTATTACAACATCATCGGAGTGTTAACAAAAGCAGTGATCATCGTTCGAAATGCAGCGGAATAAAACTAACGATAAATAAACGGAGGGATGGGGAAGCCTGTCCCATCACTCCTCATGCTCCTCCTCTCCCGAGGTAGGGTCCCACTCGACTGTCCAGCCCGGTGGCAAGATGGACAGCCAAGTCACTCCAGCAACCATGTCCTCCAGAGAACCTGTAAAATTATGCCACAAGCAAGGCTGAGTATACTAATACTCAGCTAGACTTCCCCGGTGTGAGGAGTCTACTCCTCCACCTCTAGACATGCAACTGTTTGGCTGAGGGGTTTAGGTTGCCAAAAAGCACTAGATGAGTCTAAAATCAAGTTTTAGCTTTTTCAAGTTTTAGTGTGACTCTCTTAAGACTAAATGTGTACCTATCTAATCATACATGGTATCAAACATTTAGCATTCAACATCTTCTGCCAAGTCAACACATTTCCACTTGTTACTCAATGCAGTACAATGGATCAAGCAGTCTTATTAGCTGCGAGAAGCAGACGATTCAAATTGAGATTTTATCCTTGCAAGGTAAACCTAAACACACGACGTGGCGAGGCACTCCATCCCCACACACATCAACCGTCCCCATCGATTCCCCGTCAACAGATCAGGGCTCACCCCTTGGTGTACAATGCCTCACTGACCCCAACTGCCGTCGTGCAGTGACTGCACTTGTACCCACCATAACCGGAATGGGAGACCACGTCTCAGGTTGCATGAGGGGTAAAGTCTGCTGCCAAGTTCACTCAGGTACTCTCGGCATGTGTTTAGTACGTTCAAACGCTTGACATAGGTATCCGCACGTTAATCCTTATTCCAATTTCCGTCTCGTAGACCACGCGTCCCCATGGACCCATGTCCACTGACCATCATCATTCTGTTATCCAAATGGATACAACCAATTCCTCACCTCGCGCGAGTGCTAGAAAAATCACTCAACTTCTATCGAGATCCCTAATTAGCAAAGCAGCTACTCGACCGAGCATACTAGTATCCATCTCAAAAGGAATCCTGAGTTCATGCAACTAAGGTTTCAGCCAACTCCTACACTTAAGTGCACGGTACAAGCCTACAAACATTAAGTGTAGTAAAATAGCATATATAAACGATTATGCATAAAACCGGGGCTTGCCTTCCAAAGCTGGGGCAGGCAGATCCTCGATGGCAGGCTCTGGTGCTGGATCCTGGGCTATCTCCTGAGCAACTCCTTGCTCCGGCACGAGGATGTACTCCCCGTCAGCGAGATTACAGTCTATCGAATGCAATGAATAAGATATATGCTTATTAATGACATGATAAATTATAAAGGTTATGCATGATAAATTAGTACTAAGTTCAGTGGGACTCTAGGGTTTCTTTTGGGTATACTTAAGGGTTTTGCACTTTCATCTTCGAGATTTTGAATGGAGTTACACTTTTTAATCATATTTTTATGCCCCATGAGGTACTTAAAGGTTTTGATTGTACATTATCTAATTTTCCCAACATTTCCCTTTTCTTTCCATTGTGCTTCTATTTAAGCATTTTGAACTATCATGGTCAGTTAACATTTTCCAAAAATGTTATAAAAATTACAGTGGGTAAATATTCACCATTGTAGGTTATTCTAAAAGTTTGAGGCTGAATTTAATTCAGATACTACTTGTGCAAAATTTACAAAAGTAAGGGAAAAAGGACACTTTATACTATAGCTCTAGTGTAGGGGAGGTCCCTGCACTAAATTTTATTTTTGTCCAGATTCATAGGTGATATTAGGTCTCTGTGTTAAAAATCACATAAAAAGACCTACTGGATATTTAGTTGTGATTTTCTAAAGTTTAATGCCAAAAAGGTACTTATAACTAACTTGTTATTTGAAAAATATCAAACAACAAAACTCATATTTTTCCTACATTCATAATAACAAAATATTAGTTATCCCAAGGTTTGGGGTGTGGTCTTCTCAGGATTATTTTTCTAAGATTTTCCTAAGTTTTTATTATTTGCATAAAATAAAAGGTATCTCATTTCTTTTGTACTAAACAAGGGTCCAACAAAATTTTCCAGTAAACTATACTGAATAAGGGAGCTAACAAAAATGTGGTTGCTCCCTAGTTCTTATTTTAAACTACCTTTTCTATTTTCTTTAACTTTAGGCTAAAAATGATTTAAATGGCAAACCCTACCTTAATATGGTGTACTGAGGGGTTTACTATTTTTAAACAGATTAGGGAGTGATTAAGTACTTCTCTGATTTTTCTTAACCTCAGTCCAATAGTGTAACTATTTTCCCCTCTTTTATTTAGCTTTTGGTCAGAACACTATTTAATTCCAAACTTTAAATTCTTCTGCAGCACTTAGAGGGTTTTGTATTTTTCCTAAGTAGTTTACATTATTCAAAACCTAGCAAAATTGGTTTGACTCGAATTGGTTGAATAAAACTGAAGTTATAAATTTTACAAGCACTGTTTGTATTAAATGAGAAATGTTTAAAAGGTTTTCTGGAAAACCAGTTTACACCGAGGACCCTGGGCTTTTCCTAAACCATCTCTTTAACTTATATCCCTGCACAACTCTTCATCTGAGTCTCTAACAATTCAAAAACCCCCCGACTTCTATTCCTTCTTCCCCGAGGTCCCTCCCCCCTTTGAACAGTACCCGCGGAAGTAAAAAGGGCGGCGCCGCTTACCGGCGGCGAGGGAGGTCCGATGAAGGACGGGGTTGGCTTCGGGAGGGCCTTGCGGTCACGACGAGGTACGGATCAACGACGGTGATGGCCGGAATCGGCCGGTCCACGTGTGCAGGCGGGCGAGCTCGTCGGCGGCGGGTGCTCCGGCCTATCCACGGCGATACAGTTCAATCCAAGGGCACGGAAAGCTTCACGGGGTGCTAAGGAGTCTACCCGTGTAAGGAATCGAAGAAAGGCTCACCGTGGAGGTCAGTCCACGTTCGCCGGCGGTCGGGTGAAGTCCGGTGACCTTGATTTGGTGTCTCCGGCGAGGCAGAGCTCGATTCCTCGCTCTGGGAGCTTCACCAAGGCACGCAGAGTCTCTCTCGAGGGTCGGACGGGGCTAGGAATGGCTCGATTGGCCGGTCTACTGTGGTGGGTGCTCGGGCGGCCACTGGCACGCCGTGAGCAGGGCAAATGCCGGTGATCTTGCGCTCCGGCGAGGTCGAGAGCGAGCGGGGGCGTACGGTTGAAGCCTTGGCTGGCTTTATAGGCGCGAGCGCAGGCAAGGGCACGAGCTCGGCTTGGCACGACGCGGGGCGCGCGGGGTCGGGTGCCGGGCGTGCTCTGGCGAGGTCAGGGCGCGTCGAACACGTGGAGGTGTGTTTCTGCCCTTGTTCAAACGCTTGCTGAGATTGCAAACGTGCGAATCTTGGCAAAAATCCTGCGCAGACCTCTTCCTGGCACCTAGGGTTGTCTCTTGTATGTGAGTTCCAATGGTAGATATGCCCTAGATAGGGAGATTTGCGGACGCCAAAACTGGGTTGTCTCACTGTTCACCCCGAGACAAAAGTGGTGTCAAATCTTGTCAAACGAATTTGGTTTGAGTTCAAACTTTTCCAGTGGGTTCCTTAGGTGGTTTGGCTCCTTTTTGGTATTCAGACCAAGTGGTTTTGGCGCACTTTACTAAGTGAACACGCCTGATCTTTAGATTAGGGTTTATTTTTGACTTAGATAGGATTAGAGAGCTCTAGTGTGCTTTCCTCTTAAAGAATGGATTTGGGGTCTTTAAGGGGCCTTTTTGTAATGTTTCCCTTCTGCATTTTATAGATTTTAATGTGTACTTAACTCTTGGTTAAGGATTAGAAACAAGAATTTGCCATTTGATTAGCTTGCCCACTAATCCCTTGCTTGGAAGTCTAGTGCTTTAAGGGTCTAGGTTTCAACCTCTTTTGCCCAAGGTGACAATTGCTCAAAATGTTTGGGGTGAAGCTTTTGCCCTTAACATTCTTAGTTAATCCAGGGTTTCCAAGGTTTTGGGGCTCCCTCTCTTCCACTTAACACATGTGATAACAAGTCAGGGGTACAAGTAGGGCCTTGGTAACACCTGGGGTATTACACTTCCCTTAGCTTTTTATTGTTTTAATATGAAGATGCTTTCTGATGAAGGTTATTTTGTCAGAGCTTACTGCTAAGCAAAGCCTTGAGGATGCAACAAGACCTCAAGGACAAGAAAAACGAAGTTATAATTGAGGGCTTGGAGAAGAAGATTAAAGAACATGAAGCTGCCCTAGAAAAGAAGGACTTCATGCTTCAAACGATGGAAGGTTCACTGGCGGAAGCTCAAGCCGAAATCGCGAGATTAAACAGTGAACTTTCCCTACAGTCAAAAAGCTTTGAGCAAGAGAAAAAAGATTTCAAAACAAAACTCAAAGCTGAAGCTGAAAAGAGCTCAAATATACAGAAATCACTCAAGGATGTGCAAGAAAAATGCTTAGGCTTCGGCACCCGGTGCATCCAATGGCTGAAACAGGTCTTTAACTCAGTTGGAGCCAGCTCCGAAAAACCTGTCGGGCACATTTGATCATATCGAAGGTGAAGTTGATGCTCTCGACGAAGTTATAGCTGGGCATGGTGACTTTTGTGCCTTGCTAGCTTCTCAAAGCACGGATGTCGCTTTCATGAAGGCTGGATGCACACATGGAAATATCGTAAACAGACTAAACTTCAGCCTATCACCAGCAGACTTGGATGATATCCCTGGCCTGGCTCGAAGCATCGGAAACAGATTCATTACTCAAATCTGGGCAAAGGGCGGGCGGAACTTGGCTAGTGACGAAGCTCGAAGTCACCTTAAACCGGTAATAAACTCATACCTTGTGCTTACCTTTTCCTTGAAACTTGAATTTACCTTATAATGCTTTAATATGTACAGGATGACGAAGCCAAGAGCATTGAGCCGAAGCTTAGCAGACGATCCGAAGCTTAACAGATGATGATGAAGCCGAAAGCCTAGCTGTGAAAAAACTCTAGGAAAACTTTTGTATTATCCTTTGTAAAGAATATTGTAATTTGAGAATCAGATTCTACTCTGTAAATTTGTCCATACCTTGAAATATATTTTTACCTTTCCTGTCAATGTATGAAGTGCTTTGATGTGGACGAAACTTGCATTTTTTGAGCCGAAGGCGAAAAACACCTTCCCTTCTTTTTGTAAATAATCGAAGCATAAATCTGCTTCCGAAGCTGTATCCTTAGAGCCGGAGCAACTGTCTGTATCTGTATGATATGATGATGATGATCCTATGTATGTCTAAATGAATGTTTATGAATGCAATGTATGATGTAATGTATTGTGCAAATGAAGGCCCGAAGACACACATACGAAGCCACATCCATAACCTTCATCCCCTTAGGAATGACTGAAGTCTCTTTGCTGTTTATTTTTCGGCTGCACCGCTTATTTTCAGTGTAAGTTCTGCATCCCCTTAGGAACGTCTTTTGAACTTCTTCGCCTTCTATTTCGGTGGTATCCGCGTTGACTTTTCGCGCTTCGCCTTATATTTCGACGGTATTTGGCTCTGCATTCCCTTAGGAACGACTTTTGAGCAGAAAACTTACACTGCGCTCCCTTAGGAACGACTTTTTGTAGCTTCGTTATGCTCTGCATCCCCTTAGGGACTACTTTCGAGCTTCTCCCTATTTTTTTCTTTTTCTCTGCACTCGATGGTGCATGCTCAGATTTTACATTTACATATTTTGGGGGATTTTGCTCTCGTAGAGCTGAATAAGAAAGGAAAAATTACAAACTATGGCCCCATTAAAAACCTTTCTCCCCCTTCAGAAAGGAAAAGGGTGCCATAGGAAAAATGAAAAATATTACATCAATTTATACATAATACCATCGAAGCTCATCCACATTCCAAGATCTAGGAATGTCGTTGTCGTCCATGTCCTTTAATCTGTAAGAACCGGGTCTTGACGAAGATACTACCAGAAAGGGTCCTTCCCACTTCAGCTGAAGCTTGCCTACTGTGTCAAGGTTGGCTACTCTCCGAAGCACCAAATGTCCAGGCTGAATGTCTTTCAATCGAACCTTTCTATCGTGCCATTTTATTGTTTCGGCTTGATATTTATTGATATTCTCCACAGCTTGAAGTCTGGTCCCTTCTATAGTATCTTTTGCTACGTGATAATCAGCTTCGTCTTCTGCCGAAGCTGTTGTTCTTATTGATCCTGCTTTAGCTTCTTCTGGGGTTATGGCTTCATCACCAAATAATAATTTGAACGGTGTAAAACCTGTTGATCTTGATATAGTTGTATTGTGGCTCCACAACACTTTAATCGACTCATCTGGCCACTTTCCTCTGGGCTGATTAAAGATTAGCTTCATTATTCCCGTCATTATAATGTCATTTGCTCTTTCAACCAACCCATTTGACTCCGGGTGCCTTACTGATGCAAAATGAATATTTGTGCCAATTTGGTCACAGGAATCCTTGAATGTTTCAACATCAAATTGTGTTCCATTGTCCACAGTTATAGCCTTCGGCACATCGAAGCGACAAACAATATTTTGCCAGAAAAATTTCTGGACTATAGCCGAAGTTATTGTCGCCAAAGGCTTCGCTTCGATCCACTTAGAAAAATAGTCTACCGCCACCACAACATATCTCAAGTTGCCCTGCGCTGATGGAAGTGGACCTAGTAAATCCAGGCCCCATCTTTGCAATGGCCAGGTTGGTTGTATCAGCTGAGTCAATGACGAAGGTTGCTTCTGATCTCTTGCACATTTTGGCAATTTTCACACTTTTGAACCAAATCTGCTGCATCCGAAGCTGCCTTCGGCCAATAGAATCCTTGTCGAAAAAGCTTTTCCAGAAGAGGTCTAGACCCAATATGGGATCCACACAATCCTGCATGTATCTCCTTCATCAGTTCTATACCTTCGGTTTTGGACAAGCACTTGAGAAGTGGGGAACAAACTCCATGTTTATATAACTCCCCTTCTATTATGACATATGGTCTTGTTCTTGCTTCCATTCTTTTGTTATAAACCTCATCATCCGAGAGACAGTTACCTTCGAGGAAAGATATAATCTTAGTCCTCCAATCTTCACTATGAACAAGAGATATAATGAGCACTTCTCTTTCGAGAAGTTCCACCGAAGGTGCTCTTATTGTCTCAAAAAATACTTCTGAAGGTAAAGGCAGCCCCTGTGCCGCTGACTTGGCTAGCAGATCAGCATGCTCATTTTCTCCTCGTGGAATATTCTTAACAGAAAACCCTTCGAAAGAAGCTTCAAGCCTTCGAACTGTGTCCAGATATTTCTCAAGCTTCGGATCTCTTGCCTTGCAACTTTTGTCAACATGACCAGAAATAACTTGAGAGTCGGTTTTAAGGACCGCCCTTCTTATCCCCATTGCCTTTAACTTCCGAAGCCCCAAAAGTAAAGCTTCGTATTCAGCAATATTATTTGTACAACTGAAATCAAGCCTTATTGCATAGCATGTTCTGACTTTGGAAGGTGCAACTAAGACAGCAGCCGCACCTGCTCTGAAGGTTCCCCAGGAACCATCGCAGAACACTGTCCAAGCTTCGGCATCTTTATTTGCTTCTTCCTGAGCCCCTGGCGTCCAGTCAGCGATGAAGTCTGCTAACGCCTGGGACTGAATTGAGGATCTATGCACATAATCAATGCTGAATCCGTTGAGTTCTGCAACCCACTTTCAAATCCTTCCAGTAGCTTCTGTGTTCCTCATAATATCCTTTAGAGGCTGTGATGAAGGAACAATTATATGGAATGCTTGAAAATAATGCTGAAGCTTCCTAGAGGCCATTAAGACAGCATACAACACCTTCTCCAATTCTGTAAATTTTTTCTTTGATAAACTTATAACTTCGGAGACAAAGTATTCTGGGGCTTGCTTTTTAATTTGTCCTTCCAATTTCTCCTGCACAAGCGCCGCACTCACTGTAGAGTGCGAAGCTGCCACATACAATAGTAACAGAGCCCCTGGCGCGGGTGGAGTTAATGTTGTTAGATCAATCAAGTATTTGTTCAGCTCTTCGAAGGCTTTCTGTTGAGCTGGGCCCCATTGAAAGACTTCGACTGACTTTAGTATTTCAAAGAATGGCAAGTTTCTTTCTGCTGATCTAGATATAAATCTATTCAATGAAGCCAGTCTTCCTGCCAACCGTTGGGCCCCCTTCTTTGTGCTTGGCAGTTCCATTCGAAGGATAGCTTCGATCTTGCTTGGGTTAGCTTCAATCCCCTTCGTTGAAACTAGACAACCAAGGAACTTACCCTTCTTCACTCCAAAGACACATTTTTCAGGATTTAATTTTAGGCCAGCTTGCCTGAAATTAGCAAATGTTTCTTGCAGATCAGTGATATGATTTTCTTGCTTCGTGCTTTTTACTATGATATCATCAACGTATGTTAGCACATTTCTGCCTATCTGGGAATGAAGGACCTTGGCTGTCATTCTGCTAAAACTTCCTCCAGCATTCTTGAGCCCCTCAGACATCCGAAGATAACAATAGGTGCCACTAGGAGTTATGAAGCTAGTCTTCAGCTCATCCTCCTTCTTCATCCATATTTGATGATATCCTGAGTAGCAATCCAGTAGACTCATAAGTTCTGAAGAAGCTGCTGCATCTACAAGAGAGTCTATCCTTGGTAATGGAAATTCGTCCTTCGGACAGGCCTTGTTGAGATCCGTGAAATCAATACACATTCTCCATTTGCCATTGGCCTTCTTCACCATAACAGTATTGGCTAGCCACTCTGGATATTTTACCTCTCTGATAACACCAGCACTGAGAAGTCTTTTTACTTCATTTCGAGCACCTTCAGCTTTATCATCAGACATTTTCCGAAGCCTTTGCTTTCTTGGCCTGAAGGACGGGTCGACATTGAGTGAATGTTCAATGACGTCTCTGTTGACACCACAGAGATCATTGGCTGACCAAGCAAAAACATCTTTGTTGTTGAATAAAAACCTTATCAAAGTTTTCTCCTGCTCTTCGGATAGTTGAGATCCGAGTAGTACCTTCTGCTCTGCTATGTCTTCACATAGAAGCATAGGTTTCGGCTGATCAGCCGAAGCAGCCTTCTCTCTTCTGTACTTGTACTGTTCACATGCTTCGACTCCATCTATATTGTGGATTGCTTTTGAGTCTGTCCAGTTTCCTTCGGCTTTTCTAGCAGCTTCCTGACTACCATGAACAGTAATGGGCCCTTGTTCCGAAGGTATCTTCATGCATAGATATGCTGGATGAAGTATTGCTTCGAAAGCATTGAGTGTCCCACGACCAATGATTGCATTGTAGGGATATTCCATATCAACGATGTCAAACACAACCTGTTTAGTCCTTGTGTTGTGGACGAAGCCGAAAGTCACTGACATCGTGATTTTGTCGAGTGCTGCAATTTTCCTTCCTTCGAAGCCACAAAGAGGGTGTGTGGCATCATGAATCTTGTCCTCTGGCTCTTGCATCTGTCTGAAGGCCTTAGCAAATATGATATCCGCTGCACTGCCTGTATCAACCAGAACATTGTGGACCAGAAATCCCTTGATGACACAAGATATAACCATAGCATCATTATGAGGGTAATCCTTGAGCTGAAGGTCCTCCTAGGAGAAGGTGATTGGGATGTGGGACCATTTTGACTTGATGAAGGGTCCCTGCACCCCAACATGTTGCACCCTTCTCTAAGCTTCCTTCTTCTACTTCTTGTTGGCCGGTTCTGAGCATGAACCGCCTGTTATCGGGAGCACCAGCTTCGTAGCCGAAGCAACTTCAGCTTGATTGTTGAACGAAGCCATCAGCTCAACAGTGGAAGTGTGTTCACCGGAGGGGGGCGCCAATGTTGGGGACTTGTTCTAAAATGTTATGAGTTAAGAACAAGGCAACACAAAGTATTAAATGTTAATGTCCTTCGTCCTTCGAAGAATTATTTCCCTTAGGATATAACGATCTTCGGACGAAGGTCATGAAGGACGTACCTTCATCATCACGGTATACATTAATGAAAGACAAAGCACGTGAAACATAAAAGATAATATGAATAATCATATAACATCATTCACATATCTTCATTATATAAACTTGGATAAATCTAAAGACAATATTTAATTACATTTGTACCTTTGGCTTGACAGAAGGCAAAAATCCGAGCGTTGCACACGAGCGAATACAGGATAACGTGAACAGTACAGGGATACTGTTTATCTATTTATAGGCACAGGACGCAGCCTGTGAGAAATTACATTCATGCCCTTTACAAATGGTTACAATCATAATACAAGCTATCATGGGCCGATTGGTCATTTCATCTTTAAGTCGGTGCATATGGAAATATACTCCAAAGCTCTCTGATTGATAGCTTCGGCTTTGTGTCAATCTTTCGAATGTGTTTCTTCTTATGGGACCTTCGGCGACGAAGCAGACCCCCAACAGGTGATATGCTCCTTCTTCTAGGTTAGGCATGAATAGTTCAGTTACTACTTCTTTCCCGGATGGGCACAATAACTTTACTGTCCTCTTATCACAACTAACAGTGGCTTGGTTTCTGTGCAGCCAATTCATCCCTAGGATGACATCTAACCCTTGAGTACCCATTACTATTAGGTTAGCAGGGAAGTCTATCCCCTTATTTCAATCCTTAGATTCGGACACATCTTATCGGACTGAACTTTTCCCCCAACTGAATTAACTCTTAAAGGTGGAATCATTGGTTGTACAGGGATGTTATGTGCTTCTACCCATGATGTAGAAACAAAAGAATGCGTGGCACCCGTATCAAATAGTACTTTTACTGGATAGGATTCGACTGGAAACATACCTACTGCCACATCTGGTGCATCCTAGATTGCCTCGGCCTCCAAGTAGTTCACCTTCCCACATTTGTGGGCCTGGCCACGGCCTCCAGGTGCTTGTTGTGGTGCTCCTTGTCTTGCTGAAGTGTTGAAAGCTGGCTGCTGCTGAGCTACTTTCTTTGGGTAGTGATTTGCCTAGTCACCTTGTTCCCCACAGCGGAAACATCCACGACCTCCTCCTTGCGCTGGCGTTGCCTGATTGTTCTGGTTGGTTGCTAGGGCAGGAAAGCGAGGTGCCTGGTTGTTATGGTGCTAGTATTGATTTCCTCCTTGCTGGTTGTTATGACGGTATTGCTACTGCTGATGCTGAGGGAACTACCTCTGATACTACTGCTGGTGCTGACGCTGGTGCTGATGCTGATGCTGACGACCTTGGGGTGACCTTGCTTGAACTACTGAGGTGAATTGCCTGAGTAGCGGGGGCGGCTGTTGCTACCGGCCTGAGATCCACCAAACTTGTGTTTCCTATCCTCCATCTCCCAGCGCTTCCTCTTGGTCATGATTGCTCTGTCGATCAAATGTTGGAAGGTAGGGAAAGTGTGGTTCATCAGCTAGTAGTGAAGGGGACCAACCAAACCTCTCAGAAAACAGTACTGCCTCTTAGCATCTATATTGACATCCTTAGGTGCATAGCGTGACAACTGCAGAAATTTGTCCCTATACTCGCTGACAGACAGGGGCCCTTGCTTTAATGCCATAAATTCCTCCTTCCTTACTATCATCAGGCCTTGAGACACATGGTAATGGCGGAAGTTGTCTCTGAACTCCTCCCAGGTGATAGCTTTAGGGTCTGCATGGGTGGCGAGGTAAGACTCCCACCAGGACTGTGCTACTCCCCTTAGCAGGCGGGGACCATACAGAACCTTCTCACGATCGTTGCACTGAGCAGTGTGCAACTCACGCTCCACGGTACACAGCCAATCCTCGGTGTCCATGGGGTCAGCGGAATGGGCAAAGACAGGGGGATGGTCCCTCATGAACTCTGTCCTCTTGTCTCTAGGCATCGGTGGCATCTGAACTTGCATCTGTGGTTGAGGTGGGGGTTGTTGCACCTACTGCATTGCTGCTAAAGTCTGGCCAATCGCTTGGACTGCTTGGGTTTGCATCAGGAACATCTGTTCAATGGTCATCGGGGGTGGCGGTGGCAACTGCTGCTGAGGTGCCTCCTTTTGGGGTGCCTGCTGCTCTTGCTGAGCATGCCTTCCACCTATGCGCCTGTTCTCAAACATCTGTAGAAAGCACACACATATCAGGTCTGACTCTACAATCTTTCAGCATAAGAAAAGATATATGGAAATCTTCATAACACTAAACAATTGATCATCTTCACTGACTCTCAACACAACCAACACATCTTCTCAGATAGAGAGGAAAGTGAGAATAAGTGGGTTGCCCAACTAAATAATTGACTTTATTAATAACTACACAAAGTGGCAGGGGATGCCCACACCTTGGTGACAATCATTACAAAAATCCAACTTCATTACGAGTTCATCACGACAGACATAAAAAAACATTATAAGCAAACTAACTCTAACTAAGACTGACTATGACTAAGACACTGAATTAAGCATTATTACAGACTCCGACACTGTCGATCTATGGCTCCAAATCTATCTGGGCCCTACAGTCAGGGGTGCTATAAACAAAACGACCACGAGGCAGCGAGCGGGGGAACCACCATCCTGATAGTGACACGCTGTGCACTTAGCACGCAGTCCCGCAATCTCCGCCCGAGCCTTGCCCAACTCGTCAAGGGCGTGGTCTAGCTCGGTGTTGGGCATAGCGACCTGGTTGACCATGTTGTTTAGTCTAGGATTACCTTCACCAAATAGTGAGACAATCACGCCTCCAGCACTGCCGGTCGAATGGCGAGGGTAGTACTTTAGGTCGAGGCCGTCAGCTACACCACTGAACAACGAGCAGTACTGCAAAAGCGCACGCCATGCAGCATCTTGCATGGCTGCCTCAGCAGTGTCCCTCTCAGTGATAGAATAGTGCTCTGAGAAGGCCACTGCACCCCAGAGATCATCGTCCGGACGACGCACCAAGTAAGTACCTCTCACTGGTCTAGGTATAACTCGCGACGATGCTGGTAGACTACATAATGGTACTCAATGGACCAAGTGTGTTGGTCGAAGGTCCAACGCAACAAGGTGTCGAGAGCGTCGTGGAAGTGACAACCGCGAGCGACGTCACGAGTGATGGGCCTAGCGATCCATCCCTCCGGTTCCTGCTCCTTCGAGAGCTCCGTGCTGTGGCTCGAACTGCCATTGTCGTCGTCGTCTCCGTCTCCATCAGGGTCTCCTCCAGCAGCCGGGATGCCCTGTGGTGGTGCAGGGGGCTTCTCTGGCTGAGGTGCAGGGGAAGGTTGCCTCCCAGACTCCACCTCCTGCTGAGGCGAGGGGGAAGAGTCATGCTGCCCCTACTCCTGGCGTCGACACTCCTGCTCCTCGTGCAGGTGGCGATGCAGTCTCTCCAGGTGGCTAGACTGACATGTCACCGTGCGGCGCAGTGGACTCTCCGCAAGGCGAGAGGGCAAAAAAGGGGATCACTGACTTACGTGCAGTGCATCTAATACGGACCATCTACAAAAGACATCGTAAGCACAAGAGTGAGAATAGAACTATATGACCAACAAGTAAACCAAAAGGAAAGTGAGACAAAAAAATTTGTAAGATGAGAATATAGATAAAATTATAACATAGAATTGGTCAAGATGACCAACTTTTGAAATGACACCAAAGGTCAAGGTAAGAGTAAGGGTCTAGAGTCGTTAGGGCGACCATTCTAGTTTAGGTTAGCGGTCCTACAGTCAGCAAGGCTTTGATATCACTTATGTCACACCTAGTTTTGGAAGGCAAACCAAATGCGAACCATGTACGTGTCAGGATCAGAAACTCACGTACACAGCGATTACATAATTGGACATCATCACACATTGCTCAAAGTAAATAGCGGGAATTGTACTTTATTACATCAAGATGTCCAAGGCATCCACAGACTCATTACTTAACATAGTCATTAACATTATCAAAGTGCGGAAAAGCGAAAGTAGTAGATAAGGCCTTCACATGCAGCTGACTGGGGGTTTCCCACTAACATAACTAGAACTCGTCGTAGTCCTAGAACTTCTCAAACTCCTCCATGTTGCCTGCATCTCCTCCTGAGCACTGAATACAGTGGGGACAACCTGGGGTGGGGTGGTTTTTAAAGCAAGGGTGAGTCCACATCAACGTACTCAGCAAATGTCCCGTTTAGCTAAAGTGGACTAAGTTTCGTGACATTCAACTGAAACTACACAATTTGAGCTATATTTCTTACTTTTGTTTATTCCGTTGCTTCAAAAGTATACCACACGTTCATCTCATTATTACAAACTTATTTCATGTAAATATATCCATTTTTTGGAATAATTACTAGTTTCTACAGTTTAATTGCCTTTCCAAGCCAAAAAATAAATAAATACCAAATATGGTCAAAAAATAGTGAAACTTGGCATGGAGTCATAATTTGGTCCTAGTAAATTGAGATAAAAAATGACTGAACTATACAAAGGTACAAATATAGGTGCTTCACAAATGGACACATCTCTCACTAAGTTTTGTGACATTCAACTGGAACTACACAATTTGAGCTATATTTCTTACTTTTGTTTATTTTGTTGCTTCAAAAGTATACCACGTGTTCATCTCACTATTACAAACTTATTTCATGTAAAGATATCCATTTTTCGGAATAATTACTAGTTTCTACGGTTTAAATGCCTTTCCAAGCCGAAAAAATAAATACCAAATATGGTCAAAAAATTGTGAAACTTGGCATGAAGTCATAATTTGGTCCTAGTTACTTGAGATAAAAAATGACTAGACTATACAAAGGTATGAACATAGGTGCTTGACAAATGGACACATCTCTTAGTAAGTTTTGTGACATTCAACTGGAACTACACAATTTGAGCTATATTTCTTATTTTTATTTATTCAGTTGCCTCAAAAGTATACCACGTGTTACTTACTTCATGTAAATATGCCACTTTTTGATTACTTACTAATCAAAAAATAGGTTATGTTGCAAAAAAGGAAAAAAGCCACATAGAAGGGATTCAAACTCAATACCTAAAGTACGTGGAAGCCAATACTATACACTACGCCATGTGTATACTGCTATAGAAACAAAGTGATGTTATTTGAGCAAGCTTGTATCGGTTTTATCAGCATTCAGCACCATGTTCAGTACAATTCAACACATTCAAAAACAACAGCAATTCAACACATTCAACAAATTCAGTTTTCTGGACATAACAACATCAATTCTGGACACAACAAACTCAGTTTTCTGGACACAACAAATTCAACACATGCAGTGTCTCCTGGCAGTCGGATGTCATTCCTGGCATAGTGGCATCTCGGGTTCGAGGGGCCACGCACACTGGGGAAGATGGCCGCACAATGCACCAGACGAAGATGGCCGCGCAACACGCCGGAGCGCTCGCCCGAAGACCTGGCGTAGCCTCGCTTAGCCGAAGACCTGGCCTAGCCCCGCTCGTGGAGATCTGGTCGCGCCGCGCCCGCCTGCTCCCGCCACTGCTGAGCTCACCTATACCGTGCCTGCCCCCACCCCTGCCGAGCCCGCCTGTGCCGTGCCCGACTAGGAAACGGCCAGAGTCGTGCCCGCCCGCACAGAGCCTGACCGCGTCGAGCACGCCCACACTGCGCCCGACTGGGAAATGGCCAAGGCCATGCTTGCCGGAGATCTGGATGTGCCGCACCCGCCTGTGCCCGCGCCTACCCCTGCCGAGCTCATCTGCGTCATGCCCGCCCGCGCAGAGCCTGACCGCGTCGAGCACGCCCGCGCCGCGCCTTACTGGGAAACGGCCGGAGCCGCGCTTGCCGAAGACGCCGCATGGGAGTGTACCTGGGAGTGAATCTCACGTGCGATTCGATTTAGGAAGAGAAAGTAGGGAAAGGAAAAGGTGTGGAGATGGCGGGGCCCACATGTAAGGCCTTGGTCCACCTGTAAGATGCTTGAACGAGACGGAAGTGCACCGTGAGGTTATTTCCGAGCCAAGTGTGGTGGTGGGAGGGGAAAACTGAGGAGAGAATTGGGTGGGGGTAGATCTAAGCAAGGCATCCAGACTAGTGGTTTAAATGTAAATGTCCCTTAGATTTATTGCGCCTAAAATATCATTTTATCCATAAATTCTTCGTTTTAGCTCCGATTTTAATGGTTCTCGAACCTACGATCTCGTAGCGACGTGTAGGATATTCTTATGTTGTTTGTTCATATGCTTTGGTGTAATGTTATCGTATCCATTATTTGCTTGATTATATGTATTGCTATGAGTAGAGTCGAGGTGACGAGGAATCAGAAGCCCAACTTTTGGGTTAGCATCTGGACGACAGGTTATCGCAAGTATGAGGCAAGTTGTGCCCTTGATCCCTCTTCTTTACCTAATAATGTTCTTGTTAATCACTAAGACATGCTCATGGTAATTTGATGGGACCTAATAGGTTACCCTAGTTTTGTTTTCCCCACACCTTGCAAACAAATGATCTATTGGGTAGACTTGCTATTGCTCTACCTGGTTTTGGGGTTAATGTTATACTGAATTATGATCATGTTCCATTAATATTTATGGTTTAATTATTGTTCATGATAAGATTATTTTGTTAAATGGAACATGGAGTGACCACCCGGGATAACAGTGCTACCACAAGGGTGGAATGGGACGCCCTTGGCTGAATAATTAGGAGAGCTACTGTGAGTTAATCCTTTCCTGAAAGCGGCAAGCGGGGTGGAGGAGTGCAGGTGTAGGGAGTTCCTTGGGTTGGATTATCTCTTTAGCTTTCCGGATGAGGGATTCCTACATCGCCTTTGGACCAGAATCCGTAGTGGGTTCTCTCCTCTAGTGGAACTTTGTAAAGGCCTCACAGTTGATCTCATGTCATTCACCTTGGAAGTGTCTAAGGGTCTTGCAAACCCTGGCTAAGCAGGAAACACATCTTGTGGGTAAAGATGTGCAACCTCTGTAGAGTGTAAAACTGTTATATCAGTCGTGCTCACGGTCATGAGTGACTCGAACCCTCACATGAGTATCTTATGGAATTAAACTTAATCTGTCATATGCATTGCATTGTGCGAATTATTATTAATTGTGATCTCTTACTTTATTGGGGTGGTATATACTTATACTTAGTAACTGCTAATAAAAATTTGACCGACTCTAAAAGCAATGCTCAGCTTAAACCATCTTATTCGGTAAGCCTTACACTTCACATGAGCCCCCACCGTAAGTGAGCTCATGCACATTATTCCCCACAACTTGTTGAGCAGAACGCATGTGAGCTCACCCTTGTTATACTCACACCCCCAAGTCAAGAACAGGTACCACAAGATGAGGAGCATGAAGGAGGTCATGATGAGTTCGTGAGAGGTCTAGGCCGTCGTCTCCTAGTCAACTATGGTTGCAGGGGATCGTTGTCTTCATATGATGCAAATATTTATATATTTTGTACAGAACACCTATTATATAGTAAAGATGTGACATTTGTTTCTGTACCATGAGTCATCATATGTGTGAGACTTGATCCTAGCACACATTTGATTCGTGCCTGGGTTTGCCCTTATATCTGGGTCTGACACTAAATTGGTTAAATCACAAGCTTAAAGGTTTCTCTACACCTAAAGCAAGATTAGAAGTGCCTCACGTAATCATATGAAATACCTCACATAAGGCAAAGGTTTGTGAACTATTATTTTCATTTGGTATATAGTCAATAGTAGTCTCTTTTAATTAGCATTCTTTCTATTGGTAATAATCTATTATGTGGAAAGAAATGTCAAAATGAAGGTTAAGTTCCTATTTTGTCTTAAAAACTGTTAAATAATGCATTATTTCCCTCCAACATATGTTCTAACTTAACTGAATTTAATTGATACCTTTATGCCTCATAAATGATGATTTGTTCATTACTCATATCCAAGGATCGTCTGTTGTTAAACTTTCCCTTGTGCTACTAATGCTCTTCTTTCGAGTGTCTTATCAGAATTCTTCCAAGTGACTTCAAGAATCAAGAGATTTTATGCAAGTTCACCTAGATAAATAAGATTGTTAAAGGAAGGAAGAAAACTATAAGGGAAGGGAGGTTTGAGACTCAAAATAAGGATACTTTACTTTTAAGTTTTAAAATCATTCTTCATGTAAAACATGCTATGTTTCACTAAGATATGATATAAACTCTCCATTGAACTATAAGACTCTTAATTTTATCAAGTGCATTTTACAAGTAATTCAAGTACTTGATGCATATATTAAGGAGGAGCTCATTATATGTCTTGAGTCGTTGAGACTAACATTTTCTACCAGTAAATTTATGTAGTTTTTTTTGAAGAGGATAAGTTTCTCTTGGGTATGCTACGCTAACTCAATCCAAGTTGGTAAAACTATTTCTTATTCTTATTTGCATTGCAATTTTACCCCTCAAGTAGCTCCTCTCCATAATATGGCTTAACTTATCTCATTTGGATTTCATTAACCAAAAGTGCATATGTTCTTTCATATATACATCTGTATGCACTATCAAAAGGAAGAAAATTTAGTCCATGTTTATGAGGTTTTGCAATTAGTGATCTATATTCCTTCAACATTCAAAATGGTCACTAGTTATGAAACCTCAGTTTGTGCAATTTAATGCTATCTCTTGTGTCTAAGTGTGTTCTCTAGGTGAAATTATGAGATACAAAAATTCAATCCTACTAGTATCAACTTGAGAAGATTTCTTAAATTGGTGTAAAATTGTGAAGAAAGATGTATTCTATTAGTATCTCAAAATGGTGGCAAGAGCTAGAGATGGACTCTCAACTGAGATCAAGCACAATTTTGGATAATCTCTATGAAGGTCATGATGAAGACCATGAAGCTTAGAACATAGTCCCATATAATGGAAAAAGAAGAATACTAAGGCAAATAATGAGATTCAAGTGTACTTAATGGGATATCTTCTAAGGTACAAGAATCCATTATGATAGTCAGCCATACACGTAAACACAAAATGTAAGATCTTTCAATTGGTATGGTGTGGTCTATCTGACAGTAAGTATTCTATGGTATAATTTCAATTGTTGTATTATTATCATGCCATGATCAAGTTATATGATGTACTCCTCTTGATTCTTAATCAAATTGAAAGTGTATCTCACAAGTAATTCAAATACTTGAGGCACATATCAAGGGAGATCATATTCTATATCTTGTGTCTCTTGAGACTAACATTTTCTTTTAGTGTTTATGTTGTCTCACGAGTTTAGTAGGTTAATGGTCAAGAAATTTGAGATGTCAATGATGGGGGAGTTGAAGTGTTTCCTAGAGTTCCAAATCAAACAATTCAAATACTTGAGACACAAACCAAGCACATACAATATATTTTAAAGAAGTTTGGAATGAAGGACGTCAAACCCATCAAGGCATCCATGGGCACCAACAAGCATCTTGACCTGAACATGATAGTCTCAAATAAAAGAGGAATTTTTGGGCAAAGAAAAGTGCTTTCACTGCAAATTTGATGGGTATTAAAGATTCTTTGCTCCGATAAATATTTCTTTAAGACTTATCATTTCATAATAGAATGAGTTTCTCTTGTATATGCTACTCCGACGTCATCCAAAATTGGTAAATATGTATCATATTCTTTTGGATTGCAATGTATAAAGTAGCATAACTTATAAATCCTTCTGTCTAGAGCATAATTGATTAAATAGTGCATATGTGTAACAGAACCTCCCAAGATATTGGGCCCAGCTACAGATGTCCCTGTCCCAAGGACCTTAGACAGTCATGCAGATGCACCCAATAACTCTACAGGACCTGCTTCCTGCATCTTCTTCAACCACTCCCAAGAGTGTACATCCCATATCACATACATTACCTAACATCGGAGAAAAAGCGGAAAGAGTTACAATAACTTAATTTACATTAACAGGTACAATATAGAAATAGTGATTATTACAATATAAGGGTACACGTGCTTCTACTTATTACATCACAAGAAGGTAGACACCTTCCATAAGTTTTACTTAGTTTTCCTCCTCCTACTTCAGAACGACCTTGGAACAGAAGCAGCAAAACTCTATAGTTTCTTCACCTACAACATGGGTCCGAAAACCCTGAGTATGGAGTGTACTTTCGCAAGTCTTACCCCACTAAAAGAAAAGACTCTCACGGATATGCTGGCCTTTAGGAGTCAAGGTAAGGTTTAGCAAGAACCAATGACCCAGTTTGCACAAAGCTTACTAGAGTTGGTCCTTATAAATTCCTTTTTACTTGTCAAGTTAGGTAATTTCCTGAATCTAGATTTCTTTCCTAATCTAGAACAAACACTTGGCCTACACTAGCCATCTTTTATCAAGCCTTGGTTTACTTATCACTACGGTGTAGGTCAGCGACCAAGTCTTCATGTCCGAGAAGTAGCGACGATCCGAATCGATTAATACTCAGTTGGGGATCTCTAATCACACGACATATGTAGCACTTAACCCATGCATATGTCAACTCGCACCTGGATTTCTCAAGACCAGAACTGGTTCCCGCTACCCAAGAGTACAGTTACTCCACCGTCCATCCTCTTGCCACAGAGGGTCCATGCTACTCTCACCATCTCCCACGCCTAGTGCGGGTGAGCTGTTCTGGTATTGGTTCGTCTGAGGGAAAGCTTATGGCCAGTTAAATGGGTCCTTTTTTAAGCCTACAACAGCTTGGTCCTTAAATGACGTGGACAGAGACACTACACCGAGACTCTCTTCTCGTGCAAGTCACCCGCCCAGTCTCATCTTATAAGTTTATAACCCAAAACTTGGTACATGTTAGAGGTACTCTTTTCATATGTTGAATCTGTCACGGCCGTGATGGATTCACCATCATAAATCTTTCTTTGTAAAAATTCCCATTCCAATGTGAAGCATCACCTTTTAAAACAAAACATTTTGTTTTATAAGCAAGGCTAAGCATCATTAAACTTGTTTGAATAAATCAGGTAATAAGGAATGGTATTGAATTTCTCAAGGAAGGAAATTCAACAATAGTTTATCACACAATTCCTATCACCTAATGCAGCATTGCAAGTTGATAAAACTTTAAAATCCAAGGGAAGGTAAAAGCACCGAGGCTTGCCTTGTGTTGTAGGAGTAGCTGCTTCTTCACCACAGATGTTGAAATAAAAGTATTCTCCATGGGTGGATTCTTAGTCAGAGGAACAACTTCTTCTTCTAAGAGGCTCTACCCAAAATGTTTTATGATTTTTGGGACTATTAAACTATTTCTAAAATTCTAATAGGCTTTCCTTAAGTACCTTTAAATGCTACATAATTTATTGTTTGAAATAAAAATATTTATTTTTTTGTTAAATACTACATGATTTTAGGAGTCTAGTAAAATTGGTCCCATGATTTTATTATTTTCTACTTTTTTATGGATTTCAGAGGCTATTAGTAAAAAGAAAAAGAAAAACTCATAAACAGAATTAGGCCAAAACTAGCCCAAGTCATCCCAAATCCATGCAGATCGCGCGCGCGTCCTCTCCCGCGTACTATTTGCATTGATCCACCTAGGCATTCAAATAATCAGTAAAGAATCCCCGAGCTCTATTCATATGTCTCACTAGCACATTACTAAAATGCCCCTGCTTCTTTCCTTCTTCACAAACCCGAGCCCTCGACTAGACACCGGTCGAACACCTAGCCAAGGCTACCCAAAGATGTCATCGACGACCTCCTCTCGAAGTAGCGAGCACCTAAGCCCTATTTTTGAGCCTAACCGACCCCTACTCCAAGGATATTTGAGCCACCTTGGTCCATGGTCTTGGCTACTCACGTTCATGGCGGACACCGAGCATGACTAAGCTTGGTTCCAGGGTTTGGGTGTGGTAGAGTTCAAATTGGGGATAGGGTGAGCATCACAAGAATGTCTAGACTCAGGAATGGCGCCAAAGACAACCGGAGGAAAGACCGAGTTGGCTACCCATGTTGAGGTAGTCCACGAGGCGTTCCACGACGACAAGCCGGTGTTCTGGATAGTTTACTATGGTAGAGTTCAATCGGTCAGGTCGGCGAGCAACAAGAGACCCTAAGGACACTAGAACACAGACTAGAGAGGTATGAACCAACCTGGATCACTTTGGCCACGGCGAGGTGTATCACGGTGGTGCTCTGGTCGATTATAGGGAAATCCAGAATTCTCAGGCTATAGTCGATGGAAGGGAGAAGCAAGTGTTGGACTAGGTTCATAATGGATAGGCGGAGCTAGCGTGGCACTCAATTTAAAGGATTCAACCACAGTGTGATCCAATTTTGGATGAACATGGTTGGGGCGACGTTGTGATTTTTCACTGGTAACTCACTGTGGCGCCCGTCGGTGCAATGGCTCCGGGATAGTAACTCCTCGATTGCCACGGTTATAGATACATGGTGAAACGGTCACGACATGGCGCAACCGAGAAGGACGACGACACCATAGCGATGGTGGCTCGGCCACGTTGCCGTGCAAGTGGGTATGGCCGCGCAGGGCCCAAGTTCACCCCCTATCGGTGTTTGGTGTCCGACCACACACCCGGGGTTACCCTCGTGGTGCTTTTGGGTAGGACGACATTGCATATTGGGACTCAATGGTTCGTGCTGTAGCACGAGGAGGGAAACACACAAGCTTGAGCAGGTTCAGTCTGCTTTGAGAGGCATAATACCCTATTTCTTGTGTTGGTTTTCTGTGTTGGGGTGAGTTTACAAGTTGTGACTACTAAAATGGTTGGCTGTCGATGAGATGAAAATGGTAGGGGTGCCTCCTGGCCTTATATACACAACCAGAGAGAGCTCCCCCCACATAGGTGTTGATTACAACCTCCATGCTTATCCCCTAATTTGTAGCGAACAGTCTTCCTTTATCTTAGAGAAATCGGGTGTTCCCGTGCCCGAGTTATCGCCAGTGGTTCAGGATGTCGGGTGGGTGGAACAAACCCGACCCGGCATATTCTCGCTCATCCAGCGGCTAACTCGGACGTGGGCCTCTTTCGCATCTGGACCGGCTCGCTTCTGCTGATTCCTTTTATCTGGCCCATAGCGGGACGCCTTAGGAGGGTGCTTTCTATGTGGCCTCGGACGTATTTTTGCACTCGTGTGGACATGGGGGATATCCATCCCCCACAAGCCCCCGATCTTTAAATTGATTCTGAAATAATCGATTCAAAGGTCTTCATCGCTCGGTTTTGAGTTCAGTGTTTTTTCTTGAGATTTCATGACTCCGTTGGGTGTAGCCCCCGAGCTTTGATTTGATTATGAAATAATCGACTCAAAGGTTTCATTACATGCATTTGAGTTTAGCATTCGTCTCTGAAATTTCACGTCTCAGTTGGGTACACCGAAGGTGCACCCAATGGGTGTAGCCCCTGAGCTTTGATTTGATTTTTGAAATAATCAACTCAAAAGTCTTCATTGTATGCTTTAGAGTTCAGCATTTGTCTTCGAAATTTCACGTTTCAGTTGGGTGTAGCCCCGGAGCTTTGATTTGATTTTGAAATATGCGACTCAAAGGTCTTCATTGCATGCTTTTGAGTTTAGCATTCATCTCCGAAATTTCACGTCTTAGTTGGGTGCATCGAAGGTGCACCCAATGGGTGTAGCCCCCAAGCTTTGATTTGATTTTGAAATAATCAACTCAAAGATCTTCATTGCTTTGCTTTCAAAATGATTTTGGAGTAGCTTGGTGTTGACATCTGTCCATACCCTGTTTGGTTTAGAGTCATTCCGATCGGACCCCATGACGAATTGGAGCCCGGTCGGTTGAACCCGAACCAGAGGGAGCCTGGCTGGACGACACTCGGCCGAAGACATCAATGCTTCTGCTGATTAGACCTATGCTTGGTGGAGTCTAGACTTCCTCTAGTTTGACCGGTCTCCCCTTTTGTCGTTGTGTATTCATTGCGTATATGTTGTAGGTCTCGCCGCTTCAGAAAATCTCGAAAAATTTAGATGGTACACCCAATGGGTGTACCCGATGGCTGTCTATCCAGTGAAAGGCGTCCATCGTCTTGTCCCGAAATAGTAAACTGATGCGATAGGGAGGTGTACGCTGCGTCTGAGCTGTTGACTTTGATTCCATCCGGTGCCGTGTTATGTGAAACGGCGCCAGCCGCCTAACCCATTTCTTGGAGACTTGAGCCGCTATTGAAGTCTTGCGACTGTTCGGTGAACATGCGAGAAACAAATGGTCTCCTTTTAGCTTCTTTAAATACCAACATCGCCCTGTTTGCCTTTGTCACTTGCACTTGTTAACTCGTCTTCTTTCCCTCCATTACCCCTTCACCCCGAGAAGAATGGCCAAAGGCAAAAGAGGCAAGGGGAAACGTCGCTCGTCGGAGGGGAAACATAAGCGCCCTCTGAGTCCCCCATCTGAGGATTTTGGGGACTCGGAGTTATCCGAGGAGGAATTCTCCTTGGGGGACTACGGCTCACCGACCCTAGCATCCCCCGTGGCGTTGTTCGATGACTCGGACGATTCTATGGGGCTGTGGCGGAACCGCCCGAATTATTCCAGCTTAAGTGCCCAAGTCGCACCCTTAAGGGCAGCAACACACTTAAACAGGAATAACCCGTCAGTCCCTCGGATCTAGTCCGATAAAGCCACTTACCAGGATTGAATACCACTAGCTCACTCGAAGGTGAGGCACAGAGAAATACAATAAAGAATAATACCACAAATTTAAGAAATATCATTAGTGATTACATTATCGGAGTTTCAGAAATAATAACCATAAATTTTAATGCAGCGGACATAACTAACGGAGAAAACCGAGTAACATGGCAAAGCCTGACCATGCTACTCCTCCTGGTCCTCTCCTGCAGAAGCAATAACCCACTCGACCATCTATCCCGCTGGCGGGGATGAAGGACAAGTCACACCATCAACCAAATCAAGGAGGTACCTGCAAAAAATTATGCCACAAGCAAGGCTCAGTATACTAATACTTAGCTAGACTTACCCGGTGTGAGGAGTCTACTCCTCTACCTCTAGACATGCAGCTGTTTGGCTGAGGGGTTTGGTTTGCCAAAAGCACTAACTGAGTCTAAAATCAAGTTTTAGCCTTTCAAGTTTTAGTATGATCCTTTTAGACTAGATGTGTACCTAGCTAATCATGCATGGTATCAAACATTTTTACAAATCAACATCTTTTGCCAGTCCCTCATTTCCACTTATTGCTCAATGTAGCAGCATGGATCAAGCAGTCTCATTAGCTGCGAGAAGCAGACGATTCAAATCGAGTTTTTAAACCTTGCAAGGTAAACCTAACAAATGATGTGGCGAGGCACTCCGTCCCCACGCACATCAATCGTCCCCATCGATCCCCTGGCAAAAGATCAGGGCTCACCGCCTTGGCGTACAATGCCTCACTGACCCCGACTGCCGTCGTGCAGTGATCGCACTTGTACCCACCATAACCGGAATGGGAGACCACGTCTCAGGTCGCGTGAGGGGCAAAGTCTGCGGGCAGGTTCACTCAGGTACTAGGCTTACCGATTTACCATATTTCTCGGCATGTGTTTAGTACGTTCAAACGCTTGACACACGGTACCACACCTTAATCCTTATTCCAATTTCTGTCTCAGAGACGACGCATCCCCATGGACCATCGTCAACAGACCATCATCATTCCGATATTGTCGGGGACCATAATTAGGGGTACCCTCAAGACTCCTAAATCTCAGCTAGTAACCCCCATCAGCACAAAGCTGCAAAGGCCTGATGGGTGCGATTAAGTCAAGGATCGGTCCATTCGAGGGACGTGATCACGCCTCACCCGAGCCCAGCCTCGGGCAAGGGCAGCCGACCCCGGAGGATTTACGTCTCGCCCGAGGACCCCCTCCAGCAACGGACACACCTTCGGCTCGCCTGAGGCCCAGTCTTCACCAAGAGGCAACCTTGGCCAAATCGCCACGCCAACCGACCGAATCGAAGGGGCATTTAATGCAAAGGTGGCCTGACACCTTTATCCTGACGCGCGCCCTCCAGTCGACAGAGCCAAAGTGACCGTAGTCACTTTGCCGCTCCACTGACCGGCCTGACAAGAGGATAGCGCCGCCTGCGCCGCTCCGACTGATGTGCCACTCGATAGAGTGAGGCTGACAGCAGCCAAGTCCGGCTTCAGGCGCCATAGGAAACTCCTCATCGCCCGACCCCAGGGCTCGGACTCGGGCTCAGCCCCGGAAGACGATGAACTCTGCTTCGCCCAACCCCAGGGCTCGGACTCGGGCTCAGCCCCAGAAGACGACGAACTCCACCCGACCCCAGGGCTCGGACTCGGGCTCGGCCCCGGAAGACGACGAACTCCGCTTCGAACGACCCCAGGGCTCGGACTCGGGCTCAGCCCTGGAAGACGACGAAATCCGCTTCGCCCGACCCCAGGGCTCGGACTCGGGCTCAGCCCCGGAAGGCGACGAACTCCGCTTCGCCCGACCCCAGGGCTCGGACTTGGGCTCAGCCCCGGAAGACGACGAACTCCGCTTCGCCCGACCCCAGGGCTCGGACTCGGGCTCAGCCCCGGAAGACGACGAACTCCGCTTCGCCCGACCCTAGGGCTCGGACTCGGGCTCAGCCCTGGAAGACGACGAACTCCGCTCCGCCCGACCCTAGGGCTCAGACTCAGCCCTGGCCTCAGCCGACAGTCTCTGCCTCGCCCGACCCAGGGGCTCGGACACGACCTCGGCCTTGGAAGACAGACTCGACCTCGACCTCGGAGGAGTCTCCACCTCGCCCAACCCAGGGCTCGGACCGACCACGTCACAGGAGGCGCCATCATTACCCTACCCCAAGCTGACTCAGGCTACGGGGAACAAGACCGGCGTCCCATCTGGCTCGCTCCGCCAAACAAGTAATGATGGCGCCCCGCATGCTCCATGACGACGACGGCTCTCAACCCCCTTACGGAAGCAAGAGGACGTCAACAAGGACCCGATAGCCCCGACAGCTGTCCTTCCGCTAGGCTCCAGCGCTCCTCCGACGGCCATGACACCACACGAACCAGGTGCCAAAACCTCTCCGGCTGCCACGATGGCATGTACTTAGGGCACTAGCTCTCCTCCGCTAGACACGTTAGCACACTACTTCACCCCCCATTGTACACCTGGATCCTTTCCTTACGCCTATAAAAGGAAGGTCCAGGGCCCTCTTACAGAAGGTGGGCCGCGCGGAGAAGGACGGGACGGCGCTCGCGTAAGGCCGCTCGCTCCCTCCCGCGTGGACGCTTGTAACCCCCTACTGCAAGCGCACCCGACCTGGGCGCGGGACAAACACGAAGGCCACGGGTTTCACCTCTCACGCCTGTCTCCCTCCGACTTCTCTTCCCCCTTCGCGCTCCGTCTCGCGCTGACCCATCTAGGCTGGGGCACGCGGCGACAATTTACTCGTCGGTCTTGGGACCCCCCGGGTTCGAAACGCCGACATTTGGCACGCTAGGTAGGGGCCTGCTGCGTGTTGACGAACAGCTTCCCGTCAAGCTCCAGATGGGCAGTCTCCAGCAACCTTTCCAGCCCGGGACGGTGCTCCGTTTCGGGAGTCTTGAGTTCATGTCTCGCGACGGCAGCTACGACATGATACTCCTTCCCCCGCCGCGCGACAGCGACAATGGCGGCCGACAACCCGCCCGCCGGCGGCGGAATCGACGACGTCTTCCCCACGTGGTGGAAGAACAACATTCGGGCTTGTCCCGTCCCCTCCCCCGCCGACGGAGGAGGAGGCGGGGCAACCAAGGCTAAGTAGGAGGCGGCACCTCGTCGGCTGTCGAGCGAGTCGACGGCGTCGGCGCCCCAACGGGGGGCACGTCGGGCATCGACCTCGCGTCTGAGACGAAGACGAGCGCTGTCTCCCCGCAACACGCCAACCCCAAGCAAAAGGACGACGCCAGCACGCTCGCAAAGGACTTGCTAGGCGTAACCCTCATACCTGAGACGACGGTGCAGTCAGCCCCTGACATGACTTCATCACCGCCCGTCGACCAAGAGGTACCGACCGATTCCCATCTCACGCCTTTTGGATTCAGCCTCGACCCACCAAGCGACTTCGCTTTGGTGGAAGCTCTCATAGAGGCGAGTCCAAACCCTCTGGGGTATCGTATGCGGTCACCCTGGGACCGGTTGACGACCGTCTCGACCTACGGGCCCTCGGGGTCCGAGGAAGATGACGAGCCCGACTTTAGTTGGGATTTCTCTGGACTTGGTAACCCCAGTGCCATGCGGGACTTTATGACCGCGTGCGACTACTGCCTTTCCGACTGTTCCGACGGTAGCCGCAACCTCGGCGACGAGGACTGCGGCCCAAGTCGTGAATGTTTCCACGTCGATCTAGGGGGTCCCGACGAAGGCAACCATCTTGGTATGCCGGAGAACGGTGACCTCCCTAGGCCTATGCCTCGCGTTGACATCCTTCGGGAGCTAGCTGTGGTCCCCGTCCCGGTGGGGGGTCATGACCCACAGCTCGAGCAAATCCGCGAGATGCAGGCCAGGCTCGACGAGGGAGCAGGAACACTTGAGCCGTTCCACCGGGACAATGGGCAGGAATGGGCATGCCAACCTCTGGCCGGAGAAGTGCATCATCTACCCCAGGGCATCCAGCACCGCGTCGCCGACGACGTCAGGGTAAGGCCGCCACTGGTTTCCAGTGGGGTCGGCCAGAACCTGGCTGCATCGGCAATACTTCTCCGTGCGATGCCGGAGCCATCTACCACCGAGGGGCGGCGTATCCAGGGAGAGCTCAAGAATCTCCTGGAGGACGCCGCGGTCCGACGGGCCGAAAGCTCCGCCTCCCAAAGGCAGGGGTACCCCTCGGAACATCGCGCCGCGACTTCCCGATTCATGCGGGAAGCCTCGGTCCACACCGGGCGCACGCGCAACACAGCGCCTGCGGCCCTGGGTCGCCTCGGCAACGAGCACCATCACCGCAACCGTCGGGCCTACCTCGACGAGAGGGTGCACCGAGGCTACCACCCCAGGCGTGGGGGACGCTACGACAGCGGGGAGGATCGGAGTCCCTCGCCCGAACCACCCGGTCCGCTGGCTTTCAGCCGCGCCATACGACGGGCGCCGTTCCCGACTCGGTTCCGAACCCCGACTACTATCACAAAGTACTCGGGGGAGACGAGACCGGAACTGTGGCTCGCGGACTACCGGCTGGCCTGCCAACTGGGTGGAACGGACGATGACAACCTCATCATCCGCAACCTCCCCCTGTTCCTTTCTGACACCGCTCGCTCCTGGCTAGAGCACCTGCCTCCGGGGCAGATCTCCAACTGGGACGACCTGGTCCAAGCCTTCGCCGGCAATTTCCAGGGCACGTACGTGCGCTTTGGAAACTCCTGGGATCTCCGAAGCTGCTGCCAGCAGCCGGGAGAGTCTCTCCGGGACTACATCCGACGATTCTCGAAGCAGCGCACCGAGCTGCCCAACATCACCAATTCGGATGTCATCGGCGCGTTCCTCGCCGGCACCACCTGCCGCGACCTGGTGAGCAAGCTGGGTCGCAAGACCCCCACCAGGGCAAGCGAGCTGATGGACATCGCCACCAAGTTCGCCTCTGGCCAGGAGGCGGTTGAGGCCATCTTCCGGAAGGACAAGCAGCCCCAGGGCCGCCCACCGGAAGATGTCCCCGAGGCGTCAACTCAGCGTGGCGCCAAGAAGAAAGGCAAGAAGAAGTCGCAAGCGAAACGCGACGCCGCCGACGCGGACCTTGTCGCCGTCGCCGAGTACAAGAACCCTCGGAAACCTCCCGGAGGTGCCAACCTTTTCGACAAGATGCTCAAGGAGCCGTGCCCCTATCATCAGGGGCCCGTCAAGCACACCCTTGAGCAGTGCGCCATGCTTCGGCGCCACTTTCAAGGCCGGGCCACCCGCGGAGGGTGGCAGGGCTCGCGACGACGATAAGAAGGAAGATCACCAGGCAGGAGAGTTCCCCGAGGTCCACGACTGCTTCATGATCTACGGTGGGCAAGTGGCGAACGCCTCGGCTCGGCACCGCAAGCAAGAGCGTCGGGAGGTCTGTTCGGTAAAGGTGGCGGTGCCAGTCTACCTAGACTGGTCCGACAAGCCCATCACCTTCGACCAAGACGACCACCCCGACCGCGTGCCGAGCCTGGGGAAATACCCGCTCGTTGTCGACCCAGTCATCGGCAACGTCAGGCTTACCAAGGTCCTCATGGACGGAGGCAGCAGCCTCAACATCATCTACGCCGAGACCCTCGCGCTCCTACGAATCGATCTGTCCTCGGTCCAGGCAGGCGCTGCGCCTTTCCACAGGATCATCCCCGGGAAGCACGTCCAGCCCCTCGGACGACTCGATCTACCCGTCTGCTTTGGGACGCCCTCCAACTTCCGAAGGGAGACCCTCACGTTCGAGGTGGTCGGGTTCCGAGGAACCTACCACGCAGTACTGGGGAGGCCCTGCTACGCCAAGTTCATGGCCGTCCCCAACTACACCTACCTCAAGCTCAAGATACCGGGCCCCAACGGGGTCATCACCGTCGGCCCCACATATCGACACGCGTACGAATGCGACGTGGAGTGCGTGGAGTACGCCGAGGCCCTCGCCGAGTCCGAGGCCCTCATCGCCGACCTGGAGAGCCTCTCTAAGGGGGCGCCAGACGTGAAGCGCCACGCTGGCAACTTCGAGCCAGCGGAGACGGTTAAATCCGTCCCTCTCGACCCCAGCAACGACGCCTCCAAGCAGATCCGGATCGGCTCCGAGCTCGATCCCAAATAGGAAGCAGTGCTCGTCGACTTTCTCCATGCAAACGCCGACGTTTTCGCGTGGAGTCCCTCGGACATGCCTGGCATACCGAGGGATGTCGCCGAGCACTCGCTGGATATCCGAGCTGGAGCCCGACCCGTGAAGCAGCCTCTGCGGCGATTCGATGAAGAAAAGCGCAGAGCCATAGGCGAGGAGATCCACAAGCTAATGGCGGCAGGGTTCATCAAAGAGGTATTCCATCCTGAATGGCTTGCCAACCCTGTGCTAGTGAGAAAGAAAGGAGGGAAATGGCGGATGTGTGTAGACTACACTGGTCTAAACAAAGCATGTCCGAAAGTTCCCTACCCTCTGCCTCGCATCGATCAAATCATGGATTCCACTGCTGGGTGCGAAACCCTGTCATTCCTCGATGCCTACTCGGGGTATCACCATATCAGGATGAAAGAGTCCGACCAGCTCGCGACTTCTTTCATCACACCCTTCGGCATGTACTGCTATGTTACCATGCCATTTGGATTGAGGAATGCGGGTGCAACGTACCAACGGTGCATGAACCACGTGTTCGGCGAACACATTGGCCGAACGGTCGAGGCCTACGTCGATGACATCGTAGTCAAGACGAGGAAAGCCTCCGACCTCCTTTCCGACCTTGAAGCAACATTCCGATGTCTCAAGGCGAAAGGCGTGAAGCTCAATCCCGAGAAGTGTGTCTTCGGGGTTCCTCGAGGCATGCTCTTGGGGTTCATTGTCTCCGAGCGGGGCATCGAGGCCAACCCGGAGAAGATCGCGGCCATCACCAGCATGGGGCCCATCAAGGACTTGAAAGGCGTACAGAGAGTCACGGGATGCCTTGCGGCTCTGAGCCGTTTCATCTCGCGCCTCGGCGAAAGAGGCCTGCCTCTGTACCGCCTCTTAAGGAAGGCCGAGTGCTTCACTTGGACCCCTGAGGCCGAGGAAGCCCTCGGGAACCTGAAGGCGCTCCTCACGAACGTGCCCATCTTGGTGCCCCCTGCTGCCGGAGAAGCCCTCTTGATCTACGTCGCCGCGACCACTCAGGTGGTTAGCGCCACGATTGTGGTTGAGAGACAAGAAGAGGGGCATGCATTGCCCGTCCAGAGGCCAGTCTACTTCATCAGTGAGGTACTTTCCGAGACCAAGATCCGCTACCCACAAATTCAGAAGCTGTTGTACGCGGTGATCCTGACATGGCGGAAGTTGCGACACTACTTCGAGTCTCATCCGGTAACTGTGGTGTCATCCTTCCCCCTAGGGGAGATCATCCTGTGCCGAGAGGCCTCGGGTAGAATTGCAAAGTGGGCAGTGGAAATCATGGGTGAGACGATCTCGTTCGCCCCTCGGAAGGCCATCAAGTCCCAGGTCTTGGTGGACTTTGTGGCTGAATGGGTCGACACCCAGCTCCCAACGGCTCCGATCCAACCGGAACTCTGGACCATGTTCTTCGACGGGTCGCTGATGAAGACAGGAGCAGGCGCAGGCCTGCTCTTCATCTCGCCCCTCGGGAAGCACCTACGCTACATGCTACGCCTCCACTTCCCGACGTCCAACAATGTGGCTGAGTACGAGGCTTTGGTCAACGGGTTGCGCATCGCCATCGAGCTAGGGGTCCGACGCCTCGACGCTCGCGGTGACTCGCAGCTCGTCATCGACCAAGTCATGAAGAACTCCCACTGCCGCGACCCGAAGATGGAAGCCTACTGCGATGAGGTTCGGCGCCTGGAAGACAAGTTCTACGGGCTCGAGCTCAACCACATCGCCCGACGCCACAACGAGACTGCGGACGAGCTGGCTAAAATAGCCTCGGGGCGAACAACGGTTCCCCCGGACGTCTTCTCCTGAGACCTGCATCAACCCTCCGTCAAGACCGACGACATGCCCGAGCCCGAGAAGGCCTCGGCCTAGCCCGAGACACCCTCGGCTCAGTCCGAGGCACCCTCGGCTCGGCTCGAGGTACCCTCGGCCCCCGAGGGTGAGGCACTGCACATCGAGGAGGAGCGAAGCGGGGTCATGCCTAATCGAAACTGGCAGACCCCGTACCTGCAATATCTCCACCGAGGAGAGCTACCCCTCGACCGAGCCGAAGCTCGGCGGTTGGCGCGACGCGCCAAGTCGTTCGTCTTGCTGGGAGACGGGAAGGAGCTCTACCACCGCAGCCCCTCGGGCATCCTCCAGCGATGCATTTCCATCACCGAAGGCCAGGAGCTCCTACAAGAGATACACTCGGGGGCTTGCGGCCATCACGCAGCACCTCGAGCCCTTGTTGGAAACGCCTTCCGACAAGGTTTCTACTGGCCGACGGTGGTGGCCGACGCCACTAGAATTGTCCGCACCTGCGAAGGGTGTCAGTTCTACGCAAGGCAGACCCACCTGCCCGCTCAGGCCCTACATACCATACCCATCACCTGGTCGTTTGCTGTGTGGGGTCTGGACCTAGTCGGCCCCTTGCAGAAGGCATCCGGGGGCTACACGCACCTGTTGGTCGCCATCGACAAATTCTCCAAGTGGATCGAGGTCCGACCCCTAAACAACATCAGGTCCGAACAGGCGGTGGCGTTCTTCACCAACATCATCCATCGCTTTGGGGTCCCAAACTCCATCATCACCGACAACGGCACCCAGTTCACCAGCAGAAAGTTCCTGGACTTCTGCGCGGTCACCACATCCGGGTGGACTGGGCCGCCGTGGCTCACCCCATGACGAATGGGCAAGTAGAGCGTGCCAACGGCATGATTCTACAAGTACTCAAGCCTCGGATCTACAACGACCTCAACAAGTTCGGCAAGCGGTGGATGAAGGAACTCCCCTCGGTGGTCTGGAGTGTGAGGACAACGCCGAGCCGAGCCACGGGCTTCACACCGTTCTTTCTAGTCTATGGGGCTGAGGCCATCTTGCCCATAGACTTAGAATACGGTTCCCCGAGGACGAGGGCCTACGCCGACCAAAGCAATCAAGCTAATCGAGAAGACTCACTGGACCAGCTGGAAGAGGCTCGGGACATGGCCTTACTACACTCGACGCGGTACCAGCAGTCCCTGCGACGCTACCAGGCCCGAGGGGTTCGGTCCCGAGACCTCCAGGTGGGCGACCTAGTGCTTCGGCTGCGACAAGACGCCCTAGGGCGGCACAAGCTCACACTTCCCTGGGAAGGGTCGTTCGTCATCGCCAAAGTTCTGAAGCCCGGGACGTACAAGCTGGCCAACAGTCAAGGCGAGGTCTACAACAACGCTTGGAACATCCGACAGCTACGTCGCTTCTACCCTTAAGATGCTTTCAAGTCGTTCATACACCTCGTTCACACACAAAGTCTAGTCATCATGGAAGGGTCAGCCTTGCCTCGACAAAGCCCGACCCTCCCTCGGGGGCTAAAAAGGGGGGAACCCCCTCTGCGCCGAAATTTTCCTTGGAAAAAGATCTTTTCTGTCAGAATGTCTTTCGTGCTTTTCGACTACTTCGAAAGTGGATCCTGAAAACGACGGAGTACACGTAAGCAGCCAAGGCTGACCGAGCCGAGGGACTCCTACGCCTTCGGGATACTGATACCTCACTCATCACCTTCTGTGATAAGTAACTCGCGCTCGGATAGGTGATTCCGCGGACCGAACAAGTCTTCACGCTCGAAAGCTCCTCTGCCGAAACAATTTTTCGGGCCTCCTCAACTGCGTCGGTGACAGAACCCTATGGACGAGTAAGAGTGCGCGTAAGCGGCAAGGCCGACCGAGCCGAGGGATTCCTACGCCTCCGGGATACAGATACCTCACTCATCACCTTCCGTGAAACGTAACTCTCGCTCGGACAAACAATTCTGTTACCGACAAATAAGTCCAGATACTCGAAACGAGAAGAAAAGGAACACAGCTTTACAACACGATGATGGTGTGTTTGGGCCTCGGCGACCGCAGAAAACATACACACACTACAAGATAATCCAATCCTGCAGGCTCGGATCTTGACAGTTGAAGGGAGCAGCAACACCCTCAGCATCAACTACACCTTCGGCGAGGTCCGACCTAGCCTCGGACGGCGATGCGGTCGGAGGATCTCCACTCCGAAGGACGACATCAGCACCACGCCCGGGCCATCACTGCCAGGGCCTTCTCCAGGAATCCGGCTCGAGCAGACGGCTTGGGCCGGCCACCCTGAAGCTTCAGCCAGCTGTCCCCCGAGGACATCGGCCTAGCTTGTGGCCTCGGCAACTCAACTCCGGCGTCGGTCCCGCCAGTGGACGACTCGGCCAGGCTCCGGCCGACCAAATCTTCTTTTCGAGCCAATTCTGCCTTTGTCCGTGCTGACACCGCTACCTCCGGCTTCGGCTCATCGAAGAGCGGCCGAGGGTTTCCTTTAACTAAGCAAGAGAAGCCTCGGACAGCAAGGCCGACCGAGCCGAGGGACTCCTACGCCTCCGGGATACGGACACCTCACTCGTCACCTTCGCACGAGGTGACTCACGCTTGGTGAAGCGGTTCAGATAGCCGACAAGCGAGTCTTAGTGCTCGAAATGAGGAAAAAACATGGCTCCATGCCGAAAATACATACATGTTCAGGCCCCGACAGCCACAATGAACAAGACACCGGCACTCAAGGTGCCATCACAAACGGAACTCCGGTTCCGTCCCCGCGGGTATGAACAACCTCAACATCGGGGAGCCTGCGGGGCGACAAGCTCCGGGCGACTCACCAGCGAGCTCTGCAGCAGCAGCTATGATCCCAGGACGGACGCGGCCACCAGAAGGTTCTCGTTCGCGTCCCCGCTCAAGGGACGCGAACCAGACATTAAAGCCAAAGAGCCGGAGGCCGGTTCGTAGGCGACGCTGACGGCCTCGATGGTGGGGAAGCTTCCCCCGGCTGCCACCACGTCAGCACTGACGGCGGCGTCCGCCTCTCCACTAACGCCGCACCGGCGAACGCGGGCCGCTCCAAAGTGCACCGGCAGGTCCTCGCTCCCATCCTCGCCACGAAAGCGAGGAGGAGGACGGAATGTTGCATCCTAGCTGGGCAGCAACAGTTCGCCTTCCCCGGCATGGCTGGAGGACGCCTCCTCCGCATAGCTGGAGGATGGTTTCCACCACCAGAAGCTGGAAGAGGAGGTGGCCAGCCGACCCGTGCGGGAGGTAGAGCCCCGGCTCACCTCGCTCTCCGCCCCAGCAAGGATGATGAACATCCTTGAAGCTGAGGGAGGAGCGGAGGCCGCAACCCGGCTTGCTTCTCCCCACCCAGGGGCTGGTGGTCACCGTCTTGGGTGACCACCGGCGAGGGGATGCAGCCGGGCTGCCTGATGAAAATCCTTGAAGCCGAATGATGGCTGAAAGGTACCAACTTCCGCGAAGTTGTGTTCCTCCAACGACAAGGCGGAAGGATTGCGGGAGTTCTCCATCCGGGGGCTCGGAAGGTGGAAAGACGCGATGCATAAGGGAGCGCGAAGACATGGTTACCTTTCGAGGGGGTCACCCCCTTTTAAAGGCGACTCTCCCCACTTGCGTCCTCAGCCATCGCGGGCTGAGTCTTCTCCAACACGCTCCAAGGTCCTCCCCTACGGCACGGGGGCTGGGTCCCATGCGTCATGCAAGCTGGCCCAGGACAGAAGAAGCCAAACCGCCGCGCGCGGTGCATGCAACTGCCCAGCGGTTACAAGCATTCCTCCACTTTCGCCCAGACCAGCGGATGAAAGGGCGGACAGCCATGCAGACGGCATGCAACCGCGCCAAGTGGGCGCACCCCTCCGACTCCAACGCACCCAGCATGAAGGCCCAGGCCCACACGTCATGCAACCGGCGCGCCGGTTGCTACGTGCGAGCAAATGCACCGCCACTCACGCCACTACCGCGCCTCCTCGACTGCGGAACCAGTACTGCGACTCGAGGCAACCCTGTGTATGACCCAACAGTGCCAGCCAGGCGCGACGGTCAATACGGCCAAAAATGGGCCGGCAGTAATGGCGGTGGCAGGCGGGCGGAAGCAGCGGTCACGTCGTCAGCCAAGCTTACGTCCCTTCCAAGGACAGCAAGGGAACCCTCTCCCACGGCGTGAAGACAGCGCGCCCGTGTTCCGTTCCTCGAACGGCTCGCGCACGTGCAACGGCTGCCCCGCGAACCACTCACCCCGTCGCATTAACTCCGCGGCGGGACAGGCGACACCTTTGGCAGGAGAAGCGAGCGACGCTTCGCCTTCGCCATAATGACCGCATCAAAAAAGGTGCGCCACATCATTTTGATTTCGTATCCTTTTCCTCTTCCTCTTTCTCTCTCTTACAACAGGGACCGGGAAAGGGGATACCCCAAAAGGGATCCTTCTCCGCGAAGGAAACGGGCCCCGAGCCCCCCTACTGATCAGAGGTTCGAAAGCTGGCCCCACGGAGGGGTTCAACAGCCGCCTTAGAGCGCTCGGGCTCCGCGCCCACTACTGGTCAGAGGTTCGAGGGCCGGCCCCTCGGAAGGGTTCAACGACCGCCTTAGGCCACTCGGGCTCCGCGCCCACTACTGATCAGGGGTTCGTAGGCTGGCCCACAAAGGGTTCACATCCGCCTCAGACACAGAGCGAGGGATGACCCTGGGTACGTTCGATACATAACCAAGGCTTGGGCTACGCTCCCGAGGTACCCTAGGACATTTCCGAGACCAGCGGGAACGATCTTGTAACGGAATCCCATCAGAGGGAGGCATCGAGCCCTCGGACCCCGTCAAAAGGGGACCGGGTCCGGCAGATCACCCGCAGGTACTTTTGGAGCGCGCCTTCGGGCCTCTAGCCGACCCCTAACAAATGGGGCATGGGCGTCCACTCGGATTACCCGTCAGCAGCTCACTGGAGACACCATGTTCGGCGCCCTCCAAGGGCAACATGGCGCTTTTCCCCCCCTCCTCCTTGCGGAAAGGCGACGCAGGGGCGTATGTAAAAAAGTCAAGTCTGTCCTTGACCGTCCTCTCGCCCTGTGCGGAGGCTCGGGGGTTGCTCTCACAAACCCGGCTCCGGCCAAACCGTTGATAGCGTCAACATACCAGCCCGAGAACTTGGGACCCGACCGTGCACCCGGGCTACGGCCAGCTCGCATGAGGGAACAACCAGACCGGCCGAAGCATTGCGAAATGCATTAAGACCTCGAAGGAGTCAAACCACTCCTCCGAGGCCTCGGGGGCTACACCCGGCGGGTGCGCTCGCGCGCACCCACCGGAACAAAACGCAACCGAGAGAGGCTGGTCCCCTTGCAAAAAAAGTGCGACAAAAGCCTCCAAGCGAGTATTAGCACTCCCTTCGAGGCTTGGGGGCTACTGTCGGGGACCATAATTAGGGGTACCCTCAAGACTCCTAAATCTCAGCTGGTAACCCCCATCAGCACAAAGCTGCAAAGGCCTGATGGGTGTGATTAAGTCAAGGATCGGTCCATTCGAGGGACGCGATCACGCCTCACACGAGCCTAGCCTCGGGCATGGGCAGCCGACCCCGGAGGATTTACGTCTCGCCCGAGGACCCCCTCCAGCAACGGACACACCTTCGGCTCGCCCGAGGCCCAGTCTTCACCAAGAGGCAACCTTGGCCAAATCGCCACGCCAACCGACCGAATCGCAGGGGCATTTAATGCAAAGGTGGCCTGACACCTTTATCCTGACGTGCACCCTCCAGTCGACAGAGCCGAAGTGACCGTAGTCACTTCGCCGCTCCACTGACCGGCCTGACAAGAGGACAGCGCCGCCTGCGCCGCTCCGACTGATGTGCCACTCCACAGAGTGAGGCTGACAGCAGCCAAGTCCGGCTTCAGGCGCCATAGGAAACTCCGCATCGCCCGACCCCAGGGCTCGGACTCGGGCTCAGCCCCGGAAGATGACGAACTCCGCTTCGCCCGACCCCAGGGCTCGGGCTCGGCCCCAGAAGACGACGAACTCCGCTCCGCCTGACCCCAGGGCTCAGACTCGGGCTCGGCCCCTGAAGACGACGAACTCCGCTTCGCCCGACCCCAGGGCTCGAACTCGGGCTCAGCCCCAGAAGACGACGAACTACGGTTCGCCCGACCCCAGGGCTCGGACTCGGGCTCAGCCCCAGAAGACGACGAACTCCGCTTCGCCCGACCCCAGGGCTCGCACTCGGGCTCAGCCCTGGAAGACGACGAACTCCGCTTCGCCCGACCCCAGGGCTCGGACTCGGGCTCAGCCCTGGAAGACGACGAACTCCGCTTCGCCCGACCCCAGGGCTCGGACTCAACCCTGGCCTCAGCCGACGGTCTCCGCCTCGCCCGACCCAGGGGCTCGGACTCGACCTCGGCCTTGGAAGACAGACTCGACCTCGACCTCGGAGGAGCCTCCACCTCGCCCAACCCAGTGCTCGGACCGACCACGTCACAGGAGGCGCCATCATTACCCTACCCCAAGCTGACTCAGGCTACGGGGAACAAGACCGGCCTCCCATCTGGCTCGCTCCGCCAAACAAGTAATGATGGCGCCCCGCATGCTCCATGACGACGGTGGCTCTCAGCCCCCTTACGGAAGCAAGAGGACGTCAGCAAGGACCCGACAGCCCCGACAGCTGTCCTTCCGCCAGGCTCTAGCGCTCCTCCGACGGCCACGACACCACACGAACCGGGTGCCAAAACCTCTCCGGCTGCCACGATGGCATGTACTTAAGGCATTAGCTCTCCTCCGCTAGACACGTTAGCACACTGCTACACCCCCCATTGTACACCTGGATCCTTTCCTTACGCCTATAAAAGGAAGGTCCAGAGCCCTCTTACAGAAGGTGGGCCGCGTGGAGAAGGACGGGACGGCGCTCGCGTAAGGCCGCTCGCTCCCTCCCGCGTGGACGCTTGTAACCCCCTACTGCAAGCGCACCCGACCTGGGCGCGGGACAAACACGAAGGCCGCGGGTTTCACCTCTCACGCCTGTCTCCCTCCGGCTTCTCTTCCCCCCTTCGCGCTCCATCTCGCGCCGACCCATCTGGGCAGGGGCACGCGGCGACAATTTACTCGTCGGTCCAGGGACCCCCCGGGTTCGAAACACCGACAGATATAAAATGGATACAATAAATTCCTGACCTCGCGCGAGTGCTAGAAAAATCACTCGACTTCTACCGTGATCCCTAATTAGCAAAGCAGCTACTCGACCTAGCATACTAGTATCCATCACAAAGGAAATCCTGATTTCATGCAACTAGAGTTTCAGGCAACTCCTATACTTAAGTGCACAGTACAAGCCTACAAACATTAAATGCGGTAAAATAGCATATAGAATTGGTTATGCATAAAACCGAGGCTTGCCTTTAATTTGACACTTAGATAGTGTTTGTTGGGGGTATACTCGCTTGGCGAGCACCCACTGGTTAAGTCCATCCTTCCTTAGGCTGTCCACCATCTGCTTCTTGTGGTTGGCACCACATCACTTGCACGATCATCACCTCTCGGTCCTAAATGAGATGCAAGATGCATATGTATGAATATAATGAAATAGCACAAGATACTTTAAGTACATGTTAGCGAATTAAACACTAAGTAGCGAGACATCATAAGCAACCACACACACTAGCGTTAGCTACTACATATCATTGAGCGTACAACATTAACACCACTAAAAGACGACAAACATTTTGTATATTTACGCAACACACATACGACCCTATAAGCACGAGCATCTATTTAACTTGCTACGACTTTTCATTATTCTTCTATTTATCACACAAAAGCATCCCAAGCACCAGTTCAACAGAGGAGGAATTCCTATCCACAACCAACTACTCAAGCAAGCACATTAATCATGAAACACATGTTATCCTAAGTTTAGACATTACAAGTCTATGTCCGCTAAGTGCTAACTAAGCATTTTTAGCCAACAGGTGAACTAAACAATCAAATACGCACTTGCAGATTTTTGGACAACAATACAGTAGTTACTTGTTTTAATCATAACTTTTCAAATATTAATCCAAAAATAGCAAAGTAAGACTTTCTGGAAAGCTTAAAAAGTGCTCTACAACTTTGGTATTGTCATCACAACATGATTCAACACTTAGCAAGGTCAAAACGTGCAATCACAGCAGCTCTATGCAGATTTGGACAGATTCAGACTTGCAACTTCAAAAATTCACAACTAAGTGATCCTCGACTTTCTAGAAATATAATGAAGTTGTCTACATATCATTTATAAACATCTCAAGGTGATTCAATATTTAACTAAGGATAAAAGACACTAGAAGACTTTGTTGTCCAGAACTGGACAGATTCAGTCTTCACACTTTAACCACTTATAACTCAAGCTTCAGATCACCAAAAAGAGTGATTCAAGACTTTTTGGAAAGCTCAGAAAACGTACTACACAACTTTTATAATCACCAAGAAGTGATTTCATGTTTAACTAAGTCGAACAATTCAGTCTTCGAAATCTGTTCTGTCAGTGGACAGAACACAGCAACCAGTTTGAAAAATTCATAACTCTTAAACTGTCAGGCCTATGGTTGTGAAATTTTAACATAAGCAAGATAAGAAAAGCATCTACAACTTTCTTATAACGATCATAAACAGATTGTAACATTAACTTAAGCAAACAATGCAGTTTCTGAAATCTGTACATAATTTGGGACAGATTCAGTTACTGAATTTTGTAAAAAACATAACTCCTAAACGATCAGACTTATGGCTGTCAAATTTTAACACCAACAAGATCATAAAGTTATCTACAACTTTTCTATATGGCTTTTCTACAGATAATATGATTTAGTTCATCAAACATACAACACGAGAAAATCACTGCGTGTAGTCCAAAACAGCAACTAATAAATTTCAGCTCCTATACAATTCAAGAATTGTCATGTTTTAGAGACTTGAATTATTCTAACACTTTACCATTTGTTAGAGTTAAATTAATCAAATGAGGACTAACAAGTAGATTTACTAATTTTTATATAAATTATTTCGTGCACTAGAATTACCTTACACCATTAACAACACATTCACCAAAATAAAACACTTCGGCACACATGTCCGACATCACACAAAAATCATGATGAAGAACTATTAAAATTTATCTTTAGAATACCATTACATAACCATTAAATCTCTAATTAGTTTTAAGGTGTAACTCAAGCATTCCATGAAACATGCATGATTTTGTTCTCTTTAATTTTTCACTAACTTTTGTAATTATAAAAAGGTGTGTTATTTTAGCACCATATGAAACTATCTATTTTGGGGCTGAAATTTTTATGAGGCAAAGGTAATGATAAATCATGACTAATGTATAAATTTCACATGCTCAGATTTTATATTTTATTTACTACAAAAATAACAACTTGTTAATGCAATAAAGCATGTGAGAGCAAGTTAAATCTAAAACTAATTATTTTCTATGGATGCATGACCATATTAAGTTTTGTTAGGCCAATATAATACCATGCAAGGACAGTGGAACACCATTTTTAATTTTTACACTCAGACATTATTTATAAAACATTTAAAACTACCTAAGGTGCATTAAACAAGTTAAATCACTAACTTAATCATACATGCACAACAATTCATGAACTTTTTCAGTCACCAAGAATCACACCAAGAGTCTACTGTAAAAATTTCAACCCATTTGGAGCAATAGAGCTACAGATCCAAAAATAATAAGCAAATAAATCTTCTTTTTCCTATTTAACATGATTTAATTAGCACACCAAGAAAACAGTGAATAACATATAAGTTTTCTATTTTTCCTTGATGGAGTATGACAACATCTAACTAACAAAACAGGTCTCATCATTTTTGGATTTTTATAAATAAAATTATGGAGAGAAGCAAGTTCGTTTATTCTCTAAACCAGTTTTTAAATACGAATTTCTACAAAAAAACTTTTCCACTAAAACATACAAACATATAGATCCAATAGTTAGCATTTAATAAGAAAGCCAACAAAACAAATTTCGTGATTTTTGGAGCTCCGAAACTCAAGATATGAATTTTAGAACATAACACAAAAATCTAAAATTTTCAGCACACTCACATCCGCCCTGGGCCCACTTGACATAGGCACAAGTAGGTCTTCTTCTTCCTCACGTGAATAGAAGGGAGGCTGCCGGAGATGCTCGGCCAGGGAGGAGGGGAGGACGCCATGGAAGAATGAAGGGGCTGTTCCTTGCTCAAGCAAAACCAGAGGGGAGGGGATAGCACCCATGGGACAGCAGCAAGGAAGCACTCGGCAACCAGCTGCTTCAGAGAGGAGACGAGATGGGGAGGCACCATCCATGGAAGCTGCTCCTCACTGCTCAAGGTGGAAGACTGGGGGCTGGATGGGGAGGGACGGCCATGGGAGAGCTCCTGCCCAGCGCTAGTGTGAAGGAGAGGCCGAGCTGAAGAGATGGCATGAGGGAGAAGAGAGAGGGGTGGGTGCTGCCATTTATAGAGCCAAGCTCTAGTCATGTCAGCTAGCTGCAACAGGTGGTAGGTGCTACAGTGATATCTTTGGGCGACGTGTTTTGGCAGTTTCTGCTTGGAATCGGATCTTGGTTGCTGCACAAAATATCTTCCTTGATCTATACTCTACAATTGTTGTACAGGACTTGAGGTGATTCGGGCACTGGTTAGAGAGTTATAGAACCACGAAAACTGGTTTGTCAGTGGGTTAGAAATCACTGGAAACTCGTAAAAACTTAATGTCAAAGCATGTCAAACGGAATCGGATGAATGCCATCTTTTAATTTGTTGTGCCCCTATTAGTTATTAACAACTTTTATATTTGGGAAAACTTGAGTTGTTCAACAAAAATTTGGGAACACGAGACGTTAACACGAACGACACTAATTCCAGACTTAGAAGAATTTGAATTCTGAAACCAGATTTTTATTCTGTCTTGATGGCACTGTTTGGGATACTTAGAGATTGAATCAAGGCTTGGTTTAAATAAAATATTTGTTGTATAACACATGTTCTGCAATTTTTATTAGAGGTCAAACCTCATATCTCGAATATAAATTAAAGTTTCACTTTGGTCAAAGTAGTATAGTTATAAAGCTTCAATTTATATTTTTAAGGCAATCGAAGTATTTTCTCGATATTTTCTTGGCATCTTCTCTACATGAACCCTTAATAACTTTTTTGTAGAGTTGATATACAGTTGTTTGAGTAAGATGGCAAGACTTGGTCGAATTTCAAAATTTATATTTGTTCAAACGAGAAGTTTCAAGCAAGTATATGATTTATCTTTTCATGTGAGTATTTCATTCAACCTTCTAGAAATCTTTAGAATACACTTGATTGATAGAGATGAATGATGATATATAGAAAACAAGTCGAGTTGCATAAGAATTAATTAGAGGTTCGCACAAAGAGATCTTGCAGGAGAATGCAGATTCGGATTAAGTATTTGGACGTAGACCGACTATCGAGACAGCGGATTTGGACATAGATCGGATAATATTACAACTGTCAAGAGTCCGAATAAATGAGTCTGGACAGGAGTTACGAGATGATATTGACTTTCGAATTTGCATTTGCTTCGACAAATAAAAGTTTTAACATGCTCCAAATTTGGTTGTTCTCTAGATAGAATAATTCCAAATTTGGTGAAATATTCATGAGTAACTTGATAAATGGAGATAAATGTGATAAAGAGATAGAAATTTTCACTGAGCATCCGAGATTAGGATAAATCTCCCGACAAAATGCGAAATAGACACCAGGGGTGTCACAGGGGCTGTCGGTGGTGGAGTGGGCCTGCATCCGGTCCGTCGAGCGGGCGGGGCTCGAGGGATCGGATGACTTGGAGAAGGACTCCTCGGAGAACTAGGAGGAGGACTCCGAGGATGGCAGCGATAGCGGCGGCGAGGGTGATGATGATGGTGAGGGCGACGACGACGGCGATGGCGATGGTGACGATGGCGAAGAGGGCAACGACGAGGGCAGTGGCGACAGCGACAACGCTGGTGGCAAGATGCCACCGACATAATTAGTAGTGTAGTATAGTTGTATATGTAGTAGTAGTTGTAGTAGTAGTAGCAGAACAAGGATATCAAGGTCGGCTCATAATGAGTCGGTCCTTATTTCCTTTTGTAATGTTCTTCTACCAGTTGAATGAAATCTGCTCGTTGCCTATGTGTTCTTGTATAGTTCATGTCTTTGCTTGATGAATTCATTCCAGTGAACTCGATCGACGACTTTAGCTTTTGAAAACGCTCAAGTGTACCCGACCAGAAACACTGCCCGACACATTCTGCTCTGTTATGCCGAAAACTGGTCCTAGCTACCAGCCTGTCCCGTTGCGCCCGACTTAATGCGCTCACTTATATCTTTGTCAATGGTTTCTTGGTGCATGAACCCTAACTTTGTAACTCCTCCGCCGCATTCTAGCCTCCTGAACTCTCACTCTTTCTCGCGCTGTTCTTGTGCTTTTTGGCCTACGGGATCGCGATGGCGCCCAGGAAGAGAAAATAGGGTGCTGCCATGCCAAATATCCCTCCGATTGATCCCAATTGTCAACTTCCTTTCTGTGGTAACTACACTTCCGTTTTCTCTAAAACTGACCTTCTCCACCTTGTTGAGGTCATTGTTCTGTCCTCCAAGGAGTTATGCTCCTTGCGGATCAAGCAGGGAATTACCGTCCCGACAGAGGATACTCATGAGGCAGTTATTTCCGTGCCTTTCCTCATCAGAGTATTGGCTCTGCTAGTTTCCCCCTTCTTCTGTGGCCTCCTTGATTTTTATTCTCTCAATCTTACGCATCTAAATCCCATCTCCGTGCTTCAAATTGTTGTGTTCGTTCACCTCTGTGAAGCCTTCCTCGGATTTTTTCCACACTTTGGCCTGTGGAAATACCTTCACCATTATCGGCCTGGAATGGCTGGGGGCAGCATCAGCTGGTTGGAGGTGCCAGTTTGGAACTTCGTCGAGGCAGGAAAACTGAATACCTTGACATTTTATTGAAGGATAGTATCAAGGGATGGCGTTTCGAGTGGTTTACCATGGAGAATCATCACAAATCGTTACCCCCTCGCTCTGGGAGACAACCCGATGTTCGAACGCCTAGCTGGGCAGAGGTCCCAACTGATTTGGAGCTTACTGAGGCCAGGATTTTGCTTGCCGAGATATCTGCATTGAAGAATAGAGGCCTAACTGCTGAAGCTATTGTTGTCGACTTTGTTTTTAAGAACATTCAACCTTTGAAGGATAGAGTCTACCCATCTTATCTTTACATAGGGCTGAACGACCCTTCTCAAGTTACCAATAAGCTGATATCTGAGGAGAACATACTGAGTCGAGTTGATTTGATGATGAGTGGTAAAATTTCGAATGTCGGTGCTCCTCCTCCCTACTCTGCCTGGAATCTTCCCCCGGTGGTAAGTGCCAGCATGTAAGAGTTTCTATATTGCCATACGTAGTGCTCTTAATGTGTCATTTCATTATTGCAGAGGCCCTTTTCAGAGTTCATGTCCAATCCACTTGTTCAAGACAGGAGCGCAAGCCATAGAGTGCGACCTTATTCGGATGAGATTGAGGCCCTCATCACTGCGCACAGGGGTTTTATTTAAGAGGAGAGACAGACCCACCTCCAGATGCAGTCTGTTGCTGATGATGTTGAGGTGAACATAGTTCTGAATGTACTGGTTGGAGAGTCATCTGGGTCTACTCGAGCTGAGTCAACGGATGCTGTTATCGAGTGTGTGTGCGATGGGGAGAAAAGAATTTGTAGCCCTGGTAGCGCTCGTCACAAGCGGGCATGCCGGGTAAGCTCCTCAGCCATGTCGACCGAGACGAAGAGGAGAAAAAGAAAGCTTCGCCGCTCATCCGACTTAGAGCTGGAGGCTGACTTCACTGCTCCAGACCTTGGTGATGACGCGGCGAATGTCGATCTTGAAGATGACGTTGAGAGTTGCGGTGGCGCTAGAGTTAGTAGGTATGTTTCGGAGGAGGAGGAGGAGGATGAAGAGGATGTGCCCTCCTTGGTTAATAGGAATCATCTCAGCATGGCCAACAACAATGTCCTAGATCAAGCTATCTTGGGGCTGGTTACCCTCCAGGGATGACAATGTACGCCATTGACCACGCGTTGGAGGAGGTTATTCCTGAGGACCTCTTGCTAGAGCTCTCTAAGGCTGGAGGTGACGATGTTCGTACAGAGGTTCCAGACAGCGCGCCCTTCGCTAGTTTTCTAGCTGGGCAAGAAATAACCCCACCAGTTTGCCATGCATCTCTAGCCCTCGAGGGTGCTCTGGTTCGTGAGAATACTCTGGCCCTTGAGGGTGTAGCTGAAGATGGTCCAGCCCCTAAGAGTGTGACTAAAGATGGTCCATCCTCTGAGGGTGTTGTTGAAGATGATCCAGCCCCCAAGGGTCCTGAGGCTGGTTCTTCCTCAGAAGTCTCCATGGATGTTCATGTTGGGTCACCGCTGGTTCGATCTAAGGAAGCTGTGGTGACGAGTCCTAGTCTTCCTGCTATCCCCACTGGCCTGGCCACCTTAGAGGTCGGTGATCTTGACATCGAGGAACCGATACGTGCTGCTAGAGCCGAGATCCCGCTGGGCGTCACGCTTAGCATGGACCACAATCTTCCTTTGGTGTTCAACCCTGCTCCTGATACTGCTTCTGTCAGTTCTTTACCGTCTGATAGTATCTTGATGCCTCCAACCCTAGAATTTCCTTTGTTCCTTTCCAACCTTCAGTTGAGTGCATCCTTACTATGCTCTACCCTTATCAGTTGATGATTTCCTTATTAACTTTTATATTTGCAAAGTATTCTAGACTCGGTATCGGCTCAGCTAAAGTCGTGTGGTGTTCCTATTCCTGATTAGATTTCATCTCTGTCACAATGGAACCCTCTTCTTCTTCAAAAGCAGATAGACGACCTGAAGGCTTCAAATGTCGGTTAGTGGATTGATAACTCTTTTGGTGTTTGCTGCTTTTCTGCTTATGTCACGAGTCATTTTGCTTGCTTTTTTAGCGTTGATTCGGTGTTGTTCTGATGCTAAAGAAAGGTGCGCTCAAAACCAAATAGATCTTGATCAAGTATTCACGTTCCTTGATGATGCCTGAGCCATGAACTCTTCCCTAAACACCAGGCTTGACTCGGAGAAAAGAGCCCACGGGGTAACTTCTTTGAGGACTTATAGTATCTTCTGTTGTGTTTTTGCTTTGGTATCTGAAGATCTTCTTATCTATAGGAGGAGATGCAGAAACTTCTTGATTCTCGGGATAGTTTGGACAAATTGTACCGCGATGCCAGTGTCTCTCTCACCACCTTGGAGAGGAGCAACCGCTTTACTATGTCAGAGCTCGAGCGCCATAGAGATGAGTTGAAAATCTCCCAAAATGAGGTATCACGACTTGGTAGGTCATTGTCTTCAAAAGATTCCATCATTAGAGAGCTTCGTGCCTTGAAGAAACTTGTTTCGAAGGAGCTAGAGGTTGCTCGTCGCGATGCGGAGGCGGCCCGTCGTGATATCAATGTCTTAGAGGACGACCGTGCTATCATGAAGGCGTGGTGTGATAAAGCGATGGACAAGGCCGTCCGGGCTGGCCGGATCCTAATGAAGAGGCCTGACATTGTGGTGCCTGATGACATTGTAGATGATGTATGTCACACCCGGTTTTAGAAGGCAAACTAAATGCGAACCATGTACGTGCCAGGATCAGCAATTCACGTACACATCAATTTACATAACCGATCATCATCACATGGTGCTCAAGTAAGAACATAAAAGGGTATTAATTTGATTACATCATGATGTCCGAGACATCCACATAGTCTTAAACATAGATCAAAGTGTGAAAATGAAACGTAGCTAAACACGGCCTTCACAGGCAGCCGATTGGGGGTTTACTGCTAACCCATGTCTAGAACTCATCATAATCTTGGAACTCCTGGAAATCCTCCACCATGACTTCATCTTCTCCTGAGCAGAGGTTGCAATGTGGATGACCTAGGGGTTTGGTGTGTAAAGCAAGGGTGAGTACACATCAACATACTCAGCAATTGCCCCGTTTGGCTATGGTGGACTAGCTTTATGTGGGGTTAAGATCAAGGAATTGTTTTTAGTTGGTTAGGTAATTATTACTAGTAGAGAGCCAGGTTTTAGCATTAAACCCAAGTTGTTAACCCAAAAGTACTCCTTCCAAACGGAAAGAATACCAGAAACCATAATCATAATCATAATCATCAAAACCATAATTATCCTCATCATCATCTGTAATCATAGTATCTCTAATCAATGGAGCTCCCAAGGCTTCTCATAACCGTGAGCATGGCTAATATATCAGTTTCATAACATTCTGTAAAGGTTGCACACTTTACCCACGAGCCGTCATTCCTTTTTGCCTCAGGCCGATCAAACCCTTAAACACTACTAAGGTGAATAGGCAAGGTTTCACTAGGTAGCCTTTACAAAGATTCCCTAAGGCTGTAGCCGCCTGTTAGGTTTCCTAAATGTACCACACTCCTCCCCAAGGGGAAAACCACCCTCAGCAGAGCAAGCCGCATACACCGAGCCCCATTGACTGCACGACGGCGAAGCAAACTACACCTGAGTTCCTCTAATTATTTGGCTAAGGGCGTCCGATACCACCCTCATGGCTATACTATTTTCCCGGGTGGTCATCCAACGAACCAGTCCTTACGAAGAGGAACTCAAGAAACCGCTCGAGCCCCCTTAAATGCCATAATGCCATCATCATAATCAAAAGTAAACATCGTATCATAAATAATCTCATCATGTTCATTGATTAAAGTAAAGCGCTAGCATAGAGCTAATCCAGAAGTGACCCAACCCAAATAGGTGAACAAGGACAGGATAAACAAAGACTAGTCAATCCTTAGGTATAAATTATGTAAATGCGGGAAGGGAATTATAAAATGAGTAGGACATAAATAGGTCAGAGGACACATGCCTTCACCAACCAGCTACTGTCGAGGCTCTTTGCCTTCAACTCCTTCGGACTCCACAAATAGACCGTTATCTATACGAGTTCAAACATACATTCCACAATCTTAACATAGAAAGAAACAATACACCACCCAAAAATATAACAACTAAACAAACGAGTGGCGCATCACTCGCATCTACGACTATGCGAGAAAAGAAACTATAACAGTCGAGGCTACGACCGAAAGACATAACAATTACGTTAAGCAGCTATGGATTAAAATACTTATCTAAACATAATCATATTAATTAACAATTGCGCAATGCATAAATAAAATCAGCACTAGATCCTAATTAGCTCGGTATTTGATTAATCGTCGTTACATTACACACCTTAATTATTAAACGCGATCCTAGGTAAATTTAAAAGATCATGGTGCGATGAAGTGCGCGACACAACTATGATCTAAATGGAAATAAAAAGGATTGTCGTGCGATGAAGCGCGGGACACAACGCACTACTCGAACGAAAATTAAAAGGATCGTCGCGCGACGAAGCGCCTGGCACAACGCGTGATTTAAACGGAATTGTAAATGGATTGTCGCGCGACAAAGTGCGTGACACAACACGCAGTTTAAACTGAATTTAAAATGAGTTGTCACGAGATGAAGCGCGTGACACAACACATGAATTAAACTGAATCTAAACGTTACTACGCGCTAGGGCTGCGCGCACGGGGCAGGGCCGTGCTTCGGGACTACACCAAGCTGTGCCACCGGGGCCGCGCCCGAGGCCACGCCCGAGGTCGTGCCCCAGCCGCACCAAGGGCTGCTTTGAGGCCGTGCGAGGCCGCGCCGAGCCAGGCCGCCGGGGGGGGGGGGGGGCTGCACCGGGAGGGGATCGCCGGGGAGGGGATCGACTAGGGAAGGGGAGGGAGGGGAGGTCACCACAGGCTTTACGGACGATGGAAACTGCTCACTGGGATCCAACCTAGGGCAAGGAGAGAGGCGGAGAGAGTTGTGGAAGAGGGAGGTTACTGCACGGGAAAGAGAGAATGAGGGGGAGGGTCACACATAGGGGAGGGGCTGGGGCGCCTGGGCGCGCGCCCAGGGCTGGGTTGGGCCACGCCGCAGGCCAGGCTGGGCTGCGGGCCGGGCCGACTACTCTTTACCCGATCTCGCCTGCTCCAAATCGAGATTAATCCACGAATCAAAAACCGAAACTAGACGAACGCACGCCAAGGTACAACATCAGACAAAATAAATATGCTCCAGCATGATGCAACAACAATATCAACTTAGGTTTTGGTTACACGCGATATGGACATGAGTCTCTATATTTCTTTGAAAATAGGAGGAAGGAGTGAAATAGGAAGAGAAAATGAGAGTAATGCCTGAATTTGGTGAATATTGGAGAAGAAAATTTATACCCCCAAATTCAGGGCGTTACAAACCTATCCCCCTTAAAAGAATCTCGCCCTCGAGATTCAAGGTTGGCCAGCAAAGAGCTCCGGATACTTGGCCATCAGATCATCTTCACACTCCCTGCTTCCAACTCAGAGTGGTGACCCCATCTGACTTTGCACATTCCGATAGTGTTCCTCCGGGTGACCCTGTTTGCAGTCTCAAGAATCTATGTTGGCTTCTCTATGTAGGTCAAGTCTTCTTGGACTTCCAGATCTTCCACTGGCAACTGCTCCTCTGGCACACGCAGACACTTCTTCAACTGAGACACATGAAAGACATCATGCATCGTTGACAAATCTTCTGGTAAACTGAGCTGATAGGTCACTTCTCCACGCTTTGCGAGAATCTGATACGAACCAAAATATCGGGGTGCTAGCTTGCCTTTGACTCTAAACCTTCTGACTCCTCTGATAGGCGATACCTTCAGGAAGACAAAATCTCCCACTTCAAAACTTAGCTCTCTTCTTCTTGTGTCTGCATAACTTCGCTGCCTTGATTACGCTATCTTCTGATTCTCCCAAACCATCTTGATATTCTCTTCAGCTCGAGCAAAATGTTGGGTCCAAACACCTCCTTTTCTCCATGTTGATCCCAATGCAATGGAGTTCTGCAACTCCTTCCGTAAAGTGCCTGGAACGGTGACATCTTCAAACTGGCCTGGTAATTGTTGTTATAGGAGAATTATGCATAAGGTAGCCTCTTGTCCCATCCGGACTTATCTTGCAACACATAGACTCTCAACATATCTTCTAGGACTTGATTAGTTCTTTTAGCCTAACCATCTATCTGTGGATGATAAGCTGAACTGAAATTCAAATGTGTACCCAAAGCTTCACGCAACTACTGCCAGAAATGAGAGGTGAACTGTGTTCCTCGGTCTAACACTATCTTCTTGGCACACCATGAAGACAAACGATCCGGGACATGTATAGCTCTACCAATATTGCATTGTTGTAGCTAGTCTTGACAGGTATGAAATGGTCTGACTTGGTCAAGCGGTCCACTACTACCCAAATGGAATCATAGCCGGCTCGAGTGCGAGGCAACCCAACTATGAAGTCCATTCTGATCTCATCCCATTTCCACTGAGGAATTTGCAATGGCTTCAACAAATCGGCTAGCCTCTGATGCTCTGCCTTGATCCTCTAACAACTGTCACATATGGCCACATGCTCTACGATCTCTCTTTTCATATCGTACCACCAGAATTTCTTCTTCAGATTCTGATACATATTCTTACTTCCAAGATGTATGGAATAATCTATCTCATGAGCTTCCTTGAGGATCAACTCCCAAATGGATTGGACATTGGGAACACACAGGCGGTCTTTGAACCATACCACACCTTCTACATCTTCTCGAAAATCTTTGCCTCTTCCTTCTAGAATCATCTGCAGGATTTCATTGATCTTTTCGTCATTCTTTTGTGCTTCTTTGATTTCTCACTCTAAGGTGGGTTCTAATTCAACTGTTACTCCTTGCGTGTTGTTCAAAAATTCGAGGTTCAATCTATCAAATTCTTTGGCCAACTCATAAGGCATCGGGTGAACGGCCATCATGTTGACTTGACTTTTCCTGCTTAGAGCATCTACCACCACGTTCGCTTTGCCTGGATGGTAGTGAATTTCAAATTCATAGTCTTGATCAACTCTAACCATCTTCACTGCCTCATATTCAGCTCCGACTGGGTGAATATGTACTTCAGACTCTTGTGGTCTGTATAAACATCACACTTCTGCCCGTACAGATAGTGCCTCCATGTTTTCAGTGCATGAACCACTGCTGCTAACTCCAGGTCATGAATTGGATAATTCTTCTCATGAACCTTCAGCTGTCAGGACGAGTATGCCACAACTCTTCCCTCTTGCATCAATACACATCCCAAGCCGGTGTAGGAAGCATCACAATACACGGAGAATAACTTGTGCACATCAGGCAAAATTAAGATAGACGTTGTAGTCAACTTCTCTTTCAGTGCTTCAAAGGCCTCTTGACACTTCTGGGTCCACTTGAACTCAACTTTATTTGCTAACTGTCACACCCGGGTTTTAGGGGTCCAAAACTCGGGCGCGAACTTCACCAAGTGTGCTAGGATCAAGTATCACACATATAATGACCCATGGTACCGAAATGAATGTCACATCATTAATATATAACGGAGTTCTATACAAAATAGATAAATAATTACATCATATGAAGACAACGATCCAACAACCAAAATTGACTGGGAGACGACGACCTAGACCACTCACGAACTCATCATCGCATCCTTCATGCGCCTCATCTTGCATTACCTGTTCTTGACCTGGGGGGATGTGAGTACAGCAAGGGTGAGCTCACATACGTTCATCGCTCAACAAGTTGTGGGGAATAATGTTCATGAACTCACCGAAGGTGGGAGCTCATGTGAAGTGTAAGGCTTACCAAAGGAGATGGTTAAAGCCGAGCATTGCTTTTAAAGTTGGTCAAAATTTTATTAGCAGTTACTAGGTGTAAGTAGATACTAACCCAAATAAATAAGAGATCAAGATTAATAATAACACTCGCGATGCAATGCATATGACAGATTAAATTTAGTTCCATAATGTTGGTCACTTGTTCTCAGATGCTATGAACCAAGAACAAGGCAACACAAGTGTTAATGGTTAAAAGCCCTTCGTCCTTCGAAGCATTATCTCTCTTAAGATATAATGATCTTCGGACGAAGGTCATGAAGGATATACCTTCATCATTTCCATAAGCAAGGATGTAAATAAGGACATATGAAACACAAAGGGAATATGAATAATCATTTTAAATCATCAGATTATTCATATTCTATATTATATAAACATGAAGAAATATCAATGATATTAATATTACTTTTGTACCTCCAGCTTGACAAAAGACAAGAAAGTAAGGAATGGCGTCAGAGCGATTACAATCCAGCGTGAATAGTACGGGGGTACTGTTCGTCTATTTATAGGCACGTGACGCAGCCCGGACAAAATTACATTCGTGTCCTTGATAACTAATCATAATTATAATACAAATTATCAGGGACTATGTGGTCTTTTCCTCTTTAAGTCGGTGCCATCCTTCGTCTTAAGTATGCCATCATGCCGAAGCTCTTTCAATTGTAGCTTCGACATATATCTTCATGTCATATCTGCTTGCTTATCGTCCTGCCGATGGTGTTTTTGCTTAGAGGACCTTCGGTGGAGAAGAAGGCCCCCAATAGTAGCCCCTTCGCGGTGCTAGATCGTTTTTCGTAACGAGCTCGATCCGCGAAAAACTCGAAGGCTTCAGAATGCCGAAGGTTAGAAAAACACCTTCCCTGAGCTCGTTGCCGAGAAACGATTATAATATTCTAGGCGTCGAGGGGTCCACCGTTCAGTGAGTGCAAGCGGCCTGGCGGTTCACCTTCCCCCTGCAACACTATATAAACAGACAGGTTGGTGAGGATTACTACAACATTCATTGCCATTGCACTGTTTTGCTGTTAAAAAATTTAACCATAGCCGAAGCTTTCTGCATTGCGCTTTCGAGCAAACGCTTCATCGTTTATGGTTAGCTTCGTCAAACAGTAAAAACCATCGAAATGGCCAGAGTGCGATCAACTTCTAGAGTGTCTCGTGAGGGGGATGAAACCGAGGCCGCCGAAACAGCACCGATTTTAGAAGTAATGAAACGATCAGGTCTGGTTGTGGCTGACGAAGGTGCTTCTAATATCGAAGCTGAACAAACTGTGGTTAAGGGTGAAAATTTTGGTGAGAGTGAAGAAGACTACAACATTCTGATCCCAACAAAGCCTAGTCATATAGATTTTGAAAAATCTACTGTAATGGAAGATGACATGCCTATGATGATGAAATTGGGCTATTTTGGAGAAGCTGAGAGCAAACTTATTCGATTTGCTGGATAAGAAATTATCCCAGAGCCGAAGAAGGATGAAGTTGTCGTTTTCAAGAGCTTCTTCAGAGCAGGGCTGCGATTCCCCCTGAATGAAATGATAGGGGTGGTTTTAAAGAATTTTGAGATATATCTTCATCAGTTGACTCCCAACGCTATTGTTAGACTCAGCGTCTATATCTGGGCCCTCCGAAGCCAAGGGATGAGCACAGATGGCGAAGCTTTCTGCCGAGTGCACGAGCTGCACTATCAGACGAAGGCCATGGCAGATGGCCTTCATGAAAATTTTGGTTGTTACAATTTTGCGTATCGAAAGTATACAAAGGCACCAGTCCTTAGCTACCGAACGAAGTGGCCAACTGGTTGGAAAAATGAGTGGTTCTATATGAAGGCTATTGAGAAAAAGAGGGAGAAGCTGACGACCATGGTTATGAGTCCACTGAGTTTGAGCTTCGGAATGACTAGACCCTTATGCAATATGCAACTGGGGTCACCCTGTCAGCTGGCTGAAGTAGAATTTAGAGTGGTAGCTGAGCAGATCAGTACTAGGGACTTGGTGCAAGAATACTTGGCAAACAGGACATATCCGACGTCCAGTGGCTGGGGAATGCCGAAGCCGAAGAAGAAAGAAGTGGGGAAGAAGCATGAACTTGTTCGACTTGCTTACCGTTTTAAGTTTGAAAAACAATTCAAGAAGCCTTGCAAAGAATGGCTAGACATGATTGAGACCATGTGCAATGAGATACTTGGGAATTATACCAAAAAGGAAGATCAACTGATGACCGCAGCCTTAGGTACCCCGCCGAAACGAAGGTTGAACCGGGTAATGGATGCCTTGAATTTTGAATACCCTAATTATGAGAGGTTTGACAAAGGTGCCGAAGGGGTGAAAAGAAAAAGAATCATTAGTATTCTAAATAGACAAGCTGCTAGAATGGTAAAGGAGGATGAGAAGGCTTCAAAGAAGACAAAAACTGCTCCTGAGCCAAAGGCGGCAGTGTCAAAAAAAGAGAAAGGCTGAAGCTCTGGACCCAAAGGTGTAACGCCCTGAATTTGGGGGTAGATTTTTTTCTTCTTTTCTCTCACCAAATTCAGGCGTTACTCTTTCCTTTTCCCTTTTCTTCTCGCTAAGCCTTGATCTTTTCCAAAGTCGCAGCGGGTTTTGGCTTTAGACCTCGTGTGAAGCAAAACCTTAGAACACTTTATTTTCTGTGATGCACCATGCCGAACCATGCATTTTTTTGATTGATTAAAATGTGAAAGCATTCATCCAAAAATTTAGATTTTAGAAAAAGAAAAATCCTTTTCTTTTTCTCTCTCTCTCCCTTTCCCATTTCGGCCCAAGCCGCCCCCTCTCCCCCCGCGTGGGCCTCCTGGCCGGCCCAAGCCGCCTCCCCCCTCCCCTCCCGCGTGGGCCTCCTGGCCGGCCCACCCGCGCGCCCCCTCCCTCCCCCCTTTGGGCCCAGCCGGCCCAGCCGCCCCCCACCTCTTTTCTTTTTTCCAAAAATCCTCCCGCGGGCCCCGCCCGTCATTCCCTCTCCCTCTCTCTCCCCAAACCCTAACCGGCGCCCTCCCCCGCGCCCTCCCCCGCGTCCCGCGCCGCCGCCGCTCCCCGCCGCCGCCGCCGTTCTCCCCTCCGGTGAGGCCCCTCCCTCCTCCTCCCTCTCCCTCCTCCCTCTCCTCTCCCCGGCGCCCTTCCCCGCGCCGCCGGCCTTGGCCCCCGGCTCGGCCGGTCGCGCCCCCGCCGCTCGGCTCGGCCCGGCCCCGCGCTCCCCGTCCCCGGCCCCGCGTCCGCGCGCGCGCCGGCGAGCCGCCCGACCGCGCCCTCCCCGCCCCGCCCCGGCGCCCGCGCCCCGCCCTTTCCCGCGCCCGGCGAGCTCGGCCGCCTCGGCCCCGCTCCGGCGACCCCGCCCCGTCCCGCGCCCCGGCCGCCCTCGCCCGGCTCCGCCCCGGCGTCCCGCCCGGCCGCGCCCCGCCCTTTCCCGCGCCCGGCGAGCTCGGCCGCCCGCGCCCCCGGCGTCCCGCCCCTACCCCGCCCTGCCTCGCGCCCGGCCTCGGCTGCCCCGGCCTTGGCTCGGCCGCTCGCACCCGGCCTCGGCTGCCCCGGCCTCGGCTCGGCCGCTCGCGCCCCGGCCCGGCCCAACCGCCCCTCCCGGCGAGCTCGGCCGCCCCCCGGTTCAACCGCCCCCGTGCCCCGGCTCGGCCGCCCCCCCGGTTCAACCGCCCCCGTGCCCGGCTCGGCCGCCCATCCCCGCGTTCGGCCTCGCCCGGCCGTATCCTCGCTCGCCCGCGCTCGCTTTTCCCGGCGTGCTTGCCCGCTCGCCCCGCCGTGCCTTGCTCGCGTCGTGTCGGCCCCTGCGTGGCCTCGAGCTTGGCCCAGCGTGCCTATGGCGCGCGGCTTTGAGCTCGGCTAGCGCACGGCTCCGACGTGCGTACGGTTAGTCCGCGGCGTGTGCGTGCGGCCTCGCGTGCGTGCCCGCGTAGTGCGCGTGCCTTGGCACGACTCGTCGTGCCTCGTCTACCCCCTAACCCCTCGTCTACCCCCCCCCCCCATCTTCTATATGCGCTAATCGCGTCGTTTATATTAATACGATAGGAGTCTCAATTTGGAAATTGGTTACGTTAGTTAATTCGTATAACTAATCATCTATCTCGTTCAATGTTAATCTACTAAAAGTGGTTGCGATTACATTAGTGCATGTAGCTAATTCTTTTGTTAGAACTAATTAAAACTAGAGCACGTGACGTCTAGTCTTTCGTCTACCCGTAGTGTCCCTCGAGCATAAGCCTCAACCCCTGCGAAACTTTCCCTCGTTTCTTTCTAACCAAGGTAAATTCATTATCGTATGTGGTATTCTATGCATATTTGCTTTACTTGTTCTCTTGTATGGTGTACTGTTGGTTTCCTAATTTCGATGGATGGATGTATGTATGCTTGCACCCGCTTAGAGAACGATCCGGTTGAAGAGCCCGAGGAACTCGCAGGAGAAGCCCCTGAGCAGCAGTCGGTTGGTGGAGGCAAGTGTCCCTTGACCTATCTATGTCCCATTCATTATTTAATTCACCTCCCGCTTCACACATTTATGCCTAAGGATTGACTAGCTTTTGTTATCCCTGTCCTTGATTACCTATTTGGGTTGGATTATTACTGTTTAGCTTTATGCTATTGCCTAACTCTAATCAATGAACATGATGAGAATATCTATGATACGCTGTTTTCCCTTCTCTTATTACGATGTTATGCTTGTGGTCATCAAGGGGGATCGAGCGGTTTCTCGAGTGCCTCTCCGTAAGGACCTGTTCTATGGATGACCGCCCGGGAAAACAGTGCAACCATGAGGGTAGAATGGGGTGCCCTTAGCTGAATAATTAGAGGATCCGGGGTGTAGTTCACTTAGCCGTCGTGCCGTCAATGGGGCTCGGTGTATGCGGCTCGCTCTGCCAAGTTTGGGTTCGCCCCTTGGGGAGGAGTGCGGTGCATTTAGGAAACCTAACGGGTGGCTACAGTCCCGGGGAATCTTTGTAAAGGCTACATAGTGATGCCCTGCTGGGTCACCTTGGTAGTGATCAATGGAGAGTCATGATCTCCGGGCAGAATGGGGATCACGGCTTGTGGGTAAAGTGCACAACCTCTGCAGAGTGTTTGAAAAACTGATATATCAGCCGTGCTCACGGTTATGAGCGGCCAAGGGAGCTCCAGTGATTAGTGGTACTTGATCAGAGATACTTTGGTACAGGTGGTTATGAGATCGATGATTCTGGTTATGACTATGTACTGGTAAGTGGTACTCTTTCCGTTTGGAAAGGAGTACGTTTGGGTTAATAACTTGGGTTAATGCTAAAACTTGGCTTTCTACTAGTAAGTAATAATTTGACCAACTAAAAGCAACTGCTTGACTTATCCCCACATAAAGCTAGTCCACTACAGCCAAACAGGATACTTGCTGAGTATGTTGATGTGTACTCACCCTTGCTCTACACACCAAACCCCCCCCCCATCCCCAGGTTGTCAGCATTGCAACCACTGCTCAGGCGAAGATGAAGCCGTGGAAGAAGACTTCCAGGAGTTCCAAGATTACGACGAGTTCTAGGTGTGGGTTAGCGGCAACCCCCAGTCGGCTGCCTGTGAAGGCCGCGGTTATCTACGTTTCTTTTCCGCACTTTGATTTATTGTATGAACTATATGGACGTCTCAGACGTATGATGTAATCGACTATTTCCCTTATTAATGCTATTTTGAGCACTGTGTGATGATGTCCATGTTATGTAACTGCTGTGTACGTGAATAACTGATCCTGGCACGTACATGGTTCGCATTCGGTTTACCTTCTAAAACCGGGTGTGACATAAGTGGTATCAAAGCCGTGCTGACTGTAGGACCGCTAACCTAGAGTAGAATGGTCGTTCTAAGGACTATAGACCTCTGTCTCTGCCTTGACTTTGATATCCCTTCAAAAGTTGGTCATACCGACCGAACCTATGTTCTACTATATAATATACCTTGCTGAAAATTATGTTTTATTCTAATCCTTCATTTACTTAGGATTCATTATTTGCTGGTCATATTGATTCTGTTCTTACCCTTTTGCTTGCGATGTCTTTTGTAGATGGCTCGACTTAGACACACTGCACGAAAGTCAGTCATCCCCTTCTTACCCTCCCGCCTTGCTGAGCGTCCGCTTCGCCGTCCAGTGGCCGGACAGTCCAGCCACTTGGAGAGACTACACCACCGCCTGCGTGAGGAGCAGGAGCGTCGACGACAGGAGTAGCAGAGCTCTTCCTTCTCGCTCCAGCAGGAGATAGAGTCTGTGAGGAGCTGCTCCCCTGTGCTTCCTCTGGAGCCGCCCCCTGCACCACCACTGGGCGTCCCAGCTTCTGGAGTAGCTGCTGGAGGAGACCCAGACGACGGAGATGGCGACGACAGCTCAAGCCACGACACCGACTTCTCTGCTAACCTTGAGCCGGAAGGATGGGTTGCTCGACCCATCACTCGCGACGCTGCTCGCGGGTGTCACTTCCACGATGCGCTCGACACCCTGCTACGTCGGGCATTTGACCGGCATACTTGGTCCGTCGAGTATCGCTGTGTGGTCTACCAGCACAGTCGCGGGGTCTACCCGGACCGCTGGGAGGCAACCTGCTTGGTGCGCTGCCCGGAGAACAGTCTCCAGGGTGCTGAGGCCTGCTCAGAGCACTATTCTATCTCTGAGCAGGACTCAGCTGAGGCAGCCATGCAAGATGCTGCACGGCGTGCGCTTTCGCACTACTGCTCGGTTTTCGGTGGGGCAGCTGACGGTCTCGACCTGAAGTATTACCCCCGCCGTCCATCTGGCAGCACAGGAGGCGTGATTGTCTCACCTGTCGGTGAGGGCAATCCTAGGTTGAGCAGCACAGTCAACCTAGCCGCCGTGCTAAACACGGAGCTGGACCATGCATTAGACGAGCTGAGTAGGGCTCGTGCTGAGATCGCCCTGCTGCGGGCTGAGCGCGCGGAACGTCGTCACTTGGATGGTGGTTCCCCCGCTCCCGTCGGGACTCAGCACCCGTACCGCTCACCTCAGCGTGGACACCAGTCTTATGGCAATCCCGACTGCAAGACCAAGATAACTCTAGAACCATAGATCATTAGAGTTGGATCTTGTAATTAATACGAAATATATACATAGAAGCTTCAGTCTTAGCATTGGTTTCGGTCTTAGTTAGTCTTAGTTAGACAGGGTAGTTTGCTGTATCCTGTGCATTTATGTTTGTCATGATGAACTATGTTTGGTTTGGATCTTTGTAATGACTGTCACCAGAGTGTTGGTATCCCCTGCATTTTGGTTTATCTATTATGTTAATGGAGTTAGTTATATAGTTGGGAAACCCCTTTTATTCCACTTTCCTTTCTATCTGAGAAGCTGTGTGGTCTGTGTTGGAGATCAGTGAAGATGCTCATCTGTTCAGTGCTGTTGAAGAATTCTATTCTCTTTCCTTATGCTGCAAGATTTGCCAGATCAGTTCTGATGTGTGGTTGCATTCTGCAGATGTCAGAGAACAGGCGCAGAGGAGGAAGGCGTGCTCAACAGGAGCGAGCCGCTCAACAGGAGGAGGTGCCCCAGCAGCAGCACCTGCCGCCCCCGCCCCCGATGTCGATCGAGCAGATGTTCCTAATGCAGACTCAGGCAGTTCAAGCCATCGGTCAGACTTTGGCCGCCATTCAGCAGCAGCAGGAGCAACAGCAGCAGGCCCCACCTCAGCCTCAGATGCCTCAGATGCCCAGAGACAAGCGTGCTGAATTCATGAGAGGTCATCCACCAACGTTCGCTCATTCTTCTGACCCCATGGATGCTGAAGATTGGCTGCGCACTGTGGAGCGGGAGTTGCATACCGCTCAGTGCGATGACAGGGAGAAAGTCCTGTATGGTCCCCGTCTGTTGAGAGGAGTAGCCCAGTCATGGTGGGAGTCTTACCTCGCCACCCATGCCCACCCTGACGCCATCACTTGGGAAGAGTTCAGAGGAAGCTTTCGTCAGTACCATGTCCCTGCAGGTCTGATGACAGTGAAGAAAGAGGAGTTCCTGGCTCTCAAGCAAGGGCCATTGTCTGTCAGTGAGTACCGAGACAGGTTTCTGCAATTGTCTCGCTATGCTCCTGAAGATGTCAACACCGACGCCAAGCGACAGTACCGTTTCCTGAGAGGCTTGGTTGACCCTCTGCAGTACCAACTGATGAATCATACCTTCCCGACATTCCAGCACCTGATTGACAGAGCAATCATGACGGAGAGAAAGCGTAAGGAGATGGAAGATCGTAAGCGCAAGATCAGTGGACCTCAGCCTGGAAGCAGCAATCGTCCTCGTTTCTCAGGCAATCAACCTCAGCAGTTCAGGCAGAACCAGCGTCCACCTCAGCAGCATCAGCATTTCCAAAGGCAGTATCCTCAGCATCAGTATCAGAACCGTCAGAGCAATCAGTCAGGAGGTCAGTTTCAAAGGCAGAATCAGCAGGCGCCTCGTCTTCCTGCCCCAGCAAACCAGCAGAACAATCAGGCAGCACCAGCTCAGGTTGGAAACAGGGCATGTTTCCACTGTGGAGAGCAAGGCCACTGGGTGATGCAATGTCCGAAGAAGGCAGCCCAGCAGCAGTCAGGCCCCAATGCCCCAGCAAAGCAGAATGTGCCTCAGTCTGGAGCAGGCAACCGCTCTCAGCCGCGCTATAATCATGGAAGACTGAACCACTTGGAGGCTGAAGCAGTTCAGGAGACCCCCGGCATGATAGTAGGTATGTTCCCAGTCGACTCCCATATTGCAGAAGTGTTATTTGATACTGGAGCAACGCATTCTTTCATTACTGCATCATGGGTAGAAGCACATAGTCTTCCAATTACTACCATGTCAACCCCCATTCAAATTGACTCAGCCGGTGGTAGAATTCGAGCCGATAGCATTTGTTTGAATATAAGTGTGGAAATAAGGGGGATAGCGTTTCCCGCCAACCTTATAGTAATGGGTACTCAGGGAATAGATGTCATCCTAGGGATGAATTGGCTAGATAAGTATCAGGCAGTTATCAGCTGTGATAAGCGGACAATCAAGTTGGTGTCTCCACTAGGAGAGGAAGTGGTGACCGAGTTAGTCCCGCCTGAGCCAAAGAATGGAAGTTGTTATCAGATAGCTGTTGATAGCAGTGAAGCAGACCCAATCGAGAGTATCAAGGTTGTGTCTGAGTTCCCAGATGTGTTTCCAAAGGACTTACCGGGTATGCCACCAGAGCGAAAAGTTGAGTTTGCCATAGAGCTTCTTCCTGGAACCGCCCCTATCTTTAAGAGAGCTTACAGAATATCTGGACCAGAGTTGGTTGAACTTAATAAGCAGATTGATGAGCTGTCAGAGAAAGGTTACATTCGGCCAAGCACCTCGCCTTGGGCCGCCCCTGTCCTATTTGTGGAGAAGAAAGATGGCACCAAGAGGATGTGTATTGATTATCGAGCTTTGAATGAGGTCACGATCAAGAACAAGTATCCTTTACCCAGAATAGAAGATCTGTTCGACCAGTTGAGAGGAGCCAGTGTGTTCTCCAAGATTGATCTGAGGTCAGGTTATCATCAGCTCAGGATCCGACCTTCGGACATTCCGAAGACGGCATTCATTTCTAAGTATGGTTTGTATGAGTTCACTGTGATGTCTTTTGGTTTGACCAATGCGCCAGCGTTCTTCATGAACTTGATGAACAGTGTATTCATGGATTACCTTGATAAGTTTGTGGTGGTATTCATTGATGACATTCTGATTTACTCTCAAAGCGAAGAAGAGCATGCAGATCATTTGAGGATGGTGTTGCAGAGATTGCGAGAGCACCAGTTGTATGCAAAGTTGAGCAAGTGTGAGTTTTGGATCAGTGAAGTCCTGTTCTTGGGTCACATAATCAACAAGGAAGGATTGGCTGTGGATCCGAAGAAAGTGGTAGACATTCTGAACTGGAAAGCGCCAACAGATGCTCGAGGAATCAAGAGTTTCATTGGAATGGCCGGATATTATCGGCGATTCATTGAAGGGTTTTCGAAGATTGCGAAACCAATGACAGCGTTGCTAGGCAACAAAGTTGAGTTCAAGTGGACCCAGAAATGCCAAGAGGCCTTTGAAGCGCTGCAAGAGAAGTTGACTACAGCGCCTGTCCTAGTCTTGCCTGATGTGCACAAGCCCTTTTCGGTGTATTGCGATGCTTGTTACACAGGTTTGGGATGCGTGTTGATGCAAGAGGGAAGAGTTGTGGCTTACTCGTCCCGACAGTTGAAGGTTCATGAGAAGAATTACCCAATCCACGATCTAGAGTTGGCAGCAGTGGTTCACACACTGAAGACATGGAGGCACTATTTGTATGGACAGAAATGTGATGTTTACACAGATCACAAGAGTCTGAAGTACATATTCACTCAGTCAGAGTTGAACATGAGGCAACGAAGATGGTTAGAGTTGATCAAAGATTATGAGTTGGAAATTCATTACCATCCAGGCAAAGCAAACGTAGTGGCAGATGCTTTGAGCAGAAAGAGTCAAGTCAATCTGATGGTCGCTCGTCCGATGCCTTATGAGTTGGCTAAGGAGTTTGACAGGTTGAGTCTCGGATTTCTGAATAATTCGCGAGGAGTCACAGTTGAGTTGGAACCTACCTTGGAGCGCGAAATCAAAGAAGCGCAGAAGAATGATGAGAAAATCAGTGAGATCCGGCGACTGATTCTAGAAGGCAAAGGCAAAGATTTTCGAAAAGATGCAGAAGGCGTGATATGGTTCAAAGACCGCTTGTGTGTTCCCAATGTCCAGTCTATTCGAGAGTTGATCCTTAAGGAAGCTCATGAGACAGCTTATTCGATTCACCCTGGCAGTGAGAAGATGTATCAGGATCTGAAGAAGAAATTCTGGTGGTACGGAATGAAGAGGGAAATCGCAGAGCATGTGGCTATGTGCGATAGTTGTCGAAGAATTAAGGCAGAGCACCAGAGACCTGCTGGATTGTTGCAACCGTTGCAGATCCCTCAGTGGAAATGGGATGAAATCGGTATGGATTTCATAGTCGGATTGCCTCGCACTCGAGCCGGCTACGATTCCATTTGGGTAGTAGTGGACCGTTTGACCAAGTCAGCCCACTTCATACCTGTCAAGACCAACTATAGCAGTGCCGTATTGGCAGAGTTGTATATGTCTCGGATCGTTTGTCTTCATGGTGTGCCAAAGAAGATAGTGTCAGACAGAGGAACGCAGTTCACCTCTCATTTCTGGCAGCAGTTGCATGAAGCTTTGGGCACGCATCTGAATTTCAGTTTAGCTTATCATCCGCAGACAGATGGCCAGACCGAAAGGACCAATCAAATTCTTGAAGACATGTTGAGAGCCTGTGCGTTGCAAGATCAGTCCGGATGGGATAAGAGATTGCCTTATGCAGAGTTTTCCTATAACAACAGTTACCAGGCCAGTTTGAAGATGTCACCATTTCAGGCGCTTTATGGAAGGAATCGCAGAACCCCGTTGCAATGGGATCAGCCTGGAGAAAAGCAAGTGTTTGGGCCAGACATTTTGCTTGAAGCCGAAGAGAACATCAAGATGGTCCGAGAAAATCTGAAGATAGCGCAATCGAGGCAGCGAAGCTATGCAGACACAAGAAGAAGAGAGCTGAGTTTCGAAGTCGGAGACTTTGTCTATCTGAAAGTGTCACCGATCAGAGGAGTCAGAAGATTCGGAGTGAAAGGCAAGCTAGCACCCCGCTACATTGGTCCGTATCAGATTCTTGCAAGACGTGGAGAAGTGGCCTATCAGCTCAGTTTGCCCGAGAATTTGTCTGTTGTGCATGATGTCTTTCATGTGTCTCAGTTGAAGAAGTGCTTGCGTGTGCCAGAAGAGCAGTTGCCAGTGGAAGGTCTTGAAGTCCAGGAGGACTTGACCTACGTTGAGAAGCCAGTGCAAATCCTTGAGGCTGCAGACCGAGTCACCCGAAGGAAGACCATCAGAATGTGCAAAGTCAGATGGGATCATCACTCTGGGGAAGAAGCAACCTGGGAGCGTGAAGATGATCTGATGGCCAAATACCCTGAGCTCTTTGCTAGCCAACCCTGAATCTCGAGGGCGAGATTCTTTTAAGGGGGATAGGTTTGTAACGCCCTGAATTTGGGGGTAGATTTTTTTCTTCTTTTCTCTCACCAAATTCAGGCGTTACTCTTTCCTTTTCCCTTTTCTTCTCGCTAAGCCTTGATCTTTTCCAAAGTCGCAGCGGGTTTTGGCTTTAGACCTCGTGTGAAGCAAAACCTTAGAACACTTTATTTTCTGTGATGCACCATGCCGAACCATGCAATTTTTTGATTGACTAAAATGTGAAAGCATTCATCCAAAATTTTAGATTTTAGAAAAAGAAAAATCCTTTTCTTTTTCTCTCTCTCTCCCTTTCCCATTTCGGCCCAAGCCGCCCCCTCTCCCCCCGCGTGGGCCTCCTGGCCGGCCCAAGCCGCCTCCCCCCTCCCCTCCCGCGTGGGCCTCCTGGCCGGCCCACCCGCGCGCCCCCCTCCCTCCCCCCTTTGGGCCCAGCCGGCCCAGCCGCCCCCACCTCTTTTCTTTTTTCCAAAAATCCTCCCGCGGGCCCCGCCCGTCATTCCCTCTCCCTCTCTCTCCCCAAACCCTAACCGACGCCCTCCCCCGCGCCCTCCCCCGCGTCCCGCGCCGCCGCCGCTCCCCGCCGCCGCCGCCGTTCTCCCCTCCGGTGAGGCCCCTCCCTCCTCCTCCCTCTCCCTCCTCCCTCTCCTCTCCCCGCCCTTCCCCGCGCCGCCCGCCTTGGCCCCCGGCTCGGCCGGTCGCGCCCCCGCCGCTCGGCTCGGCCCGGCCGCTCGCGGCCATGGCGCCCGGCCCCGCGCTCCCCGTCCCCGGCCCCGCGTCCGCGCGCGCGCCGGCGAGCCGCCCGACCGCGCCCTCCCCGCCCCGCCCCGGCGCTCGCGCCCCAAGCTCGGCCGCCTCGGCCCCGCTCCGGCGACCCCGCCCCGTCCCGCGCCCCGGCCGCCCTCGCCCGGCTCCGCCCCGGCGTCCCGCCTGGCCGCGCCCCGCCCTTCCCCGCGCCCCCGGTGTCCCGCCCCTACCCCGCCCTGCCTCGCGCCCGGCCTCGGCTGCCCCGGCCTCGGCTCGGCCGCTCGCGCCCCGGCCCGGCCCAACCGCCCCTCCCGGCGAGCTCGGCCGCCTCCCGGCGAGCTCGGCCGCCCCCCGGTTCAACCGCCCCCGTGCCCCGGCTCGGCCGCCCCCCCGGTTCAACCGCCCCCGTGCCCGGCTCGGCCGCCCATCCCCGCGTTCGGCCTCGCCCGGCCGTATCCTCGCTCGCCCGCGCTCGCTTTTCCCGGCGTGCTTGCCCGCTCGCCCCGCCGTGCCTTGCTCGCGTCGTGTCGGCCCCTGCATGGCCTCGAGCTTGGCCCAGCGTGCCTATGGCGCGCGGCTTTGAGCTCGGCTAGCGCACGGCTCCGACGTGTGTACGGTTAGTCCGCGGCGTGTGCGTGCGGCCTCGCGTGCGTGCCCGCGTAGTGCGCGTGCCTTGGCACGACTCGTCGTGCCTCGTCTACCCCCTAACCCCTCGTCTACCCCCCCATCTTCTATATGCGCTAATCGCATCGTTTATATTAATACGATAGGAGTCTCAATTTGGAAATTGGTTACGTTAGTTAATTCGTATAACTAATCATCTATCTTGTTCAATGTTAATCTACTAAAAGTGGTTGCGATTACATTAGTGCATGTAGCTAATTCTTTTGTTAGAACTAATTAAAACTAGAGCACGTGACGTCTAGTCTTTCGTCTACCCGTAGTGTCCCTCGAGCATAAGCCTCAACCCCTGCGAAACTTTCCCTCGTTTCTTTCTAACCAAGGTAAATTCAGTATCGTATGTGGTATTCTATGCATATTTGCTTTACTTGTTCTCTTGTATGGTGTACTGTTGGTTTCCTAATTTCGATGGATGGATGTATGTATGCTTGCACCCGCTTAGAGAACGATCCGGTTGAAGAGCCCGAGGAACTCGCAGGAGAAGCCCCTGAGCAGCAGTCGGTTGGTGGAGGCAAGTGTCCCTTGACCTATCTATGTCCCATTCATTATTTAATTCACCTCCCGCTTCACACATTTATGCCTAAGGATTGACTAGCTTTTGTTATCCCTGTCCTTGATTACCTATTTGGGTTGGATTATTACTGTTTAGCTTTATGCTATTGCCTAACTCTAATCAATGAACATGATGAGAATATCTATGATACGCTGTTTTCCCTTCTCTTATTACGATGTTATGCTTGTGGTCATCAAGGGGGCTCGAGCGGTTTCTCGAGTGCCTCTCCGTAAGGACCTGTTCTATGGATGACCGCCCGGGAAAACAGTGCAACCATGAGGGTAGAATGGGGTGCCCTTAGCTGAATAATTAGAGGATCCGGGGTGTAGTTCACTTAGCCGTCGTGCCGTCAATGGGGCTCGGTGTATGCGGCTCGCTCTGCCAAGTTTGGGTTCGCCCCTTGGGGAGGAGTGCGGTGCATTTAGGAAACCTAACGGGTGGCTACAGTCCCGGGGAATCTTTGTAAAGGCTACGTAGTGATGCCCTGCTGGGTCACCTTGGTAGTGATCAATGGAGAGTCATGATCTCCGGGCAGAATGGGGATCACGGCTTGTGGGTAAAGTGCACAACCTCTGCAGAGTGTTTGAAAAACTGATATATCAGCCGTGCTCACGGTTATGAGCGGCCAAGGGAGCTCCAGTGATTAGTGGTACTTGATCAGAGATACTTTGGTACAGGTGGTTATGAGATCGATGATTCTGGTTATGACTATGGTACTGGTAAGTGGTACTCTTTCCGTTTGGAAAGGAGTACGTTTGGGTTAATAACTTGGGTTAATGCTAAAACTTGGCTTTCTACTAGTAAGTAATAATTTGACCAACTAAAAGCAACTGCTTGACTTATCCCCACATAAAGCTAGTCCACTACAGCCAAACAGGATACTTGCTGAGTATGTTGATGTGTACTCACCCTTGCTCTACACACCAAACCCCCCCCCCATCCCAGGTTGTCAGCATTGCAACCACTGCTCAGGCGAAGATGAAGCCGTGGAAGAAGACTTCCAGGAGTTCCAAGATTACGACGAGTTCTAGGTGTGGGTTAGCGGCAACCCCCAGTCGGCTGCCTGTGAAGGCCGCGGTTATCTACGTTTCTTTTCCGCACTTTGATTTATTGTAAGAACTATATGGACGTCTCAGACGTATGATGTAATCGACTATTTCCCTTATTAATGCTATTTTGAGCACTGTGTGATGATGTCCATGTTATGTAACTGCTGTGTACGTGAATAACTGATCCTGGCACGTACATGGTTCGCATTCGGTTTACCTTCTAAAACCGGGTGTGACAAAAGGTAACTGAGGCAACGGAAGAGACTCCTTCAACACCTCCTGCTGCTGAAATAGCAGAAATTCTAAAGGTAATGACTAAATCCTTACCCATGAAGTTGCTAAGTCCTCTGGGACCAGAACTGATGAAACTTTTGCAGAAGAAGGATGAGCCTTCGGCTACAAAGGAGAAGGCTGACGGTTAGAAAAAACAAAGAATTGTTAATGTCATGCAAGCCATTGAGCGGACACCACCGCTGGCCTCGGCATCCAAAATAGCACCTATTGCAAGTACCGAGGCCACTGCCGAAGCTGAAACCTCTACCGAAGCTGCCAATCTTGAAAGTACATTGTCAGGAATTGATAAACTTCTTTCGGATATGGCTACAGAAGAGACAGCTATGGCTATAGAGAATGTCATGGCCGTAGTGCCTGACAAAGGAAAAAAGATTGCTTATGCTGGTTCAGAAGAAAGGGACTTTGACCTTCGGAACCTGGTGGGTCAAGAATTGTCCGAGGCTGAGAAGATGGAGCTGTAGGAATATGGAATATCCTGTGGCTACCAGCCAGGAGCTATGCTCTTTGGTGGAATTGACGAAGGAGCCTTATGATGTATTCACGATCGCGCTGGGGCAAAAACAATCGGCACTCTATCAAAGAGTGTCGGTTTCCCGAAGCTTGAGGCTGATATAAGCGGCTACCGGCGGCAACATATCGTCGGCAGTCTGTTTTACTCCAATTTCAAGGCAAAATTCTTTTGCCTAGATTTTTGTTATCTTTGTGATGAATCACAATTTTCTGATGTCAGCTTCTTTCCACAGAGTATGCTGCTAAGTAAAGCATTGAAGATGCAACAAGACCTCGAGGACAAGAAAAATGAAATCATAATTGAGGGCTTGGAGAGTAAAATTAAGTACTACGAAGCTTCTCTAGAGAAGAAGGACTTCCTACTTCAAGAAACAGGGGGTTCGCTTGCAGAGATTCAAGCTAAAAATGCTAGATTAAGTGAGGAGCTTCTCCAAAGTCAAATAGCCTTAAAAGAAAAATCAGAGAGCTTCGAACAAGAGAAGAAAGAACTGCAAGCAAAATATGAAGTCGAAGCTGATAAAAATACAAAGCTGCAGAAATCTTTGAAGGACCTTCGGAATACATGCTTGGAATTTGGCAGTCGCTGCTTGCAATAGTTAAAGGGGGTCTTTAGCTCGGTTGGGGCCAGCTCTGAAGATATTGCCCCTTTGTCTGAAGACATATCAAATACCTTCAAACATATTGAAAATGAAGTTGATGCACTCAATGAAGTGATAGCTGGGCATGGTGACTTCTGTGCTTTGCTAGCTTCTCGTGGCACAGCGGCTGCATTCTTGAAGGTCGGATGCACGCATGCGAAGACAGTAAATAGGCCAACCTTCAGCCTATCGCCGTCAGATTTAATTGTTCCTAGTGAAACCCGAAGTATCGGAAATAGATTCATCACTCAAATTTGGGCCAAAGGCGGACGAGAGTTGGCCGGAGACTGTAACACCCCTGGTGTTACTGCCACTAAAACTTGAGCATGACATCATAAGCATTGGCATATCATGTGTTTGTCACACCTAGAATGCATTCACTAGGCAAAAAGTTCAAACAAGTTGTATTGATGTGGCATTTTATGGGTAACACCCTAGGATACAGTGCTTAACCCTAGACTGGGCTTAGGGGAGTAAACAAAGCTTAACTAAGAGAAAACTTCAAAAACTTAGTTGAAATAATCATAAAAAGTCACCATGAATGGACTTAAGTAATATCCAAACCCTAGAAGTACCAAAAATCCTAATTAGACCCCTGAAAAACCCTGGAATGAAACCCTAAGGGGTTATATGCAAAATGTGCACATTTTGGACTTAAGTGCAAAAACCATGAAATTAGGGTACCTTAACTTATATGATTCACATGTATGTGGATTTGCAACTTAAACCCTGAGATTGGGACTTATTTGCAAAAAGCCCCATTAAAACTCTATTGAGTTAGGTCTGAATTTCAGTGGTATTGGGTCAACTTTGAAGCCCTCTATCTTCCAAATTATGAAGATTTTGCCCTAGGTCGACACATCAAGTTTGTAGACCTATAAAAGGAGAATAACTTTGCCATAGAGATTAAACCATGGTCACATGAAAAATTTGGAGAAAAATGTGCCCAAAGTCGAGCTGTCAGACTGCCTTAAGTGTGAATTCAGACTGACAGTGTAATTGAGCAATCTTTGAGCTGGGATTCGAGCATGATCTAGTAAGAATTTGGGAGCGATTGCTATAGCAAGATTGAAGCTAGATAGTAGAACAACAACTTTGTTACTGGTGGATTAGTAAGTCACCACATGGAAAATTGAGATCCAGGCCTTGCAAGTTGGGCTGTCAGGCACACTAAATAGAGACTCCATTGTACAGTGACTGAATAAGATCCCAAGTTCACCCCCCCTTCGCCGCCAGTGACCGTCGCGCCACGATTCACGCCGGCCGCTGTGATTCGTGCGCCATGACTTGCTGATAACCGTGGGCGAGTAAAGATCTTGGCACCTGATCGACTCGGGCTCGGTCACCGCTAAGCTCGCCGTACCCACTTGCTCGTCGATCGGTCGGATAGACCTCACCGCTGTTGGCCGCTTACCGTCGTGCGCCACATGCTAAAGCTTTAGACCACGTCGCAGTGAATCACATCGTGCATGCCCGGTGATCGCCGGAGAGCTGCCATGGTGAAATCCATTAAGCTCGTGCGCCAGTGACCCCTTTTCATCTCCGACCACCACCACACCAACCCAAATTCATGTGTCGCTGCCCCTGGAGCCTATAAATTAAGCGCACCCGCGGCTCCTATAGGTAATTACGCATCCAACGCACCGATCCTTGCCTCGGATTATCCACCAGAGCCTTCCAATTCCTCTTTTCCCCCAATTCTGTTTTCGCCACTCTGGTAGAACTCTCACCGTGGTCAGCGAATTCCAGGTCTGTTCATGCTCCCTGTTCTCTCGTTTTCGTGTTCTTGTGTGCCCCTGATGCTCCCCAACCCCGCCAATTAAGCTAGGACCCTATAGATCACCGGGAACGTGTTGGATTGGCTGTTGGTCACACGGTCACCGTGGACAGAGCGTGTAAGAGCACCGTTAGTAAAATTAGTTGAGGGGAAACTCTTGTTAGGGTTTGAATTTGGTCTCAACCATAGTAGGGCACCAGTCGTTGCGTGAATGGACCGGTGTAGGCTCACAGGAGCTCGGTTCCCCGTCGTTCGCCGTCATGGACTAGGGGTTGTGAAGAGAGGAAAGCGCAAGGGTGTTTCTGCAAGTGTCAGTGAGATAGAGAAATAGTGAGAGGGACTCTTTAAAGAATTTCAAATCGTTAGGGCTCTCTGCACAAAATCGACCGCGTGGGCGCACTTTTGCCAGCATATGGGCTGCCTCGGGCCAGAATCAGCCCAGCACTGTAGAGTCTTTTTCTTTTTCCTTTTATTCCAGAGTTAAAGAATTCCTAGAAAACTGTAGAAAAATGCTCTCTGCGCAAAACAAACCGCGCGGGCACGCGCGGGCGCACTTTTGCCAGCATATGGGCTGCCTCGGGCCAGAATCAGCCCAACACTGTAGAGTCTTTTTCTTTTTCCTTTTCTACCAGAGTTAAAGAATTCCTAGAAAATTGTAGAAAAATGCTAAAAATACCAGACCAATTTTTCTAGGCTTCTAATTTCTTATATTATTTAATAAAAATAGTTTCATGATTTTTAGTTCCAATAGGGAATTATGGGACCTTTAAAATAGCCAAAACCCATGGTTCTAGAATTTTAGAGAATAATTAATAATTCCAAAATTCACCAAACTTTTTAGGTAAACTTTAAATATTATTTAGAAGCCCTGGGTAAAATTTGTTATGCTTTGGACCATGTTTGATACTTAGAACCCAAAACCCTAGCCCCCTGCCCTATGGACTTCACTATAGACTCCGAAAACCCTAGTTTCCCGGAGATCCGTGAAGGAAAGTCATATTCAAGACCTTAGATAATAAACTTTTATTATCTTTGCATCTTCATGAGCATTACATGAGCATTCATGATTATATATGGCTATATCTAGAGAACGGGGAGGACATAGAAGTTGAAGAAGAGAGGACTTCACCACCACCACCTGAAGAACCTCAGGCAGGAAACTGTTTTTATTTTGATATCTGCGGAATAGAGCCTGATTCACCTAACACACAAGGCAAGCCCCGATGCATTTGCCACCTCCTTGATGTTTTTAAAATATGTCTCACTTGCTTGATGCATTAGGTGATAGGAGTTATGTGCTAAAACAAGTTGCTGCATTTCCTTCCTTGAGAAATTGATTACCTTCCTTTGATCCACTGTTTTACAAAAAGTTTTTTCTAATGCTTAGCTTTGCTCTAGAAAAACAAAATGTTTTGTTTTCACAAAGGATAATGTTGCAAAGTGGGTGGGATATTTTCAAAAACAAAACTTGATGGTGGATCCATCATGGCCATGATGGGTTCAACATCAGAAAAGATGTACCTCTGCCAGGTACCAACCTTTGGGTTTGAAATGATAAAGCTGAGACCGGGCAGGTGACTTGCACGAGAAGAGAGTCTCGGTGTAGTGTCTCCGTCTGAGTCGATTAAGAACCTTCTAGATGTAGGCTTGATGATCGAGGACCTTTTAACTAGTCACATGCCTCATCATGGGTAAGCTTTGCTTCGGGCAGACTAATACCAGAATAAGATAACACGCAATGGGAGTGGAGAGATGGCGAGAGTAGCGTGTACCCTCCGTGGCAAGAGGCTGGACGGTGGTGTATTTGTGCTCTCGGTTGGCGTGAACCTGATCTGGTCTTAAAAACCCCGGTGGCGAGTTAACATATGCAAGGGTTAAGTGCTACATATGTCGTGTGATCGGATATCCCCAGCTAGGTATTAATCGATTCGGATCGCCGTTACTTCGCGGACATGAAGACTTGATCACTGACTTACACGTAGCAATCCAGTGAAGATGAAGGGTTGATAAGAAATTGGCTAGTATAGGTCAAGTGCTTGAACTAGGTAGAAAGAATTCTAGAACTTGGGTAATGACTTAACTTGCTAATAAAACTGGACTTTTAAGGATCCACTATTAGTAAGCATTTCTGCAAACAGAGTCTTTGATTATTGATAAGCCATACCTTGACTCCTAAAGGCCAGCATATCCTTGAGAGTCTTTTTTTGACGGGTAAGTCTTGCGAAAGTACACTTCGTACTCAGGGCTTTGTCCCATGTTGTTTTAGGTGAGGAAGCGGAAATTTTTTGCTGCTTTTGTTCCAAGGTGGTGCCCAAAGAAGAGAATCAAGACTAAAGACTCGAGAGGAAGTGTCCTCCACTAAAAACTTTTTACTGTTTATCTGGAGGGGGTTTTGCCTCCTAGGTTATGTAAAAATAATACTCAGCACTCCTATATTTAGTTCTGGTCTGTAATAATACAACTCTTTCTTTACTTTAAAATAAAGTAAGTTATTGTAATTGCTTCCGCATTCTCGTACCTCCGATGGATTGTAATGTATGTGTGACGGGTTAAACGCTCTTGGGAAAGGTAAGAAATTCAGATACCGAACTTGTCAAGTGATCAGGGGCACCTGCAGGGTTGTCTGAGGTCCGTTGGACTAGGACAACTGTAGGTGGGCCTAATGACTTGGGAGGTTCAGTCACAGCTGGTATCGGAGCGAAGCCCATCTCTGCAAATGTTATGAGGCATTTTCAAAAAGAATTTTCAAAGGCTTATCTAGAAAATTTCTTTCGTTCTTATCTAACTACCTTCTGAAGTACTTATTTTAAAGACCAGATAGTAGAGTGTAATGTATAGAAGGTTGTGAATCAACTAAGGTTGATTCTGTAATTATGCATGCATCATGATAAAAACAATATTAATAAGATTTTCCCCCTTAAAGAAATGCCGTCGCGCAGAAGGAAAACTGCGCGTAAGTCTACCAAACCCATTGGCGTACCTCGCCATCAACTAGCTCCAAGGCATGAAGACAGTAGCAGTGGTAGCAATGATCCTATCGAAGATCTGGAAGCTCAGGTCGAACATCTTCAAACGGAGCTCCGTCACAGGAACGAAGTATGGGTCGAGGATGGTCAGCGAATAAACGAGTTGAGAACTGACATCCGCCACCTGCAAGACCAACTTGCTGAACGAGATTTAGCGCTCGATTGGGCTGTTAACTCACGTTCACTTGCTTGGGCCAAGGAAGCCAAAGCTCGAGCCTGAGTGGAGGAGCTTAGCACAGCCGTGGACAACTTGCAGGTTTACTGTAATACACTACATGAGGAAGTTCATGTACTGTATTCACAAATGCACCCTAACGTGCCTGCGGATCCTGTCGAAATGGGAGCCGGACCTTCTGGACCAGCGGGTGAAGCCCTTGGTGGGGAACTGGACCTTTTCAGGCCCCCTCCTTCTATGAACCTCGCTGATGAATGGTCTCCTACGCCCGACAGTGAAGCTACCAAAAGTGACAAGAAGCTAGAGTAGTATATTATAGAAATAGTGTCAATGTATAATAGGTACTGTAATCCTGTTGTAAATTCGAGTCTGTATCATTACCCTTTGAAGTAATGTGAAATGGATGGTTTGCTTTGGCATATTATATTTTCCAAATGTTCTTTGCCTCAGATGTCGTCCAGGACTCGTGGACAGGATGGTGCGGGAACCTCCCGTGGGAGGGAAGCTACTCCTAACCCACCCACAGTACCTCCAACATTAGCTGAGGCCATCGCTGCCTTAGTAAATGCCACAGCCGACAACACCCGCTTTCTGCGGGAAATGGAGTGACAGCAAATGCAACAGCAAGGTGGGCGAGCGTATCCGCAAGGACCCCGCGAAACTTCATATTTGGACTTCTCGGAGACACGTCCCCCGCTGTTTGTCAAGGCTGAGGATCCTCTTGAAGCGGATGAGTGGATCTGGGTTATCGAACAAAAGTTCGGGCTTCTTTGATGCACGGAGACTCAAAAGCCCTTATTTGCGGCACAGCAGTTGCGAGGCCCTGCCAGCACTAGGTGGGGAAATTACGTGGCTATCCAGCCTGCTGGTCATCAAATTACCTAGGACGAATTCAAACTGGCTTTCCGGGAGCACTATATTCCTGATGGGGTGCTCCATATGAAACAGGAAGAATTTATGAAGCTCAAACAAGGTGGAGATACTGTCACTCAGTATCTCAACAAATTCAACCACTTGTCCCAGTATGCCATTGATCAAGTCAACACTGATCTAAAGAAGAGAAATTGCTTCACGAGAGGTCTTAATGACCGGTTGCAGCAAAAAATGGCCACCTGCCTCGACCTCACTTATAGCAAGGCTGTCAGCACGACACTGGCAGTCGATGCCAAATATGCAGGCCTAGGAAAATCCAAGGGCTATGGAGGTGACAGGCCCAACCAGGGGCCTGAGAAGAGACAAATGTTGGTAATTCGACCTTTTAATCAGAATCGTTCTTCACCACGTCCACCCTCCTACCCTTTCAAACAACCGGACTTTATTCGTCCTACCACTGCCCCCACCTCAACAAATCAGCTGGGTGCCCCTGGTACTCGTTTCCCCGCCCTCCCAAGCTCTTCAACAGGCTGCTTTAATTGTGGAAAGTCCAGGCATTTTATCAAGGACTATCCATATCCGAAGCAGAACAGATCAAATAATCAGCAGAGTTCTGGGAATTCCACTCAAGGCAAGGGAAATGCGGCAAACAATACCGTGTGCAAAAATATGAAGAAAACTGGGTGGATTTATTATACGCAAGTGGCCATGACACCGGAAGGAGAACCGGTTATGATGGGTATGTTTCCCGTGGCCAATCACCCTGCAGTTATTCTTTTTGATTCTGGTGCTTCACATACATTCATAAGCAAGAAGTTTGTGTAGCAACATTGCATTCCATACAATGAATCAAGGGAAGGGTTTATAATTCATTCGCCTGGGGAACAAATATTCACTAAAGAAGTGGCTTACCATGTGCTCGTAACATTGGCTGAACGGGACTTTCCTACAAACATGATTGTTCTAAAAGGCCAAGATATAGATGTAATTTTGGGCATGAATTTGTTAGCCCAGCATAAAGCAATCCTCAACACTGATCTAAGAACCATCAGGCTGAGTTATGGCCAAGAAGAGGTTCTCTTGTCCATCCCCGTAGCTATTCCAGCTAAACCATTTGGCAGAGTATATGAAGCCATCATACCAGAGATCCAAGATATTCTGGTAGTATGTGAATTCCTAGACGTCTTTCCGGAAGATCTGCCTGGATTGCCTCTAGAAAGAGATGAAGAATTTGTGATTGAGTTGAAACCCAATACGGCTCCTATCTTTAGAAGGTCGTATCGAATGCCTCCGAATGAATTGGCAGAACTCAAGACCCATTTACAAGATCTACTAGAAAAAGGATTCATCTGACCAAGTTCATCACCTTGGGGTTGTCCAGCCATCTTTGTCAAGAAGAAGGACCAAACACTTCAGATGTGCGTGGATTATAGACCCCTTAATGAGGTCACAATCAAAAATAAGTACCCTCTTCCCCGGATTGACATCCTATTTGATCAACTTACCGGAGCCCGGGTATTTTCCAAGATTGACCTCAGGTCAGGTTATCATCAGATCCATATCCAACCCGAAGATATACCCAAGACCGCATTCACTACGTGGTATGGATTGTTTGAATATCTGGTTATGTCTTTCGGACTAACAAATGCTCCTGCCCACTTCACATATCTTATGAACTTGGTATTCATGCCCGAGTTGGATAAATTCGTGGTGGTATTCATTGATGATATCTTGATATATTCCAAGAATGAAGAGGAGCATGCTCGGCATTTGCCGATCGTATTAACGCGCTTAAGGGAGCATCAACTATATGCTAAATTCAGTAAGTGCGCGTTCTGGCTGGAGGAGATCCAATTTTTGGGACATGTATTATCTGCCAAGGGGATTGCGGTGGATCCCAGCAAAGTCAGGGATATTTTGGAGTGGAAACCCCCAACCACTGTACATCAAGTCTGAGGTTTCCTTGGACTGGCTGGTTATTACCGCAGATTCATTCCAGATTTTTCCAAGCTTGTGAAACCAATCACAAGTTTATTGAAGAATGATACTAAATTTAATTGGTCTTCAAGTTGTAATGAAGCCTTTGAACAGCTAAAAGTATTATTGACCACTGCTCCGGTATTAGCTCAACTGGACATTGAAAAGCCCTTTGATGTGTATTGTGACACATCAGGCAGTGGTCTAGGCTGTGTTCTAATGCAAGAAGGTCGAGTGATAGCTTATGTTTCAAGGCAGTTGCGCCGGCATGAGGAACATTATCCAGCTCATGACCTAGAGTTAGCTGCGGTAGTTCATGCCCTAAAAATATGGCATCATTATCTGCTGAGAAATATCTGTCATATTTATACAGATCATAAAAGTTTGAAGTACATCTTTACCTAGTCAGAGCTTAATATGAGACAAAGGAGATGGCTTGAGCTTATTAAGGATTATGAACTGGAGATTCATTATCACCCAAGCAAGGCTAATGTAGTGGCAGATGCGTTAAGTCGCAAGGCTTCCTACCATTGTCTGATGATGAAGACTTCTGACATTATGTTATGCCAAGAAATGGAGAAGTTGAACCTAGGAATGATTCAACATGGAACTTCAAATCACTTGAAGCTTGAGTCAGTCCTCCTGTAAAGTATAATTGACGCACAAAGAAATGATGTGGGTATGAAACACATTCATGAGAAAATAGAGGCCAGAAAAGCCAACTGCTTCAGAAGAGATGATCAAGGTGTTGTATGGTTTAACAACTGCATAGTTGTGAATAAGAATGATGAGATCCGCTAGCAAATTTATATGAAGCCCATCTTAGTCGCTATTCTATTCATCACGGAAGCACTAAGATGTATCATGATCTAAAACAGCATAATTGGTGGACAAAAATGAAGATTGAAATTGCATGCTATGTGGCAAGATGTGACACTTGTAGACGTGTCAAAGCCATACACATGAAAACTGCTGGTCCATTACAATCTTTACCTATCCCTACATGGAAATGGGAGGATATAAGCATGGACTTTATTGTGGGATTGCCCAGGACAGCAAAAGGGTATGATTCTATTTGGGTTATAATTGATCGGCTTACAAAGATTGCTCATTTTCTGCCAGTCAAGACATATTACCTGGTCCTCACTTATGCCAGATGTATATTGCTCGCATCCTCAGTTTGCACAGTGTTCCAAAGACAATAGTGTCCGATCGTGGACCTCAGTTTGTATCCAAGTTCTGGGAAGAACTTCACAAATCCTTGGGTACTAAATTATTCCACAGTTCGGCCTATCATTCCGAAACTAGTGGATAGACTGAGAGAGTAAATCAGATACTTGAAGATATGTTGTGAGCATGTGTTCTGGAATTTCCACAGAAATGGGATGACTGTTTACCATTAGCGGAATTCTCGTACAATAATAGCTATCAAGAGAGTATAAAAATGGCACCCTTTGAAGCTTTGTACGGGCGACGGTGTCGTACTCCGTTAAACTGGTCTGAATCAGGTGAAAGATGTTTCTTCAGGCCAGATATGGTAAAGGAAACAGAAGAGAAAGTTCAACGAATAATTTATAATTTGAAAGAAGCTCAATCTCGTCAGAAGAGTTATGCAGACAAGCGACGCCAACCCTTGCACTTTCAAGTTGAAAATTATGTCTACCTGAAAGTTTCACCAATGAAGGGTGTATCTCGTTTCGGGGTAAAGGGGAAGCTTGCACCCCAGTACATTGGTCCTTTTCCTATCCTTGAAAGATATGGACCAGTGGCATACCGACTCCAGTTACCCGAAACCTTGTCTGCCGTGCATAATGTGTTCCACGTGTCTCAATTGAAGAAGTGTCTTCGGGTTCCTGATCGAACCATTGAAGTAACTGATGTTGCCTTAGAACCAGACTTGACATATTCAGAGCATCCTGTTCGAGTCTTGGATCAAAAGGACAAAATTACCCGAAGGAAAACTCTCAAGTTTTACAAGATACAGTGGAACCAACATACAGAGGATGAAGCTACTTGGGAAACTCAAGACTTTTTAGAAAAGAATTTCCCAGACTTTTTAGCTTCATGTGAATTGTAAGATATGTACATTTATTGTAATAGAGGAATGAACCCCATACTACCCCTTCCTTGTACCAAAAATAAGGAAATAAAAGTATGTCGTGTTTCCTTTTCCATTACTTGCCCTAGGACTTTTAAATCTCGGGACGAGATTCTTTTATGGGGGGAAGGATGTAACACCCCTGGTGTTACTGCCACTAAAACTTGAGCATGACATCATAAACATTGGCATATCATGTGTTTGTCACACCTAGAATGCATTCACTAGGCAAAAAGTTCAAACAAGTTGTATTGATGTGGCATTTTATGGGTAACACCCTAGGATACAGTGCTTAACCCTAGACTGGGCTTAGGGGAGTAAACAAAGCTTAACTAAGAGAAAACTTCAAAAACTTAGTTTAAATAATCATAAAAAGTCACCATGAATGGACTTAAGTAGTATCCAAACCCTAGAAATACCAAAAATCCTAAATAGACCCCTGAAAAACCCTAGAATGAAACCCTAAGGGGTTATATGCAAAATGTGCACATTTTGGACTTAAGTGCAAAAACCATGAAATTAGGGTACCTTAACTTATATGATTCACATGTATGTGGATTTGCAACTTAAACCCTGAGATTTGGACTTATTTGCAAAAAGCCCCACTTAAACTCTATTGAGTTAGGTCTGAATTTCAGTGGTATTGGGTCAACTTTGAAGCCCTCTATCTTCCAAATTATGAAGATTTTGCCCTAGGTCAACACATCAAGTTTGTAGACCTATAAAAGGAGAATAACTTTGCTATAGAGATTAAACCATGGTCACATGAAAAATTTAGAGAAAAATGTGCCCAAAGTCGAGTTGTCAGACTGCCTTAAGTCTGAATTCAGACTAACAGTGTGATTGAGCAATCTTTGAGCCGGGATTCGAGCATGATCTAGTAAGAATTTGGGAGTGATTGCTATAGCAAGATTGAAGCTGGATAGTAAGTCACTGGTGGATTAGTAAGTCACCACATGGAAAATTGAGATCCAGGCCTTGCAAGTTGGGCTGTCACGCGCACTAAATAGAGACTCCATTGTACAGTGACTGAACAAGATCCCAAGTTCATCCCCCATCGGCGCCGGTGACCGTCGCACCGCGATTCACGCCGGCCGCTGTGACTCGTGCGCCGTGACTTGCGGATAACCGTGGGCGAGTAAAGATCTTGGCACCTGATCGACTCGAGCTCAGTCACAGCTAAGCTCGCCTTACCCACTTGCTCATCGATCGGTCGGATAGACCTCGCCGTTGTTGGCCGCTTACCGCCGTGCAGTGCGCCACGTGATAAAGTGTTAGACCACGTCGCAGTGAATCACATCGTGCATGCCCGGTGATCGCAGGAGAGCTGCCACGGTGAAAGCCACTAAGCACGTGCGCTAGTGACCCCTTTTCATCTCCGACCGCCACTACACCAACCCAAATTCATGCGCCGCCGCCCCCGAAGCCTATAAATTAAGCGCACCCGCTGCTCCGCTAGGTAATTACACATCCAACGCACCGATCCTTGCCTCGGATTATCCACTAGAGCCTTCCAATTCCTCTTTTCCCCCAATTCTGTTTCCTCCATCGTGGTAGAACTCTCACCGTGGTCAGTGAATTACAGGTCTGTTCATGCTCCCTGTTCTCTCGTTTTCGTGTTCTTGTGTGCCTCTGATGCTCCCCGACCCCGCCAATTAAGCTAGGACCCCGTAGATCGCCGGGAACGCGTTGGATTGGCCGTTGGTCACACGGTCACTGTGGACAGAGCTTGTTAGAGCACCATTAGTAAAATTAGTTGTGGGGAAACTCTTGTTAGGGTTTGAATTTGGTCTCAGCCATAGTAGGGCACCGGTCGTTGCGTGAATCGGCCGGTGTAGGCTCACCGAAGCTCGGTTCCCCGCCGTTCGCCGTCGTGGACTGGGGGTTGTGAAGAGAGGAAAGTGCAAGGGTGTTTCTGCAAGTGTCAGTGAGACAGAGAAATAGTGAGAGGGACTCTTTAAAGAATTTCAAATTGTCAGGGCTCTCTGCGCAAAACCGACCGTGTGGGCACGCGCGGGCGCACTTTTGCCAGCATATGGGCTGCCTCGGGCCAGAATCAGCCCAGCACTGTAGAGTCTTTTTCTTTTTCCTTTTCTACCAGAGTTAAAGAATTCCTAGAAAATTGTAGAAAAATGCTAAAAATACCAGAGCAATTTTGCTAGGCTTCTAATTTCTTATATTATTTAATAAAATAGTTTCATGATTTTTAGTTCCAATAGGGAATTATGGGACCTTTAAAATAGCCAAAATCCATGCTTCTAGAATTTTAGAGAATAATTAATAATTCCAAAATTCACCAAACTTTTTAGGTAAACTTTAAATATTATTTAGAAGCCCTAGGTAAATTTTTTATGCTTTGGACCATGTTTGATACCTAGAACCCAAAACCCTAGCCCCTGCCCTATGGACTTCACTATAGACTTCGAAAACCCTAGTTTCTCGGAGATCCGTGAAGGAAAGTCATATTCAAGACCTTAGATAATAAACTTTTATTATCTTTGCATCTTCATGAGCATTCATGATTATATATGGCTATATCTAGAGAACGAGGAGGAAATAGAAGTTGAAGAAGAGAGGACTTCACCACCACCACCTGAAGAACCTCAGGTAGGAAACTGTTTTTATTTTGATACCTGCGGAACAGAGCCTGATTCACCTATCACACAAGGCAAGCCCCGGTGCATTTGCCACCTCCTTGATGTTTTTAAAATATTTCTCACTTGCTTGATGCATTAGGTGATAGGAGTTGTGTGCTAAAACAAGTTGTTGCATTTTCTTCCTTGAGAAATTGATTACCTTCCTTTGATCCCCTGTTTTACAAAAAGGTTTTTCTAATTCTTAGCTTTGCTCTAGAAAAACAAAATGTTTTGTTTTCACAAAGGATGATGTTGCAAAGTGGGTGGGATATTTTCAAAAACAAAATTTGATGGTGGATCCATCATGGCCATGATGGGTTCAACATCGGAAAAGATGTACCTCTGCCAGGTACCAAACTTTGGGTTTGAAATGATAAAGCTGAGACCGGGCGGGTGACTTGCACGAAAAGAGTCTCGGTGTAGTGTCTCCGTCTGAGTCGATTAAGGACCTTCTCGATGTAGGCTTGATGATCGAGGACCTTTTAACTGGTCACATGCCTCATCATGGGTAAGCTTTGCCTCGGGTAGATTAATACCAGAATAAGATAACACACAATGGGAGTGGAGAGATGGCGAGAGTAGCGTGTACCCTTCGTGGCAAGAGGCTGGACGGTGGTGTATTTGTGCTCTCGATTGGCGTGAACCTGATCTGGTCTTAAGAACCCCGGTGGCGAGTTGACATATGCAAGGGTTAAGTGCTACATATGTCGTGTGATCGGAGATCCCCAGCTGGGTATTAATCGATTCGGATCGCCGTTACTTCACGGACATGAAGACTTGGTCACTGACTTACACGTAGCAATCCAGTGAAGATGAAGGGTTGATAAGAAATTGGCTAGTATAGGTCAAGTGCTTGAACTAGGGTAGAAAGAATTCTAGAACTCAGGTAATGACTTAACTTGCTAATAAAACTGGACTTTTAAGGATCCACTATTAGTAAGCATTTCTGCAAACAGAGTCTTTGATTATTGATAAGCCATACCTTGACTCCTAAAGGCCAGCATATCCTTGAGAGTCTTTTATTTTGACAGGTAAGTCTTGCGAAAGTACACTTCGTACTCATGGCTTTGTCCCATGTTGTTTTAGGTGAGAAAGCGGCAAATTTTTGTTGCTTTTGTTCCAAGGTGGTGCCCAAAGAAGAGAATCAAGACTGAAGACTCGGGAGGAAGTGTCCTCCACTAAAAACTTTTTATTGTTTATCGGGAGGGGTTTTTGCCTCCCAGGTTATGTAATAATAATACTCAGCACTCCTATATTTAGTTCTGGTTTATAATAATACAACTCTTTCTTTACTTTAAAATAAAGTAAGTTATTGTAATTGCTTCCGCATTCTCGTACCTCCAATGGATTGTAATGTCTGCGTGACGGGTGAAACGCTCTTGGGAAAGGTAAGGAATTTAGATACCGAACTTGTCAAGTGATCAGGGGCACCTGCAGGGTTGTTTGAGGTCCGTTGGACAAGGACAACTGTAGGTGGGCCTAATGACTTGGGAGGTTCTGTCACAGCTGGTATCGGAGCGAAGCCCATCTCGCAGATGTTATGAGGCATTTTCAAAAAGAATTTTCAAAGACTTATCTAGAAAATTTCTTTCCTTCTTATCTAACTACCTTCTGAAGTACTTATTTTAAAGACCAGATAGTTGAGTGCAATGTATAGAAGGTTGTGAATCAACTAAGGTTGATTCTGTAATTATGCATGCATCATGATAAAAACAATATTAATAAGATTTTCCCCCTTAGAGAAATGTCATCGCGCACAAGGAAAACTGCGCGTAAGTCTACCAGACCCATTGGCGTACCACGCCATCAACTAGCTCCAAGGCATGAAGACAGTAGCAGTGGTAGCAATGATCCTATCAAAGATCTGGAAGCTCAGGTCGAGCATCTTCGAACAGAGCTCCATCATAGGAACGAAGTATGGGTCGAGGATGGTCAGCGAATAAATGAGTTGAGAACTGACATCCACCACCTGTAAGACCAACTTGCTGAACGAGATTTAGCGCTCGATTGATCAGGGGCACCTGCAGGGTTGTCTGAGGTCCGTTGGACAAGGACAACTGTAGGTGGGCCTAATGACTTGGGAGGTTCTATCACAGAGACGAAGCCCAAAATCTTTTTAAATCAGTAAGAAACTTTTACCTGTTGTCTGCCTTGATTTTTATTATCACTTTTACCTTATACCATCATTTGTCTGCAAGATGGTGGTGCTGAAGGTTTGTCCGCCGCACATTCCGAAGGTTGCTGACCCAAAGCTTCCTTTTATGCCTTCATGTATAGAGCTTAGGGAATATTTGTATTATTCTTGCAAAAAATTGTAATCGAGGGTTGAACTCAGTACTATGTATATTTGTCCGTACCTTGTAATATAATTTTACCTTTCCATTCATGTACGTATTGCTTTGTTGTGGACGAAATTCGCGTATATTTTGAGCCGAAGGCAAAAAACACCTTCCCTTCTTTTCGTACACATCAAAGCATTTCTTTTGCATAAAATGCCTGTATTTGAAGCGAAGCTTCTTCATGTTCAACGAAGCACTTTGTCATCGAAGCCGGACTATTTTTGTTCGTGATTTATGTCATGATGTTGATGATCCTACGAATGTCTAATGAATGTGTATGAATGCAATGAATGATGTAATGTAACATGCAAATGTATGACCCAAACGCACACGAAGCCACACCCAGACTCTGCATCCCCTTAAGAACGACTTTGGAGTCTTTAAGCTCTGCATTCCCTTAGGAACGACTTTGGAGCTTCTTCACCTTATATTTCGGTGGCATTTAAGCTCTGCATCCCCTTAGGAACGACTTTGGAGCTTCTTCACCTTCTATTTCGGTGGCATTTAAGCTCTACATCCCCTTAGGAACGACTTTGGAGCTTCTTCACCTTCTATTTCGGTGGTATTTGGCTCTGCATTCCCTTAGGAACGACTTTTGAGCTTCGGGACTTACTCTGTGCTCCCTTAGGAACGACTTTTTGTAGCTTCATCGTACTTGGAGTGATTTCAGCTCTGCATCCCCTTGGGGACGACTTTTGAGCTTTTCCCTACTCTCTTTTTGCACTCGATGGTGCGGGTTCTAATATTACATGTTACATTTTTTGGGGATTTTGGCCCTTGTATTGCATAGGGCTAAATAAGAATAAAAAAATTACAAACTATGGCACCGTTAAAAACCTTTCTCCCCTCTTGAAAGGAAAAGGGTGCCATAGGAAAAATGAAAAAGATTACATCAATTACACATAATACCGCCGAAGCTCATCCGCATTCCAAGATCTGAGTATGTCGTTGCCGTCCATATCCTTCAATCTGTAAGAACCGGGTCTTGACGAAGATACTACCAGAAAAGAACCTTCCCACTTCAGCTATAGCTTGCCCACTGTATCTGGGTTAGCTACTCTCCGAAGCACCAAATGACCTGGCTTGATATTTTTCAATCGAACTTTCCTATCACGCCATTTTATTGTTTCGGCCTGATACTTATTGATGTGTTCTATGGCCTGAAGTCTGGTCCCTTCTATAGTGTCTTTTGTTATTTGAGAATCAGCTTCGTCCTCCACTGAAGCTGTTGTTCTTATTGATCATGTCTTTGCTTCTTCTGGTGTTATTGCTTAGTCACCGAACAAAAGCTTGAAAGGTGTAAAACCTGTTGACCTTGATATAATTGTGTTATGGCTCCACACCCCTTTGATTAATTCATCTGGCCACTTTCCTCTAGGCTGGTTGAAGATTAACTTCATTATTCCTGTCATTATAATTCCATTTGCTCTCTCTACCAACCCATTTAATTCTAGATGCCCTACTGATGCAAAATGAATTTTTGTACCAACTCGGTCACAAAAATCTTTGAATGTTTTGGCATCAAATTGAGTTCCATTGTCAACGGTTATTGCCTTCGGCACGCTGAAGCGACAAACAATATTTTGCCAAAAGAATTTCTGTATTGTGGCCAAAGTTATTGTGGCTAAGGGCTTTGCTTTGATCCACTTAGAGAAATATTCCACTGCTACAATGACATATTTCAAATTTCCTTGTGCTGGTGGAAGTGGACCTAACAAATCCAGACCCCACCTTTGCAGTGGCCAAGTTGGCTGTATGAACTGGGTTAAAGACGAAGGTTGTTTCTGGTCTCTTGCGCATCTTTGGCAATTTTCACATTTTTGAAACAGATCTGCTGCATCCAAAGCTGCCTTCGGCCAGTAAAATCCTTGTCTGAAAACCTTCCCCAGTAAAGGCCTAGATCCGATATGAGACCCACATAATCCTGCATGTATTTCTTTCATCAATTCTTGACCTTCGGCTCTGGACAAGCACTTGAGTAATGGAGAGCAGACTTCATATTTATATAACTCCCCTTGTATGATTACATATGGTCTTGCTCTCGCTTCCATTCTTTTATTATAAACTTCGTCGTCCGAAAGACAGTTGCCTTGGAGGAAAGATATAATCTCAGTCCTCCAATCTTCACTATGTATAGGTGATATTGTAAGCACTGCTCTCTCCATAAGTTCGACTGAAGGTGCTTTTATTGTTTCAAAGAACACTTCCGAAGGCAAATGGAGCCCCTTTGCCGCTGACTTAGCTAGCAAATCCGCAAGCTCATTTCCCCCCCTTGGAATATTTTTTACAGAAAATCCTTCAAAAGAAGCATCCAATCTTCAGACTACATCCAAATATTTTTCAAGCTTCGGATCCCTTGCCATGCAACTTTTGTCTACATGGCCAAAAATAACTTGAGAATCAGTTTTGAGGATTGCCCTTCTTATTCCCATTGCCTTTAGCTTTCGAAGCCCTAAAAGAAGAGCTTCGTACTTGGCAATGTTATTTGTACAACTAAAGTCCAACTTTACCGCATAACATGTCCTAACTTTAGAGGGCGCTACTAGAACAGTGGCCGCTCCTGCGCCAAAGGTTCCCAAAGAGCCGTCACAGAATACCATCCAGGCTTCGGCATCTTTTGTTGCTTCTTCTCCCTGAGCCCCTGGCGTCCAATCAGCAATGAAATTTGCTAACGCCTGAGATTGAATTGAGGATCTGTGTACATAATCAATGGTGAATTCATTAAGCTCCGCAACCCATTTTCCAATCCTTCATGTAGCTTCTCTATTTCTCATTATATCCTTCAGAGGTTGTGATGAAGGCACTATTATATGATATGCTTGAAAGTAATGCTGAAGCTTCCTGGAGGCCATCAACATAGCATACAATACCCTCTCCAATTCTGTGTAATTTTTCTTTGATAAATTGAGTACTTTAGAGACGAAGTATACCAATGCTTGTCTTTTAACTTGGCCATCTTGCTTCTCCTGTACAAGTGCTGCACTGACTGCAGAATGGGAGGCAGCCACATACATGAGTAACAGAGTTCTTGATGAAGGTGGAGTTAGAGTTGTCAAATCTATTAGATATTGTTTTAACTCTTCGAAGGCTTTCTGTTGAGCCGGACCCCATTGAAAGACTTTGGCTGACTTCAGTATTTCAAAGAATGGTAAGTTTCTTTCTGCTGATCTTGATATAAATCTGTTCAACGATGCCAGCCTTCCTGCCAACCGTTGAGCCCCTTTCTTTGAATTTGGTGGTTCCATCTGAAGGTTAGCTTCGATCTTGCTTGGATTAGCTTCGATAACCTTTGTTAATACTAGACAGCCAAGAAACTTGCCCTTCTTCACTCCGAAGACACATTTTTCTGGATTCAACTTCAGACCAGCTTGCCTGAAATTGGCAAATGTCTCTTGCAAGTCGGCAACATGATTTTCTTGTTTTGTGCTTTTTACTATAATGTCATCAACATAAGTTAGCATATTTCTGCCTATTTGAGAGTGAAGAACCTTGGCAGTCATTCTGCTGAAGCTTCCTCCAGCATTTTTGAGCACCTCGGGCATCCAAAGGTAGCAATAAGTACCACTGGGAGTTATGAAGCTTGTCTTTGGCTCATCCTCTTTCTTCATCCAAATTTGGTAATAGCCCGAGTAGCAGTCTAATAAGCTCATGAGTTCCGAAGAAGCTGCTGCATCTACAAGGGAGTCTATTCTTGGTAAAGGGAACTCATCCTTCAGACATGCCTTGTTGAGGTCTGTGAAATCAATACACATTCTCCATTTCCCATTAGCCTTCTTCACCATAACACTGTTAGCTAGCCACTCTGGATATGCTACTTCTCTGATGACACCAGCACTGAGAAGTCTCTTTACTTCATTTCGAGCACCTTCGGCTTTATCCTTAGACATTTTCCGAAGTCTCTGCTTTCTTGGCCTGAAAGATGGATCCACATTGAGTGAATGCTCAATGACATATCTATTAACACCACAGAGATCGTTAGCTGTCCAAGCGAAGACAACTTTGTTGTTGAACAAAAACCTTAACAAAGTCTTTTCTTGTTCACCAGATAACTGAGATCTCAGCAGTACTTTTTGGTCTGCTATGTCTTCACACAGGAGCATAGGCTTCGGCTGATCCACTGAAGCAGCATTCTCTCTTTTGTGCTTGTACTGCTGATAAGCTTCGGCTTCATCTATGTTATGGATAGACTTTGAATCCGTCCAGCTCCCTTCGGCCTTCCTGGCAGCTTCTTGACTCCCGTGAACAGCAATGGGCCCTTGTTCCGAAGGTATCTTCATGCATAAATATGCTGGATGAAGAATTGCTTCGAAGGCATTGAGTGTCCCTCGACCAATGATTGCATCCTATGGATACTCCATATCAACGATGTCAAAGACAATTTGTTCAGTTCTCGTGTTATGGACATAACCGAAGGTAACTAACATTGTTATTTTACCAATTGCTACAATATGTCTTCCTCCGAAGCCACAAAGAGGGTGTGTTGCATCATGTATCTTGTCTTCTGGCTCTTGCATCTGTCTGAAAGCCTTTGCAAAAATGATGTCCACTGCACTGCCTGTGTCAACCAGAACATTGTGGACCAGAAATCCCTTGATGACACAAGATATAACCATGGCATCATTGTGAGGATAATCTTTGAGCTGAAGGTCTTCCTGGGAGAAGGTGATTGGAATGTAAGACCACTTAGATCTGATGAAAGGTCCTTGCACTCCAACATGCTACACTCTTCTTTGTGCTTTCTTCTTCTACTTCTTGTTGGCTGGCTCTGAGCTTGAACCACCTGTGATTGGGAGCACAAGCTTCGTGACTGAAGGTGCTGCAGCTTGGTTGTTGTACGAAGCCATCGTCACAACAGTGGAAGTGAGTTCACCGGAGGTGGGCGCCAATGTGGGTCACTTGTTCTCAGATGCTATGAACCAAGAACAAGGCAACACAAGTGTTAATGGTTAAAAGACCTTCGTCCTTCGAAGCATTATCTCTCTTAAGATATAATGATCTTCGGACAAAGGAAATGAAGGATATATCTTCATCATTTCCATAAGCAAGGATGTAAATAAGGACATATGAAACGCAAAGGGAATATAAATAATCATTTTAAATCATCAGATTATTCATATTCTTTATTATATAAACATGAACAAATATCAATGATATTAATATTACTTTTGTACCTTTGGCTTGATAGAAGACAAGAAAGTAAGGAATGGTGTTAGAGCGATTACAATCCAGCGTGAATAGTATGGGGGTACTGTTCATCTATTTATAGGCACGGGACGCAGCCCGAACAAAATTACATTCGTGTCCTTGATAACTAATCATAATACAAATTATCAGGGACTATGTGGCCTTTTCCCCTTTAAGTCGGTGTCATCCTTCGTCTTAAGTATGCCATCATGCTGAAGCTCTTTCAATTGTAGCTTCGGCATATATCTTCATGTCGTATCTGTTTGCATATTGACCTTCGGCGGAGAAGAAGGCCCCCAACACATAATTTACTCATGTGAGGTTCCGAGCTGCTCATGACCATGAGCACGGTTGATATAACAATTTTACACTCTGCAGAGGTTGCACATCTTTACCCACAAGTCGTGTATCCCATCTAGCCAGGGTTTGCAAGGCCCTTAGACACTTCTGAGGTGAATGGCTAGGGATCCACTACAAGGCCTTTGCAAAGTTCCACTAGCTTCAGAAAATCCGCTACGATTTCTAAAAAGGACAACATAGGAATCCCTCATCCGAAAAGCCATCACAGCATGATCGACTCGAGAACCTCCCTATACGCAGCTCCTCTACTGCCCTTGCCCCTTTCGGGTAAGGTAGTCCTCCACTAGCTTTCCTAATTAGTCAGCTAAGGGCGTCCCATACCACCATTGTCATAGCACAGTTTTCCCGGGTGGTTCTCCATGTTCCAATTAACATAATGATCTTATCATGAACAATAATCAACAACAACAGAATTGGAACATGAACATAATATAACATTACTTTCCTGAAACCAGGTAGAGCAATAGCAAAACTACCCAATAGTTCTTTTGTCTACAAGGTGTGGGATAAACAATGCTAGGGAAGCCTATTAGGTCCCATCAAATTAACCTGAGCATGTCACAGTGATTAACCGAAACATTATTAGGTAAAGAAGAGTGATCAAGGGCAAAACTTGCCTTAGACTCGAGATTCCCAGGTACTTCACCAACTTGGTCTTCAAGTGACTCGTGACCGCACTTCTATTCGTAGCAATACATACAAATGGACAAGGAGTACATAAAAATAACATTGCACCAAACATGAAACAAACAACGAAAGAATATTATATGCGCTGCTACGAGGTCGTAGGTTCGAGAATCACAAAATTCGGAGTTACGGTTATAAAGTTATGATTTTCTGAAGTTTTAAGTGTCTACTATAAAACAAATGAGGTACAAGATTTTAACCATAGTTTTTATGGTAATACAAGGTTACTAAATGATAAACAATATTAATATGAGATTAATGCAACTGAAATGGATCAAAAAGGAATTAAAATGAATTATTTATGAATTAAACAAGTTTCTAGAATTATTTCTATACTAGAAAACATTTTCTGAAGTATATTACTCATTTTATTTAACATCTGGGCTATAGGCATTTGTTGGGGCGAAGGCGAAGAAGCTACCCTTCGCGCGAAGCCTTCGTCGCCTCCCCACACCAACGAAGGCGAGATGAACGGCACGGTTGCCCTTCATCCTCTCCATTGCAAGACGAAGGCAAGGCTCCGACAAAGTCTGCTAGTCCCACGTCCTCATCTCGCCCGGAGGCCCACGCGAAATTCGGCCCACTGTAACGGGCCCTGCATGGACAAGCGTGTTACGGGCCTAATTTGTAATAGCTTTTCTGTAATGACGGTCTGTAACGTCCCTTTATGGGAATATTCTGGGGATAGTCCGGGTACCCGAGGGCATAAACGCCTTGCCTTGGGATGTTAGACACTCGAGTACCTATAAATACCCCTGTATAGTGCCCTTAAGAGGCCAGATTAACATAGCAATTGACATCCCGCGTTAAACTTTGCTTGCACTCTTTTCACTTCCCCGTTGGATCCTATTGCCCAGGAGAGCAAGTTCCAACATTTGGCGCCCACCGTTCGTGCTACGAACAAACCACCCGCGATGGCACCCAAGAGAGCTAGTTCGAAGGCAGCCCCATCCGTCGACGAAGCAGCAAAGGCAGCGCTGCTAGCCGAGAAAAAAAGGAAAAGCCCTCGCAGATAACACCCCCCAAGAAGCCTAAGAAGACGAAGCTCTCAGCAAGAGACAACGCCACGAACACCCCACTCCCGAAGGCACCCTACGCACCTGCAGCTCCGGAGGACTACCACAAGCACCACCCCCAGGCTTCGCTCCACCAGAAGGCGAAGACGCAACAGAGGACGGCGAAGTCATTGGCATCTCAGTCGAAGAACAGCTACAGCTACGGGCCCTGCGTATCAAGAACCACAACCTCCAAAAACAGAAAGACATCCTCGAGGCCAAGCGCCAACGCGTCACTGTGCAAGCCAAGGTGCGCCAGATGATACGAGACGAGGAGCAGAGAGCCCGGGAACTCGAGCAAGAGATTGCGCTCATGTAGAGCGAAGGCCACCATGATCTGCAACATGGCCCGCCCCTCCAACATCGTGTGCCGGCCGGAGACTTATTCATACCCCAGCGCGGGCCCTTCATTCCGCACGTCGCAGCTTTCCAAGGCATCAATTACCTTGATGAGCGAAGCCCCCTGGCTCCGCAACTCCAAGTGTCACCATGGCCCGCCAACTTCAGGGCAGGGACCTACCCCAAGTACAACGGCAGCACAGACCCGGCACAATATATCATGAGCTACCAAGTCATCGCCGCATCATCCGGAGGGGACGACGCCACAATGGCCAAGTCTTTTATCATCGCCCTCGAGGGCCCGGCCTTAACCCGGTACACCAGGTTGCCCCCATTGTCCATCGACTCCTGGAAAGGACTCCGAGACAAGTTTCTACTCAACTTCCAAGGATACCGACCTGACACCGATGCTTTGGCCGAGCTATCACTCTGCAAATAGCAAGAGAAGGAAACCCTACGGGAGTACTACAGCAAGTTCCTGACTTTCAAGTCACAATTACCCTCGGTCGACGACCACATCGCGATACACTACACCATCAGTGTCCTTCGGGCGGGCGTCCTATACAGTCACTGCATCAGGGACCCACCCAAAAATCTCCAAGAGCTCTATCAGCTGTTCGAGAAGTACACCAGATCCGAAGAGCTCCAACAGCAAAACGTCGAGTCTCAGAGAAAGCCCAAGGACCCTCCGTAGTCCAGCCGAACCTGGACAAGGCCTTCACAGTCAGACTCCGGACGGGACAGCTGCAGTCAGCAGCAGGTGCACAACATAGCCAACCAGCACCCTGCTGGCGAGGCCCCTCGCCGCCAGGAATATCCCCCCAGGGCAGCGGCAATGGCACGCGAGGCCGGGGCCAGGAGGGGCGCAACAACCGCGTAGATATTACTGCTTGTTTCATGGAGAGGACTGTGCACACCCAACTAGGGATTGCTCGGAAACAAAGGCCACCAGGGACAGGATGTCTCGAGCACAACCAGCCGACAACCAGAGAGTTGTCGCGCACACATATCACCACCACCACCCACAACCTTACAACAACGGCCCCGTCCAGCACCCACCCAACCACACATATCCACACCATCAGGAAGTACAAATCGTCCCAGCCCCACCTCCGCCTCCACATCACCAGAACCCACACCACCAAAATTGCCCCCAGGCACCAAATCAGGAAGACTTCGCCGATTAGCTGTATCGCGGAGTCATTCACATGATCACCAGAGGGTCCAGCGTTGACTTCAAGACGAAGCGACAAAAGAGGGATCACTACCGGAGTGTCAACCATGTCGCCCTCACTGACCCAGTGGTACAAACGAGGTGGTCACATGTACCACTAACTTTCGACGCCAGAGATGTTGATCTGCGCAGCGCACCCCACGTCGACGCCATGGTAATCAATTGCAATGTAGCAGGCTGGGACCTGCACAAAGTCCTAGTCGACAACGGCAGCCAAGCAAACATCATCTTCCTGCATGCCTTCGACCGCATGGGCATCAGCCATAGCTTACTCAAGCCTTCAGACAACCCTCTATATGGCTTCGGCGGCAAGGGCACTTTCCATGTGGGCAACAAAGAGCTACCCCTGTCATTCGGCGTAGCACCCAATGCACGAAGCGAACATGTCACTTTTGACATCGTCAACATGGTCTATCCCTACAACGCCATAATGGGTTGGGGCTCCATCAATAAATTTGAAGCGGCCATTCACGGATTGTACCTCTACATGAAAATTCCGGGTCTACAAGGCCTGATAACGGTTTACGATAACCAGCAGACTGTGCACAACATTGAGAGAGACTTTGTTCTAGGTCAACGGAACGTACACTGCCTTACAACACCGCGCGAAGTCTTCGAAGCAACCCACCCAGCCGCTGACGAAAAAGTAAAGGCATAGCTGTAGAGCAACGACGGAACGAAGATAGTTCCCCTCGACCCGGCGACGCCCAAGCAAACGGTCGTAATAAGCGAAGACTTGACTTCGCAAGACGAGGAGAAACTCATATCCTATCTCTCCAGAAACAAAGACGTCTTCGCCTGGTTCGCCCTCGACCTGGTCAGAGTCAGCCACACCGTCATCGAGCACAGTCTAGGCATTGACCCTTCGGTGCGCCCAAAAAAGCAGCGGTTGCACAAAATGTCCGACGAAAAAATGGAAGCCGCAAAAGCCGAAGTGCACCGCCTGCTGGAGGCCAATTTCATCGAACCAATCGCCTACCCTACGTGGCTCGCCAACGTAGTCGTGGTACAAAAGAAAAGTGGCACATGGCGCATGTGCATCGATTTCACCAGCCTCAATAAGGCCTGTCCCAAGGACAATTTCCCGCTGCCACAGATCGACAAGATAGTCGATAGCGCAGCCGGATGCGAAGTCATGTCACTTCTTGACTGCTTCTCCGGCTACCACCAGATATACATGAAGGAGGAAGACAAGGCCAGCACCAGTTTCATCACACCCTTCGGCACGTAGTGCTTCATCAGGATGCCGGAGGTACTCAAGAATGCTGGGTCAACCTTCTCTCGCCTCACCAAGACGGTGCTCGAGAGCCAAGTGGGCTGCAACATTTTCATGTACGTGGACGACATCGTTGTCGCAAGCAAAAATAAAGAAGATCACCTCGCTGACCTCGCAGAGACGTTCGCAAACATGCGGGATGCGCGACTTCGCCTCAACCCCGAGAAGTGCGTCTTTGGAGTTCACCAGGGGAAGATACTGGGCTACCTGGTGTCACACCGCAGGATCGAGGCCAACCCAACCAAGATTCAAGCAATCATCAACACGACACCCCCCCAGTCAACCAGGGACGTCCAGCGTCTGACAAGCAGATTAGCCGCCCTTAATAGATTCATTTCCAAGTCCACAGATCGGAGTCTACCCTTCCTCAAGACACTACGTGGTGCGAAAGACTTCGCATGGGGACCAGAACAGGCGGTAGCCTTCGCATCACTCAAGCAACACCTGTCAGACTTGGCAATTCTTACTAGTCCCGACCCCTCGTTGCCTCTGCTGCTCTACATCGCAGCCTTGCCATATGAAGTCAGCGTAGTGCTAGTCCAAGAACAAGACAGAGAGGGAAAGACCCGGCAGTGTCCAGTCTACTAAGTCTCCGAAGTCCTCACGACTTCCAAGTGCAACATGACTGACTTAGAAAAAATCTCTTACGCAGTCGTCATGGCATCGCGCAAGTTGCGCCACTACTTCGAGGCGTTCAAGGTGCGGGTCACCTCGGACAGGGGACTGGGAGAACTGTTCAGAAACCTGGAGGCGTCCGTCCGCATCGCCAAATGGGCAGCCAAACTCTTTGGGTACCACATCACCTTCGAACCTAGGACAACAATCAAGTCGCAGGTCCTGGCAGACTTCATCGTCGACTGGGCAGGGCCGACACGGCACCAAGAAGAGCCTCCAGAGAAGGTGTGGACCATCCACTGCGACGACGCATGGTGCCATGCGGGGGCAGGCGCAGATGCAATTATCACGTCACCCAAAGGCGTCAAGCACAGATACGCAACACGCCTTAGCTTTGCTTTGGAGTCCGACAGATGCACCAACAACATAGCAGAATACAAAGCCGTCATCCTGAGCCTTCGCAAGCTGAGAGCGCTCGGTGTCACCACCAAGATAGTCAAGATAGATTCCAAAGTAGTTGCTGGCCAGGTCGAAAAAGAATATTCAGCAAAAGACCCCGCACTCATGTAGTATCTCACGGCTGTTCGCAGTCTCGAGAGACAGTTCAAGGGCTTCACCCTACAGCATGTGGACCGCGCCAGGAACGAAGAGGCCAACGCGTTGGCTAAGGCAGCGGCCAGAGGCGAGACCTTGCCCTCCGACGTGTTCTACCACGTCATTGGCACACCAGCCGTCCGCAACCCAGAGGGCTTACAAGTAACCAACGACGCCGAGGGCCATCGCATCGTCAACCTCATTATGACTAAAGATTGGCGGGCCCCAATAACCCTGTTTCTGCAAGGATATTACCACCCAAGTGACGTCAATGAGGCCAAGCGCCTCAAGCACCGAAGCCGGGACTTCGTACTAGTCGGCGGCCAGCTATACAAAAAGGGGATCAGTCAGCCCATGCTAAAATTGAAAGGGAAATGTGCCCTTGGGCCATTTCTAAGTATTTTGGTGATTGAGTGCAAACACAAGGGCCTAAATGTGAATTTATGTACATGGATGAACAAGGTGAAAATCATGTAGTAAAGGTATGTTTCTAAGCCTTAGTACATTGGTTTTAAGTACTAATATATTTGTCTAAGTGTTAGAAACAGAAAGAAGAAGAATAGAGAAAAGGAGAAGGGACTTGGCTGTGTGCTGCCAAGACCCAGCTCGGTCTGGAGCACCGGACTGTCCGGTGTGCACCGGACAGTGTCCGGTGCGCCAGGCTGGCGCGACTCGAACTGGCCGCTCTCGGGAAATTGGCCGGCGGCGTACGGCTAAAATTCACCGGACTGTCCGGTGTGCACCGGACTGTCCGGTGAGCCAACGGACGGCCAGGGCCAACGGTCGGCCGCGCAATCCGCGCGGGACACGTGGTCGAGCCAACGGTCGGAAGACGGCACCGGACTGTCCGGTGTGCACCGGACATGTCCGGTGCGCCAACAGTGCCAGATCTGCCAACGGTCTGCAACGGTCGTCCTCGCCGTTTAAGGAAACAAATCGGGCACCGGACAGTGTCCGGTGTGCACCGGACTGTCCGGTGCCCCCGACGACAGAAGGCAAGGATGGCCTTCCGGATTTGCTCTCAACGGCTCCTAGCTGCCTTGGGGCTATAAAAGGAGCCCCTAGGCGCATGGAGGAGATACACAAGCAACCTTTGAGCATTCTTGATCATCCACACTAAGTCTCTGCGCATTCGTTTGTGTTTCTAAGTGATTCGAGCTCTGTTCTAAGTGAGAACTCTGAGATAGTCTTGTGAGCTCGATTCTTGGCCGTGTGTGTGCGCTTTTGCTGTGGATTTGTGTGTGTTGCTTCCCTCCCTTACTCTGTGTTTCATTTGTGATCATATACTTGTAAGGGCAAGAGACTCCAATTTGTGGAGATTCCTTGCAAACGGGATAGTGAAAGGAAAACAAAACACCGTGGTATTCAAGTGGGTCTTTGGACCGCTTGAGAGGGGTTGATTGCAACCCTCGTCCGTTGGGACGCCACAACGTGGAGTAGGCAAGCGTTGGTCTTGGCCGAACCACGGGATAAAACCACTGTGTCACTCTGTGCTTGATTGGATTCTTGTGGTTATTGTGTTTTGACTCCTCTCTAGCCACTTGGCATAAACTGTGCTAACACCTAATCAAGTTTTGTGACTATAAGTTTGAAGTTTTTACAGGATCACCTATTCACCCCCCCCCCTCTAGGTGCTCTCAATTGGTATCGGAGCCGTTCTCTTCAAGAAAGGGACTAACCGCCCGAAGAGATGGATCCTAAGGGGAAGGGAATTGTGATCAACGACAAGGAGAAGGAGTCCTTCGTCAACGAGCCAAGGGATGACAAGTCCAATGACTCGGGCTCGGGCCACAAGCGAAGAGATGGGAAGAAGAAGAAGACAAGACGCATCAAGGAGATCGTCTACTACGACAGCGATGAGTCCTCTTCTTCCCAAAAGGACGACGACTACGACAAACAAAGGAAACCGGTTAATTCTAACTTTTCTTTTGACTACTCTCGTATTCCGCATAGTTCAAATTCACATTTGCTTTCCATTCCACTCGGCAAGCCCCCACACTTTGATGGGGAGGACTACGGATTTTGGAGCCACAAAATGCGTAGTCACCTATTCTCTCTCCATCCTAGTATATGGGAGATTGTAGAGAGTGGAATGCATTTTGATAGTTCGGATAGTCCCATGTTCATTAATGAACAAATTCATAAGAATGCACAAGCTACTACTGTTCTTCTAGCTTCCTTGTGCAGGGATGAATACCATAAGGTGAGCGGCTTGGATAACGCCAAGCAAATCTGGGACACCCTCAAGATTTCTCATGAGGGGAACGACGTCACCTTACTCACCAAGATGGAGTTGGTGGAGGGCGAGCTTGGACGGTTCGCAATGATAAGGGGCGAGGAGCCAACGCAAACATACAATCGGCTCAAGACCCTTATCAACAAGATAAGAAGCTACGGGAGCACGCGATGGACGGACCACGACGTCGTCCGCCTAATGCTAAGGTCATTTACCGTTCTTGATCCTCACTTGGTGAACAATATACGTGAAAATCCCAGGTACACCAAGATGTCGCCCGAAGAAGTTCTTGGGAAATTTGTTAGCGGGCGAATGATGATCAAGGAGGCGAGATATGTGGACGACGCCTTGAATGGTCCGATCAACGAGCCGCAGCCTCTCGCTCTCAAGGCAACATGAAGCAAGGAGGCGCTACCTAGCAAGGTGGCACAAATTGAGGCGGCCGGACTCAACGATGAAGAGATGGCTCTCATCATCAAGAGATTCAAGACGGCGCTAAATGGTCGCAAGGGGCAGCCAAGCAAGACCAAGACCAAGGGGAAGCGCTCATGCTTCAAATGCGGTAAGCTTGGTCATTTTATCGCTAACTGTCCCGATAATGAAAGTGACCAGGAAAAGGGGAACAAAAGAGAAAAGAAGAAGCAATACAAGAAGGCAAAGGGCGAGGCGCATCTAGGAAAGGAGTGGGACTCGGATTGCTCCTCCTCCGACTCCGACAACGAAGGACTCGCCGCCACTGCCTTCAACAAATCGGCTCTCTTCCCCAACGAGCGTCTCACATGTCTTATGGCAAGGGAGAAGAAGGTGAGTACTCAAGACTCCACTTATGCTTCTTCTAGTGATAGTGAGTCTAGTGATAATGACATAGATTATTCATACTTGTTCAAGGGCTTAGATAGATCTAAGATAGATAAAATCAATGAATTGATTGATGCATTGAATGAAAAGGATAGGCTTTTAGAAAAGCAGGAGGATTTATTGTATGATGAACATGATAAATTTGTAGAGGCACAAAAATCATATGCTTTAGAAGTAAAAAGAAATGAAATGCTTTCTTATGAACTATCTACTTGTCATGAAACCATTTCTACTTTACAAGGTGTTAACAATGATTTAAATGCTAAGTTAGAAGTAGCAAATAAATCTAATTCTTGTGTAGAACATGTTAAGATTTGCACTAGGTGTAAGGATTTCGATGTTGATGCCTGTAGTGAACATCTAGTTTTAATTTCCAAATTAAATAAGGAAGTGGCTAGTCTTAATGCCCAACTTAAGACTAGCAAGAATGAAGTTGATAAAATAAAATTTGCAAGGGATGCCTATACGGTTGGTAGACACCCCTCAATTAAGGATGGTCTTGGCTTCAAGAGAGAGGCCAAGAACTTAACAAGCCATAAGGCTCCCATCTTCGTCAAGGAGAAAGGGAAGGCCCCTATGGCTAGTAATGCTAAAAAGAACCATGCTTTTATGTATTATGATAGGAGAAATGCTAGAAATGCTTATAATGATTTTGATTCACATGTTTATGATTCTCATGCCATGTTTGCCTCTAGTTCTTCTTATAAGCATGATAGGGATATGCCTAGGAGAAATATTGCTCATGTGCCTAGAAAGAATGTTATTCATGCTCCTAGGAAAGTAGTGAATGAACCTTCTATAATTTATTGTGCTTTAAACACTTCCTTTGCTATTTGTAGAAAGGATAGGAAAATAGTTGCTAGGAAGTTAGGGGCAAAATGCAAGGGAGACAGGACTTGCATTTGGGTCCCTAAGGATATTTGCACTAACCTTGTAGGACCCAACATGAGTTGGGTACCTAAGACCCAAGCCTAAATTTGCCTTGCAGGTTTATGCATCCGGGGGTTCAAGCTGGATTATTGATAGCGGATGCACAAACCATATGACGGGGGAGAAGAAGATGTTCACCTCCTACGTCAAGAATAAGGATTCCCAAGATTCAATCATATTCGGTGATCGGAATCAAGGCAAGGTAAAAGGGCTAGGTAAAATTGCAATTTCTAATGAGCACTCTATCTCTAATGTGTTTTTAGTAGAGTCACTTGGATATAATTTGCTATCTGTCAGTCAATTATGTCAAATGGGATATAATTGTTTATTTACAAATGTAGATGTGTCTGTCTTTAGAAGATGTGATGGTTCACTAGCTTTTAAGGGTGTACTAGACGACAAACTTTATTTAGTTGATTTTGCAAAAGAAGAAGCCGGTCTAGATGCATGCTTAATGGCTAAGACTTGCATGGGCTGGCTATGGCATCGCCGCTTAGCACATGTGGGGATGAAGAACCTCCACAAGCTTCTAAAGGGAGAACATGTGATAGGTCTAACAAATGTACATTTCGAAAAAGATAGACCTTGTGCAGCTTGTCAGGCAGGTAAACAGGTAGGAGGAGCGCATCACAGCAAGAATGTGATGACCACGTCAAGACCCCTGGAGCTACTGCATATGGACCTCTTCGGACCCGTCGCCTATCTAAGCATAGGAGGAAGTAAGTATGGTTTAGTTATCGTTGATGACTTTTCCCGCTTCACTTGGGTGTTCTTTTTGCAGGATAAATCCGAAACCCAAGGGACTCTCAAACGCTTCCTCAGGAGAGCTCAAAATGAGTTTGAGCTCAAAGTGAAAAAGATAAGAAGCGACAACGGGTCCGAGTTCAAGAACCTTCAAGTGGAGGAGTTCCTTGAAGAGGAAGGGATCAAGCACGAGTTCTCCGCTCCCTACACACCACAGCAAAATGGTGTGGTAGAGAGGAAGAACAGGACGCTCATCGACATGGCGAGGACGATGCTAGGAGAGTTCAAGACCCCCGAGTGCTTTTGGACGGAAGCCGTGAACACGGCGTGCCACGCCATCAACAGGGTCTACCTTCATCGCCTCCTCAAGAAGACGTCGTATGAGCTACTAACCGGTAACAAACCCAATGTATCGTACTTTCGTGTATTTGGGAGTAAATGCTACATTCTAGTAAAGAAGGGTAGAAATTCTAAGTTTGCTCCCAAAGCTGTAGAAGGGTTTTTATTAGGTTATGACTCAAATACAAAGGCGTATAGAGTCTTCAACAAATCATCGGGTTTGGTTGAAGTCTCTAGCGACGTTGTATTTGATGAGACTAATGGCTCTCCAAGAGAGCAAGTTGTTGATTGTGATGATGTAGATGAAGAAGATGTTCCGACGGCTGCTATACGGACCATGGCGATTGGAGAAGTACGGCCACAGGAACAAGATGAACGAGATCAACCTTCTTCCTCAACTATGGTGCAACCCCCAACCAAAGATGACGAACAGGTACCTCAAGTGGAGGCGCTTGATCAAGGGGGAGCACAAGATGATCAAGTGATAGAGGAAGAAGCGCAACCGGCACCTCCAACCCAAGTTCGAGCGATGATTCAAAGGGATCATCCCGTCGACCAAATTCTGGGTGACATTAGCAAGGGAGTAACTACTCGATCTCGATTAGTTAATTTTTGTGAGCATTACTCCTTTGTCTCTTCTATTGAGCCTTTCAGGGTAGAAGAGGCCTTGCTAGATCCGGACTGGGTGTTGGCCATGCAAGAGGAGTTAAACAATTTCAAGCGCAATGAAGTTTGGACACTGGTGCCTCGTCCGAAGCAAAATGTTGTGGGAACCAAGTGGGTGTTCCGCAACAAACAAGACGAGCACGGGGTGGTGACGAGAAACAAGGCTCGACTTGTGGCAAAAGGTTATGCCCAAGTCGCAGGTTTGGATTTTGAGGAGACTTTTGCTCCTGTGGCTAGGCTAGAGTCAATTCGAATCTTGCTAGCATATGCCGCTCACCATTCTTTCAGGTTGTTCCAAATGGATGTGAAGAGCGCCTTCCTCAACGGGCCAATCAAGGAGGAGGTGTACGTGGAGCAACCCCCTGGCTTCGAGGATGAACGGTACCCCGACCATGTGTGTAAGCTCTCTAAGGCGCTCTATGGACTTAAGCAAGCCCCAAGAGCATGGTATGAATGCCTTAGAGATTTCTTAATTGCTAATGCTTTCAAGGTTGGGAAAGCCGATCCAACTCTTTTTACTAAGACTTGTAATGGTGATTTGTTTGTGTGCCAAATTTATGTCGATGACATAATATTTGGTTCTACTAACCAAAAGTCTTGTGAAGAGTTTAGCAGGGTGATGACGCAAAAATTCGAGATGTCAATGATGGGCGAGTTGAACTACTTCCTTGGGTTCCAAGTGAAGCAACTCAAGGACGGCACCTTCATCTCCCAAACGAAGTACACGCAAGATCTGCTAAAGCGGTTTGGGATGAAGGACGCCAAGCCCGCAAAGACTCCGATGGGGACCGACGGACACACCGACCTCAACAAAGGAGGTAAGTCCGTTGATCAAAAAGCATACCGGTCAATGATAGGTTCTTTGCTTTACTTATGTGCTAGTAGACCGGATATTATGCTTAGCGTATGCATGTGTGCTAGATTTCAATCCGATCCTAAGGAGTGTCACTTAGTGGCGGTGAAGCGAATTCTTAGATATTTGGTTGCTACGCCTTGCTTCGGGCTCTGGTATCCAAAAGGGTCTACCTTTGACTTAGTTGGATACTCAGACTCCGACTATGCTGGATGTAAGGTCGATAGGAAGAGTACATCAGGGACGTGCCAATTCTTAGGAAGGTCCCTGGTGTCATGGAACTCTAAGAAACAAACATCCGTTGCCCTATCCACCGCTGAGGCCGAGTACGTTGCCGCAGGTCAGTGTTGCGCGCAACTACTTTGGATGAGGCAAACTCTCCGGGACTTTGGCTACAATATGAGCAAAGTCCCACTCCTATGTGATAATGAGAGTGCTATCCGCATGGCGGAGAATCCTGTTGAGCACAGCCGCACAAAGCACATAGACATCCGGCATCACTTTTTGAGAGACCACCAGCAAAAGGGAGATATCGAAGTGTTTCATGTTAGCACCGAAAACCAGCTAGCCGATATCTTTACCAAGCCTCTAGATGAGAAGACCTTTTGCAGGTTGCGTAGTGAGCTAAATGTCTTAGATTCGCGGAACCTGGATTGAATTGTAGCATGCATGTAGTTATGCTTTTGATCATGTTCCTTTTTGCATTATGTTGCTTATTATGGTGCTCAAGTTGTACAAACACTCCCTGGACCTCACAAGTCCGTTGCAAAGTGATGCACATGTGTAGGGGGAGATGTGTTACAACTTGACCCTTTGAGACTAACCATGTGCTTGAGTTGGATAATTTAGTCTCGAAGGAGGATTGAAAGGGAAAAGGTGGACTTGGACCATGAAAGACTTCCACTGCACTCCGATGAGAGGGTAACTAATTCCAAGTTCATCTCATGAAATCTTATTGCCATTTGCTCTTAATTGAAGACTTTGGTGAGGCAATGGGGTTAACGGGCCAAGATTGATCCCGTTTTGGTGCTTGATGCCAAAGGGGGAGAAAATAAAGGCCAAAGTGATAAATGGATCAGCTACCACTTGAGAGATTTTGAAAATAGTAGAATAGAGTTTTTGTTTTGTCAAAAGCTTTTATTGTCTTTTATTGTCTCTCTTGTCAAAAGTTGGCTTCTTGTGGGGAGAAGCATTGATTATGGGAAATAGGGGGAGTTTTTGAAATCTTTGATCAATCTCTTTTGGAATGACTCTCTTTATACTTCAACATGTGTGTTTGACTTAGAGATAGAGATTTGAGTTTGATTTGCAAAAACAAACCAAGTGGTGGCAAAGGATGATCCATATATGCCAAAATTGAATCAAAACCAATTTGAGTTTTTATTTGAAGTGATTTTGCACTTGTTCCACTTGCTTTATGTTGTGTTGGCATAAATCACCAAAAAGGGGGAGATTGAAAGGGAAATGTGCCCTTGGGCCATTTCTAAGTATTTTGGTGATTGAGTGCAAACACAAGGGCCTAAATGTGAATTTATGTACATGGATGAACAAGGTGAAAATCATGTAGTAAAGGTATGTTTCTAAGCCTTAGTACATTGGTTTTAAGTACTAATATATTTGTCTAAGTGTTAGAAACAGAAAGAAGAAGAATAGAGAAAAGGAGAAGGGACTTGGCTGTGTGCTGCCAAGACCCAGCTCGGTCTGGAGCACCGGACTGTCCGGTGTGCACCGGACAGTGTCCGGTGCGCCAGGCTGGCGCGACTCGAACTGGCCGCTCTCGGGAAATTGGCCGGCGGCGTACGGCTAAAATTCACCGGACTGTCCGGTGTGCACCGGACTGTCCGGTGAGCCAACGGACGGCCAGGGCCAACGGTCGGCCGCGCAATCCGCGCGGGACACGTGGTCGAGCCAACGGTCGGAAGACGGCACCGGACTGTCCGGTGTGCACCGGACATGTCCGGTGCGCCAACAGTGCCAGATCTGCCAACGGTCTGCAACGGTCGTCCTCGCCGTTTAAGGAAACAAATCGGGCACCGGACAGTGTCCGGTGTGCACCGGACTGTCCGGTGCCCCCGACGACAGAAGGCAAGGATGGCCTTCCGGATTTGCTCTCAACGGCTCCTAGCTGCCTTGGGGCTATAAAAGGAGCCCCTAGGCGCATGGAGGAGATACACAAGCAACCTTTGAGCATTCTTGATCATCCACACTAAGTCTCTGCGCATTCGTTTGTGTTTCTAAGTGATTCGAGCTCTGTTCTAAGTGAGAACTCTGAGATAGTCTTGTGAGCTCGATTCTTGGCCGTGTGTGTGCGCTTTTGCTGTGGATTTGTGTGTGTTGCTTCCCTCCCTTACTCTGTGTTTCATTTGTGATCATATACTTGTAAGGGCAAGAGACTCCAATTTGTGGAGATTCCTTGCAAACGGGATAGTGAAAGGAAAACAAAACACCGTGGTATTCAAGTGGGTCTTTGGACCGCTTGAGAGGGGTTGATTGCAACCCTCGTCCGTTGGGACGCCACAACGTGGAGTAGGCAAGCGTTGGTCTTGGCCGAACCACGGGATAAAACCACTGTGTCACTCTGTGCTTGATTGGATTCTTGTGGTTATTGTGTTTTGACTCCTCTCTAGCCACTTGGCATAAACTGTGCTAACACCTAATCAAGTTTTGTGACTATAAGTTTGAAGTTTTTACAGGATCACCTATTCACCCCCCCCCCTCTAGGTGCTCTCAAAAATGCTTGACCGAAACCGAAGGCCTTCAAATCCTTCACGAACTCCACAGCAGAACTTGCGGGTCCCACTCCGGGCCCTCGCCGCCAAAGTTATCCATCAAGGATTTTACTGGCCCGCGATAATCTGTGCCACGAATCGAGTCACGAGGTCTTGCGAAGCATGCCAGAAGTTTTCTCCCCGCTCGGGCAACCCTTCGCAGTTCACCAAGCTGATCGCCCACACCTGGCCACTTCAACGCTGGGGGCTGGATATTGTCGGACCACTACCTATGGCTCAAGGGAACCTCAGATTCACCTTCGTCGCAGTCGAGTACTTCACCAAGTGGATCGAGGCCAGGGCAGTATCCATAATAACGTTGAAGACCGCCCAAAAGTTCTTCTGGCAAAACATTGTTTGCCAATTCAGAGTCCCGTCTGAGCTCACAGTCGACAATGGCAAACAATTTGACAGCCAGGACATCAGGGATTTCTGCCTCTCCATCGGCACCAAGCCTGCCTTCGCCTCGGTATACCACCCGCAATCCAACGACGTCGTCGAGCGCGCCAACAGCAAGATTTTCACCACCATCAAGAAAAGACTTCTCGACGACAAGAAGGGTAAATGGGCTGACCAACTACCTGAAGTGGTCTGGGCCCTAAACAAGACCGAATGCCAGACAACCGGATTCACACCTTTTCATCTATTATATGGATCGGAGGCCATGACGCCGCAGGAAATAAAGCATGAGTCGCCCCAAACAAGCACATCAGAGGTCCCCGATGTCGACGAACCAATGTCTAAAGACCTCATCGACGAAGACCGCATCCTCGCCCTGTAGGCCCTCAACAAATACCAAGCTCAAACCAAGGCCTGGTGCGACAACGCGGTCATCCCAAGAGAGTTCAACAAAGCAGACCTCGTACTCGTCCTGACCACCCGGACAGAGTCACGGGGCAAGCTGGAGCCGAAATGGGAGGGTCCATTCATCGTCAAGACGAAGGCTTCCCCCAGCGCGTACAGGCTATCAACGCCCTCCGGCGAAGACTTAGAGCACTCCTGGAACATTGACAATCTCCGAAAATTTTTTGTTTAACCCTCAGGGCCCACGCGCCCTTGTAATTCACCAAACGATAATATTTCGGCCCGCACTCATTTCCTCCCGGGGGTGAGGTATTTAAGGAGGCGGAGCCATGTAATATACCTGCAAAAGCCCCCACAAAAACAAAAACTCAGATGCAACGTGTCGAAAAAGACCGCATCGACGGTCTTCGGCATTCGACCACTCCGAAGTCACTGCGACAGGTAGCGTAGACTACCCTCGTGTGCGACAATCCACGCAAAAGTCGCCTAAGTGTGCAGCCGGAATAGCACAAGTGCGACAATCGAAGTCTTTTATTAAAAAGACACTCCGCGCAAAAGTCGCCTAAGGGTTCAGCCGGAATAGCACAACAAGTGCGATAATCGAAGTCTTTTCTTAAAAAGACACTCCGCGCAAAAGTCGCCTAAGGGTGCAGCTAGAATAGCACAACAAGTGCGATAATCGAAGTGTTTTCTTGAAAAGACACTCCGCGCAAAAGTCGCCTAAGGGTGCAGCCGGAGCAGCGCAACAAGTGCATCAATCGAAGTCTCTCGTCGAAAAAACACTCCACGCAAAAGTCGCTCACGGGTGCAGCCGGATCAGCACAGGCGTGCGAAAACAGCCAACAGGCCACATTACAATACAAATTACAGTTACATACATTCGGCGAGGGCACCATATACTACATCGGCTCAACCGTCGGGATAATACCCATCTCCCTATAATTGAACAGCATTATCCTTAATTCCTCACCCTCAAAAAGATTTCGCAGATCCCCTTCATCTATGCTCGCCCCAATCGGCGAGGACAACAATTCTCGTTTACCAATCCGGTCTACTCGAAGACGGCCACGCTCCATCCCCATACGACGGCGCCTACCACTTCGTGAAAACTCACCCACATTGTGTTTTGACACCACTCTTCGCCGCCTGTACTCAGTACTCGCACTAGGAAGATCAGTAGCCCCGGCACCCTCCACACGCGGCGAAGACTCTGCTGCGGCCACATCTAATGCAGCGAAATAATCCAATCCTTCATCCGAGGACTCCTCCGTTCAGGAAAACGAACTCCCAGACTCACCATCAGACTCAAAACACTCAGATCCAGAGCCAAATAAATTATCATAGGCAGGCACTACGGTTGAGGCCGCCACAAAATCAGTATTGCCAGTAGCTGTTGCTTGCATAGGCCCAAACGTCGGAACCTACGCAGCAACCGAGGTTTAGTATCACAAAAACAAAAGTTTACACCGAAAGCCCTAGCCCCTATTCTGCCACCTACGAAGGCCCGGCCAACGCCGCTGGGTCTTCGGCAGCTGGTTCGCCCACGACCTTCGAAGCGTCCTCGCCAGTCAGCACAGTGGCTGGCACGGGGTCTTCGCCAACTCCAGTCGGCGCGGGGGTCGCCGAGGGGCCCTCGCCAGCATCAGATGGCGGCACCAGCTCCGCCCTCGATGCCTCGAGCAGCGTGCTGTCCAGATCACCGAGGTTCTCAACCTCTTCATCATGCGCCATCTACAGAAATAGCACATCCATTCAACAAACCACGCATACCCACACATATAATCACACAAATGCACCTTTACCTGATCCATCGCCCGGTCGGACCTCTCCCGAACAGTCTCTCGGCCGTGAGGGCCCCCCATCCTATCAAAAAGTGCCCCAGCCGAACGCTTCAGCACCGGGTCCTCGACCTAGAAGATTCCGAGCTTGAAGCCTTCGTCCGTCTGGTTGAAGACCTCAAAGTGCCCGCATCCCTTACGGGACAAGGCATTCACGGCCCCCTCGCAGTTGATGAGGGAGGCGAAGGACATGAGGCCCGTCACAATGGTCGAGAGCACCTTCAGCTCCTCCTGTAGCCACCCAAGGAAGCGAGGCCCACCTCCTGACCGGGTGCTTCGAAGGGAGCGGTCCGTGCACCCAGCTCCCGGTACTCGTCCACCAACTGCGTATGCGTCCGCTCGACCTCCGCGCATGTCGAGGCCTCCATTTTGTCCAGGCGGTCGCGCAGGCCGCCGAGCCTCATCTCCATCTCCTCGGCGTGTTGGTGGGCGAGACTGGCCTCCGCCCGCGCAAGCTTGGCCTTGGCTTGCACAAATTGTGCCTCAGCACAAGCTTTGTTTGCGTCCCTCCTCTCCGCCGCCAACTGACGCCTGAGATCCTCCTTCTTGGCCTCGGCAGCCGCCAGCCTGTGGCTCTTGTTCTCCGCAGCTGACTTGTCCCGAACAGCATCTGTATGCTGCGCTCGGAGGCGCTCGATCCTGCCCTCGAGTCGTTGCCTCTCGGCAGCGAACTCCGAAGTCAGGGCGCCCGACGCAACATGGTTGGCGAAGGCGGCCGCCTGCCACGAAAAATCCATCAGAATCGCAACCACACAAAAAACAACGAACTAACGAAGTCCAAGACGACTTACATGCTTCAGCTGCTGCGACGCATGCCTCAGCTGCTGGGACACAGAGCCTGCCACGTCTTTGGCGGCAGCGACCGACAAAATCTCGCCGCTGGCGCAGAATTTGGACCATGGGTCCTACGAAGTACCCTTTGCTCCAACCGCCGCCGTAGGCGAAGTGGCCGCCACCGGAGTCGGGACAACAGCCAGCTGCCCCGCATCCGACCCTGCACCATAACCTTGTTCAAGACCCAGTCCTAAAAAAACTCACCAATGAGGTAATCCTCCACGCAGATGTCCGTGTCGAAGTTGGCACCACCCGTCGCCGCTTCGTCGGTGCGCACCGGCAACGGTGGCATTCGCTCCTTCGTGGGCTCAGCCGAGGGTGGCTTGCCCATGCCAGGAGCGGCAGCCCTCGAACCCGCCAAAGACTTGCTGGGCCCGGGGACGGCAGGCTTCGCTGCCGGCGGTGGTTTGCTGCTGCCAGGGGCGGTGGACTTCGGGCCCCCCATGCCCGCTTCACCTCGCGAAGAGGGTCCCCGACCCTAGTGAACGCCCGACGCTTCCGCGCCACATCTTGACGATCCTTGTCCATCACTGCTGATACAACAGCAACAATATTCTGTCCATAAGGAAAAATCTTCATTTCACGGGCCAAACGAGACGTAAATATGTCCTCACCGGCCGTCGGGGGAATTGGAATGTTCCTTGGCCATCGACCCCCGGTAACCTTCAGCATGTGCGCCAAAGACTCCTGGAGCTCGGGCGAAGACATCCTTCCCCCAAGGGCCACGCAAGTCCCCATCAACTCCATAGCAAAACGGTCAGAGACCCCCAACCCCCCACTGCAGTACCTATTTTTCTCTTCTTAATGGTCGAGGCAGCCTCCCGTGAAGGGCCTTCCTCAGCCACGACCACTAGTTTTTTCCCACGGCGGTCAACAGCCGCATCAGCGTCATCTCCAGGGTAACCACCGTATGGCAAACGGTTTAACTCGAAGACCCGATTCAAGTGAACATTGGATCCTCGAATATCCCAACTCCGTAGACTCTCCGTCCTTGGCGCATACCGCCCTACAATCCTCACAGCCCCGTCCTCCACTTCACGAACGAACGCGGCTCGGTCTCGGCCGCACAGATCCAAAGCGAAGGCCGGACTTCGCACCAGCTGCTGGCCCAAAGTAGGCATCTGGCGAGGGCATACTTCGCCAAGCACCTAGCCATGCGCCAGGGGCCACACTCCATAACCAATAAATTCCTCAACCAAATCACGCCCGCTGCTCATGCGGGCAGCGCACCGGAGGGCCCCTTCGTCCTCATCATCCTCTGCCACCTCAAATTGTGGGAATGCCACATAACAATGGGAGCACATTACGGACGCGGGGAGCCCTAGGAGGTCTTCGACTTTGCTTCCTGAAACATAAAACCAATAATCCCACCAGTTGCCCCACTTATTGCGAGCACAGGGAACTAATTCCACGACTTCCATCGAAGTCTTTCCGGTCCTCGGCGTGAACATGCACGATCCAAACTGTGCAATCTTACTCCCAATCTTTCTCTTTTGCTAGTGCAGACAGTTTGGCGAAGACCTCCACAGAAGGTTGATAGCCATACGAAGTCACCGCCCAGACATACTTCGCCAGGGCCACAACAGCATTAGGTGTCAACTGGTGGACCTAGACCTCAAACCTCTACAGGACCTCCGCCACGAAATGATGTGCAGGTAGGCGAAGGCCGGGGATGAAGAAGGCCTCAAACACGACTAACTCGCCCTCAGGCTCGGGAATCTCTTCCACCCCCGGGATGCGCCCAACACCGTCCCCAAAATACCCCAACTGCCGCATATCCTACACGCGAACCGAGGAAATCCTCGAAACGCCAAACTCCACCGTGTGGCCCGGCTGTAACTCCACCGCCACCAAATCGCTCAAGGTATCTTCGGACGACGAATCGGCCATCGACGCATTTGCAGCAGATGAGGAAGAAGACGACATCGCTATGTACCGTCAGCGGCGGCGCGCGGTTTGCTTGACGCGGGCTAGTTCTCCGATGCAGAGGAACAAGGAGGGCAGGCGAGCAGGCGAGTGGTTTCAAAAGCTTAGGGTTTTCCGGCGCACGCAAAAGGTAAGAGTCAGCCCGAGCCGCGCCGCCCTTTTTATACACACGGCGCGGCGCTTCGGGAAACCTGTAGTCCAACAGTGCCACATCCATCAAAGGTCACATCAAAAACCACCGCAGGACCACTTCGAGCGAGGGCAGCGTCTCCACCATCTAGCAACGTCTTCGGCACCAGATGACTCAGTCGAACTAGTCCCTCGGAGGGCAAATGTTGGGGCAAAGGCGAAGATGCTACCCTTCGCGCGAAGCCTTCGTCGCCTCCCCACACCAACGAAGGAGAGATGAACGGCATGGTTGCCCTTCGTCCTCTCCATTGCAAGACGAAGGCCAGGCTCCAACGAAGTCTGCTAGTCTCGCGTCCTCATCTCTCCCGGAGAATTCGGCCCACTGTAACGGGCCCCGCGTGGACAAGCGTGTTACGGGCCTAATTTGTAATACCTTTTCTGTAATGACGGTCTGTAACCTCCCTTTATGGGAATATTCTAGGGATAGTCCGAGTACCCGAGGGCATAAACGTCCTTGCCTTAGGACGTTGGACACTCGAGTACCTATAAATACCCCCGTATAGTGCCCTTGAGAGGCCAGATTAACAGAGTAATTGACATCCCGCGTTAAACTTTGCTTGCACTCTTTTCACTTCCCCGTTGGATCCTATTGCCCAGGAGCGCAAGTTCCAACAGCATTAATTCCAGAAAACTTGGGGTTAAATTCATAAATATCGGGGACTCGGTTTTAATTATTTCCTAACTGGTTGGATGGCGGGTTGATGGAAAGAAACCTGAGGGCCTCTTCATAAAGATGGACATGGCGAAGGGGTACGGTGGATTGCTAGCCATGGGATCCAAATCCGACGAAAGGGATAAGAGACTTATATCACTTATACCGGTATTCTATCATAGAGGTCGGATCTAAAATCAATGCTCGAGATTAAAGGATCCCGCGATCTGATCTCAACCAACAGATCCAAGATCAACGACTACAATTTTCGATCACGATGAGGTATTTGAGATTCAATCGTGAGTGGTCATCACCGGATCGACGGATAGGGTCGTTTCTCCCCCGCACGATCCTGTTGACGCGGAATGGGGCTACGGCATCCTGCCCGCGGTGGCAGGCCAAATGGCGAGTGGTGGCTGCTGCGAGGCTATGGATGAGTTGAGTCTTTGATTGATGGCTTGAGGTGTTATGGTGGCATGTATTTATATAGGCTGGGAGGTGAGTGGTTACATGGTAGATCTAATCTGGTACTTATCTATTACAACCATATCCTATATATTAGGAACTCTAAAAACTTGAACCCAAATCTGTTACATGATAGATCTAATCTGGTACTTATCTATTACAATCTTATCTTAGGTGGGTGGTTACATGACAGATCTAATCTCGTACTTATCTGTTACAATCATATTAGACCTTCAATTTATCTGTTACTTATCTGTTACAATCTTATCCTATCTGTTAGGAACTCTAACTTATCTCTTTTATTCCAATAATATTGTTGTTAATTTGTACTAATCATATTAGACCTTCAATTTAAATAAATCTTAGAATATATTTTTATTTAAATTTTTAAATTAAAATTTTGGGTGTTATACGCGAGCTGAAAGGAGTATTTTCTTAAATATCTTATTGTGATATCCTAATTTGTATCGACTTTACCTAAAGGATGTCGTGTATAAACAAACCGACCAAACATACATCAATCCATTATATTAGCTTATATTTCTAATTTCTGCTTTCTATTTTAAATTTAAAATTTAAGTCTAATTTAGAGCTAAGTTAAATTTTCTATTTCAAGCATAAATTGCAACAACAAAAACTAAACATGATTTATGCAAATCATTCTAATTAATTAATTTATCCATTTAAGCAAATGAAAATTAGTAGGAATAATTCATGTAAGATGTTTTACAATAATAATTATTAAAGAAAATAATTCAAACACATAGCCACATTTTAGAAGTACAATAAAATAAATGTATAATCTTCACATATTTATTTAAAATAATATAACTTCTTATGTAAACTCTATATTAAGAGATAGTTTAACTAAATTCTTTTTTTTGGAGAATAGATCTTTAACACAAAGGATAGTTCACATAAGAATCTTTAGGTAATCTATTATTTGAAAACACATTTATTTAAATCATGAAATGAGTTTTTCTAATTTATCCAGAATAGGATTTTGGAGTGTTACACTAATAGGGCTGTCATCGGTCTCGCAATATTTGAAAACCCTTCAATGAATCATCGATAGTATCCGGCCATTCCAATGAAGCTCTTAATTCCTCGAACATCTGTTGGCGCTTTCTAGTTCAGAATGTATGCCACTTCCTTCGAATCCATGGCCAATCCATCTTTGTTTATAATGTAACCCAAGAATAGGACTTCATCAATCCAGAACTCGCACTTGCTCAACTTTGCATACAGCTGGTACTCTCGCAATATCTGTAATACCATCTTAAGATGATCCACATGCTCTTCCTCACTTTGAGAATATATGAGAATGTCATCAATGAATACCACCACAAACTTGTCGAGATAATCCATGAACACATTGTTCATCAGATTCATGAAGAAGACTGGCGCATTCGTCAGGCCAAAAGACATAATTGTTACTCATACAGCCCATATTTGGTAATAAATGTCGTCTTCGGGATGTCCAAAGGTCGGATCCTGAGCTGATGATAACCTGACCTCAGATCTATCTTCGAGAACACGCAGGCTCCTCTTAGCTGGTCGAACAGGTCTTCTATTCTAGGCAGGGGGTACTTGTTCTTGATCATGACTTCATTCAGAGCTCTGTAATCGATGCACATCCTCCTGGTGCCATCTTTCTTTTCCACGAACAGGAAGGAGCGGCCCAAGGTGAGGCACTTGGCCTGATGTAACCTTTCTTTGATAGCTCATCTATTTGCTTCTTGAGCTCAACTAATTCTGGTCCAGATACCCTATATGCTCTTTTAGAAATAGGGGTGGGAAAAAAGGTGAGGCTGACCAGCTACAGCAACAACTACACATCATTTACATCAGCATGAAGAGCACTTCTTTTTTTTCTCGAATGCGCAGGAGAACTGTTCATCATTATATTAAGAAATAGAATAGTCCAAATAGACTAGAACAACACAGACACAAAGCCAACTTACGGAGGCCAAAAACAAAAATACACGAATAGATCCATAACTCCTAAAGAAACATGACCCACCAAGACCTAAAAACCAGGAATCGGGGCTGTGAGGAGCGAAAGATCCCTAGCCCTAGCACGACTCCACATCTCCTTTTCTTGATCAGCCTTACGAATTTCCTCTTCAATGTTGGGAGATTTTTTATCAAACACACCGCTATTTCTGTGTTTTCCAGAGAGTCCAAGCTCCAAGAATAATTAGAGTGTTTACACCTCACCAAACAACCTAACTGATCTGACCAGCAGCCAAACTCCACCAAACCACAAAGCTCCAGTCTTCGGGCTGTGAAGCAAGAAACTGAAGATTCACTTGACTTAGTAGGTGGTACCAAAACTCTCTAGCAAACACATAATTTGTCAAACAATGATCAATAGATTCTTGATGCTGATCACACAAAGGATAAAGCTTTGGATCAATGTTTTCAATTCGTCTGATTAATCATCTAAGTCGGTTTGGACCAATCACGATTAATTGATCAAGTAATCCGACTAATCGTGATTAATTGCCCTAGTCGGTCAACTAGAACGACCAATAAGTTGTCCGACTTGAAAACATTGCTCTAGATGGTCAAGCCCTCTCCTGCTTAATCTATCTGCAGTCCAACAATTTTGATGGGTAGCCAACCACAACAACAACTTGCATTTAGCAGGATCCCAGCTGGCTCAAACTGAATGGAACCAATAAAAAAGGACTCATACACCAACTTGGTCAAGTACTTTCCAGTCGTAGAAAGTCTGAACACTTGTCTGTCCTCAACGCCTACCTGTAGCTCAACTTCTTGCAGGAAATCCCACAAGACAAGATAATCCATCAACACACCGTAAGTTGATGTTCTTATGGTTTGATGTTCTTCTTCGACCATGGCCTAGTAAGGTAATCTGTGAACAGAGAACTACAACTCTGACTTCTAGTGAGGGAGTATCAGAATAAACCTTGTATTAATTCAGCTAGAGTGAGTCTGTCGGTTTGCTTTCGTTGTTTTTTCTCAGAAACACAAGAAAATTGTCTATCATTATATTAAGAAAGAAATTAAGGTCCTAGAGGACCAGTGCATAGAACCTCCTTAAGGCAGCCACCAACAGGCGTACATGAACCCATCCAAGACTAAAAATATAGAGATAAACATGACCAATAGTAGATCGAAAACAAACACTAGCTAAAGATCTAGCAATCCAAGGATGCTTTCATTGCTGTTAGTTGCTACTTAATTGAATTCAGGCTTAGTTTGTATTTAGAGTCAAGGTAGTTAGCCATGCATCGGGTTGTTGGTCATCATGTACTCAGTTTTAGCACCACTACAATCTGGTTCCAGGCCACCAAGGTCATGACTTTTGTAACAACTTTCAACTATATATAATAGGTCATCAAGAACAAAAAATATGATAGCTTTTAGTAGCACAAAATCAGAGTGTCAAGTGTGTCCAGTCTCAATTCTGCAGGGAGCTTGACCATCAAGGGTTTGAAGCCTAACTTTTGTTACATCTACAGAGACCATAAGCTGCAACTTGCAATGTTGCATGTTAGCTTTTTGACAAAGTTTATCAAATTTGTGGCAGCCATATTGTTAACTGAAGGAAATCCCACACACTAACACTAAAGCACACAAACTAATACTTGTTAGAATAAGAGAATCACACCTGCTCAGCATCATGTATTTTTTCTGCAACAAGCTGCAATTCATGCTCAGTATCACTAATATACCCCATTTTAGCATGTATAGACTCTGAAATAAGTTTTTAGTACTTAGTATATCTATAGAAAGAGATTACCACAGTGAAACGGAAGAAATACTTATGTAAAAGCATGATACTCGATTGAATGAACAATTGAATCTCAGATATGTTCACTCCAAAGTTTTGTTGTTAAATTGTTATTCAAAACAAATTGTAGAAATATAGCATAGAGAAGTTGGCAATCTAAATTTATGTTTTCTTAGCAGGTGAAAATAAAGATTGATGGAACAGAGGTATTGGTTTTCAAACAAGTTAAAGAAAGAATAAAAAATAACTTAATCAACAATCTAAATATTAAATAGAATATTGTGTTTGGTAAAAAAACAACTCAGCCTATATCTCTCTCCTGCCTAAGAAGGAAGCTACTCATGTGAAAGATTTTCGACCTATAAGTTTGGTACATTTCTTTGCTAAGCTTATCACTAAGCTATTGGCCAACAAATTATCTTGGAAGATGGAACATATAGTGTCTCTTATCTAGAGTGCTTTTATTAGAGGCAAATCTATTCTAGAAAACGTCATGCTTGTTTTGCAGACAACTAGGATGTTCCATCAAAAAACCTTGCAAGGATCCTTCTGAAATTGGACATCACCAAAGCCTTCGACAGTCTCTTGGACTTTCTTACTTATGATCGTGCAACATCTGGGTTTTGGGCCAATTTGGCATGATATGGTTAGCAGACTACTGGCCTCCGCATCTACACGAGTGTTGATTAATAGCAGACCAGAACACACCATCCTGCATCAAAGGGGACTTCGACAAGGGGATCCTTTGTACCCCATGTTGTTTGTTTTAGTCATGGATGTTTTATTCTACATGGTAAAGATGGCAGCAAATGTTAGCCTTTTGCAGCCTCTATCAGGAAGGACAATGGTGACCTTTCTCCATCCTACATTTGTTGATCTTGGGATCAAATTTGATATTCTTAAGATTTTTGGGGATCCATCGGGTCTAAGAACAAACATGGAGAAAAGTAGTGTATTACCTACCCAATGCTAACATGAAGATGTTGATGTCATCCAGGTTTTCCTCCCTGCCAATTAGCCAATTTTCCTTCAAAATACTTAGGGTGTCTCTATCTCTAAGGAAACTCAGTAAACAGCACATTCAACCAATCATTGATAGGATAGTTGATCAGCTCCATAGCTGGAAGGCAGACCTATTGACAAAACCTGGAAGGAGAATTCTTGTACAATCTATACTCACCTCCTTGTTATTATACGTAGATATGGCAATATACCTTCCAGCTTGGGCACTTAAGGCCATTGACAAAATCAGAAGAAGCTTTCTATGGAAAGGAAGAAAAGATGCAAATGGAGGGCATTGTCAAGTGGCCTGGTCCAAGGTCACTCGACCAACACAATTTGGAGGGCTGGGTATCTCTCATTTACAATTGATGAGCTAGGCTCTTAGAACCTGTTGGCTATGGCTTCAAAAGATAGAACATAACTAGCCATGGGCATATTTTTAAATACAAGTGCATCCCTCTATTCAAGCTTTCTTTTCAATGGCAATTGCTTCAGAGATAGGCAATGGAAAGAATACATTGTTCTGGACAGATAAATGGATACATGGCCAAAGTATTTAGCAACTAACACCTCATTTAGCTGAGTTGATCTCTGCAAGGGCAAAACAAGGAGTGTCTATGATGCTAAAACAGGAAGTGGGTGCAAGACATAAAAGGAGAACTTAAAGTAACAATTTTGGCAGAATCCCTAAAGTTGTGGGACATCCTTGCTAATTGAACTTTACAACCAGAAGTGGAGGACAAACATTTTTGGCAGCTTTCTAATTTAGGAATATATTCTGCCAAATCAGCTTATGAGAGATTTTTTATTGGATCAACACAATTTAGGCCATGGGAGAGGACATGGAAAAGTTGGGCACCAGGGAAGTGCAAATTCCTAATGTGGCTTATGGCACATGACAGGTGTTGGACACTTGGACTGCAAATCGGTTAGCTAAAGGAGGTTTGCCCCACCCACATAGATGCTTGCTTACAAATTTTAATATTAATAGGGATTCATTTAGATGGAACTTGACTGCAAATTTTCATATTACATAGATGCTTGATTACAATTTTTCATTCCATGTATCAGGCAACTGTCAACAGTGGGGTGGGAGTGGATAATAGGGACCTTTGGAAGCTTAAGTTTCCTTTGAAAATAAAAGTTTTTATGTGGTACCTCAAAAGAGTAGTAACTTTAACAAAAGATAACTTGGCTAGAAGGAATTGGATTGGTGATAAGACCTATTGCTTTTGTAGCAAACCGGAAACAATAAAACACTTGTTTTTTAGGTGTTCGTATGTGTCTTTCATTTGGCATCTGTTACAGATAAGTACGGGGTTGAGGCCTGTTGCTTTTGTAGCAGACTAGAGACAATAAAACACCTATTTTTAGGTGTTTGTATGCGTCTTTCATTTGGTGTCAATTACAAATAAGTACGGGGTTGAGGCCTCCCCGGGATGCTAATGATTTGTTTGGCGTCTGGGCGAGGGGGCTGCTGGCCAGATCATGTCATTTACTATTAACCATTGCATCTGCAATTTGCTAGGCTATTTGGTTAAGTAGGAATGATGTGGTTTTTAATAAATTGTCTCCTAAATCATGTTTGCAGGTAATCTTCAGGGCAACTTATTGGTGTCGCTTCTGGACTCAGTTTCAGCCTAAAAGGGAGGACCAAGAGTTAATAAAGTCTTCGTGTTGCAATGTGGAGATGGTGCTACTACAGTTCTTTTGCAATTTTGGATGGGGATCTTCATTGCAGTTAACTTTTTAGTAGCTTTGTTTTAGTATCTTGGTGTTCTTTGGTGAGGTCGTGTGAGGGGTCAAGGCAGGTTGTTGTCTTCAGTTGTAATAATTGGTTGTAACCTCGTTTGAGGCCAAGGTCGGACTATGTGTCCATTACCTAAAAACATAGATGCTTGTTATGTGATTAAGAGGAGGAATAATGAACCATCTGCTATTTCTTGTGTCTTCTCTCGGCAGGTTCGGTACAAAATCCTTAAGACATTTGGTCTCTAGAACCTTTTTTTCTCGAAAACATAAGAGGATTGCATCTCATTATATTAAGAAGAAAGAAAGGTTATGGGGCTAGAAAACAGCCTAGATACAAGATCCTCCTTACAGAGGACGAAAACATAAAAACATAAAATTACTCATACGGAACCTATGGACAACATCCTCACAACAAGAAAAATAGACAATTCTTGCTTTGATGAATGGTGGGAAGGAGCAAACCTGAGCAATTACTGTACCAGTGCAGAAAGCCTTCAATTCTATTATTGTTCTGGGAGCATGGACCATTTGGAACCACCGTAAGAAATGTGTCTTCGATGAAATTCAGCCTAGCATGTGAGGTTTTCAACTGGGTCAAGGATGAGATCCACATTGGAATTTGGCTGGAGCCCGGAAACTTTCTAGCATCCTAGCGCTCTAGGCAACCAATGGGTATGTCAGGGGCCTTCATCTTCTGAAGGTCCTCAAAAACATGGCTAACCATTTGTTTTCAGCATACTATTACGCATTACAGGAGATTCGGTACCAAAAAAGCTTCAACAAAGATCAATGGAAGAACGGTAAAGCAAGCTTCGTCACAATGAAGAAGGAAGGTGACGTAGGGAGAAGGTGTTGTTCAAGCTGTTAAGTGCAAATGACAGTACTGTCCTTGTAACATTTGTAAACCTTGTATGAATTTTTTGAGGGCATGAATGTAATATCATACAAAGTTGTACGATTTCCTATAAATAGATGAACAGTAACCCCGTACTGTTCGTCTGGAATGGTAATTGCCCTCGCGTCATTGCCTTCAAACAAGCCAAAGGTATCGATGTAATACATACTTTGATAAGTGCTTGTACATTCATTATGAAATAAATATGTGGCACGATATTGTAACGCCCCTGGTGTTACAAGAACTAAAACTTGGTCATGACATCATATGCATTGACATTTCATTATGTATGTTACACCTAGAGTGCATCCACTAGGCTAAAATTTCAAAACAAGTTGTGATATGATGACTTGAAGTGCTCCCTAACCCTAGGATAGAGTACTTAACCAAGGGATAGAGGTATGTGGGTGTGTGTGATAACAAATTGAGTATTATCTCAAAAGTTAGTGGAGAGGTTCATAGGAGACTAAACTTGGAGAATTTGAGTGGCACATAAATCCTAGAACCCTCAAAACCCTAATAAGAACCCTCGAAACCCTAATTTGTACTCTAAGTTATGATTTCAATTTCTATGCACTTTTGGACCAAAGTGCATATATCAAAGTGGTAGAGTATAAAAAACTAAACAACTTTTACATTGGAAGATTTTCAAGTGTTGTGGAACAAATTGGAGTTAATTGCAAAAAGTCTCAAGGCACCATATGGCTTAATTCTGAAAAAATAGTGTAATTGGGCTGACTTTGGGACCCTGTATCTCTTAATCCATGGTGATTTTGCCCTAAGTCATTACAACAAAATGGTAGAGCTATGTTAATAGTTCAAGTTTGATTAAGTGACTAAGCCTTGGAGCTGTATGGAAATTGGAGAAAAATGGACCTAAAGTTGGGCTGTCAGTCACCACTTATACTGAAACTCGATTGACAGTGTGTTCTGATGAACGTCAAGATCAATTTGCGCATGTTTTAGTGAGAATCTAATCAAGAACCCTATAACAAAGTCAAAGCTGGTTTATAGGGCAACAACTTTGATACAGACATATTAGTGGGTTGTTGTGGCAGAACCTCCTAAGTTATTGGGCCCACATGCACCTGACCTTGTCTCAAAGACCTCAGACGGCTATGCATGTGCACCGGATAACTTAACAGGATCTGTCCGAGTGTCCCAAGGACCCTGGATAAACCACATACAACCAGGATCGCAAGATTAAGTAAACACAAATCACACACCAACATTTTGCAACGAAATTTCTTTATTACAAAAAGTTACAAGTTACAACAAATTTACATTATATTTATCGGAGTGATTACAAAAGTGATTCAAAGAAATAAACTTTCAAATGTTATAAATTATTTATAAGTTTGAAATATATGCTAGCTTAAGTGACCATCCTCAATAAGAAGTATAGAAGAGCTACTTAGACCTATAAGAAGGCTGTGCCCACCGGCGCTTAGCACCATCCACAGCAGCAAAAATCTAGTACCTGCAACAACATGGGTTCGAAAACCCTAAGTACGAAGTGTACTTTCGCAAGTCTCACTAGTACAAAAAGGCTCAAAGCCTGCGGGGACGATATATTTTTACAGGCGGATTCGGTTATCCACCGACTGTGTTATTTCTAGTGGCGGTTCCTTAAGAAAACCGCCACTAGAAATCGTATTTCTACTGGCGGTTCCTTAAGAAAACCGCCAGTAGAAATCCATGATTTGTAGTGGCGGTTTTCTTAAGGAACCGCCACTAGAAATACGATTTCTAGTGGCGGTTTTCTTAAGAAACCGCCACTAGAAATCATTTTTATCCTTAATTTTGCGAGTTTTTCAAACGGCCTCGTATGACAAAACCACCAAAATAAAAGTTGTAGATCTCTAAAAGTTATGAAACTTTGTAGTTGACAACTTTTTTATTTGAACTCATTTCGGTTCTCAAAAATTGAATCTAAGTATGTCAAATTTAAAATTCAAATTTTGCAAACTACCTCGGATGAAAAAAGTGTCAAAATAAAAGTTGTAGAACTTCAAAAGTTATTTATCTTTGTAGTTGACAACTTTTTTATTTGAATTCGTTTAGGGTCTCAAATAAGCAATTTACACTCAAATGGTTGTAATATGTGGAGAGAACAACTACAAACTAGACACAAGACATGTCATAGACGGAGTGGTAGGGGAGGGTACGCGCGAGGGTGAGGTCGACGGTTCGAATACTAACAACCGCGTAGCGCGGACGGGGGTGGGGTGGGCCTAATAAAAATAATTTTTTTAACTTTTTTTAAAATATGTTTTATGTTTCCTGGAAACGATTTTCACTGGCGGTTTTATTACGCCGACCGCCAGTGAAAATCGATTTTCACTGGCGGTTTTATTACGTCGACCGCCAGTGAAAATCGATTTTCACTGGCGGTTTTATTACGCCGACCGCCAGTGAAAATCGATTTTCACTGGCGGTCCTCAGTTACCCGCCTGTAAAAATGATGATTTCTACTGGCCCCTAGCACTGGCGGTTACGAAAAACACCACTATAAATAGGTTTACAACCGCCACTATAGAACTTCTCTGTACTAGTGTCTTACCCGTCTAAGGAAAAAGACTCTCAAGGATATGTTGGCTTTTGGGAATCAAGGTAAAGTTTAACAAGATTCAAAGACTCTTTTGCATAAAAGCTTACTATGAGTGGATCCTTAAGAATTCATTTTACTTGTCAGGTTTAGTAAAGTTATCTGTATCTAGAGTTCTTTCTATCCTAGATCAAACACTTGGCCTATACTAGCCGTCTTTTATCAACCCTTCAGTTCACTGGATTGCTACGTGTAAGTTAGTGACCAAGTCTTCATGTGCGAGAAGTAACAGCGATTTAAATCGATTGATACCAAGCTGGGATCTCCAACCACACGACATATGTAGCACTTAACCCTTGCATATGTCAACTCGCCACCGGGTTTCTCAAGACCAGAATGGGTTCACGCCAACCGAGAGCACAGATACACCACCATCCAGCCTCTTGCCATAGAGGGTACACGCTAATCTCGCCATCTCTCCACTCCCATTGTGTGGTGGCCTTTCTGGTATTGGGCCGACCGAGGCAAAGCTTACCCATGACGAGGCATATGGCCAGTTAAAAGGTCCTCGGTCAGCAGGCCTACATCGACTCGGTCCTTAATCGACTAAGACGAAGACACTACACCGAGACTCTCTTCTCGTGCAAGTCACCCGCCCGGCCTCGTCTTTATTATTTAAAACCCAAAGTTTGGTACCTGGCAGAGGTACATCTTTTCAGATGTTGAACCCATCAAGGCCCTGATGGATTCACCATCACAAGTCTTTTCTTTGTAAAAATTCCCATCCAATATGAAGCATCACCTTTTGTTTTAAAACAAAACATTTTGTTTTTATAAAGCAAGGCTAAGCATCATAAAATCCTTTTCATAAATGGGTATCAAGGAAGGGTAATCAATTTTCCAAGGAAGGAAATGCATCAATTGTTTAGCACACAACTCCTATCACCTAATGCATCAAACAAGGTGATATAGATTTTAAAACACAAGGAAATGGATAATGCACTGGGGCTTGCCTGGAATAACACTAGGTTAGTGTTTGTTAGACAACGACCACTTGACGATCATCTTCATCATGGTTCTTGATCAGGTCATCCATCCTTAGGTTCGTCCATCAGCACCGCCTTGCGAAGAAGCTCACGCTTAACAGTATCTTGGGGTCGACTCAGCTCGTCTTCCGCATTACGTGATCACTTAACGTACCTAAATTATATGCAAGATGCACATGAATGAGCACAAGTATAAATTGTCACACCCGGGTTTTAGGGGTCCAAAACCCGGGCGCGAAATAATACACCAGGTGTGATGGGACCAAGTCTCACACATATGATGAATCATGGCACAGGATCGAATGTCACATATTTACTACATAACAGGAGTTCTGTACAAAATAAATAAATAATTACATCATAAGGAGACAGTGATCCAGCAACCCAAAGTTGACTGGGAGACGACGACCCATACCTCTCACGAACTCGCCACAGCATCCTCCATGCGCCTCATCCTGTGGTACCTGTTCTTGACCTGTGGGGGTGTGAGACAGCAAGAGTGAGCTCACATACGTTCATCGCTCAACAAGTTGTGGGGAATAATGTGCATGAACTCGCCAAAGGTGGGAGCTCATGTGAAGTGTAAGGCTTACCAAAGAGGATGGTTGAAGCTGAGCATTGCTTTTAAAGTTGGTCAAAATTTTATTAGCAATTACTAAGTATAAGTAAATATCAACCCAATTAAGTAGTAGAACAAAAGTGATAACAACACCTGCGATACAATGCATATGACAAATTGAACTTAGTTCCATAAATTAATCATGTGAGGGTCCGAGCTGCTCATGACTGTGAGCATGGCTGATATACCAGTTTTACACTCTGTAGAGGTTGCACATCTTTACCCACAAGTCATGTTACCCATCTGCCAAGGGATAGCGACTCCCATACACCTCTACCTAGGAGGCAAGGCAGGGTAACACTACGAGGCCTTTACAAAGTTCCACTAGCTTCAGAAAACCCGCTACAGTTTCTAGGAAGCTCCAATACAGGGACCCCTTGCATGACCGCCATCGGAGCAAAATGAACCCAAGGGCCTCCCTACATTGACCACTCCCCTACTGCCCTTGCCCCTTTTCGGTAAGGTAGTCCTCCACTAGCTTTCCTAATTAGTCAGCCAAGGGCGTCCCAAACCACCCTTGTGGTAGCACTGTTTTCCCGGGTGGTCGCTCCATGTTCCAATTAACATAATGATCTTAACATGAATAGCAAATAACAACTGATAATAAAAGTATAATGATGTATAATGTGTATCTCTATACCCAAAACCACATAAAGCAATAGCAGGTACTGCCCAAAAATTCAGTGGTGAGCAAGGTATAAAGATAGCCAAACTAGGGTAACCTATTGGGTCCCATCAAAATTAACATATGCAGATCATTATGATTAATAAGAACATAAATGGGTAAAAAAGTGATCAAGGGCACAACTTGCGAGGGACTTGAGATTCTAGGTACCAACTTGCTCTTCAGGTGACTCATGACCTCACTGCTAAACGTAGCAATACAAACAAACATGGTATAGGCAAAATTAACATCACACCAAACATAAGAGCAAACTGCGTAAGAATATTCTATGTGTCGTAACGAGATCGTGGGTTCAAGAACTACTAAATTCGGGGCTACGGTTAAAGAGTTATGGTTTTATGAAGTTTTAAGTGTGGGATATAAAGAAACTAAGTGTATAATTTTAATCATAGGTTTCATGATAAAATAAGGTTACTAGATGAAGAACAATATTAATATGAAACTAATGCATCTGGAATTAATTAATTCGGAGCTAAAACAAAGAAGATAGGGATTTTACAAGATTAGTAGATTTATTTTATACTATATTCATTTTCAGGTTGATTTTACTGAGTTTATAATCTCCTATTGATTAATATAGATTAGGTGAGAAGGGTATTATAAGTAAATAACAATTCTCTTTTTTTAGTCCAAGGTATAACTTGATTAGTTACCATATTTTGGTCTGGTTATAATCATAAATAGGCTCACTTTGATTAGCAAGCTTAATTTACTAAACATAGATTAAACAACATCCATCTACAAAAATAAGTGTTATGATAAAACTAATGATGTTATTGTGTAGACAACATTATTATGAAACTAACGCAACCGGAACGAGTCAAATCGGAATTAAAATGAACCACATATGAATTTTCTAAGATTTGAGAATTACTTTATACTTGAAAATTGATTTCCATATTTTCTTTTATTATTTTATGATCCATATATACCGTGGATACTAATTCTTATGACCTCAGGGTCTATTCTGTAAAAATTCTGGACCTAATTGTAATGGTCTTGTGCCTTGGGTGGATGGCAGGTTATTTTCAACGACAACCGAGGTCACTTTTGCAAATATCCATGACTGAAGAGGCATCGGTCGCCGTGAACCATCTGATCCACATCAGACGGCCTAGATTAGATCACCGCTTTGAATGTAGGGGTACACGACTATGGTTGTCCGATCAAAATCCAATGGTCCAAATTCGACCACGCCAGCCTCCCACCCATGGCCCTTGATTCCCCGATCCCCGATCCATATCCCATGGGCTGAAAGGAGGGGTATCGCCACACTCAATCCGAGCCATCCAATCCTAGATCGACAGACGCGACCCCATCTTCTTCCCTTAGCTACAGGGACACGATGGTGCTCCCCACCCGTGGCGGCGCCACCAAGCTTCAAACCGAAGAATGTTACACGGAGCAGAGACAAGGGCAAGATCGGAGGAGAGGTTCTCACCGATGACAGCGGCGCAGAAAGCTCGGTCCACGAAGGCATGCGATCCCATAGCGAAATTCTAATTCCGACGAGAAATTATAAGTGCTCCGACCATCAATCGAGTAGGACGAGGGCACCGACTCCATCTGCATGCCCTGCCGAGGCATCCGCACCTACTTTGAATGCCCATCGGCGACGTATGCGTGAAACACACCGGTGGTGAATCTCCCCATGTGGTTTCGCCGTCGATACCCGCGGTTCCCACGCGACGGAGCTGGCCAGGGGCTTCAGTTGGACAGGGCAAGAGGTTGCGTCGGGTTTTATGCTCCCCCCGCAGGCGGAGTCGGACCCAAGATTCCTGGCAGCTCCACCGGATTCAGTTACGCGAAGATGGGGAAGAAGATAAGCCCGACAGAGTGGCCCCACCTGGCAGAGACCGCAGAGACATAGGCTGACGGAGCGGGCCCCTGGTAGCAACATCAGGCGAGAGCGGCCCGGCCAGGGCACCGTGCAAGCACGAGGGGCGAGCGAGAGGTTGGAGTGGGCTAGGCCGTCCGAGAGGGAGAATCGGCCCAGGCGCCATTTTTCCTCTTTTCTTTTCCTATTTTGTTTTCTATTTCAGATTTTCTATTCCTATTTTCAATTTCTAAGCTTCAAATTCAATTCAAATAGAGTTCAGGATTTAAGTCAGTTTAAGTGCACGATCAAAAACCCCAATATGAAAGCAAAGCATGCTTTTATTTATTCCTTTATTGTCTTACTTATTTAAGCAATTGTTTTCAAATATGACATTCATACACAAAAATAACTAGTTATTGTAAAAATAATAATTCCTAGCGTATAACTTTTATTGGGACACAATTTATATTAAATCCTTTAGTGATTACTTATATGTATAATTCCATGAGGAGATAACTTAATCCATCTAGTAGTATTTTATTAGGAAAGAATTTTAGGAGGTGCAACTTCAAGTTAAGAAAAGTCTTATTAAAGGATATTTTAATTCAAAAGTTTTAGAGAATTTTCATCAATTCTAAATATCAAATTTTGGGTGTTACAAATTCTACCCCCCCTAATAGAAATCTCGTCCTCGAGATTTGTAAGAGAAAGGATGTAGAAGAAATTGTTTGTAGTCTATGGGTTAGTTTCTAATTGATTTTAGTATCAAAAGATTATTTTTTTGTTCAAGTATACAACACAAATTGGCAGGTGATTAGGAAAGCATGGTGTATATATGTATGTCCACTTTATTATGTAGGATAGAAGATGCCTTTAGAGCATAGGTAGGTTTGGGTAAGAAAGAGTACAGTAAGGAAAGACTCCCTCCAAGATTGTGGATCTTGATTCTTTTGAAGATCTGGCTTGAATATTATCCTTCCTTGATTTGATGAGGTCGATCATCTTCGATCTTCATTCTTGAAGTTGTTATCCGAATTAGGGACATGTAGTTAAGATAAAGTAGTAGGTGGAGCAGCTAGTTTAGTAGGGGGCTATGAGTTAAATGAGATTAGTCAGAATCTGGTTTGGTTGTTTGCTTGTAGATGGGTTGGATAGGTTAGGTAACCTATTATGCAGGTCAAGTTGTTGTGTATGGCCTAGTTGATCTAAGTCACCAATTTAGTCATAAATGAATTAGGAGTATGGTCTTATCCTTTGTACCAGCATTAAGTAACTTACCCTAGATCAGATCATAATAGATTAGATAGAATCTAGATTAGGTTGGATATAACTAGATTAGACTAGTTAAAGTTAGATAGATATACTAGGGTAGGATATATCTTTTAAGATGAGATAGATATTGTTAGGCTAGATACTTTAAAGAGGGATAATCAAGTTTGTCTAGTTATTTTTATAAGCATTTTTTCTATATGTATATGCAGATGTAATTGTGGACATTACTCATAACTCATCACACTCAATCAAAGATCCAAATCAGACAAGTATCATAAGAACAAACATTGAAGTACATCGATACCTATAAAAAATAGTTTGTTTTTGTTCCTAAGAGTAGGTCTCCTATTCTTAAAGTTCACTTTAGACATAGGATTTCAAAGTTTGAAATCCACATTTGTCTTTAGAAAAGAAAATATAAGAGTAATCAGAGTAAAGCAGTAGTGGATGAGAAAAGATTAAGGAAAGTTTTAGAAAGGATCAGAGTAGCAAAGGTAAGTAGATAAGGGTTATTCAGTTCTATCAAGGTTTCATCCTACAATCAACATCCCTCTAATACCACTTCTGTCGCACCCGGGTTTTAGGGGTCCAAAACCCAGGCGCGAAATAATACACCAGGTGTGCTAGGACCAAGTCTCACACATATGATGAATCATGGCACAGGATCGAATGTCACATCTTTACTACATAACAGAAGTTGAGTACAAAATAAATAAATAATTATATCATAAGGAGACAACGATCCAGCAACCCAAAGTTGACTGGGAGACGACGGCCTAGACCTCACACGAACTCGCCACAGCATCCTCCATGCGCCTCATCCTGCGGTACCTATTCTTGACCTGTGAGGGGGTGTGAGACAACAAGAGTGAGCTCACATACGTTCATCGCTCAACAAGTTGTGGGGAATAATGTGCATGAACTCGCCAATGGTGGGAGCTCATGTGAAGTGTAAGGCTTACCAAAGAGGATGGTTGAAGCTGAGCATTGCTTTTAAAGTTGGTCAAAATTTTATTAGCAATTACTAAGTATAAGTAAATACCAACCCAATTAAGTAGTAGAACAAAAGTGATAACAACACCTGCGATGCAATGCATATGACAAATTGAATTTAGTTCCATAAATTAATCATGTGAGGGTCCGAGCTGCTCATGACCGTGAGCACAACTGATATACCCGTTTTACACTCTGCAGAGGTTGCACATCTTTACCCACAAGTCATGTTACCCATCTGCCAAGGGATAGCGACTCCCATACACCTCTACCTAGGAGGCGAGGCAGGGTAACACTACGAGGCCTTTACAAAGTTCCACTTATAGCTCAGAAAACCCGCTACAGTTTCTAGGAAGCTCCAATGCAGGGACCCCTCGCCTGACCGCCATCGCAGCAAAATCAACCCAAGGGCCTCCCTACACTGACTACTCCCCTACTGCCCTTGTCCCTTTCGGGTAAGATAGTCCTCCACTAGCTTTCCTAATTAGTCAGCCAAGGGCGTCCCATACCACCCTTGTGGTAGCACGATTTTCCCGAGTGGTCACTCCATGTTCCAATTAACATAATGATCTTAACATGAATAGCAAATAAAAACTGATAATAAAAGTATAATCATGTATAATGTGTATCTCTATACCCAAAACCACATAAAGCAATAGCAGGTACTACCCAAAAATTCGGTGGTGAGCAAGGTATAAAGATAGCCAAACTAGGGTAACCTATTGGGTTCCATAAAAATTAACCTATGCAGATCATTATGATTAATAAGAACATGAGTGGGTAAAAAGAAGTGATCAAGGGCACAACTTGCTTGGGACTTGAGATTCCAGGTACCAACTTGCTCTTCAGGTGACTCGTGACCTCACTGCTAAACGTAGCAATACAAACAAACATGATATAGGCAAAATTAACATCACACCAAACATAAGAGCAAACTGCGTAAGAATATTCTACGTGTCGTAACGAGATCGTCTATTCGAGAACTGAAAGTCGTCTAGAGGGGGGGTGAATAGGGCGAAACTAAAATTCTCAAAATAATCACAACTACAAGCCGGGTTAGCGTTAGAAGTATAATCGAGTCCGCGAGAGAGGGTGCAAAACAAATCGCAAGCAAATAAGAGGTGTGACACGCGGATTTGTTTTACCGAGGTTCGGTTCTCGCAAATCTACTCCCCGTTGAGGTGGTCACAAAGACCGGGTCTCTTTCAACCCTTTCCCTCTCTCAAACGGCCCCTCAGACCGAGTGAGCTTTTCTTCTCAATCACTTGGAACACAAAGTTCCCACAAGGACCACCACAAGATTGGTGTCTCTTGCCTCAATTACAAGTGAGTTTGATCGCAATGAAGAATCAAAGAAAGAAGAAAGCAATCCAAGCGCAAGAGCTCGAAAGAACACAAGCAAATCTCTCTCTCTAATCACTAGGGCGTTGTGTGGAGTTTGGAGAGGATTTGATCACTTGGGTGTGTCTAGAATTGAATGCTAGAGCTCTTGTAAGTAGTTGAAGTGGGAAAACTTGGATGACTTGAATGTGGGGTGGTTGGGGGTATTTATAGCCCCAACCACCAAACTAGTCGTTTGGTGGGGTTGTCTGTCGCATGGTGCACCAGACAGTCCGGTGCACACCGGACATGTCTAGTGCGCCAGCCACGTCACCAAGGCCGTTGGGTTCCGACCGTTGGAGCACTGTCTTCTGGGCCCGCCTGGATGTCCGGTGGCACACCGGACATGTACTGTAGAGTGTCCGGTGTGCCAGCGCGCGCGTGTCTGACTTCTGCGCGCTCTGGCGCGCATTTAATGCTTCTACAGGTGACCGTTGGCGCGAAGTAGCCGTTGCTCTGCTGGTTCACCGGATAGTCCGGTGTACACCGGACATGTCCGGTGAATTATAGCGGAGCAAATTCCCGAGGCTGGCGAGTTCCAGAGCTGCTCTTCCTTGGAGCACCGGACACTGTCCGGTGTACACCGGACAGTCCGGTGAATTATAGTGGAGCGCCTCTGGATTTTCCCGAGGGTGAGGAGTTCAGTGTGAAGTCCCCTGGTGCACCGGACACTGTCTGGTGGTGCACCGGACACTGTCCGGTGGTGCACCGGACACTGTCCGGTGGTGCACCGGACACTGTCCGGTGGCACACCGGACAGTCCGGTGCGCCAGACCAGGGCACACTTCGGTTATCCCTTGCTCTCTTTGTTGAACCCAATTCTTGGTCTTTTTATTGGCTAAGTGTGAACCTTTGGCACCTGTATAACTTATACACTAGAGCAAAACTAGTTAGTCCAATTATTTGTGTTGGGCAATTCAACCACCAAAATCAATTAGGAAAATAGGTGTAGGCCTAATTCCCTTTCAATCTCCCCCTTTTTGGTGATTGATGCCAACACAAACCAAAGCAAATATAGAAGTGCATAATTGAACTAGTTTGCATAACGTAAGTGCAAAGGTTGCTTGGAATTGAGCCAATATAAATACTTATAAGATATGCATGGATTGTTTCTTCAATTTTTGACATTTTGGACCACGCTTGCACCACATGTTTTGTTTTTGCAAATTCTTTTGTAAATCCTCTTCAAAGTTCTTTTGCAAATGGTCAAAGGTAAGTGAATAAGAATCTACGAAGCATTTACTAGATTTGAAATTTTCTCCCCCTGTTTCAAATGCTTTTCCTTTGACTAAACAAAACTCCCCCTAAATAAAATTCTCCTCTTAGTGTTCAAGAAGGTTTTGATATATCAATTTTGAAATGCTACTTTCTCCCCCTTTTGAACATAATAAGATACCAATGGAAAAACTCTTTTTAAAATTAGGTGGTGGTGCGGTCCTTTTGCTTTGGGCTAATACTTTCTCCCCCTTTGGCATGCATCGCCAAAAACGGAGTCATTAGAGCCCTTGAATTACTCTCTCCCCCTTTGGTCATAAATAAATGAGTGAAGATTATACCAAAGACGGAGTGTTGCTCGGAGTGATGGCGAAGGATGAGTTACAGAGTGGAAGCCTTTGTCTTCGCGAAGACTCCAATTCCCTTTCAATACACCTATGACTTGGTTTGAAATAGACTTGAAAACACATTAGTCATAGCATATGAAAGAGATATGATGAAAGGTATATAAATGAGCTATGTGTGCAAATCAACAAAAAAAGTTCCTAGAATCAAGAATATTTAGCTCATGCCTAAGTTTGTTAAAGGTTTGTTCATCAAGAGGTTTGGTAAAGATATCGGCTAATTGGTCTTTAGTGTTGATATATGAAATCTCGATATCTCCCTTTTGTTGGTGATCCCTTAAAAAGTGATACCGAATGGCTATGTGTTTAGTGCGGCTATGCTCAATGGGATTATCCGCCTTGCGGATTGCACTCTCATTATCACATAGAAGAGGAACTTTGGTTAATTTGTAACCATAGTCCCTAAGGGTTTGCCTCATCCAAAGTAGTTGCGCGCAACAATGTCCTGCGGCAATGTACTCGGCCTCGGTGGTAGAAAGAGCGACCGAATTTTGCTTCTTTGAAGCCCAAGACAGCAAGGATCTTCCCAAGAACTGGCAAGTCCCCGATGTGTTCTTTCTATTAATTTTACACCCCGCCCAATCGGCATCCGAATAACCAATCAAATCAAATCTGGATCCCCTAGGATACCAAAGCCCAAACTTAGGAGTATAAACCAAATATCTCAAGATTCGTTTTACGGCCGTAAGGTGAGCTTCCTTAGGGTCGGCTTGGAATCTTGCACACATGCATACAGAAAGCATAATATCCGGTCGAGATGCACATAAATATAGCAAAGATCCTATCATCGACCGATATACCTTTTGATCGACGGATTTACCTCCTTCGTCGAGGTCGAGATGCCCATTGGTTCCCATGGGTGTCTTGATGGGTTTGGCATCCTTCATTCCAAACTTGCTTAGAATATCTTGAGTGTACTTCGTTTGGCTAAGGAAGGTGCCTTCTTGGAGTTGCTTCACTTGAAATCCTAAGAAATACTTCAACTCCCCCATCATAGACATCTCAAATTTTTGCGTCATGATCCTACTAAATTCTTCACATGTAGACTCGTTAGTAGACCCAAATATAATATCATCAACATAAATTTGGCATACAAACAAGTCATTTTCAAGAGTTTTAGTAAAGAGTGTAGGATCGGCCTTTCCGACTTTGAAGCCATTAGCGATAAGGAAATCTCTAAGGCATTCATACCATGCTCTTGGGGCTTGCTTGAGCCCATAAAGCGCCTTAGAGAGCTTATAGACATGGTTAGGATAGTCACTGTCTTTAAAGCCGGGAGGTTGCTCAACATAGACCTCTTCCTTGATTGGTCCATTGAGGAAGGCACTTTTCACGTCCATTTGATAAAGCTTGAAGCCATGGTAAGTAGCATAGGCTAATAATATGCGAATTGACTCAAGCCTAGCTACGGGTGCATAGGTTTCACCGAAATCCAAACCTTCGACTTGGGAGTATCCTTTGGCCACAAGTCGAGCTTTGTTCCTTGTCACCACACCATGCTCGTCTTGCTTGTTGCGGAAGACCCATTTGGTTCCTACAACATTTTGATTAGGCCGTGGAACTAAGTGCCATACCTCATTCCTTGTGAAGTTGTTGAGCTCCTCTTGCATCGCCACCACCCAATCTGAATCTTGAAGTGCTTCCTCTAACCTGTGTGGCTCAATAGAGGAAACAAAAGAGTAATGCTCACAAAAATGTGCAACACGAGATCTAGTGGTTACTCCCTTATGAATGTCGCCGAGGATGGTGTCGACGGGGCGATCTCGTTGTATTGCTTGGTGGACTCTTGGGTGTGGCGGCCTTTGTTCTTCATCCTCCTTGTCTTGGTCATTTGCATCTCCCCCTTGATCATTGCCGTCATCTTGAGGTGGCTCATTTGCTTGATCTTCTTCTTCATCGATTTGAGCTTCATCCTCATTTTGAGTTGGTGGGGATGCTTGCGTGGAGGAGGATGGTTGATCTTGTGCATTTGGAGGCTCTTCGGATTCCTTAGGACACACATCCCTAATAGACATGTTCCTTAGCGCGATGCACGGAGCCTCTTCAATACCTATCTCATCAAGATCAACTTGCTCTACTTGAGAGCCGTTAGTCTCATCAAACACAACGTCACAAGAAACATCAACTTGTCCAGAGGACTTGTTAAAGACTCTATATGCCCTTGTGTTTGAATCATATCCTAGTAAAAAGCCTTCTACAGTCTTAGGAGCAAATTTAGATTTTCTACCTCTTTTAATAAGAATGAAGCATTTGCTACCAAAGACTCTAAAATATGAAATGTTGGGCTTTTTACCGGTTAGGAGTTCGTATGATGTCTTCTTGAGGATTCGGTGTAGATATAACCGGTTGATGGCGTAGCAAGCGGTGTTGACCGCCTCGGCCCAAAACCGATCCGAAGTCTTGTACTCATCAAACATGGTTCTTGCCATGTCCAATAGAGTTCTATTCTTCCTCTCCACTACACCATTTTGTTGTGGCGTGTAGGGAGAAGAGAACTCATGCTTGATGCCCTCCTCCTCAAGGAAGCCTTCAATTTGTGAGTTCTTGAACTCCGTCCCGTTGTCGCTTCTAATTTTCTTGATCCTTGAGCCGAACTCATTTTGAGCTCGTCTCAAGAATCCCTTTAAGGTCTCTTGGGTATGAGATTTTTCCTGCAAAAAGAACACCCAAGTGAAGCGAGAATAATCATCCACAATAACTAGACAGTACTTACTCCCGCCGATGCTTATGTAAGCTATCGGGCCGAATAGGTCCATGTGTAGGAGCTCTAGTGGCCTGTCGGTCGTCATTATGTTCTTGTGTGGATGATGGGTACCAACTTGCTTTCCTGCTTGGCATGCGCTACAAACCCTGTCTTTCTCAAAATGAACATTTGTTAATCCTAAAATGTGCTCTCCCTTTAGAAGCTTATGAAGATTCTTCATCCCAACATGGGCTAGTCGGCGGTGCCAGAGCCAACCCATGTTAGTCTTAGCAATTAAGCAAGTGTCGAGTTCAGCTCTATCAAAATTTACCAAGTATAGCTGACCCTCTAACACTCCCTTAAATGCTACTGAATCATCACACCTTCTAAAGACAGTGACACCTACATCAGTAAACAGACAGTTGTAGCCCATTTTGCATAATTGAGAAACGGAAAGCAAATTGTAATCTAAAGAATCTACAAGAAAAACATTGGAAATAGAATGGTAAGGAGATATAGCAATTTTACCCAATCCTTTGACCAAACCTTGATTTCCATCCCCGAATGTGATAGCTCGTTGGGGATCCTGGTTTTTCTCGTAGGAGGAGAACATCTTCTTCTCCCCTGTCATGTGGTTTGTGCACCCGCTGTCGATAATCCAACTTGAGCCCCCGGATGCATAAACCTACAAAACATGTTTAGTTCTTGACTTTAGGTACCCAAATGGTTTTGGGTCCTTTGGCATTAGAAACAAGAACTTTGGATACCCAAACACAAGTCTTTGACCCCTTGTGCTTGCCCCCAACATATTTGGCAACTACTTTGCCGGATTTGTTAGTTAAAACATAAGATGCATCAAAAGTTTTGAATGAAATGTCATGATCATTTGATGCATTGTGAATTTTTTTCTTAGGCAACTTAGCACGGGTTTGTTGCCTAGAGCTAGATGTCTCACCCTTATACATGAAAGCATGGTTCGGGCCAGAGTGAGACTTCCTAGAATGAATTCTCCTAATTTTGCTCTCAGGGTAGCCGGCAGGGTACAAAATGTAACCCTCGTTATCCTGAGGCATGGGAGCCTTGCCCTTAACAAAATTAGATAACTTCTTAGGAGGGGCATTAATTTTGACATTGCCTCCTTGTTGGAAGCCAATGCCATCCTTGATGCCAGGGCGTCTCCCACTATAGAGCATACTTCTAGCAAATTTAAATTTTTCATTCTCTAAGTTATGCTCGGCAATTTTAGCATCTAATTTTGCTATATGATCATTTTGTTGTTTAATTAAAGCCATGTGATCATGTATAGCATCAATGTTAACATCTCTACATCTAGTACAAATGGTAGTATGCTTAATGGTAGATGTAGAGGGTTTGCAAGAATTAAGTTCAACAATCTTAGAATGCAATATATCATTTTTGTCTCTAAGATCGGAAATAGTAGCATTGCAAACATCAAAATCTTTAGCCTTAGCAAGCAATTTTTCATTTTCAATCCTAAGGCTAGCAAGAGATATGTTTAATTCTTCAATCTTAGCAAGCAAATCATAATTATCATTTCTAAGATTGGGAATTGAAACATTACAAGTAATAGAATCAACCTTAGCTAACAAATTAGAATTCTCATTCCTAAGGTTGTCTATAGTCTCATGGCAAGTGCTTAGCTCACTAGATAATTTTTCACTTTTTTCAACTTCTATAGCATAAGCATTTTTGACCTTAACATGCTTCTTATTTTCTTTAATAAGGAAGTCCTCTTGGGTGTCCAAGAGATCATCCTTCTCATGAATGGCACTAATCAATTCATTAAGTTTCTCTTTTTGTTGCATGTTGAGGTTGGCAAAAAGGCTGCGTAAGTTATCTTCCTCATCACTAGCATTTTCATCACTAGAAGACTCATATCTAGTGGAGGATTTAGATTTAACCTTCTTTTTTTTGTCGTCCTTTGCCATGAGGCACTTGTGGCCGACGTTGGGGAAGAGAAGGCCTTTGGTGACGGCGATGTTGGCGGCGTCCTCATCGTCGGAGGAGTCGCTAGAGCTTTCGTCGGAGTCCCACTCACGACAAACATGGGCATCGCCGCCCTTCTTCTTGTATTACCTCTTCTTCTCCTTTCTTCTCCCCTTCTTGTCGTCACCCCTGTCACTGTCACTAGAAATAGGACATTTAGCTATAAAGTGACCGGGCTTACCACACTTGTAGCAAACCTTCTTGGAGCGGGGCTTGTAATCCTTCCCCCTCCTTTGTTTGAGGATTTGGCGGAAACTCTTGATGACGAGCGTCATTTCCTCATTGTCAAGCTTGGAGACGTCGATTGGTTGTCTACTTGGTGTAGACTCCTCCTTCTTCTCCTCCGTCGCCTTGAAAGCAACCGGTTGAGCTTCGGACGTGGAGGGACCGTCAAGCTCGTTGATTTTCCATGAGCCCTTGATCATAAATTCAAAGCTCACAAAATTCCCGATTACTTCCTCGGGAGTCATTAGTGTATATCTTGGATTGCCACGAATTAATTGTACTTGAGTAGGGTTAAGGAAAATAAGAGATCTTAGAATAACCTTAACCACCTCGTGGTCATCCCACTTTTTGCTCCCGAGGTTGCGCACTTGATTCACCAAGGTCTTGAGCCGGTTGTACATATCTTGTGGCTCCTCTCCTTGGCGAAGACGGAAGCGACCGAGCTCCCCCTCGATCGTTTCCCGCTTGGTGATCTTGGTGAGTTCATCACCCTCGTGCGCCGTCTTGAGCACGTCCCAAACTTCCTTGGCGCTTTTTAGTCCTTGCACCTTGTTGTACTCCTCCCTACTTAGAGAGGCGAGGAGTATGGTTGTGGCTTGGGAGTTGAAGTGCTCGATTTGGGCCACCTCGTCCTCATCATAGTCCTCATCCCCTACGGATGGTACCTGTGCTCCAAACTCAACAACATTCCATATACTTTTATGGAGTGAGGTTAGATGAAATTTCATTAAATCACTCCACCTAGCATAATCTTCACCGTCAAAGGTTGGCGGTTTGCCTAAAGGAACGGAAAGTAATGGAGTATGTTTAGTAATGCGAGGGTAGCGTAGGGGGATCTTACTAAACTTCTTGCGCTCATGGCACTTAGAAGTTATGGAGGGCGCGTCGGAGCCGGAGGTAGAAGCTGATGAAGTGTCGGTCTCGTAGTAGACCACTTTCCTCATCTTCTTTATTTTGTCACCACTCCGATGCGACTTGTGAGAAGAAGTCTTCTTTTCCTTCTTCTTCTCCTTCCTCTTCTCCTTGTTGCGGGACTCTTCTGATGAAGCCTTCCCATGGCTTGTAGCGGGCTTGTCACCGGTCTCCATCTCCTTCTTGGCGAGTTCTTCCGACATCACTTCGAGCGGTTAGGCTCTAATGAAGCATCGGGCTCTGATACCAATTGAAAGTCGCCTAGAGGGGGTGAATAGGGCGAAACTGAAATTCTCAAAATAATCACAACTACAAGCCGGGTTAGCGTTAGAAATATAATCGAGTCCGCGAGAGAGGGTGCAAAACAAATCGCAAGCAAATAAGAGGTGTGACACGCGGATTTGTTTTACCGAGGTTCGGTTCTCGCAAACCTACTCCCCGTTGAGGTGGTCACAAAGACCAGGTCTCTTTCAACCCTTTCCCTCTCTCAAACGGTCCCTCAGACCGAGTGAGCTTTTCTTCTCAATCACTTGGAACATAAAGTTCCCACAAGGACCACCACAAGATTGGTGTCTCTTGCCTCAATTACAAGTGAGTTTGATCGCAATGAAGAATCAAAGAAAGAAGAAAGCAATCCAAGCGCAAGAGCTCGAAAGAACACAAGCAAATCTCTCTCTCTAATCACTAGGGCGTTGTGTGGAGTTTGGAGAGGATTTGATCACTTGGGTGTGTCTAGAATTGAATGCTAGAGCTCTTGTAAGTAGTTGAAGTTGGAAAACTTGGATGACTTGAATGTGGGGTGGTTGGGGGTATTTATAGCCCCAACCACCAAACTAGCCGTTTGGTGGGGCTGTCTGTCGCATGGTGCATCGGACAGTCCGGTGCACACCGGACATGTCTGGTTCGCCAGCCACGTCACCAAGGCCGTTGGGTTCCGACCGTTGGAGCACTGTCTTCTGGGCCCGCCTGGATGTCCGGTGGCACACCGGACATGTACTGTAGAGTGTCCGGTGTGCCAGCGCGCGCGTGTCTGACTTCTGCGCGCTCTGGCGCGCATTTAATGCTTCTACAGGTGACCGTTGGCGCGAAGTAGTCGTTGCTCTGCTGGTTCATCAGACATTCCGGTGTACACCGGACATGTCCGGTGAATTATAGCGGAGCAAATTCCCGAGGCTGGCGAGTTCCAGAGCCGCTCTTCCTTGGAGCACCGGACACTGTCCGGTGTACACCGGACAGTCCGGTGAATTATAGCGGAGCGCCTCTGGATTTTCCCGTGGGTGAGGAGTTCAGTGTGAAGTCCCCTGGTGCATCGGACACTGTCTGGTGGTGCACCGGACACTGTCCGGTGGCACACCGTACAGTCCGGTGCGCCAGACCAGGGCACACTTCGGTTATCCCTTGCTCTCTTTGTTGAACCCAATTCTTGGTCTTTTTATTGGCTAAGTGTGAACCTTTGGCACATGTATAACTTATACACTAGAGCAAAACTAGTTAGTCCAATTATTTGTGTTGGGCAATTCAACCACCAAAATCAATTAGGAAAATAGGTGTAGGCCTAATTCCCTTTCAAGAACTACTAAATTCGGGGCTATGGTTAAAGAGTTATGGTTTTATGAAGTTTTAAGTGTGGGATATAAAGAAACTAAGTGTATAATTTTAATCATAGGTTTCATGATAAAATAAGGTTACTAGGTGAAGAACAATATTAATATGAAACTAATGCGACTGAAATTAATTAATTCGGAGCTAAAACAAAGAAGATAGGGATTTTACAAGATTAGTAGATTTATTTTATACTATATTCATTTTTTGATTGATTTTACTGAGTTTATAATCCCCTGTTGATTGATATAGATCAGGTGAGAAGAGTATTATAAGTAAATAACAATTCTCTTTTTTTAATCTAAGGTATAACTTGATTAGTTACCATATTTTAGTTAGGTTATAATCATAAATAAGCTCACTTTGATCAGCAAGCTTAATTTACTAAAATATATTAAACAATATCCATCTACAAAAATAAGTGTTATGATACAACTAATGATGTTATTGTGTAGACAACATTATTATGAAACTAACGCAACCGGAACGGGTCAAATTGGAATTAAAATGAACCACATATGAATTTTCTGAGATTTGAGAATTACTTTATACTTGAAAATTGATTTCCATATTTTCTTTTATTATTTTTTGATCCATATATACCGCGGATACTAATTCTTAGGACCTCGAGGTCTATTCTGTAAAAATACTGGACCTAATTGTAATGGTCTTGTGCCTTGATTGGATGGCGGGTTATTTTCAACGAAAACCGAGGTCACTTTTGCAAATATCCCTGATTGAAGATTCATTGGTCACCATGAACCGTCCGATCCACATCAAACGGCCCAGATTAGATCACCGCTTTGAATGAAGGGCTACGCGACTATGGTTGTCCGATCAAAATCCAATGGTCCAAATTCGACCACGCCAGCCTCCCACCGCCCACGGCCCTTGATTCCCCGATCCACAATCCAGATCCCATGGCTGAAAGGTGGGGGGTATCGCCACGCTCAATTCGAGCCGTCCAATCCCAAATCGACGGATGCGGCCCCATCTTCTTCCCTCAGCTACAGGGGCACGATGGTGTTCCCCACCCGCGGAGGCACCATGACCGAATCCCCTCCAACTCACGACCCGTCGCACCAAGCTTCAAACCAAAGGATGTTACACGGAGCAGAGACAAGGGCAAGATCGGAGGAGAGGTTCTCACCGATGACGGCGGCGCAGAAAGCTCGGCCCACGGCAGCATGCGGCCCCATAAGATGTGTTTGGTTACTTGGCCCAGCCTAAGCCTGGCCCAGTGAGAGGCCCAGGCTCAGGGGAGCCCACATGTACAGAGCCACCAAACAATGTTTGGTTGCCTGGTCAAAATGAACCAGGCCCATATTATACATTGTTTGGTTCTCTTTTTTTAGCTTGGCCCAATTGGGTTGCCAACAGTTTTCACGTGTAAAATGAAGCTCCCGCCAAATTTCAAAATTTTAAACCCTATTAAACAAATTACAACAGATTTGAACTAAAAATATGATTTTGACCTATAAAATAAACTAATTGCAATCATCTAAATATGATTTCAACTAATTCTAATTCTGACGAGAAATTAGAAGTGCTCCGACAATCAATCGACCATGACGAGGGCACCGACTCCATTTGCATGCCCTGCTGAGGCATCCGCACCTACTATGAATGCCCTTCGACGGCGTACGCGCGAAACACACCAGTGGTGAATCTCCCCATGTGGTTTCACTGTCGATACCCGCGGTTTCCCACGCGATGGAGTTGGCCAAGGGCTTGAGTTGGACGGGGCAAGAGGTTGCAGCGGGTTTTATGCTCCCCCCGCAGGCGGAGTCGGACCCGAGGTTCCTGGTAGCTCCACCGGATTCAGTTGCGCGGTGATGGGGAAGAAGATAAGCCCGACAGAGTGGCCCCACCTTGCGAAGACCGCAGAGCCACAGGCTAACGGGGCGGGCCCCCCCGGCAGCGACACCAGGCGAGAGCGGCCCGGCCAGGGCACCGTGCAAGCGCCAGGGGCGAGCGAGAGGTTGGAGTGGGCGGGGCCGACCGAGAGGGAGAATCGGTCGAGGCGCCATTTTTCCTCTTTTCTTTTCCTATTTTGTTTTCTATTTCAGATTTTCTATTCCTATTTTCAATTTCTAAACTTCAAATTCAATTCAAATAGAGTTCAAGCTTTAAGTCAATTTAAATGCACGATCAAAAACCCCAATATGAAAGCAAAGCATGCTTTTATTTATTCCTTTATTGTCTTACTTATTTAAGCAAATGTTTTCAAATATGACATTCATACACAAAAAACTAGTTATTGTAAAAAATAATTCCTGGCGTATAACTTTTATTGGGACACGATTTATATTAAATCCTTTAGTGATTACTTATATGTATAATTCCATGAGGAGATAATTTAATTCATCTAGTAGTATTTTATTAGGAAAGAATTTTAGGAGGTGCAACTTCAAGTTAAAAAAAGTCTCATTAAAGGATATTTTAATTCAAAAGTTCTAGAGAATTTTCATAAATTCTAAATATCAAATTTTGGGTGTTACATAAATAGCATAAGATAGAAAATCTACACCGAAGAGGATGAAACACTTATAACAAAACATTAAGCAAATACTAACTAGCGATATAAGACTAATTATAATAATTACGCTTTTTCATCCTATTCGGAGGTACCTCATACATCACAAAATAATAAAATATACACATGCTCTGCTCCCCTTAACTAACGTTCAACACTAGAAGACTAAGAAATTAGATTTATTAGTATTAGACATCTAAATTTAGAATAAAGATAGAAGCATATTAACTAACTTTCTAAACCACTTATTCGAACTAATTTGGATAATACACTAATCACATGAATGTCACATTATTATTATTATTAGACCTAGCGGACAACTCATTATCAATTAGCATAGAGCCCCGCGAAACTGTATGTTCAACATTCTAAATACCTAAGGTACCTATACACGTCTTTTATCATGCACCTCTCCTATGTTGGTTGGAGAAACCTACCAATGCTACTCGATTCTAAATTCTTATGGTAGCCAGTAACATTTAATCATGACATTTGATTGACCACCAATCATACAATATAATGACTACTAGCGCATGGCCTCGACTCCATCGTGCAAACACACTGAATATAATTAACATCGACAGACTTATCGATAATTGCTTAAAATACTAAATTTAACCTACGCACCACCGAAATACCACACCCTGCAAAATTAGAACTAGTTTAAACATATTCGACAACTAAACTCATCGAAGCACTCCTCGCATCACTGGTATTCTTAACATAAACTTCATAAGCAGACGAAGCGTCTTATTTCACGATCATAAAACCAATAGTAAAAATAGCGAATCGGCTCACCATATCTCAATTCGATTTGATATTTGCCTGAAGACGACGGCCTTTGATTGAAGTCTTTGATCAAACACCTGGCGAGCGATGCATCGGAACGTCACCTTCTTCTTTTCCCAAACACCCTGATATTTCTCATTAGTAAAATCTGACGCGAACTCCACAAGAACCATGATGATTTCTAGTTCAGACTTTTCGTCGAGTACTTGGTGAATTCCATGCTGCTAGCTTCGTCTTTACCTAGCTTCACCTCGCCACACATGTGCAACGCATCAACGTGCAGCGAGATCGAAGGAGAGACTTCGGGACTCTAAGGCTGGTGGCAACGCGGGCGGTAGCGCGGGCGAGAGAGAGCCGCTACCGCCCGCGCGTGAGCGAGAGGCGGGCGAGAGAGGGTCGCCGAGCGACGACGCTCGCGCCCGGCGAGAGCGGGCGGTATCGCCTCGCTCTCGCCCGCGCTGGAGCGCCCGCTCGGGCGAGAGGCGGGCGAGAGGGAGGCGAGAGCGAGGCGAGAGCGCGGGCGAGAGCGACGTGGCGCGATCTGACTGGTCCACGTGTCGCGATCTGATTGGTCCACGTGTGGTAGCCGTTGCAACTAGCCGTTTTGACCGTTTGGAGTCCAAAAAATTCGAAAAAATTTTGCAAAAAATCACAAATTTCATCCCCAATCCCTCTATATATATCCCTACCCGGGTGGACCTCATTCCACACACAATTTCATCTCATTTCTCTCTTCCAAACTCGCCTTTTCTACTCATCTTCACGTCATGTCTTCCTCGAGCACAAACTCAAGTGAAGGAGCCGAAGGGGCAATGTGCAATGCATTGCAAGCAGCCATGGAGGAGGCTATGCTCAACCTCAATGAAGAGTCGTCGAGCCGGCCCAAGCGTCGTCGACGCTACATGAATCGTGATCGTGAGTCTGCCCATGATCGGCTTCATCAAGACTACTTCGCCGATGACTGTGTGTATCCTCCAAATTACTTTCGGCGCAGGTATCGCATGAGGCGACAACTTTTTTTGAGTATTATGCTTAGATTAGGTGAATACTCTCCGTATTTCACCCAAAGAGAAGATGCTCTGGGTCGACTCGGGCTCTCTCCCCTACAAAAGTGCACCGCAGCTCTGCGCTTGTTAGCCTATGGATCCGCTGCAGATTCAATAGATGAGTACTTAAAGCTAGCTAGATCAACTGCATTAGACTGTCTAGAGAAGTTTTGTGAGGGTATCATTCATTGTTATGGGGAGGAGTTCTGTCGTCGACCAAATGTCGTGGATATTCAGCGTCTACTAGTAAAAGCAGAAGAGCGTGGCTTTCCAGGCATGCTAGGAAGTATCGATTGTATGCATTGGCAATGGAGGAATTGTCCGGTCGCCCATGCCGGTCAATTCACAAGGGGGGATATCAAAGATCCCACCATCATCTTAGAAGCTGTTGCATCGTATGATCGGTGGATCTGGCATGCTTTTTTTGGGGTGGCCGGGTCCAACAATGACATTAACGTACTGAATCAGTCGCCATTATTCAAGGATGTCCTTCAAGGTCAAGCACCCATAGTGAACTTCATGGTTAATGGACATGAACACAATATGGGATACTATCTTGCCGACGGCATCTACCCTTCCTGGCCGGTGTTCATCAAGGGTATTCCGCTTCCACAAAGTGAGAAACATCAGTTATTCACAGATGTTGAGTGCGCTTTTGGAGTGTTGAAATCTCGGTTCAACATTATAGCAGTTCCTGGACGTTCTTACTCTCAACGTACTCTTGGTTTGATCATGCGTGCATGTGTCATTTTGAACAATATGATCATCGATGACGAGCGTGATGCCGATTTAGACGAGACATATGAGACAGTTGATTCTACAGTCGACCCGTCGATCTACTACAATGCAACCCCGAGCCTAGCAGTTAGGATTCAAATAGACAACGAGATGACGGACACATCGATGTATACACAACTACTAAATGATTTGGTTGAACATGTATGGAGACATAATAATCATTAGATTTATGTAATTTTCTATTAATTATTATATATTTTTAAATCGTCATGTAATTTTATTTTAATTATTACGCAATTTGTAATTTTTAATTCAATAAAAAATATTATGTTGTGTGTTTTTTTAGCGTTGAAATAAATCTGCGTGAATTACTTAATTCTGAAATAGAAAAGCTGATGTGGCTATAGACTGAGGCTGTAGCTTGCCTGTGCACTGGAACAGCAGAGACGAGAGTGGAGGCGAGAGCTGACGTGGCGGGACGAGAGAAAGGCTGTGCACTGGACTCAGCCTAATGTTGATGGCACAGAAGAGGGGTCTGGGCGCTGCGGCGAAGCGAATAGGGAACGTCCTCGCCAAAGTTGCAAGGACGGACAGACCAGGGGCAGCACCTGGCGTGCGATCGGAGGTGAAGAACGCCATGAACATGCGCAATTCTAAGCGCTGGTGAAGGACGACAGAGAAACAAGGACGGTCGCCGATCGACGACTGGAGCGCGGCGCGATAGACTGGGCACGTCGTGATGGCCGGCGGGCGCAGTGGAGATAGCGTTGCCAGCGCGCATAGGAGGTGAGGACGAGATCGGCGACCATGGGCAACAACGAGCTGTTCCACGGCGGGGAAGAACGCTGGGCATGACCGGCACTAGAGCAGGGCAGGGCTGCGTCAAGCAGGGAGCGCAGGACCACGGCGAAGTGAGCGCCCCCACGACGACATGCCAGACCCGGCCACGACAAGGCTGAGTAGGGAGATGACGCACAACTAGATCCATGGGCACAACACGGCGGCAGAGGTCCAGTGAGGCTGTGACGGCGCGATGGGGATGGAGGCTCGGCACCAAGGAGCCGTGGCCGAGAGAGAAGGAAGATAGCCAGTGCGCGCCACAACAGAGAAGATGGGCGAGCAGAGTAAGGACACGGAGTAAATCCACTGCGAGGATGACAGGGACGCGAGCGCCGATGGGATCGATGGCAGGGCGGGCGGATCGGCGCGACGGGGAGAAAGCTGCGCGTCCAGAGCGAGCTAGAGAAGGGGCGTGGGCGGACGAGGCGGACACGACCATGGAGATGAGCTTGAGGGGCGTGGCCATGGAGGAGAAGGGGAGGAGCGCGCTGTGGGAGATGGGGCGGGGAAGGAGCTCGACGCCGTCACACGCTGCAGCAGAGAGAGAGGGGGCGGCCGAGCGCCTGATCTCCCCCGAGATGGTCGTCTCCAACGCACCGAAGTCGTAGGAGAGGTCGGGGAGCGGGATCGTCGTCACCGGCGAGCTCCAAGTCGGCGCGCGCCAGGATGGTGGAGGAGCACCGGGCGCGGCCATGGGAGAGGGAGCAGGAGCGTGCTGGAGATTAGAGAGAGGAGATGAGGAAATATCGCGCGGCCAGGGAAGCGATGGTGCAGGGGCACGCTCGGCCTTGGATGAAGACCGCAAGGTGAGCAGAGGCGGCTGGTAAAAATACTAGGGAGATGAGATCGAAGGCTGGGGCGGCGGGAGGATAGGATAGAAAAGATATTTTCTTTTCTTTTTCTTTTTTTTTATTTTTTACACAAGTGATATAGATATCCCAACTCTGAGATTAGGGTTAAAAAGAGACAAAAACAAGTTAGAGCAGGATAGTATTAGATACAAAATTCGGATAGAATTTGATTTAGCGAATACTCTGAAATTCAGATGAATTTTTACCAGTTACTTATATTCAAAGATTTTGATCTAGGCAATAAACACATGGACCGAACCAAAACGATATCGACAACTCTACTGAAGACAACATTCCATTAATTTGGTGTCGAATGAAAATTTATCTTCTACTACGAACACGAAAACAAATTAATTTTGAATATTGGGTGTCAGCTCTAATTATCTCAACCCGATTTAATTTTACAACAAACTTCTATCGTCGAGTTCTAATAACATTTATTTGGGACAAAAATTGCTAGAGTGAGCCGAGCTCCCAAATCTGTATTCGCTCCATCGATAAATTCTAAATAGCTACAAGACTCGATAATTAATAGCAAATACGTTCCGAACTACGTGAAACTTCTTCAACAGTCTCGGTAGATGGAGAAGGATGTGACATCAAAATTGTGATCCTTATGGAGGCGATGTCACATGTCGTTCACATGGGTGAAAAGTTGTGCGTTGTCCACATAGATTTATTATAGATTTATTATCAGGCATTTTCCAAAGTTGGTAATCACTTAACTGAGCAATCCAATCAGCATAGGATCCGTGAACACGTATGACAATTCAAGACCAAACTTTGAGAAATCCTTTGAATAGTTTAAATATACAGATGTGATGTACATGTCTTGATCCTCACTTGATATACTTGCCCAAGTCCAGGTCTGTTGTTTATCTTAAGGCAAACACCTGGGGTGTTACAGCTGTCACATGAAAATTGGAGAATGAGGCCCTCTAACTTGGTCTGTCAGGCAGCTCGAGATGGTGTTCAGTGATGAACAGTGGACTGAACAAGATCACGGGTTCAGTGCATCTATCGCCGCTAGTGATCTCCGCGCCGCGATTCACGCAGGCCGCCGCGATTCGTGCCCTGTGTGAAGTAGATAACCGCGGTAGGTAAAAATATCGGAGGGGGAATGGATCGAGCCGGCCTCACCGTACCCACTTGACCGGCAACGTGGCCGCGCGACCACCGTCGTCGTGTACGCCATTACCGGAGTCTGCCACGCTACATGCCATAGTACCACGTTGTCGCGAGTCGTAGAGAGTAACGAGTGACTGCCGTAAACCTTTGTCCTAGTGAGCGCCACGTTTGATGGACTCCGGTGACACACCGCGACGCCACCGTAATCCAAATCTCGTCCAAATTCGGAGTCGCCGCTTATGGTCGCTATAAATTGACGCCCTGGCCTGCTCTGTTATCTTGTTACGAAGCTAGAGCACCGCTCCTTACTCCCGATTATCCATCGTAGCCGGAGAATTTAGACTTTCCCCCAATTTGGTCGCCATCGTCGCCGAGGAGAACTTTTCCGTGGCTAGCTTCGCCTAAGGTATTTCCAGCCCAACTACTGTCCGTTCTAGCTTCCTTTATGTGTGGTGATGCTCCCCATGCTTAGAATTTGAACGCTACCACGCCTAGTCGTCGGGAATAGCTCGGTCTGCCCTCGGTGTTCGCTGTCGTCGTGGGCAGAGGGGATTCCGGGTTAGATTAGTTCAATTAAGGCATGGACTAGGCTCGCGTGGGATTAGGTATGATGATCCGATGCTCGGTTTCGGCGGTCGTTGCCGTTTGAGGCAAATCCCAGCAAGGGGATGGCCAACGGATGCACGCGCCGTCGCTTGGGACTTGTTCGGTGAAGAAATAGAAACTCAGGGGCTTAAGTGCAACGGTCATAGAGACATGTGAATAGTGCTTAGGGACTCTTTACCGGTTATTCAAATGGCTTTGGGTCTCTGCGCAAAGTCGCCAGCGTGGGCACGGGCGCGCGCGTATTTCCTCTGTTCGTGGGCTGGTTTGGGCCAGATTTGGCTCAACACTATTCATTCCTTTTCCTTTTCTTTTTACTACCAGATTAGGAAATTTGTAGAAAATAATAGAAAAATTATTAAAAATATGAGACCAATTTTGTTAGACTTATAATATCATCTAGTATTTAATAAAAAAAGTTCCGAGATTTTTATCCCAAGCCTGGAATTGTTTAGCATTTAAAGATGCTCAAACCAAGCCTTTTAGAATTGTAGAAATAATTTAGTAGCTCCAAAAATAGTAAAACTTTTTGGGTAGGCTTAGTATGATGATTGAAGACCTTGAGTAAAATTTGAAATGATTTGAACATTGTTTGGTCTCAAACTCAATAACAAGCCTTCTAGAGTTAATTTACTTAACCCTAATAGAATACCAACTTAGGAAACTGTAGTGATTATGGTGGACCGTGAAGGAAAGTTGTATTCAAGATACAACTTAGTATGTTTCTATTATGTAATTGCATATTCATGACATCACATAAGCATTCATGTACATGTACTGTCGTGTATAGAAAACGAAGAAGAAACTATGGTTGAAGAAGAAGTTGTCACTCAAGCTGAGAATCCTCCAGCCGAGAATAACTTCTACTTCGACATCTGTGGAGTAGACCCAGAACCTCCTGCAACACAAGGCAAGCCCCAGTGCATTTACCCCTTTCCTTGTTATTTTAATCTCTTTATCACTAAAATGATGCATTAGGTAATAGGAGTTGTGTGTTAAACAATTGCTGCATTCCCTTCCTTGGAAACTGATTACTATTCCTTGTTACTTGATTTACTGAAAGTTTTCTGATGCTTAGCTTTGCTCTAGAAAACAAAATGTTTTTGTTTTAAACAAAAGGTGATGCTTTATATGGGATGGGATTTTTTACAAAGAAAAGACTTATGATGGTGAATCCATCATGGCCGTGATGGGTTCAACATCTGAAAAGATGTACCTCTGTTAGGTACCAAACTTTGGGTTGTAAATGATTAAGCCAAGACCGGGCAGGTGACTTGCACGAGAAGGAAGTATCGGTGTAGTGTCTCCGTCTGAGTCGCTTAAGGACCGAACCAATGTAGGCTTGCTGATCGAGGACCTTTTAACTGGCCACATGCCTCGTCATGGGTAAGCTTTGCCTCAGTCGGGCCAATACTAGAAAGGCCACCACGCAATGGGAGTGGAGAGATGGCGAGAGTAGCGTGTACCCTCCGTGGCAAGAGGCTGGGTGGTTGTGTCTGTGCTCTCGGTTGGCGTGAACCCATTCTGGTCTTGAGAAACTCGGTGGTGAGTTGACATATGCAAGGGTTAAGTGCTACATATGTCGTGTGGTTGGAGATCCCTAGCTAGGTATTAATCGATTCGGATCGCCGTTAATTCTCGGACATGAAGACTTGGTCACTGCCCTACACGTAGCAATCCAGTGAACTGAAGGGATGATTAAAGACGGCTAGCATAGGATAAGTGCCTGATCTAGGATAGAAAGAACCCTAGATGCAGGTAACCACTTAACCTGACAATAAAAATGGATTTTAAGGATCCACTCATACTAAGCTTTTCTGCAAATAGAGTCTTTGAATCATGATAAGCTTTACCTTGATTCCCAAAAGCCAGCATATCCTTAAGAGTCTTTTTCCTTTGACGGGTAAGACTTGTGAAAGTACACTCCGTACTCAGGGTTTCCAGACCCATGTTATTGTAGGTGATGAAACGGCAGAGTTCTGTTGTTTCTACTGTAAGGTGGTGCCAAAGTAGGAGGAAGAACACTAAACTTGTTTAGGGAGGGTTGTTTTGCCTCCCATTTATGTAATAATAAGTTCTGCACTCGAACACCCGGTTATGTAATATATACTCTTTCTATATTTTAATATGAATGTAAATTATATTATTGTAATCTTTTTTTCTTGTTCTCTTCTCCGATTATTTGTAATGTCTTCGTGATGGGTTAAGCGCTCTTGGGCATTATGATGAAGATACAGATAACAGAACTTACCGAGTCATTATGCACATCTACATGACTGTCTGAGGTCCTTAGGACAAGGACATCTGTAGGTGGGCCTAATACCTTCGGAGGTTCCGTCACAGCTGGTATCGAAGCGAAGCCCGTCTCTTCGGACATTATGTAGTACTTCAAAAGATTTTCAAATACTTACATTGAAACATTCTTTCATTCTTATCTTGCCACTTTCTGGTAGTAACTTATCTTTTGAAGTCGGGTAACAGAGTGCCAAATAATAGTATACGTAGGAGGTAAGAGATCAATGAAAAGTTGGTCCCATAATCATTAGGTCATGCATGCATCATGTTTAAACTACACTAAATAAATTTTCCCCTCTTATGGAGATATGGCGCATACGAAGACCACCCAACAAAAAGCAATCGGACCTCGAGGTGTGTCCCGGCACCAGCTGGCTCCTAGACATGAGGGGAGCAGCAGCGGAAGCAACGATCCAATAGGGGATCTAGAGGCCAAGGTGGAATGACTCATGTCAGAACTACGCCACGGGAGTAGGGAGCGTGCGCGAGATAGCCGCTGCATTGTTGAACTATCAGCGGAGGTTTTGCAGCAGGAAATCGTGGAACGAGATACGGCTATCGACTGGGCCGTAAATTCGTGCTCTTTCGCTTGGGACTTTGAGGCAAAGGCTCTAGCCCGGGTAGCGGAACTAAGCACATCCCTGGAAAATCTGCAAGCGTATTGTAACACCATATATGAAGAGGTGAACGTGTTATACGACCGGCTGCATCCGAATGTACCACCAGAAGTTGCAGCAATGGGAGCCGGACCATCTGGAGCAGCTAGTGGAGGACCTGATGGGGAGTTGGACCTTTTTGGAGCCCCTCCTTCCATGAACCTCGCAGATGAACATTCTCCCGAGGCTGGCAGTGGCGCGGCCAAGGACGAAGATAATTAGAATAGTGTAGTTTAAGTAGTGTCCTTATGTAAAGTAAATAAGGAAGTTGAGTTGTACTAATGAGTATGAATAATTATTGCTAGTTCAACATAATGTAATAAAAGGTGGTGTACTTTCGGCATGTAATAATTCAGGATGTTCTTCTTCCTCAGATGCCATCAAGAACGCGTGCTCATGATGGGGCCGGAACTTCCCGTAGCGGGGAGGAAACTCCAAACCCGCCACCTGTACCTCCTAGATTGGCTGAGGCTATCGCTGCCTTAGTCAATGCTACCGCTGACAACACACGTTTCCTACGTGAATTGGCGGGGAATCAATTTCAGCAACATGGAGGCAGAGGTCAACCTCAAGGGCCATGAGACACCACATATTTAGAGATTTCTAAAACCCGCCCACCGCTTTTTGTTAAAGCTGAAGAACCTCTAGAAGCAGATGAATGGGTACGGGTTATGGAGCAAAAGTTCGGACTGATCCGATGTACTGAAACACAGAAGCCCCTATTCGCCACCCAACAGTTGAGAGGTCCTACCAGCACTTGGTGGGCAAATTTTTCCAGCCATTCAGCCTGCTGGACATCTGGTCACGTGGGCAAAATTTAAACAGGCGTTCAGGGAACATTATGTTCTGGAAGGGGTTTTACAGATGAAGCTGGAGGAGTTCATACGGCTGAAGCAAGGGGGAGACTCAGTAATGCAATATCTCAACAAGTTTAATCATCTCTCCCAATATGCTATCGATCAAGTGGACATGGATTTGAAAAAGAAAAATTGCTTCATGAGAGGGTTGAATGATCGACTCCAGCGCAAGATGGCCACATGTCTGGATCTCACCTATAGCAGGGCTGTAAGCACAACACTAGCAGTGGAAGCTAAGAATTCGGGACAAAGAAAAACCATGAGATATGGGGATGAAGGATCATCTCAGGGGTCTGAAAAGCGGACAAGGTTGGTAATTCGTCCCTTCAACCCAAATCGTTCTTCTCCTCGTCCACCCACATATCCCTTCAAGCAACCAATGTTCATCCGTCCCACAACTGCCCCCGCCCAGAACAATCAGTCGAGTACCCCTAGTGCTCGTTTCCCTGCTCTACCCAGTTCCTCAAGTGGCTGCTATAATTGTGGGAAGTCTAGACACTTTATCAAAGACTTCCCCTATCCGAAGCAAAATAAATCAACTTTTCAATAGACTTCTAGGAACGCGACTCAAGGAAAGGGAAATGTGGTCAACCCTCCAGTGGGCAAGAATATGAATAAAACTGGGTGAGTTTATTACACCCAAGTGGCGACTACCCGAGAAGGAGAACCGGTGATGATGGGTACGTTTCTTGTTGCCAACCATCTCGCTGTTATCCTTTTTGATTCTGGTGCATCACGTACCTTTATAAGCAAGACTTTTGTGGAGAAGCATTGCATACATACTACTTAATCAAGGGAGAGATTTTTATTCACTCACCTAGGGGTCAAATATTTACTAAGGAAGTAGTCTTCCACGTACCCGTAACATTGGCCAGACATTAGTTCCCTACTAACATGATTGTTATAAAGGGACAAGATGTAAATGTAATTCTAGGCATGGACTGGTTAGCCCAGAATAAGGCCATCATCAATGCGGATCAAAGGACCATTCAATTGAGTCATGGTTAAGAAGAAGTCAAATTGTACATCCCTGTATCTATCCCCGTAAAAACGTCTGGACAAGTTTTTGAGGCCATAGTGCAAGAAATACAGGACATTCTGGTTGTATGTGAATTCCCATATGTGTTTCCTGAAGACTTGCCCCGGTTACCTCCTGAAAGGGATGTGGAGTTTGTGATCGAATTAAAGCCCGGTACAACTCCCATCTCCAGAAGGTCGTACCATATGCCACTCAATGAGCTGGCGGAACTCAAGACATAGTTACAAGACTTATTGGAGAAAGGATTTATTAGACCAAGTTCATCACCATGGGATGTCCAGCAATCTTTGTCAAGAAGAAGGATCAGACCCTTCGAATGTGCGTGGACTACAGACCCCTCAATGAAGTTACTATTAAGAACAAGTATCCTCTCCCTCGGATCGATATTTTATTCGATCAACTAACTAGAGCCCGGGTGTTTTCTAAAATTGATCTCAGATCGGGCTATCATCAGATCAGAATTCGACCCGAGGATGTACCCAAGACCGCGTTCACCACTCGGTATGGGTTATTTGAATATCTGGTTATGTCTTTTGGACTAACAAATGCTCCAACCGACTTCACATACTTGATGAATTCGGTGTTCATGCCCGAATTAGACAAGTTTGTGGTGGTCTTCATTGATGATATTTTGATATATTCCAAGAATGAGGAGGAGCATGCAAGACACTTGCAGATCGTATTAACGCGTTTGAGGGAACATCAGCTTTATGCCAAATTCAGTAAATGTGTGTTTTGTTTGGAAGAAATCTAATTTCTTGGACATATTTTGTCTGCCAAAGGGATTGCGGTTGATCCCAGCATGGTCAAGGATATTTTGGAATGGAAATCACCCACAACAGTGCATCAAGTTCGAAGTTTCCTTGGATTGGCTGGTTATTGCCGCAGATTTATTTCGGATTTCTCCAAGATTGTTAAACCCATTACTGGGTTATTGAAAAATGATACTAAGTTTGATTGGTCCTTAAGTGTAACGAGGCCTTTGAACAACTGAAAATATTGTTGACCACTGCACCGGTTTTGGCCCAACCGGATATTGAAAAGCCATTTAATGTTTATTGTGACACATCGGGCAGTGGACTTGGATGTGTCCTGATGCAAGAATGATGAGTAATAGCTTATGCTTCAAGGCAGCTACGCTAGCATGAGGAACATTATCCAACCCATGATCTGGAATTAGCTGCAGTAGTTCATGCCCTTAAGATTTGGCATCATTAGCTGCTGGGTAATATATGTCACTTATATACGGATCACAAGAGTTTGAAGTATATCTTCACCCCAGTCAGAGCTAAACATGAGACAAAGAAGGTGGCTCGAGCTAATCAAAGATTATGACTTGGAAATTCATTATCACCCAGGAAAGGCTAATGTGGTGGCAGATGCTTTAAGCCACAAGGCCTCCTGTCATTGTCTCATAGTAAGAACACCTGACACCACTTTATGTCAAGAAATGGAAAAGTTGAATCTGTGGATAGTACAACAAGGAACTTTGACACATTTGAAGCTTGAGTCAGTTCTTCTACAAAGGATTATTGATGCTCAAAGAACAGATAAGGGTATGAAATATATTCATGAGAAAATGGAGGCTGGCAAGGCTAATTGTTTTAGGAAAGATGATCAAGGAGTGATATGGTTTAAAGACAACATAGTGGTGCTAAAGAATGCTAAAGTCCGTCAACAAATCTTGGACGAAGCTCATCTTAGTCGATGTTGGTCACTTGTTCTCAAATGCTATGAATTAAAAACAAGGCAACACAAATGTTAATGGTTAAAGACCTTCGTCCTTCAAAGCATTATCTCCCTTAGGATTTAATGATCTTCAGATGAAGGTCATGAATGACGAAGCTTCATTGTTTTAATAAATGATAATATACATAGAAGCATATAAGAACACAAAGGGAATATGAATAATCATTTGGAATTATTGGACTATTTATACTTCGTATTATATAAACATGAATAAATATCAATGATATTAAAATGACATTGTACCTTCGACTTTACAGAAGGTGATAAAACAAGAGCGACGTGCGAGTGATTACCATTCAGCCTGAACAATATGGTGTTAGTGTTCATCTATTTATAGGCACAGGACGCAGCCTGAGCAAAATTACATTCATGTCCCTGACATCTACTGTTAGGCAAAAGGTAAGTTGTCGAGGACTAGGTAGTCTTTTCTCTTTTGGGTCGGTTTCATTCTCCACCACTGTCCTTGTGCTAAGACGAAGCTTCTCCAGCCACAGCTTCGGAGCTGATTCATCCTTCTTCCTGATCACGCTTTGCATACCATGCACACCTTCATCTTAAGGCCGAAGCTTCCTGTGATAGTATATTATACTAGAAAACATGTTTGTCGTGTTTTTGAGGACTTTCGGAAGACAAAGTCCCCCAACAGTAGCCCCTCGTAGTATTAATTTGTTCTTGTATCTAACAAATTAAGACTGCAACGTGAACGAAGGCCTTTAGCCGAAGGTCCGAAAAAACACCTTCCCTTAGCTAGAATAGCGAAAGTCAAAGACAAATGGGCCCCGCAGCGACAGCATCTATTGCGCCATTTCAATTGCTTGTGTTGTTTTCTCAAGTTTTAATTTTCTTGCTGTCAGATTTGTCTTGTTTTGTGAGCTTCGGCATTTGTTCAATTTCCCACCAAATGGCTGATGAGAAGAAGGTTGCTGATCCTGCCCTGGCTGGTTTTTACGAGGCCATGGAAAAAACAAACACAAAGAAGATTACAAATGAGATACTAGCTGATTTGTCTGAAGATTCTGACGATAGTGGGAGATTTGATATGGAAAGTGAAGACGAAGATGCGGAAAATCGGCCCTGGCGACCAAGTCACACTATCTTTGGAAAATCATCCATTAAGCAGAGTCAAATTGACGCTATGAAAGGGAGATATTTTTGAGATATTTCAATTGTGAGAGCTGGAGGAGATAGCGCTGCACCTGCTCCCGAAGAGGATGAGGTGGTTGTTTACAGGAGTTTTATGAAGGCAGGGCTTCGGTTCCCATTAAGCAGATTCCTGGTTGAAGTGTTGAAGACCTTCAAAATTTTCCTACATCAAATTACCCCCGAAGCCATTATTAGGATGGGGGTTTTATGTGGGCCGTAAGAAGCCAGGGGCTAGAGCCAAGCGCAAAATGCTTCTGCAACATGCACGAGTTGTTGTACGAGACGAAGGCTACAGGCAAGGAGTAGTATCACAACAACTTTGGTTGTTATGGCTTCATGCCCCGTCACGATGTAAGTTACTCAGTTCCAACATTCCGAAAAAGGTGGCCCAGGGCCTAGATGGAGGAGTGGTTCTATGTTAAGAATAAATTAATTGAGAGGGAAGATATAAAAGAAATTATTCAACGCCCCATCTGGTCTCGCTTCGGCATCAGGAGGCCAGCCACCGCTCTTGGGAACGATATAGAGGCATGCCGGAGAAGCTTCAACACTGTGTGTACTTTTATTAGCACAAGAGACCTTGTTCAAGAACACATCGCCTACAGAGTATGGCCGCTTGTGAATGAATGGGAGATGCCAAAGGAGGCTGCTGTTGGGTCTAGTCAGGGCGGCTTGGTCTATTTAAAATATCTTTCAGATATAGAGGTGAGTTTGATGAGCCAAACAATGAATGGTTAAGCAGTATTGAGGCAACCAGTGACGAATTGCTTGGGGCCTACACAAGGGCCGAAGATCATGCAATGGCATTGGCATTCGAAGGCTGAGGCAAAAATAGATTGAATAGAGTTTTTGACGTCATTGGTTTCGTATACCCTGATTATTGCTATCCCTCGCGTAAGCAGGGAAAGAAAAGGAAAACTGCCGCTTCGGCCATGTCTGTTGTGCCGAAGGACAAAAAGATTAAGGTCTTAACACACCAGCCGAGATACATTGAGACAGCCACAACGCCGAAGCTTGGTGAAGGGACATCTTTCGCTGCCGAAATAGAGCAACCTGCTCCCACCATCCCTGGGGAAGACCTGACTAAATTGCCGAAGGTTCCTGAAGCCGGTTCAGCCGAAACGCCAGAACATGATGCCGAAACCAAAGAGAAGGTGGCCAAAGAGCCAGAGTTAAAGCTGCCAAAAATCTTGAGCTCGCCAGCAGAGGCAGAATTGTCGAAGGTTGCAAAGGCTCCCGCAACAACTCCCAAGAGGAGAAGAATGGCTAGCGTGCTAGACGCTGTCATGGAGATGATAAGGGCATTGACTCCTGCTCCTGCGAAAAAGATTGCCGAAATTGCTATGGCTCGTGCTGAAACCGAAGCCGGGCCCTCAAGGCCCGCCGAGGCAGGGCCTGGTGCAACTGAGCAGAGAGCTGAGCAAGAATCTCCAGATACTAGCATGACTCTGGAGAAGAAGGATGCCCCTGAAAAAGCTAGATCTCCTATTCCTGAAGCATTGTCCGAAGATCTTGATTTTATCATTCGACATGCTTCGGGAAAAAAGTTATCTGAAGAAGAAATCGTGGAAGCTAAACACTACGCCCGGGAACTGAAATACCCGAAGGGGGCTTTGGTGTACAATGGCACGGATGAAGATGATTTCCTATACTGTCTCCTAGACAGCAAGGAAATATCCGTTTGCCGAGAGATGGCCAAAAATATGGGATTTCCGAAGCTAGAAACTGGCCTCTCCGCCATGTCAAAAGATGATCACGCAGACAGCCTTGCGTACAACAGTCTAAAGGTACAGAAGTGATGAACTTAAAAATAGATTATCTTGTCTTGTATTCTCGTGCTGATTCTATCTTTTTGTAGGGCTTAATTCTTAGCAACTCTTTAAGGGCGCAGAAGAATGCTGAAGATGAAAGCTGCAAGATAGCCCTTGGCAACCTTCGATCAGAAGTTATCAAGCTGAGAAATGAAGCCGTGGAAAAAGATAAAATCCTACTTTCATTGGTGGACAAAGTGAAGCAAGACGAAGCAAAATTTAACGCTCAATCCGAAGCTCATAAAGCCGAAGTTGACGACCTTCGGAAAAAACTTGCTAAAGCTAATGAAAATTTTGAACTGGCAAAAGCGAAACAGGAAATAAGTGAATGGTTGAACACTAGGCTAGAGAAAAATGTTGAGGAGCTTCGCAAATCCAAGGAGAGATGCTTTGAAAAATCCTTGGATTGCGTAAGGAAATTGAAAACTAGCTTTGTCAAGGTCGGTGCATATTCTTCCGAAGAGAATTTTATTCGAGGTGACCCCGAGGTTGTTATTAATTGGATAAGTGTGGCAGAACCTCCCAAGTTATTGGGCCCACATGCACCTGCCCTTGTCTCAAAGACCTCAGACGGCTATGCATGTGCACCAGATAACTTAACAGGATCTGTCCCAGTGCCCCAAGGACCTCGGATAAACCACTTACAACTAGGACCGCAGGATTAAGTAAACACAAATCACACACCAACATTTTACAACGGAAATCTTATTACCAAATTTTATAAGTTACATCAAGTTTTACAATGTACATGATCGGAGTGATTACTAAAGTGATTCAAAGAAATAACTTTGAACTGTCATAAATTATTTGTAGTTTTGAAATATATGCTAGCTCAGTGACAATCCTCAATCAGAAGTATAGAAGAAATAATTAGACTTATAAGAAGGCTGTACCCATCGACGCTTAACACCCATCACAATCAAAGTGACTCGTAACCTGCAGCAACGATGGGAATAAAACCCTAAGTACACAAGTACTCAACAAGACTTACCCGACTAAAGAAAAGACTCTCAAGGATATGCTGGCTTGTTGGGAATCAAGGTAAGGCTTATCAAATTTCAAAGACTCATTTTTCAGAAGAGCGTACTAGTAGTGAATCCTTATGCCAAAATTTTACTTCACAAGTTATGTACTTTTCCTGAATCTAGATTTGCCTAATCTAGAGCATTCACTTGTCCTGGTCTAGCTTTCTTTTACCCAAATTCTTATTTTACTTATAAACTACGATGAGTGGTCGGAGGGTAGAGTCTCCATGACCGAGGAGCAACGACGATTCGAACCGATTATACCCAGCTAGGGATCCCTAACCACACGACATATGTAGCACTTAATCCTTGCATATGTCAACCGTTCCCACAGATCCTCCACAACATGAACCGGTCCCGCTACCCGGGAGCACAGTACTCCTCCGTCCAGCCTCTAGCCAGGAGGGTACACGCTACTCCCACCATCTCCCACGCCCAGTGCGCGATTGTCTTTTCACGTATGGAATAGCCAGGTTCAGGCTTACCGAAGCATGTGGCGAGTTGCAAAGTGTCCACCACAATAGGCCTACATCGAATGGTCCTTAATCGACACAGACGGGCGAACTTTTTTGCTCAACGTCTGGTCTACATTACATATTATTTCCCAAAACTTGATACTTGAGAGAGGTACCCTACTTGAATGATGAAGCCATCATGGACACAATGGGTTCATCATCACAAGTACTTTTATTTCATAAATTCCCATATCCCGTGTTACACATCATATTTTAAAAACAATCCTAAATTATTAAGCAGGGCTAAGCATCACTAAATTTTCATAAAACGGGTATTAGGTTTGTTTAATCAAGGAAGGAAATGCATCAACTTTTTGATCACACAACTCCTATCACCTAATGCATCATGCAAGGTGATAAAACTTTTTAAAACAGAAGGAGGTGGCAAATGCACCGGGGCTTGCCTGGAATAAACACTACGTTAGTGTTTGTTAAGTGGCAACCACTTGGCGATCAGCCTTGTCCTAGCACTTGATCAGGCAGGTTCGTCCATCAGCATCACCATGCGGAGTAGCCCGCGCTTGGGGTCGACTTGGCTCGTCTTCCGCATCACGCGATTAATTAATGTACCTCATGGGATGCACAATGCACATGTATGAATATACATAGGAATAGCATAATACAAATAATCTACATTGAAGATGACGAAACACTTATAACAAAGCATTAGAATCAATCACAAGCAAGTACCAGCTAGCGATATAAGACTATTTATAATAATTACGCTTTTCTAGCCTATTCGGAGATAGCTCATACATCAAGAAACCTTAAACCTTGTATGAGTCCTCTATTTTCCTTAGCTAATGCATAACACCGAAAGGGTAACAATATTCAAACTCCTATTATTGGACACCTGAGTTATAGTACATGCAGGAACAATTTAACTAACCTTTTAAATCGGGTTTCTAGATTAACTTGAATTACATACTAATTAAATAGAATATTACATTATTCGCTCTAACGGATAAAACACCATCAAATAACATAGCATTTGATAAAACTACATTCTCAACAACATAAATATCAAGAGTACTTATGTACACTAGCCATTATGAAATTCTTGGATTGTACTTCAGATCGACTTCAAGCATCGACGAAATATATCCAAAACAATTTAATCAATATCTATCTGCCAGACCTAAGAAACACTAGTCCTATAATTTTTATTATTAATTCAGTCACATGATTTAGATACGTCTACCCTTATCCTTCATATGAATCGCATCTAAAATCTTGATTTCAACACACATATGCTAAATCAATAAAATCATCGCATTCAATAATTTAACTAGCAGGAATAATAGATCAGCTTACCCTGATCGAATCGACCCGATAACCGCGAGGGCGACGACGGTTCCCCGTTTAGACATTCGGTCGAGCTCCTGGCAAATGTTGCACCACATGGGATTTGTTGCTTTATTCAAACTCTCGGGATTTTTCGACGACACAAGAAATGTCGACGAGTTGGAGACTTGTAAGGTCGAGCACGACAGAGAGCTTCGGATCCTAATGCAAGTAGCGTGCAATTGAAGGATAGATTATCGGGGTCGACGAGCATGTCACGGACGCGGTGTGGATTGACGACGAGGAGCAAGGGGGTGTCATAGCACACGAAGGGCGACACAAAGATGTTGGGCACTGACTACGACGTGCGCACAGATTCCTGTGACTCGGCGAGCTGGGCAGAGCAGAGAGCTAACCCCGCGTTGCGTCAACGGCAGCGTGACTCAAGCAGGACCCGTGTGTCTGTACAGGCCGACAGCATGGATGAGTAGACACGACATAGAGGGTGCGAGACCGCCAAGGGCGCAATAGGAACAACTCTGCGCGCAGGACGCGACCAAGCATCATGGCGTGATGGGGAAAGCACCGGCGAGGTGCAGGCGCTGGCGAGATAGATTCCATGGCAGTCAACACCGGAAACAGCGATGACAGAGAGATGAGCATCGGCGGTATGCAACCATGTGCGCGTGGGGAAAAAGCTTCACGGCGCGCGGCTGGGAGAAACGCCGGACAGAGGGAAAGCTCAGCGAGCTGGAGCAGAGAGCTTTACACGGCCAGGGCGCGACTCGCCGGACAAGTAGGGCGCGATGGAGGGGCTCGGCAGGCAGCGCGGTTCCGCGCAGGGAAACATCATGGCGCAGTGGAGCAGGGACCGAACGCCAGCGAGCAGGGAAATTTTGTGTGCGCGACGAGCAGAGAGGGAGGAACGCCGGCGAGCTGGGATGGAGCCAGGAAGAGGGACGCGCCATGGAGACGGGCAGAGGGAGCTTGGGGCGCGACGATTGGAGCAGGCGGCCAGTGCGCAGCGTCCATGGAAGATGGCGGCCAAGCAGGAGCTGGAGCTAAGACGGCGCGCAGGGAGGAGGGAGATCCGAGCGCCATGGGGAGCTCGGCCGAAGGGGCGACCTGGCACTGGGAGACGCCATGGCGTGGAGCAGGGAGGAGCGCTGGGCATCGAGCAGGGACGCGCGACCAGGGCCAAACACCGGAGAGCCGACGACGCAGTAGGGACCGAGTAGAGGAGGGAGATGGGCGCCGAGTTGGAGGAGGTAGCCGCGGCACACAGGGGAAAAATCAGGCGCGGCAGGATTTTCTTCTCAGAGCTGAACAGCGGCTTGGACACGCGCGAAGAGATATGGACGCTGAAAAAAATCTGAGCAGGGGCGATGGGGATCAGGACGGTGAGATATTTTCCCATTTTTTTATTTTTTCTTTCTTTTTCTTTTTTAAAATATATATTATCTTCTCTCCGATGTATTTTTAGCACAAGAATTATTCCAAGTTTGAATCTTATGGCTATGATTCGTCTTGATTGGAATTTATACTGCAATATTTTGAACAATTTGTGTTTGACTCAGGTTTACTCTCGAATTTTAAATCCAACACACGTCAGTCCGAATTTAGCGAACCAAATCATTTACCAGAGAATCGAAGCTCAATTATAAATCCTCGGACACGATTTCTCGGTTGACGAGTGGGGACAGAATTATTTTGCACCAAAAACTTAGTCGTCGAGTTTTATTTAATTTGTCCAGGACAAAACCATAGAGTGGGTCGAGCTTCTGAATTCGTATTCTCTATTCTATAACTTTTAAACAGGCACAAGACTCGACGTATCGCGAGATAAATGCGCGATATCGATGCGGCATCGAGATTGCGATCCTTTTCGAAAGTGACGACACACATCGTTTACGTGTACGAGAGTCTGTGCGCTGTCCAGACATGGATTTTGCACTAAAAACTTTAGTTGTCGAGTTTGGCTTCGGTATTCAAGACTGTATTTAGTGCCGTCTAATTTTACGATTCTCACCAGCTGTCGATCATTCGCTTTAACGTCAAGGATCACATGCTGAGAGAAACAATTACATTAATGCGCTGGCGCATTACTCTTTTCGGACAGCGCGGGGCTCCAAATTTTTGCATAAAATCAGAAGTTTTCTGATTTTCGTATTCACTTACGCGCGTGATCCGAACAGTTCAAAATTCGCCAGCGACGAAGATTCGATAATCCAAAAGTTTCATGAACCTTTTTTAATTGCGTAGATTATCGAAATAAATACGACACCAAACTCGAACTTTTGCGGGATGATTAAAATTTAGTGTCCACTTTATTTACTGGCATCCCGCGCTTAAATCCATAATCGTTGTTTAATGGGAGATAGTACCTGGAGTGTTACAATAAGCGGAGAAGCCGAAGCTTTTGAAGAGATCCTCAGTGATCGCGGGGACATTTGTGCCTTCACCGGCGCCCAGGGGGTTGCGACAATTCTGGAGAAGGCTGGTTGTGACCATGTTAAGGCTGCAGCCCAGACCGAAGCCACCTTCTCCACAAACGACACGAAAGACCCTTCGGTCGAAGCTACTTTAGTGGGCGGAAAGTTTTACTCTGATGTTTGGGTGAACGCTGGCCGAGAATTGGCCAACGAAATCATAAAGAAAAATGAAAAAGAAACCCACAATTCTCGAGACGAAGCTAAACGAGCCGAAGAAGCTGCCGAGCGCGCAAGGCGTATAGGTATTATTTTTGAATTTTAGCTTCGGTGTTTATTTTCTGGCTTCGAACTAACAGTTTGTCTGGTACAGCTGAACTCTCACCACTGCCCGAGCCATACGACCCCCTGGCCGATCCCGTCATGAAAGAAGCGCTGGATGTAATGAGCATCGCTAACTCCATCGTCGACGAAGTCGTCGATAGGCTGCTGAATGAAGCCGCCGAGAAGATTCTTAAAGAAGATTAGGCTTTTATTGTAATGATACGATGTAACATTTGATGTATGAAACAATTAATCAGACATGTAAATTAATGTAATATATTTCTTTGCGATGCATGAAATTTACGCACATACCGTTTTTGAGCCTTCGGCGAAAAAACACCTTCCCTTCTTTTCATGCTTCGTAAAGAAAGAAGCCCCCTTTTATGGCGAATCTGTTGTGTGATAAAATTGTATTGGCCGAAGGTTTGCTTCATGCCTCAGCACTTTTTCATTCGACAAATTATTGCCGAAGATCTGCTTCGTACCCAATCTTTGTTGTTGATGCGATATGATGTATGATGTAATCTTATGCAGAATGGTGCGATGATATGATACAATATGATGGTTATGCCGAACACATACACACGCCCACACTGGAATACCCAAGACTCTGCATCCCCTTAGGGACGTCTTTGGAGTCTTTAAGCTCTACATCCTCTTATGAACGACTTTGGAGCTTCTTCACCTTCTATTTCGGTGGTATTTAAGCTCTGCATCCCCTTAGGAACGACTTTGGAGCTTCTTCACCTTTTATTTCGATGGTATTTAAGCTCTGCATTCCCTTAGGAACGACTTTGGAGCTTCTTCACCTTTTATTTCGGTGGTATTTTGGCTCTGCATTCCCTTAGGAATGACTTTGGAGCCTCGGAACTTACTCTGCGCTCCATTAGGAACGACTTTTGTAGCTTCAAGACTTACTCTGCGCTCCCTTAGGAACGACTTTTGTATCTTCGGAACTTACTCCGCTCCCTTAGGAACGGCTTTTGTAGCTTCAGAAGTCTGGTAGGAAGAAGCATTTTAATCAATGATACGGGCACAATTATTACATGAGACCAAAATTCAGTACTTCGAAACTGGTTTTCATACAAGAAAATAAGATGACAGAAAAGATAAAGATACATCAAGGGTAGGATATTCTTTAGTAGATGTGCTTGGATTCAGGCACAGTGTTGTTGACTGTGCGAGCTTCGGACTCCTCCCAAAAATCGTGTTGCTGTTGTGCGTGCTGGTGCCCTTCTGGCTGCTGACTTCGGGTCAGAGTAGGTGGTAGCGGTGGTGGTAGTGGGAGCTGGGCCCAAGAAGCTTGAGAGTGACTTGCCGAAGCGACAGAGGCCGTAGGCTATTGATTACCTACATACTCTGGGACATAGGGAGACTAGCATGAAGCAGTATGTAGGACCTGCTTCGGCTGATTCTATCGCGCCTCAGCTTCGGCTATCTCCTTTTGCTTCTGAATTGTGACCTAGCATGTTCTTGTGGTGTGGCCCTTGTCTTCACTACAGAATAAGCAATATAGCCTTCTGGGCTGATCTCCGTATCTTCCTCCGAAGCCTCTACCGCCTCTGTCCCTTGGAGTTGGTGGTCTGAAGGAGCTTTGTTGTGGCCCTAAGGACCGGGAGCTGTGTTGTTGCCTTTGAGGTTGACTTCCTCTATCATCACTTGGGCTAGAATTATGGATCGATCTGACGTGCCTGGGGTGAATTCTTCCTCCGAAACCCCTGGTCATTTCAGAAAACCTATATGCTTCTTCCCTTCTTTGGCGGAAATCATTATCAGCCCGGATGTACTCATCCATCTTCTGAAGAAGCTTCTCCAGGGTTTGTGGGGGTTTCCTAACAAAATACTGAGTCGTAGGTCATAGTCGAAGCCCCTTGATCATGGCTTCAATGACAATTTCATTGGGCACTGTAGGCGCTTGTGCTCTTAGACGCAGGAACCTTCGGACATATGCCTGAAGGTACTCCTCATGGTCTTGCGTGCACTAAAACAAAGCCTGAGCGGTGACTAGCTTCGTCTGAAAGCCTTGGAAACTAGTGATTAACATATCCTTAAGCTTCTGCCATGATGTGATTGTCTCTGGCCGGAGAGAAGAGTACCAAGTTTGTGCGACACGTTTGACTGCCATGACGAAGGATTTCACCATGACTGCAGTATTGCCCCTGAAAGGGAATTAGGCTTACACCTAGTTCCTAAATAATTTTGGTGGTTGAATTGCCCAACACAAATCTTTGGACTAACTAGTTTGTTCTAGTGTATAAGTTATACAGGTGTCAAAGGTTCACAACATAGCCAATAAAATGACCAAGTGTTGGGTTCAACAAAAGGGCAAAGAGCCAACCGTAAGCCCTCTGGTCTGGGCGCACCGGACTGTCCGGTGTGCCACCGGACAGTGTCCGGTGCACCACCGGACAGTGTCCGGTGCACCAGGGGACTCCAGCTCGAACTCGCCAGCTTCGGGAATTTCCAGGGGCTCTCGCGCTATAATTCACCGGACTGTCCGGTGTACACCGGACAGTGTCCGGTGCGCCATGGAGAAGCGGCCTCAGGAACTCTTCAGCTTCGGGAAAAGCCAACGGCTCGTCCGCTATAATTCACCGGACATGTCCGGTGTGCACCGGACTGTCCGGTGTGACTCCAGCACAACGGCTATCCCGCGCCAACGGCTACCTGCAGAGGCATTAAATGCGCCGCAGCGCGCGCAGACGTCAGGTTTGCCCATACTGGCGCACCGGACAATGAACAGGAGCTGTCCGGTGAGCCACCGGACATCAGGGGTGGCCCACAAGTCAGAACTCCAACGGTCAGATTCCAACGGCACTGATGACGTGGCAGGGGCACCGGACATGTCCGGTGTGCACCGGACTGTCCGGTGCGCCATCGAGCAGACTGGCTCCCCAACGGCCACATTTGGTGGTTGGGGCTATAAATACCCCAACCACCCCACATTCATTGCCATCCAAGTTTTTCCCACTTCTCAACCACTTACAAGAGCTAGGCATTCAACTCTAGACACAAACAAAGAGATCAAATCCTCTCCAATTCCACTCAAGCCTTTAGTGACTAGCGAGAGAGATTTGCCGTGTTTCTATTGAGCTCTTGCGCTTGGATCGCATTCTTTCTTTCTCTTTTGCTCTTGTGATCAACACTCAATTGTAACCGAGGCAAGAGGCACCGATTGTGTGGTGGCCCTTGCGGGGAAGTTTTGTTCCCGGTTGTTTGAGAAGAAGGAAAGCTCACTCGGTCCGAGGGACCGTTTGAGAGAGGGAAGGGTTGAAAGAGACCCGGCCTTTGTGGCCTCCTCAACGGGGAGTAGGTTTGCAAGAACCGAACCTCGGTAAAACAAATCCACGCGTCACTCTCCTTATTTGCTTGTGATTTGTTTTGCGCCCTCTCTTGCGGACTCATTTATTATTACTAACGCTAACCCCGGCTTGTAGTTGTGATTATTTTTGTAAATTTCAGTTTCGCCCTATTCACCCCCCCCTCTAGGCGACTATCAATTGGTATCGGAGCCCGGTGCTTCATTAGAGCCTAACCGCTCGAAGTGATGTCGGGAGATCACGCCAAGAAGGAGATGGAGACCGGCGACGACAAGCCCACTACAAGCCAAGGGAGCACTTCATCTTCATCGGAAGAGTCCCGCACCAAGAGAAGAGAGAAGAAGAAGAAATCCTCCAAGCGGAAGGAGAAAAGATCTTCCTCTTCTCACCATAAGGAGAAGAAGGAAAAATCTTCTCACAAGCCGCATCGGAGTGGGGACAAGCACAAAAGGATGAGGAAGGTGGTCTTCTACGAGACCGACACTTCATCGACCTCCACCTCCGGCTCCGACGCGGCGTCCGTCACTTCTAAACGCCAAGAGCGTAAGAAGTATAGTAAGATCCCCCTACGCTACCCTCGCGTTCCTAAACATACACCTTTACTTTCCGTCCCATTAGGCAAACCACCAACTTTTAATGGTGAAGATTATGCTATGTGGAGTAATTTGATGCGATTTCATCTAACCTCTCTCCACAAAAGATTATGGGATATTGTTGAGTATGGTGTACAGGTACCATCCGTAGGGGATGAGGACTACGACACGGACGAAGTGGCCCAAATCGAGCACTTCAACTCTCAAGCCACAACCATTCTCCTTGCCTCTTTAAGCAAGGAGGAATACAACAAAGTACAAGGGTTGAAGAACGCCAAGGAGATTTGGGACCTACTCAAGACGGCGCATGAGGGTGATGAACTCACCAAGATCACCAAGCGGGAAACGATCGAGGGGGAGCTCGGTCGCTTCCGTCTTCGCCAAGGGGAGGAGCCACAAGACATGTACAACCGGCTCAAGACCTTGGTGAACCAAGTGCGCAACCTCGGGAGCACAAAATGGGATGACCACGAAGTGGTTAAGGTTATTCTGAGAGCCCTTATTTTCCTTAACCCTACTCAAGTACAATTAATTCGTGGCAATCCCAGATATACACAAATGACCCCCGAGGAAGTCATCGGGAATTTTGTTAGTTTTGAATGCATGATTAAGGGCTCCAAGAAGATCAACGAGCTTGATGAGCCTTCCACATCCGAGGCGCAACCCGTGGCCTTCAAGGCAACGGAGGAGAAGAAGGAGGAGTCTACACCAAGTAGACAACCAATTGACGCCTCCAAGCTCGACAACGAGGAGATGGCCCTAATCATCAAAAGCTTCCGGCAAATCCTCAAGCAACGGAAGGGGAAGGACTACAAATCCCGTTCCAAGAAGGTTTGCTACAAGTGTGGTAAGCCCGGTCACTTTATTGCTAAATGTCCATTATCAAGTGATAGTGACAGGGACAACGACAAGAAGGGCAAGAGGAAGGAGAAGAAGAAGTACTACAAGAAGAAGGGCGGCGATGCCCACGTTTGTCGGGAGTGGGACTCCGACGAAAGCTCAAGCGACTCCTCCGACGACGAGGACGCCGCCAACATCGCCGTCACCAAAGGCCTCCTCTTCCCCAACGTCGGCCACAAGTGCCTCATGGCCAAGGACGGCAAAAAGAAGGTAAAATCAAAGTCCTCCACTAAATATGAAACATCTAGTGATGAGGATGATAAAAATGAGGAGGATAACTTGCGTATTCTTTTTGCCAACCTTAACATGGAACAAAAAGAAAAATTAAATGAGCTAATTAGTGCTATCCATGAAAAGGATGATCTCTTGGACTCCCAAGAGGACTTCCTAATCAAGGAAAACAAGAAACATGTTAAGGTTAAAAATGCTTATGCTTTAGAAAGAGAAAAATGTGAAAAATTATCTAGTGAGCTAAGCACTTGCCATGAGATTTTAGACAACCTTAGAAATGAAAATGCTAATTTGTTGGCTAAGGTTGATTCTCATGTTTGCATTGATCCTAGAAATGATGATGTTGATTTGCTTGCTAGGATTGATGAATTGAATGCTTCCATCGCTAGCCTTAGAAATGAGAATGAGAAATTAATTGCTAAGGCTAAGGATTTTGATGTTTGCAATACTACTATTTCTGACCTTAGAATTAAGAATGATTTGTTGCATGCTAAGGTTATTGAATTAAAGTCTTGCAAACCCTCTACATCTACTATTGAGCATGTGTCCATTTGCACTAGATGTAGAGATATTAATGTTGATGCTATCCATGATCACCTTGCCTTAATTAAAAAACAAAATGATCACATAGCACAACTTAATGCTAAAATTAGAGAGCATGACTTAGAAAATGAAAAATTTAAATTGGCTAGAAGCATGCTCTATAATGGGAGACGCCCGGGCATTAAGGACGGCATTGGCTTTCAAAGGGGAGACAATGTCAAAATTAATGCCCCTCCTAAGAACTTGTCTAACTTTGTTAAGGGTAAGGCTCCCATGCCTCAGGATAACGAGGGTTACATTTTGTACCCTGCCGGGTATCCTGAGAATAAGATTAAGAAAATTCATTCCAGGAAGTCTCACTCTGGCCCTAATTATGCTTTTATGTATAAGGGTGAGACATCTAGATCTAGGCAACCAACCCATGCCAAGTTGCCTAGAAAGAAAACTATTAATGCATCAAATGATCATGCCATTTCATTTAAAACTTTTGATGCATCTTATGTGTTGACTAGCAAATCTGGCAAGGTAGTTGCCAAAATTGTTGGGGGCAAACACAAGGGCTCCAAGACTTGTGTTTGGGTACCCAAAGTTCTTGTATCTAATGCCAAAGGACCCAAAACAGTTTGGGTACCTAAAGTCAAGAACTAAATTTGTTTTGTAGGTTTATGCATCCGGGGGCTCAAGTTGGATACTCGACAGCGGGTGCACAAACCACATGACCGGGGAGAAAAGGATGTTCTCCTCATATGAGAAAAACAAAGACCCCCAACGAGCTATCACATTCGGGGATGGAAATCAAGGGTTGGTCAAAGGTTTGGGTAAAATTGCTATTTCACCTGACCATTCCATTTCCAATGTTTTTCTTGTTGATTCATTAGATTACAACTTGCTTTCTGTTTCCCAATTATGTCAAATGGGCTACAACTGTCTTTTTACTGATATAGGTGTCACTGTCTTTAGAAGAAGTGATGATTCAATAGCATTTAAGGGTGTGTTAGAGGGTCAGCTATACTTAGTAGATTTTGATAGAGCTGAGCTCGACACATGTTTAATTGCTAAGACTAACATGGGTTGGCTCTGGCACCGCAGACTAGCCCATGTTGGGATGAAGAATCTTCATAAGCTTCTAAAGGGAGAGCACATTTTAGGACTAACCAATGTTCATTTTGAGAAAGACAGGATTTGTAGCGCATGCCAAGCAGGGAAGCAAGCTGGCACTCATCATCCACACAAGAACATAATGACGACTGACAGGCCACTGGAGCTCCTACACATGGATCTATTCGGCCCGATCGCTTACATAAGCATCGGCGGGAGTAAGTACTGTCTAGTTATTGTGGATGATTATTCTCGCTTCACTTGGGTATTCTTTTTACAGGAAAAATCTCAAACCCAAGAGACCTTAAAGGGATTCTTGAGACGAGCTCAAAATGAGTTTGGCTTAAGGATCAAGAAAATAAGAAGCGACAACGGGACGGAGTTCAAGAACTCTCAAATTGAAAGCTTCCTTGAGGAGGAGGGCATCAAGCATGAGTTCTCTTCTCCCTACACGCCACAACAAAACGGTGTAGTAGAGAGGAAGAATCGAACTCTACTGGACATGGCAAGAACCATGCTTGATGAGTACAAGACACCGGACCGGTTTTGGGCCGAAGCGGTCAACACCGCCTGCTACGCCATCAACCGGTTATATCTTCACCGAATCCTCAAGAAGACATCATATGAACTCCTAACCGGTAAAAAGCCCAACATTTCATATTTTAGAGTTTTTGGTAGCAAATGCTTCATTCTTGTTAAAAGAGGTAGAAAATCTAAATTTGCTCCTAAAACTGTAGAAGGCTTTTTACTTGGTTATGACTCAAACACAAGGGCATATAGGGTCTTTAACAAGTCCACTGGACTAGTTGAAGTCTCATGTGACGTTGTGTTTGATGAAACTAACGGCTCTCAATTAGAGCAATTTGATCTTGATGAGATAAGTGAAGAACAGGCTCCATGCATCGCGCTAAGGAACATGTCCATCGGGGATGTGTGTCCTAAGGAATCCGAAGAGCCTCCAAGTACACAAGATCAACCATCCTCCTCCACGCAAGCATCTCCACCAACTCAAAATGAGGATGAGGCTCAAGTTGATGAAGGGCAAAATCAAGAAGATGAGCCACCTCAAGATGACGGCAATGATCAAGGGGGAGATGCAAATGATCAAGAAAAGGAGGATGAGGAAGAACCAAGACCGCCACACCCAAGAGTCCACCAAGCAATCCAACGAGATCACCCCGTCGACACCATCCTCGGCGACATTCATAAGGGGGTAACTACTCGATCTCGGGTTGCACATTTTTGTGAACATTACTCGTTTGTTTCCTCTATTGAGCCACACAGGGTAGAGGAAGCTCTCCAAGATTCGGATTGGGTGGTGGCGATGCAAGAAGAGCTCAACAATTTCACGAGGAACGAGGTATGGCATTTAGTTCCACGTCCTAACCAAAATGTTGTAGGAACCAAATGGGTCTTCCGCAACAAGCAAGATGAGCATGGTGTGGTGACAAGGAACAAAGCTCGACTCGTAGCCAAAGGGTATTCACAAATCGAAGGTTTGGATTTCGATGAAACCTATGCACCCGTAGCTAGGCTTGAGTCAATTCGCATATTATTGGCCTATGCTACTTACCATGGCTTTAAGCTCTATCAAATGGACGTGAAAAGTGCCTTCCTCAACGGACCAATCAAGGAAGAGGTCTATGTTGAGCAACCTCCCGGCTTTGAAGACAGTGAGTATCCTAATCATGTCTATAGGCTCTCTAAGGCACTTTATGGGCTCAAGCAAGCCCCAAGAGCATGGTATGAATGCCTTAGAGATTTCCTTATTGCTAATGGCTTCAAAGTCGGCAAGGCCGATCCTACACTCTTTACTAAAACTCTTGAAAATGACTTGTTTGTATGCCAAATTTATGTTGATGATATTATATTTGGGTCTACTAACAAGTCTACATGTGAAGAGTTTAGTAGGATCATGACACAGAAATTCGAGATGTCAATGATGGGGGAGTTGAAGTATTTTCTAGGATTCCAAGTCAAGCAACTCCAAGAGGGCACCTTCATTGGCCAAACGAAGTACACTCAAGACATTCTTGCTAAGTTTGGGATGAAGGATGCCAAACCCATCAAGACACCCATGGGAACTAATGGGCATCTCGACCTCGACACGGGAGGTAAGTCCGTGGATCAAAAGGTATACCGGTCGATGATTGGTTCATTGCTTTATTTATGTGCATCTCGGCCGGACATTATGCTTTCCGTTTGCATGTGTGCAAGATTCCAATCCGACCCTAAGGAATCCCACCTTACGGCCGTAAAACGAATCTTGAGATATTTGGCTTATACACCTAAGTTTGGGCTTTGGTACCCTCGGGGATCCACGTTTGATTTGATTGGTTATTCGGATGCCGATTGGGCAGGGTGCAAAATCAATAGGAAGAGCACATCGGGGACTTGCCAGTTCTTGGGAAGATCCTTGGTGTCTTGGGCTTCAAAGAAGCAAAATTCCGTCGCTCTTTCCACCGCCGAAGCCGAGTACATTGCCGCAGGACATTGTTGCGCGCAATTGCTTTGGATGAGGCAAACCCTGCGGGACTATGGTTACAAATTAACCAAAGTCCCTTTGCTATGTGATAATGAGAGTGCAATTAAGATGGCCGACAATCCCGTCGAGCATAGCCGCACTAAGCACATAGCCATTCGGTATCATTTTCTTAGGGATCACCAACAAAAGGGGGATATCGAGATTTCTTACATTAATACTAAAGATCAATTAGCCGATATCTTTACCAAGCCACTTGATGAACAATCTTTTACCAGACTTAGGCATGAGCTCAATATTCTTGATTCTAGAAACTTCTTTTGCTAAGCTTGCACACATAGCTCTTTTGAATACCTTTGATCATATATCTTTTATATGCTATGACTAATGTGTTTTCAAGTCGATTTCAAACCAAGTCATAGGTATATTGAAAGGGAATTGGAGTCATCGGCGAAGACAAAGGCTTCCACTCCGTAACTCATGCTTCGCCATCACTCCGAGCAACTCTCTCGTCTTTGGGGGAGAAATGAGCATCAAGGAAAAGGACTTCATCCTTGGGGGAGAGAGTAAAAGCTCAAACGCAAAAGGACTTCGTCTTTGGTATAATCTTAACTCACTTATTTATGACCAAAGGGGAAGATTGCACTTTAAGGGCTCTAATGATTCCGTTTTTGGCGATTCATGCCAAAAAGGGGGAGAAATGAGCCCAAAGCAAAAGGACCGCACCACCACCACCACCAAATTCAAAAACTTAGTGCTTTCCAAAAGTCTTTATCATTTGGTATCCTAATGTGTTCAAAAGGGGGAGAAAGTAGTATTTCAAAAATGGTATATCAAAACCCTCTTGAACACTAAGAGGTGGATCTCTTTTAGGGGGAGTTTTGTTTAGTCAAAGGAAAAGCATTTGAAACAGGGGGAGGAAATTTCAAATCTTGAAAATGCTTTGCAAACTCTTGTTCATGTACCTTTGACTATTTGCAAAAGATCTTTGAAATAGATTTACAAAAAGAATTTGCAAAAACAAAACATGTGGTGCAAACGTGGTCCAAAATGTTATATAAGAAAGAAACATTCCTTGCATATCTTGTAAGTAGTTATATTGGCTCAATTCCAAGTAACCTTTGCACTTACATTATGTAAACTAGTTCAATTATGCACTTCTATATTTGCTTTGGTTTGTGTTGGCATCAATCACCAAAAAGGGGGAGATTGAAAGGGAATTAGGCTTACACCTAGTTCCTAAATAATTTTGGTGGTTGAATTGCCCAACACAAATCTTTGGACTAACTAGTTTGTTCTAGTGTATAAGTTATACAGGTGTCAAAGGTTCACAACATAGCCAATAAAATGACCAAGTGTTGGGTTCAACAAAAGGGCAAAGAGCCAACCGTAAGCCCTCTGGTCTGGGCGCACCGGACTGTCCGGTGTGCCACCGGACAGTGTCCGGTGCACCACCGGACAGTGTCCGGTGCACCAGGGGACTCCAGCTCGAACTCGCCAGCTTCGGGAATTTCCAGGGGCTCTCGCGCTATAATTCACCGGACTGTCCGGTGTACACCGGACAGTGTCCGGTGCGCCATGGAGAAGCGGCCTCAGGAACTCTTCAGCTTCGGGAAAAGCCAACGGCTCGTCCGCTATAATTCACCGGACATGTCCGGTGTGCACCGGACTGTCCGGTGTGACTCCAGCACAACGGCTATCCCGCGCCAACGGCTACCTGCAGAGGCATTAAATGCGCCGCAGCGCGCGCAGACGTCAGGTTTGCCCATACTGGCGCACCGGACAATGAACAGGAGCTGTCCGGTGAGCCACCAGACATCAGGGGTGGCCCACAAGTCAGAACTCCAACGGTCAGATTCCAACGGCACTGATGACGTGGCAGGGGCACCGGACATGTCCGGTGTGCACCGGACTGTCCGGTGCGCCATCGAGCAGACTGGCTCCCCAACGGCCACATTTGGTGGTTGGGGCTATAAATACCCCAACCACCCCACATTCATTGCCATCCAAGTTTTTCCCACTTCTCAACCACTTACAAGAGCTAGGCATTCAACTCTAGACACAAACAAAGAGATCAAATCCTCTCCAATTCCACTCAAGCCTTTAGTGACTAGCGAGAGAGATTTGCCGTGTTTCTATTGAGCTCTTGCGCTTGGATCGCATTCTTTCTTTCTCTTTTGCTCTTGTGATCAACACTCAATTGTAACCGAGGCAAGAGGCACCGATTGTGTGGTGGCCCTTGCGGGGAAGTTTTGTTCCCGGTTGTTTGAGAAGAAGGAAAGCTCACTCGGTCCGAGGGACCGTTTGAGAGAGGGAAGGGTTGAAAGAGACCCGGCCTTTGTGGCCTCCTCAACGGGGAGTAGGTTTGCAAGAACCGAACCTCGGTAAAACAAATCCACGCGTCACTCTCCTTATTTGCTTGTGATTTGTTTTGCGCCCTCTCTTGCGGACTCATTTATTATTACTAACGCTAACCCCGGCTTGTAGTTGTGATTATTTTTGTAAATTTCAGTTTCGCCCTATTCACCCCCCCCTCTAGGCGACTATCAGCCCCCATATGAAGATATGGTTGCCTCGTAGCTCATTAGGAACTGCTTCTTGTCTAAGTGCCCATCATACATAGGAAGCTGAGGTGGCTTGTATGATGGGGGCCATGGGGTGGCTTGCAACTCTGCTGCCAGAGGAGAAGCATCATCAAAAGCAAAATTTCCATGATGGAAATCATCATACTATTCATCATCGTTGTATGAATTGTCTTGACGAGCTCTCTATGTTGGGGCCTTCGGTCTTGGTCATCCTAGGTGAGATGACACATTTCCTCAGCGGCCTCATCAATCTTCCTCTAAAGATCGGCGAGACAAAGCATCTTTTCTTTCTTCTTTTGAACTTGTTGATGTATGGCTTCAAGGTCCCTAATTTCTTGGTCCAACTCCTCCTCCTGAGGTGTTGGGCTGGTAGCCTTCCTCTTCTAGCTCCTGAGGTGTTACTGTTCATCTATTTATAGGCACAGGACACAGCCTGAGCAAAATTACAATCATGTCCCTGACATCTACTGTTAGGCAAAAGGTAAGTTGTCGAGGACTAGGTAGTCTTTTCTCTTTTAGGTTGGTTTCATTCTCCACCACCGTCCTTGTGCTAAGGCGAAGCTTCTCTAGCCACAGCTTCGGAATGGATTCATCCTTCTTCCTGATCACACATTTCATACCATGCACACCTACATCTTAAGGCCGAAGCTTCCTGTGACAGTATATTATACTAGAAAACATGTTAGTCGTGTTTTTGAGGACCTTCGGAAGACGAAGGCCCCCAACAGTCGGTATTCCATTCACCCTAGAAGCACTAAGATGTATCAAGACTTGAAACAACATTATTGGTGGACTAAAATGAAGATTGAAATCGCACGCTATGTGGCAAAATGTGACACTTGTAGACATGTCAAGGCAATACATATGAAGGCTGCTGGACCATTGCAATCCTTGCCAATCCCAACCTGGAAATGGGAAGATATCAGTATGGATTTCATTGAGGGATTACCCAAGACAGCTAAAGGATTTGAGTCTATTTGGGTCATAATTGATTGGCTTACAAAGACTACCCATTTTCTTCCCGTTAAGGTGAAATATTCAGTGGTTACATACACAGAACATTATATTGCTCGTATTCTCAGTTCGCATGGAGTTCCAAAGATGATAGTGTCAGACCGAGGACCACAATTTGTATCCAAGTTTTGGGAGGAGCTACACAAATCTTTGGGTACTAAATTACTCCACAGTTTGGCCTATCATCCTCAGACGAGTGGACAAACTGAGAGCATAAATCAAATACTTGAAGATATGGTACGAGCATGTGTCCTGGAATCTCCACAGAAATGGGATGATTGTCTGTCGTTGGCAGAATTTTTTATAATAATAGCTATCAAGAAAGTATTAAAATGGCACCGTTTGAAGCTCTGTACGGACGACGATGCAGAACACCCTTAAATTGGCCAGAACCCGAAGAACAATGGTTTTTCAAGCCTGATTTGGTTAAAGAAACGGAAGAAAAAGTCCAACGGATAAGACATAACCTGAAAGAAGCTCAAGTTTGGTAGAAAAATTATGCAGATAAATGACGTCGACCATTGGTTTTTCAAGCCGACGATTATGTATACCTGATGTAACACCCCTGGTGTTACTGTCACTAAAACTTGAGCACAACATCATGAGCATTAGCATATCATGTGTTTGTCACACCTAGAGTGCATTCACTAGGTAAAAATTTCAAAAATGTTGGCCTGATATGACTTGATGTGTGGTGAAACCCTAGGGTAGGGTACTTAACCCTAAACTAGGCTTATGAGTGACAAGGAAGCCCAAACTAGTTAAAATCTCAAAAATTATTAGAAATGATCATTAGATATCATCTTTAATGGACTTAGGTAGTACCAAAACCTTAAAGTGTTAAAAACTCTAAAAAGACCCCTGAAAAACCCTAGATGGAACCCTAGGGGGCTAAGTGTAAAATTTGTACAATTTTGGACCCAAGTGCAAATACCAAGGTAGTACAACATCAAAAACTATGTGTTTCTCACATTTGAGGATTTGCAAGCCAAATGATGAAGTTTGGACCTATTAGCAAAAAGGACACCCCATGTACCTCATATGCCTAAGTCCAAAAATAGTTGAACATGGCTTACTTTGGAACTCTGTATTTCTAAAAATATAGTGAATTTGCCTAGGGTCAACACATCAAGCTGGTAGAGCTAGGAAAGGAGAACAACTTTGCTTAAGCACATAAGCCTTGCTATTGTACAAAATTAGGAGTTAAATTGGTTTGAAGTTTGGCTGTCAGGCTGAGAATCTGTGATGTTCAGAAAAACAAGTTGTAAAGGACCAACTTCAGGAACAGGTGGAGCTCGATTTAATGGGTAATTGACTAAGACCTTTGTAACAAGATTAAAGTTGGTTTATAGGGGAGTAACTTTGGTACAGTCATCTTCCCTGGTTATTGTACAAAAATTAAAGAAACAACAGCCCAAAGTTGCTCTGTCAGAACTATGTCGAGCTGTTGAAGTGTTACTGAAAACTGAATTCAAGAACAGGAATGGTCACAGTAGAATGGGGCCGAATTGGAAGCACCATATCTTTGATTCCATTCAGTTTTGGTCTAGGGATCCTATAGTAAGAATGAAGACAGTTGTTTAGTGAACAATCTTTATTAATGGAGATTACCCTGTTCTTAACAAGAATCAAGAGAAGGAGAGGGTGAAAGGGGGTCGGTTCAGAAGAACACTGAAGATTAGAGCACTGAAAATATCTAAAGAACGATGAAAAAGATCCAGGGCACTCTAGAATTGGATGTGTTCGAGTGATGTGGGGAAGTGATCGACCGTGGGGAGATAACTTTGGGTCGTGTCATGATTCCGCGAACCTAGCCAGAGCCTACCCGGGATAATTCACCAGCGTTCATCGTGGCTTGGTCATTCCGCCGCCGTGTCACTCGTGCCTTGCTCCTCCCTCACTGTGTCTCTTCCTTACGTGGTAACCATGCACTGACAATGCAATTCGTGGCCGCGGATCGCTAGCCAGACCGCTGTGCCTATAAATAGCCCCACCACCCACGGCGAGTTACTCACCACTTCACAAGTGAACTCGGTTGAAGCACAAATTCATGGAATCCTCTCCACCTCTCCCCAAATTAGCGGTGCACGGTGAATTAGTAGCCCTTTGCGACCGTATAGCCCCAACATGACCTCCTAATTCTACTAGAGCCCGTCGCGACACTGTTTTCCCCCTTCTCAGTCACCGGTGAGCGAGAATTCTCCGCGCCCCGTGGCCAGCCATTCCCAGGTCTGCTCCTGCTCTCCTTGATCATGTTTTAGCACCCGCGCATACTCGTGATACTCATCGGCTCAACCCTCTATGCTTGACCACACTCAATCAATCGGAACGCTTGGATTTGTATCCGGTATTCACCATCGCCGTGGTCGGGCTAAGCCAGGGCCATAATAACCCAATTAAAGCTTGTTCTAGGTTCGTCTCGGGTCAGTGATGCTTGCCCAATAGTTAATTTTGGGCATCCACCACCGGTCATGGCCGGTCCGAGCAACGGGGTGGTCGACGGCCTGTGCATCGTGGCCAGGGTCTGTTCTGGAGAAGAAATAGAAAATTGAGGACCTTAATGTAAAGTGTCAGTGAGACGCATGAATAGTGCCGAGGACTGCTGTTCTGATTTTTGAACCGGTAGGGACATTTCTGCAAAACCAATAGCGCGGGCGCGTGCAGGGGCATTTTGCCTATCGTGGACCGTCTCGGACTGAATTCAGCCCAGTACTGTTGGTCTTTTTCCTTTTTCTTTTTCTTCTGGGCTTAGGAAATCCATAAAAAATTCTAGGAAAATGCTAAAAATATGAGACCAATTTTGTTGGACTTATAAATTTTCATAGTATTTAATAAAAATAATTTTAGGATTTTAGTTCAAACCAGGTATTATGAAGTAATTAAAATAGCTAAAACCTATACTCCTGAAATTTTGGAAATTCCTTAGTAACTCCAAAAATCACCAAACTTTTTGGTTAAGCCCAGTATGGTATTTAGAACCCATGTGTAAAATTTGACTTGATTTGGACAATGTTTGATATATAAACCCCAAAACCCTAATCTTCTAGTGGTGCCTGCTCTATGAAATAAAATATTGACTCCAAAAACCCTAGTTTCCGGAAGGACCGTGAAAGAAAATTGTATTCAAGATACAATTTGATAAACCTTTTCTGTTATTGCATTTTCATAAGCATTACATGAGCATTCATGGTTATATATGATATATATAGAAAACGAAGAAGAAGTAGAAGTTGAAGAAAGAAGAGCTACACCACCACCTGAAGACCCACCTGCCGGGAACTGCTTTTATTTTGATATTTGTGGAGCAGAGCCCAACTCTCCTATAACACAAGGCAAGCCCCGGTGCATTTGCCACCTCCTTGCTATTTTCAAATCTTTCTCACTTGCTTGATGCATTAGGTGATAGGAGTTGTATGCTAAACAATTGATGCATTTCCTTCCTTGGAAGTTTGATTACCTTTCCTTGATCACCTATTTTATGAAAAGGTTTTTCTAATGCTTAGTCTTGCTCTAGACAAACAAAATGTTTTGTTTTGACAAAAGATGATGCTTCAAGTGGGATAGGATGTTTTCAAAAATAAAACTTGATGGTGGATCCATCATGGCCATGATGGGTTCAACATCGGAAAAGATGTACCTCTGCCAGGTACCAAACTTTGGGGTTTGAAATGATAAAGCTGAGACCGAGCGGGTGACTTGCACGAGAAGAGAGTCTCGGTGTAGTGTCTCCGTCTGAGTCGATTAGGGACTGTCTCGATGTAGGCTTGATGATCGAGGACCTTTTAACTGGTCACATGCCGCATCATGGGAAAGCTTTGCCTTGGGTAGACTAATACCAGAATAAGATAACACGCAATGGGAGTGGAGAGATGGAAAGAGTAGCCTGTACCCTCCATGGCAAGAGGTTGGACGGTGGTGTATCTGTGCTCTCGGTTGGCGTGAACCTGATCTGGTCTTAAGAACCCCGGTGGCGAGTTGACATATGCAAGGGTTAAGTGCTACAAATGTCGTGTGATTGGAGATCCCGAGCTGGGTATTAATCGATTTGGATCGCCGTTACTTCTCGGACATGAAGACTTGGTCACTACCCTACACATAGCACTCCAGTGAACTTAAAGAAATGATAAAAGATGGATAGTATAGGCAAAATGCTTGAACTAGGGTAGAAAGAACTCTAGAATCAGGTAATAACTTAACTTGCTAATAAAACTGGATTTTTAAGGATCCACTATTAGTAAGCATTTTTGTAAACAGAGGCTTGATTCTTGATTCAGCCTTACCTTGACTCCCTCAAGCCAGCATATCCTTGATAGTCTTTTATTTTGATGGGTAAGACTTGCGAAAGTACACTTCGTACTCAGGGTTTTCGAACTCATGTTGTTGTAGGTGAGGAAGCAGCAACCTTTTGTTGCTTTTGCTCTAAGGTGGTGCCAAAAGAAGAATCTCAAGAGTGAAGCCTCAAGAGGATGTTGTCCTCATTTTAAAAACACTTTACTATTAAACGGGAGGGTTTTTTGCCTCCCGGGTTTGTAATAATAATACTTCTGCACTCATATATATTACTGGTCTGTAATAATAACACTCTTTCTATATTTTAAATATAAATTAAGTTAATGTAATTGCTTCCGCTTATTTGTCCCTCTGATGTGTTGTAATATCTTCGTGACGGGTGAAAGACTCTTGGGAAAGGTAAGGGATACAGATACCAAACTTGTCAAGTGATCAGGTGCATCTATAGGGTTTCCGAGGTCCGCTGGATGATGACAACTGTAGGTGGGCCTAATGACTTGGGAGGTTCCGTCATAGCTGGTATCGGATCGAAGCCCATCTCTTCAGATATTATGAGACATTTCAAAAAGAATTTTCAAATCCTTATCCAAGAAAATTTCTTTCATTCTCACCTTGTACTTTCTGAGTACTTCTTGTATAAGACCAGATAACAGAGTGCAATGTATAGGAGGTGGTGAATCAACGAAAGTTGATTCTGTAATTATGCATGCATCATGTTTAAAAACTATACTAATAAAGTTTTCCCCCTTATGGAGATATGCCGCCGCGTACGAGGAAAATTGCGCGTAAGTCCACTGTACCTATTGGCGTACCTCGGCACCAGCTGGCTCCAAGGCATGAAGAGAGCAGCAGCGGCAGTAATGACCCCATCAGAGACCTAGAAGCCCAAGTGGAGTAGCTTCGAACGGAGCTATGTCACAGAAACAGGGTGTGGGTAGAAGATGGTCAACGTATAAATGAGTTAAGAGTTGACGTCCGACATCTGCAAGACAAGCTTGCTGAACGGGATTTGGCAATCGACTGGGCTGTTAACTCACGTTCAATTGCTTCGGACCGGGAAGCCAAAGCTCGTGCTCGCGTGGCAGAGCTTAGTGCGGCCGTTGACAACTTGCAGGTGTATTGCAATACATTACATGAGGAAGTCCATGTACTATATTCGCGACTGCACCCAGACGTACCTGCCGACCCTGTTGGAATGGGAGTCGGACCTTCTGGAACAACAGGTGAAGCACTTGGTGGGGAATTGGACCTTTTCCAGCCCCCTCCTTCTATGAACCTGGCTGACGAACGGTCCCCTACAACAGACAGTGAAGCAACCAAATATGATAAATATTAGAGTAGTATAGTTTAGATATAATACTAATGTTAAATAGGTAATGAAGTCATGTTGTACATTTGAGTCTGTATCATTACATCTTGGTAATGTAAAATGATGGTATATACCAACATGTTATATTTTTCCCAAATATTTCTTTGCTTCAGATGCCATCGAGGACTCGTACACATGACAGTGCGGGAACGTCCCGTGGTCGGGAAGACACGCCCAATCCACCGCTAGTACCGCCAACGTTGGCCGAGGCTATCGCTACCTTGGTCAATGCGACCGCTGACAACACTCGCTTTTTACGCGAAATGCCACGAAACCAATTCCAGCAACAGGGCGAAAGGGCTTATGCACAGGGACCACGTGAAACTTCGTACCTGGATTTCTCGGAAACCCGTCCCCCACTTTTCGTTATAGCCGAAGGTCCTCTGGAAGCCGACGAATGGGTATAGGTTACAGAGCAGAAATTTGGACTTATCCGCTGCACTGAAACCCAGAAGTCGTTGTTCGCGGCTCAACATTTAAGAGGCTCTGCCAGTACTTGGTGGGGAAATTTTGTGGCCATTCAACCTGCTGGGCATCAGGTCACATGGGATGAATTCAAATTAGCATTTCATGAGCACTATATTCCAGAAGGAGTGCTACACATGAAACATGAAGAATTCATGCGACTCAAGCAAGGGGGAGATACTGTCATGCAGTATCTCAACAAATTTAATCATTTATCCCAATACGCAATTGACCAGGGCAATATTGACCTAAAAAATAAGAATTGCTTCATGCGAGGCCTCAACGACCGGCTTCAAAGAAAAAATGGCCACCTGCCTAGATCTCTCCTACAGCAGGGCTATCAGCACATCGCTGGCAGTAGAAGCTAAAAATACAGGCCCAGGAAAATCGAAGGGATTCGGAGGTGATAGGTCCAGTCAGGGGCCTGAAAAGCGACCAAGGTTGGTAATCTTACCTTTCAATCAAAATTGTTCTTCACCTCGTCCACCCTCCTACCCCTTCAAACAGCCTATCTTCATTCGCCCTGCCACTGCCCCCACTTCAACAAGTCAGTCGAGTGCCCCTGGTGCTCGTTTCCCCGCCCTCCCTAGTTCCTCAACTGGCTGCTTCAATTGTGGGAAGTCTCGACATTTTATCAAAGACTGCCCATATCCGAGGCAGAACAAATCCAACAATCAGCTAAACTTAGGGAGTTCAAACCAAGGCAAGGGAAACACGGCGAATAATTCAGCGGGCAAGAATATAAAGAAGACTGGGCGAATATACTACACACAAGTGGCCACTACGCTGGAGGGAGAGCCGGTTATGATGGGTACATTTCTTGTGGCCAATCACCCAACAATCATTCTCTTTGATTCTGTTGCTTCGCATACATTCATAAGCAAGAAATTTGTGGAGAAATATTGCATTCCTTGGATCGAATCAAGGGAAGGGTATATTATTCATTCGCCTGGGGGACAAATATTTACTAAAGAAGTGGCTTTCCATGTGCCCATTGGCTGAACGGGACTTTCCCACCAATATGATTGTTCTGAAAGGCCAAGATATAGATGTTATTCTGGGCATGAATTGGTTAGCCCAGCACAAAGCTATCCTCAATACTGATTTAAGGACCATCAGGTTGAGCTATGGCCATGAAGAAGTTCTTTTGTCCATCCTGTAGTTGTTCCGGCTAAACCATTTGGTAGAGTTTATGAAGCTACTATACCAGAAATCCAAGATATTTCGGTAGTATGTGAATTCCCGGATGTCTTTCCGGAAGATCTGCCTGGATTACCTCCTGAAAGAGATGTAGAGTTTATGATTGAACTAAAACCCGGTACGCTTCTATTTCTAGAAGGTCATACCGAATGCCTCCAAATGAGTTGGTAGAGCTCAAGAATCAATTACAAGATCTACTAGAGAAGGGAATCATCTGGCCTAGTTTGTCACCTTGGGGATGTCCAGCAATATTTGTCAAGAAGAAGGATCAAACGCTTCGAATGTGCGTGGACTACAGACCCCTTAATGAGGCACAATCAAGAATAAGTACCCTCTTCCCCGGATTGATATCTTATTTGATTGGCTTACCGGAGCTTGGGTATTTTCCAAAATTGACCTCAGGTCGGGCTATCATCAGATCTGTATCCGACCCGAAGATATACCCAAGACCGTACTTACCACACGGTACAGATTATTCAAATATTTGGTTATGTCTTTCGGATTAACGAATGCTCCTACCCACTTCACATATCTAATGAACTCGGTATTTATGCCCGAGTTGGACAAATTTGTGGTGGTCTTCATTGATGATATCTTGATTTACTCCAAGAATGAAGAGGAGCATGCTCAACATCTACGGATCGTATTAACGCGCTTAAGGGAACATCAATTATATGCTAAATTCAGCAAGTGCACACTTTGGCTGGAGGAAATCCAATTTCTGGGACACGTATTGTCTGCAAAGGGGATTGCGGTTGATCCCAGCAAGGTCAAGGATATTCTAGAGTGGAAACCGCCAACCACTGTACATCAAGTTCGAAGTTTCCTTGGATTGGCTGGCTATTACCGCAGATTTATCCTGGATTTCTCCAAGCTTGTGAAGCCAATCACAAGTTTATTAAAGAATGATACAAAATTTAACTGGTCCTCAAGATGCAACGAAGCCTTCAAGCAGCTGAAGGTATTATTGACCATTGCTCCGGTATTGGCTCAACCGGACATTAAAAAGCCTTTTGATGTGTATTGTGACGCATCAGGCAATGGTTTAGGCTGTGTCTTAAAGCAAGAGGGCCGAGTTATAGCATATGCTTCAAGATAGTTGTGTCGGCATGAGGAACATTATCCAACTCATGACTTAGAATTAGCTGCTGTGGTTCATGCCCTTAAGATATGGCGTCATTATCTGCTGGGAAATATCTGTCATATATATATACAGATCATAAAAGCTTGAAGTACATTTTTACCCAGTCAGAACTAAATATGAGGCAGAGGAGATGGCTTGGGCTGATTGGACTATGAATTGGAAATTCACTATGACCCAGACAAGGCCAACGTGGTGGCAGATGCACTAAGTCGCAAGGCTTCCTGCCATTGTCTTACAGTGAAAACCTCTGACATCACATTATGCCAAGAAATGGAGAAATTAAACCTAGGAATGATTCAACATGGAACCTTAAATCAATTGAAGCTTGAGTCAATTCTTCTGCAAAAGATTATTGATGCACAAAGAAATGATAAGGGAATGAAACACATTCATGAGAAAATAAAGGTCGGTAAAGCAAATTGTTTCAGAAAGGATGATCAAGGTATATTATAGTTTAATAACCACATAGTTGCGCCCAAGAATGATGAGGTCCGCCAGCAAATTTTGGATGAAGCTCATCTTAGTCGCTATTCCATTCATCTCGGAAGCACTAAGATGTATCATGATTTAAAGCAACATTACTGGTGGACAAAAATGAAGATTGAAATTGCACGCTATGTGGCGAAATGTGACACTTGTAGACGTGTCAAGGCCATACACATGAAGACTGCTGGTCCACTGCAATCTTTGCCTATCCCGACTTGGAAATGGGAGGACATTATCATGGACTTCATTGTGGGATTACCCAGGACAGCAAAAGGGTTTGATTCCATCTTTGTTATCATTGATCGACTTACAAAGATTGTCCACTTTCTCCCAGTCAAGGTAAAGTATCCAGTAATCACATACGCGGAACTTTACATTGCTCGTATTCTCAGCCTGCACGGGATCCCAAAAACAATTGTGTCAGACCGTAGACCACAATTTGTATCCAAATTCTGGGAAGAACTCCACAAATCTTTGGGTACTAAGTTGCTTCACAATTCGGCCTATCATCCCCTAACAAGTGGGCAGACTTAGAGAGTGAACCAGATACTTGAAGACATGTTGCGAGCATGTGTTTTAGAGTTTCCTCAGAAATGGGATGACTGTTTACCACTGGCAGAATTTTCATATAACAATAGTTATCAAGAAAGTATGAAGCTGGCACCTTTTGAAGCTTTATATGGACAACAATGTCGTACTCCATTGAATTGGTCCGAACCAGGGGAAAGATGGTTTTTCAGGCCTGATATGGTTAAAGAAATGGAAGAAAAAGTTCAACGAATTATACATAATTTGAAAGAAGCACAAGCTCGACAAAAGAGTTATGCAGACAAACAACGCCAGCCCTTATTATTTCAAGTTGAAGACTGTGTGTACCTGAAAGTATCACCAATGAAGGGTGAATCTCGTTTCAGGGTAAAAGGAAAACTTGCACCTCGATACATTGGTCCATTTCCTATCCTTGAAAGATGTGGACCAGTGGCATATCGACTCCAACTACCCGAAACATTGTTTGCAGTACACAATGTGTTCCATGTGTCACAATTGAAAAAGTGTCTTCGGGTTCCAGATCGAACCGTTGAAGTGACGAATGTTGCCTTAGAACCAGACTTGACATATTCAGAACATCCTATTCGAGTCCTGGATCAAAAGGACAGGGTTACCCGAAGAAGAACTCTCAAATTTTATAAGATACAATGGAACCAACACACTGAAGATGAAGCTACATGGGAAACCCAAGACTTTTTTAGAAAGGAATTTCCTAGGATTTTTAGCTTCATGTAATTTGTGAGATGTGTACAATTGTTGTAATAGAGGAATAGACCCCCATACTACCCCTACCTTGTACATGAAATAAGGAAATAAAAATATGACACATTTCCTTTTCCACTACTTACCCTAGGACTTTAAATCTCGGGACGAGATTCTTTTATGGGGGAAGGATGTAACACCCCTGGTGTTACTCTCACTAAAACTTGAGCATAACATCATGAGCATTAGCATATCTTATTTTTGTCAAACCTAGAGTACATTCACTAGGTAAAAAGTTCAAAAATGTTGGACTGATATGACTTGATGTGTGGTGAAACCCTAGGGTAGGGTACTTAACCGTAAACTAGGCTTATGAGTGACAAGGAAGCCCAAACTAGTTAAAATCTCAAAATTTATTAGAAATGATCATAAGATATCATCTTTAATGGATTTGGGTAGCACCAAAACCTTAAAGTGTTAAAAACTCTGAAAAGACCCCTGAAAAACCCTAGATTGGAACCCTAGGGGGCTAAGTGTAAAATTTGTACAGTTTTGGACCCAAGTGCAAATACCAAGGTAGTAAAACATCACAAACTATGTGTTTCTCAAATTTGAGGATTTGCAAGCCAAATGATGAAGTTTGGACCTATGTGCAAAAAGGACACCCCATGTACCTTATATGCCTAAGTCCAAAAACAGTTGAACATGGCTGACTTTGGAGCTCTGTATTTCTAAAAATACAGGGAATTTGCCTAGGATCAACACATCAAGCTGGTAGAGCTAGGAAAGGAGAACAACTTTGCTTAAGCACTTAAGCCTTGGTATTGTACAAAATTAGGAGTTAAATTGGTTTGAAGTTTGGCTATCAGGCTGAGAAACTGTGATGTTCAGAAAAACCAGTTGTAAAGGACCAACTTCAGGAACAGGTGGAGCTCGATTTAATGGGTAATTGACTAAGACCTTTGTAACAAGATTAAAGTTGGTTTATAGGGGAGTAACTTTGGTACAGTCATCTTCCCTGGTTGTTGTACAAAAATTAAAGAAACAACAACTCAAAGTTGCTCTGTCAGAACTATGTCGAGCTGTTGAAGTGTTACTGAAAACTGAATTCAAGAACAGGAATGGTCACAGTGGAATGGGGCCAAATTGGAAGCATCATATGTTGGGGACTTGTTCTCAAATGCTATGAATTAAGAACAAGGCAACATAGAATGTTAAATGTTAACGCCCTTCGCCCGCTGAAGCACTATTCCCTCAGGGGTTTAATGAATTCGAACAAAGGTTAAAATGATACAATTACGAAGGTTGAATCTTCGTAATTGAATTCTCAGAGAGTATATAAAATAATGCGAGATATAAAGCCTTAAAGACAAGTAAATTATAAGTAAACGACATCATTTACATATTAAATGAACTTGATGTATTCAAATATTAAATACATTTATACCTCTGCCTTGGCAAAGAATAATCTCCGAGTGATGCAATTGCAATTACAGGAGTGCGTGAACAGTAAAGGAATATTGTTTACTATTTATAGGCACAGGACACAGTCTGTGAGGAATTACAATCATGCCCCTCATAAAAGTTTACAATATTGACTCAGACCTTTATGGATTAAAAGGTCATTCTATCTTTAAGTCGGTTCGACCCTTCATCTTCGGACATGTTGTAATACCGAAGCTTCATGAATGGTGCCTTCGGCGTCACGTACCAGCAGCTTCAGCCGAAGCTGTCTCTTTCTGCGGGACCTTCGACGACGAAGCATGGTCCCAACAGTAGCCCCTTCGCGATGCTAGATCGTTTTTCGTAACGAGCTTGATCCGTGAAAAAAGTCTCTTAGGCTTCAGGAAGCCGAAGGTCCGAAAAACACCTTCCCTGAGCTCGTTGTCGAGAAACGATACAGTTTCCGAGCGCGTAGCGGTCCCACCCTGCAGGTTTACTATTTGGTCTTTGCGGCCCACCGCGCAGCGGGTGCGAGCAGCTGTTTGTCTGGTGTAAAAATCCTGACGATTCACCTTCTTACCTGCAGCATTATATAAACAGACGGGTATGTGTGAAGTTACCACAACATTCATTGCTATTGCACTGTTTTGCTGCCAAAATTTTTAACCATAGCCGAAGCTTGACCCTCGTAATCAGATGAAGCTTCAGTTTAGTGCCTACTTCGTCAGAAGAAAAGCTTCGGGAGAAGAAGTTATTTAGCTCCCAAGAAATCTTTCAAGAAATTCAAAATTAAATGGCCAGAGTGCGCTCTACCGCTAGAGTTGAGCGTGAGGGAGGCAAAGCCGAAGGAGCGGAAACTGTTCCTATCTCCGAAGCAATGCAACGATCCGGATTGGTGACCTCGGAAGGAATCCCCACTGCCAAGACAGAACAGACTGTTGCCAATACAGAACAAGCTGCTGCCGAAGCGGAGGAAGGAGATATTGAGGAAGCTGATTCCGATGATGATTACCATATCGCCGTACCGAGCAAGCACAGCCATTTGGACTTGGGAAAGTCGAGTGTCTCCAAGGATGATTTCTCCAAAATGGTGAAGTCGGGCTATTTCAGTGAAAATGAGAAGAAGTTGCTTTATTTAGCTCCCAAGAAATCTTTCAAGAAATTCAAAATTAAATGGCCAGAGTGCGCTCTACCGCTAGAGTTGAGCGTGAGGGAGGCAAAGCCGAAGGAGCGGAAACTGTTCCTATCTCCGAAGCAATGCAACGATCCGGATTGGTGACCTCGGAAGGAATCCCCACTGCCAAGACAGAACAGACTGTTGCCAATACAGAACAAGCTGCTGCCGAAGCGGAGGAAGGAGATATTGAGGAAGCTGATTCCGATGATGATTACCATATCGCCGTACCGAGCAAGCACAGCCATTTGGACTTGGGAAAGTCGACTGTCTCCAAGGATGATTTCTCCAAAATGGTGAAGTCGGGCTATTTCAGTGAAAATGAGAAGAAGTTGCTTTATTTAGCTCCCAAGAAATCTTTCAAGAAATTCAAAATTAAATGGCCAGAGTGCGCTCTACCGCTAGAGTTGAGCGTGAGGGAGGCAAAGCCGAAGGAGCGGAAACTGTTCCTATCTCCGAAGCAATGCAACGATCCGGATTGGTGACCTCGGAAGGAATCCCCACTGCCAAGACAGAACAGACTGTTGCCAATACAGAACAAGCTGCTGCCGAAGCGGAGGAAGGAGATATTGAGGAAGCTGATTCCGATGATGATTACCATATCGCCGTACCGAGCAAGCACAGCCATTTGGACTTGGGAAAGTCGACTGTCTCCAAGGATGATTTCTCCAAAATGGTGAAGTCGGGCTATTTCAGTGAAAATGAGAAGAAGTTGCTTCGCTTCGGGGGGGAGGAAACTACCCCGAAGCCAGAAAAGGATGAAATAGTTATTTTCAAGAGTTTTCTGAAAGCTGGGCTGAGATTTCCTTTGAATAGAATGATTTCTGATGTGCTGCAAAAGTTTGAGATCTATTTTCATCAACTGTCTCCTAACGCCATTGTCAGGCTTAGCGTTTATATCTGGGCTCTCCGAAGCCAGGCGGTGGAGCCGTTTGCCGACAGCTTTTGTCGAGTTCATGAGCTGCATTACCAGACTAAGGCCAGAAAAGATGGATTGCATGAAAATTTTGGTTGTTATAATTTTGCGTATCGGAAAACCACAAAGTTTCCTGTGATCAGTTACCGAAGCAAATGGCCGGCAGGCTGGAAGTCAGAATGGTTTTATGTCAAAGTTGACGAAGACAAAGAGAAGCTGGTACAGAGCCCTCTTGAACTAATCTTCGGAGAAACAAGACCCCGATGCAAAATGGCAGTAGAAGGTCCAACTTGGGCTGCACTGACTGAATTCAAAATTATTGCAGAACATATTGGCACTAGAGATTTAGTGCAAGAATTTCTAGCCTTCAGGGTATTTCCAACTATGAAAGAGTGGACTATGCCGAAGCTTAAAGGGGAAAAGAAAGAGGGGGAACTTGTCCGACTACCATATTATTATAAGTTTAAGAAATATTTTAAAGCACCCTGCCAAGAATGGCTGGATACTATTGAAATAATGAGTAATGAAATTCTTGGAAATTACTCCAAAAAAGAGGACCAGCTGATGACAGCAGCCTTCGGCACTCGGCCGAAGCGAAGGCTGAACAGGGTGCTTGATGCTATAGGATTTGAATATGCTGATTATGGTCGACTGGGCGGAGATGCTGGAGGCCCGAAGCGGAAAAGAATTGCCAGTGCTACTGACGAAGAGGTCGCCAAGGTAGCTAAAAAGAAAAAGAAAGATTCTGAAAAACTTAGCCCTGAAAAGTTAAACCCTGAGCCGAAGGTGGCCACTTCAAGAAAGAGAAAAAGTGCATCACCGAAACCGGAAACGTTGGTTCGAGAAGAAGGTACCCCTGCAACGCCTTCTGCTGTTGAAGTAGAAGAGATTATGAAGGTAATGACTGAACCCTTGCCTATCAGGCTAAGTCCGCTGGCACTGGAACTGACGAAATTTTTTCAGAAGGACAAGGCAGCTTCGGCAGACGAAGGTCCTGCACTGCCGAAAAAATGAAGGATTATTCAGATAGCAGATGTAATTCATGGGACACCGTCTCCAACACCGGCATCAAGAATTGCCATTGATCAGACTACCGAAACTGCCGAAGCTAAAGGCGCCGCAGCCGAAGCCATCAGAGCGGAAATCTTCGAAGCTGAAACCGGCGCAGCCGAAGCTGCTAGGGCTGAAATCGGGGCTACAGAAGATCCGAACCTAGAAGAGACACTTGAAGTTATCGATAACATACTCCTAAAAATGACTGAGGAAGAATCTGTTGTGGCTGCGGCGAGCACAGCTACCGAAAAGGGGAAAGAACAAGTTGAGGACATTTTGGAGGAAGAAGATTTTGAATTTCAAGATTTACTTGGGCAAGGACTGACAGACGCTGAAAAAGCAGAGCTTAAAAAATGTGCAATAGCCTGCGGATATAAACCAGGGGCTACGCTGTTCGGCGGAGTTAACGAAGGAAAACTGAGGTGCCTTCGAAACCGCAGCGAAGCTAAAATTGTTAGAACTCTCTGCAAAAGCATTGGCTTGCCGAAACTAGAAGCGGACCTCTGCCGTTATCAACGACACCATATCGCCGGGAGTTTGCTTTATGCTAACTTCAAGGTAACAAATATTTTTGTTATTTTACTACTATTATTATTACCTTTTTGGTCGTGTTCTAACGAAGATCGTTTCGACAGAGCATATTATTAAGCAAGGTTCTAAAAATGCAACAAGATCTCGAAGAAGAGAAGAATAAAGCCGTCATCCAAGATTTAGCTGAAAAAGTTGAAAATTACGAAGCTAATATGAAAAAGAAAGACTTCATCATCCAGGACCTTGAAATCATGGTTAAAGAGCACGAAGGTGCATTAGAAAAGAAAGATTTCGTTATTCAAACCATGGAGGGTTCTTTGGCTGAAGTCCAAACTGAGAATGACAAGTTAAAGAATGAATTGCTCCAACAGTCAGAAAAATTTGAGCAAGAAAAGAAATATCTTGAAGCAAGCCTGAAAACCGAGGTGGATAAAAATTCGAATTTGCAGAAATCCTTTAAAGAACTTCAAGAGAAATGCTTGAACTTCGGCAGCCGATGCGTGCAGCGGCTGAAGGATGTGTTTCATTTTGTTGGAGCCAGCTCCGCGAAATTTACACCTTCAGCTGAAAATCTGCCCAGCACATTAGAATATATTGAAGGCGAAGTTGATGCCCTTGACGAAGTTATTGGTGGCACACGCCGACTTCTGTGCCCTGGTAGCTTCTCGGGGCACAGCTACTGCTTTTCTGAAGGCTGGCTACATGCATGGAAATATTGTGAATAGACCAAACTTCAGCTTGTCAGCATCAGATCTGATAGATATCCCAAGCCTAGCCCGAAGCATTGGAAATAGATTCATGACCCAGATCTGGGTAAGCGGCGGGCGAAAAATGGCAGGTGACGAAGCTCGAAGCCATCTTAAGCCGGTAAGAAACTTATGTTTGTTACTTTTACCTTCTCCTTTGAAATTTGCACCTTTCTTATTCTGCTGTTTGGTATACACAGGATGACGAAGCTGATGAATGACGAAGCTGAAGTTTGACGAAGCTGAAGACGAAACCTAGGCTGAAGCTTAAAGTTGCTTACAATATGCTTCTCCTGCAAAAATTATGGAGAAACTCTTGTAATATAGCTATGGAACAACTCATGTAAATTTGTACATACCTTGTAATATATTCTGTCTCCCTTATCCGCATACAGTCTGCTTTGCTGTGGACGAAACTTCTCTTTTGAGCCGAAGGCGAAAAACACCTTCCCTTCTTTTCGTACACAACGAAGCATAAAAGAATTTTTCCTTCGAAGCGTTTCCTCATTTCTGAAGCACCTGTCTTCTTTGTGTAGTATGATGAAGATTCTATATATGTCTAAATGAATGTTTATGAATGCAAATGACATGATGAAATGTACTGTGCAAATGAATATTGGGACATATGTTCAAAAACCATAAGCACAGCCCTTCATCCCCTCAAGAATGATACAAATCTTTTTGCCATTTACTTTTCGGCTTCACCGTTTACTTTTCGGTGTATCAGCGTTGACTTTTCGCTGTAAGCCTCCCTTGGGAGCTTCTTCGCCTTTTACTTTCAGCGGAATCAGCGTTTATTTTTCGCTGTAAGCCTCCCTTAGGAGCTTCTTCGCCTTTCACTTTCAGCGGAATCAGCGTTTATTTTTCGCTGTAAGCCTCCCTTAGGAGCTTCTTCGCCTTTTACTTTCAGCGGAATCAGCGTTTATTTTTCGCTGTAGGCTCTGCATTCCCTTAGGAACGACTTTTGAGCTTCTCCCTGTTTCCTTTTCTTTTTTCCTTTGCATTTACATTTACATTTTTTGGGGGATATCATTCTCATAGAATTGAAATAAGGAAAATTACATGTTGTGGCCCCATTAAAAACCTTTCTCCCCCTTTGGAAAGGAAAAGGGTACCACAAAAAAGAATATAAAAAATTACATCAAACTAAACATAATATCGCCGAAGCTCATCCGCATTCCATGATCTAGGAATGTCGTTGCCGTCCATATCCTTCAATCTGTAGGAACCGGGTCTTGTCGAAGATACTACCAAAAAGGGACCTTCCCACTTCAGCTGTAATTTGCCTACCGTCTCAGGGTTGGCTACCCTTCGAAGTACCAAGTGTCCTGGTTCAATGTTCTTCAGCTTGACCTTTCTGTCACGCCATTTTATTGTTTCAGCTTGATATTTGTTGATGTTTTCCACAGCTTGAAGTCTGATCCCTTCAATAGCATCTTTTTCTACAGAGCAATCAACTTCGTCTTCGCTTTTTGCCGAAGCTACTGTCCTTATTGATCCTGCTTTGGCCTCTTCTGGGGTTATTGCTTCGTCACCGAACAATAGTTTAAAGGGTGTAAAGCCTGTTGATCTTGACATGGTTGTGTTATGACTCCACACCACTTTGATTAACTCGTCTGGCCATTTTCCCCTGGGCTGATTGAAGATTGACTTCATTATGCCTGTCATTATGATCCCATTAGCTCTTTCGACAAGTCCATTTGACTCTGGGTGTCGGACTAATGCAAAATGGATCTTCGTGCCAATTTGATCACAAAATTCTCTGAAGGCTTCAGAATCAAACTATGTCCCATTATCCACAGTAATGGCCTTCGGCACTCCGAAGCGACAAACAATGTTTTGCTAGAAAAAACTTTTGAATAGTAAATGAAGTTATTGTAGCTAAGGGCTTTGCCTCAATCCATTTGGAAAAATATTCCACTGCCACCACCACATATCTTAAGTTCCCCTGTGCTGGTGGTAATGGACCTAGCAAATCAAGACCCCACCTTTGCAACAGCCAAGTGGGTTGTATTAATTGAGTTAAAGACGAAGGTTGTTTTTGATCTCTTGCACATTTCTGACAACCTTCGCACTTTTGAACTAAATCCGCTGCATCCGAAGCTGCCTTTGGCCAATAAAATCCTTGGCGAAAAACTTTCCCAAGCAAGGGCCTAGATCCAATGTGAGATCCACACAGACCTGCATGTATGTCCTTCATTAATTCTATACCTTCGGATCTGGATAAACACTTGAGCAATGGGGAACAGACCCCACGCTTGTATAACTCCCCTTCTATTATGACATATGGTCGAGCTCTTGCTTCTATTCTCCTGTTATAAGCTTCGTCGTCTGAAAGAAAATTACCCTGTAGGAAAGAGATGATCTCAGTTCTCCAATCTTCACTATAAACAGGGTTTATGTTAAGGATTGCTCTTTCAAGAAGCTCGACCGAAGGTGCTTTTATTGTTTCAAAAAATACTTCCGAAGGTATAGGCAGCCCCTGGGCTGCTGACTTAGCCAATAGATCAGCGTATTCATTTTCTCCACGAGGAATATTTTTGACAGAGAAACCTTCGAAGGAAGCCTCAATCCTTCGGACTGTATCTAGATACTTTTCAAGCTTCGGGTCTCTTGCTTTGTAGCTCTTGTCAATATGACCAGAGATAACTTGAGAATCAGTTTTAAGAATGGCCCTTCTGATTCCCATTGCCTTTAATTTCCGAAGACCCAAGAGCAGAGCTTCATACTCAGCGATGTTATTTGTGCAACTAAAATCAAGTCTTGCCGCATAACAAGTTTTAACTTTGGAAGGTGAAACCAACACAGCAGCTGCTCCTGCTCCGAAGGTTCCCCAAGACCCATCGCAAAACACTGTCCATGCTTCGGCATCTTTATTTGTTTCTTCCTCCTGAGCCCCTGGCGTCTAGTCAGCAATGAAGTCTGCTAACGCCTGGGACTGAATCGAAGATCTATGAACATAATCAATACAAAATTCATTGAGCTCTGCAGCCCATTTTCCAATCCTTCCAGTAGCTTCTCGGTTTCTCATAATATCCTTCAGAGGTTGTGAAGAAGGAACAATTATGTTGTAAGCTTGAAAATAGTGCCGAAGCTTCCTGGAGGCCATCAAAACATCATATAGTACCTTCTCCAATTCTGTATAATTTTTCTTTGATAAACTAAGAACCTCAGATACAAAATATATTGGGGCCTGCCTCTTAACTTGGCCTTCAAGCTTCTCCTGGACAAGTGCTGCACTTACCGCTGAGTGCGAAGCTGCCACATATAATAATAAAGGAGCCCCTGGCGTAGGTGGAGTTAATGTTGTTAGATCTATCAAATATTGCTTCAGCTCTTCGAAGGCTTTCTGCTGGATTGGTCCCCATTGAAAGACTTCGGCTGACTTCAGCACTTCGAAGAATGATAAGTTTCTCTCTACTGATCTGGATATGAATCTGTTGAGAGATGCCAGCCTTCCTGTCAATCTTTGAGCCCCCTTTTTTGTACTTGGTGGTTCCATTCGAAGTATAGCTTCGATTTTACTTGGGTTGGCCTCAATTCCCTTTGTTGAAACTAGGCAACCAAGAAATTTCCCCTTCTTTACTCCGAAGACACATTTTTCTGGATTCAGCTTTAGACCAGCCTGTCTAAAATTAGCGAAGGTCTCCTGTAAATCAGCAATGTGGTTATCTTGCTTCGTGCTTTTTACAATGATATCATCAACATAAGTTAGTACATTTCTGCCTATCTGAGAATGGAGAACCTTTGCTGTCATTCTGCTGAAGCTTCCTCCAGCATTTTTAAGCCCCTCGGGCATCCGAAGGTAGCAATATGTCCCACTAGGGGTTATGAAGCTGGTTTTCGGTTCATCCTCCTTCTTCATCCAGATTTGATGATAGCCTGAATAGCAATCCAGCAAACTCATAAGCTCTGATGAAGCTGCTGCATCGACTAAAGAATCTATCCTTGGCAATGGAAACTCGTCCTTCGGACAGGCCTTATTGAGGTCAATAAAATCGATACACATTCTCCATTTACCATTGGCCTTCTTCACCATAACAGTGTTAGCCAACCATTCTGGGTATTTTACCTCTCTAATAACTCCGGCACTGAGGAGTCTTTTCACTTCATTCCGAGCACCTTCGGCCTTGTCATCAGACATCTTCCGAAGCCTCTGCTTCCTGGGTCTGAAGGATGGATCAACATTGAGCGAGTGCTCAATAACATCCCTGTTAACTCCACAAAGATCATTAGCTGACCAAGCAAAAACATCTTTATTGTTGAACAAAAACCTTATCAAGGTTTTCTCCTGCTCTTCGGACAATTGAGATCCCAATAGCACCTTCTGCTCTGCTATATCCTCACATAAGAGCATGGGTTTCGGCTGATCAGCCGAAGCAGCTTTTTCCCTTCTGAACTTGTATTGCTCACAAGCTTCAGTTCCATCTATATTATGGATTGCTTTTGAGTCTGTCCAATTTCCTTCGGCCCTTCTGGCAGCTTCTTGACTTCCATGAATAGCAATTGGCCCTTGGTCCGAAGGTATCTTCATGCAAAGATAAGCTGGATGTAGAATTGCTTTGAAGGCATTGAGAGTACCACGACCAATGATTGCATTGTAAGGGTATTCCATGTCAACAATATCAAACACAACTTGTTCAGTCCTTGTGTTGTTGATAAATCCGAAGGCCACTGACATTGAGATTTTGCCGAGTGCTACAATCTGCCTTCCTCCGAAGCCGCAAAGGGGATGTGTGGCATCAAGAATTTTATCTTCGGGCTCTTGCATCTGTCTGAAGGCCTTAGCAAATATGATATCAGCTGCACTGCCTGTATCAACCAAAACATTGTGGACCAGAAATCCTTTGATAACACAAGAGATAACCATAGCATCGTTGTGTGGGTAATCCTTGAGTTGAAGATCCTCTTGGGAGAAGGTAATAGGAATGTGAGACCATCTTGACTTGATGAAGGGTCCTTGCACCCCGACATGCTGTACCCTTCTCTATGCCTCCTTCTTCTGCTTCTTATTGACTGGCTCTGAACATGAACCGCCTGTTATCGGGAGTACCAACTTCGGAGCCGAAGCAGCTCCGTCTTGAATGTTGAACGAAGCCATCAGCTCAGAAAAGTGGAAGTGAGTTCACCGGAGGTGGGCGCCAATGTTGGGGACTTGTTCTCAAATGCTATGAATTAAAAACAAGGCAACATAGAATGTTAAATGTTAACGCCCTTCGCCCGCTGAAGCACTATTCCCTCAAGGGTTTAATGAACTTCGGACGAAGGTTAAAATGATACAATTACGAAGGTTGAATCTTCGTAATTGAATTCTTAGAGAGTAAATAAAATAATGCGAGATATAAAGCCTTAAAGACAAGTAAATTATAAGTAAACAACATCATTTACATATTAAATGAACTTGATGTATTCAAATATTAAATACATTTATACCTCTGCCTTGGCAAAGAATAATCTCCGAGTGATGCAATTGCAATTTCAGGAATGCGTGAACAGTAAAGAAATACTGTTCACTATTTATAGGCACAGGACACAGTCTGTGAGGAATTACAATCATGCCCCTCATAAAAGTTTACAATATTAACTCAGACCTTTATGGATTAAAAGGTCATTCTATCTTTAAGTCGGTTCGACCCTTCATCTTCGGACATGTTGTAATACCGAAGCTTCATGAATGGTGCCTTCGGCGTCACATACCAGCAGCTTCAGCCAAAGCTGTCTCTTTCTGCGGGACCTTCAGCGACGAAGCATGGTCCCAACACCATATCTTTGATTCCATTCAGTTTTGGTCCAGGGATCCTATAGTAAGTTTAGTGAACAATCTTTATTAATGGAGATTACCATGTTCTTAACAAGAATCAATAGAAGGAGAGGGTGAAAGGGGGTCGGTTCAGAAGAACACTGAAGATCAGAGCACTGAAAATATCTGAAGAACGATGACAAAGATCCAGGGCACTATAGAATTGGATGTGTTCGAGTGATTTGGAGAAGGGATCGACCGTGGGGAGATAACTTTGGGCCGTGTCATGATTCCGCGAACCTAGCTAGAGCCTGCCCAGAATATTTCATCGGCGTTCACTATGGCTTGGTCATTCCGCCGCCGTGTCACTCGTGCCTTGCTCCTCCCTCACTGTGTCTCTTCCTTACGTGGTAACCATGCACTGACAATGCAATTCGTGGCCGCGGATCGCTAGCTAGACTGCCGTGCCTATAAATAGCCCCACCACCCACTGTGAGGTACACACCACTTCACCAGTGAGCTCGATTGAAGCACAAATTCATGGAATCCTCTCCACCTCTCCCCAAATTATCGGTGCACGGTGAATCAGTAGCCCTTTGCGACCGTATAGCCCCAACATGACCTCCTAATTCCACCAGAGCCCATCGCGACACCGTTTTCCCCCTTCTCAGTCACCGGCGAGCAAGAATTCTCCGTGCCCCATGGCCAGCCATTCCCAGGTCTGCTCCTGCTCTCCTTGATCATGTTTTATTACCCGTGAATACTCTTGATACTCATCGTCTCAACCCTCTATGCTTGACCACACTCAAATCAACCAGAACGCTTGGATTTGTATCCGGTATTCACTGTTGCCATGGTCGGGCTAAGCCAGGGCCATAATAACCCAATTAAAGCTTGTTCTAGGTTCGTCTTGAGTCAGTGATGCTTGCCCAATAGTTAATTTGGGCAGCCACCGCCGGTCATGGCCGGTCCGAGCAATGGGGTGGTTGACAGCGTGCGCATCGTGGCCAGGGTCTATTCTGGAGAAGAAATAGAAAATTGAGGACCTTAATGTAAAGTGTGAGTGAGACCCGTGAATAGTGCCGAGGACTGCTGTTCTGATTTTTGAACCGGTAGGGACATTTCTGCAAAACCAACAGAGCGGGCGTGTGTGCAGGGGCATTTTGCCTATCGTGGGCCATCTCGGACTGAATTCAGCCTAGTACTGTTGGTCTTTTTCCTTTTTCTTTTTCTTCTGGGCTTAGGAAATCCTTATAAAATTCTAGGAAAATGCTACGAAAATGAGACCAATTTTGTTGGACTTCTATATTTTCATAGTATTTAATAAAAATAATTTTAGGATTTTTAGTTCAAACCAGGAATTATGAAGTAATTAAAATAGCTAAAACCTATACTCCTGAAATTTTAGAAATTATTTAGTAACTCCAAAAATCACCAAACTTTTTGGTTAAGCCTAGTATGGTATTTAGAACCCATGTGTAAAATTTGACTTGATTTGGACAATGTTTGATACCTAAACCCCAAAACCCTAATCTTCTAGTGGTGCCTTCCATATGAAATAAAATATTGACTCCAAAAACCCTAGTTTCCACAAGGACCGTGAAAGAAAATTGTATTCATGATATAATTAGATAAACCTTTTCTGTTATTGCATTTTCATAAGCATTACATGAGCATTCATGGTTATATATGATATATATAGAAAACGAAGAAAAAGTAGAAGTTGAAGAAAGAAGAGCTACACCACCACCTAAAGACCCACCTACCGGGAACAGCTTTTATTTTGATATTTGTGGAGCAGAGCCCGACTCTCCTATAACACAAGGCAAGCCCCGATGCATTTGCCACCTCCTTGCTATTTTCAAATCTTTCTCACTTGCTTGATGCATTAGGTGATAGGAGTTGTGTGCTAAACAATTTATGCATTTCCTTCCTTGGAAGTTTGATTACCTTTCCTTGAACACCTGTTTTATGAAAAGGTTTTTCTAATGCTTAGTCTTGCTCTAGACAAACAAAATGTTTTGTTTTGACAAAAGATGATGCTTCAAGTGGGATGGGATGTTTTCAAAAATAAAACTTGATGGTGGATCCATCATGGCCATGATGGGTTCAACATCGGAAAAGATGTACCTCTGCCAGGTACCAAACTTTGGGGTTTGAAATGATAAAGCTGAGACCGGGCGAGTGACTTGCACGAGAAGAGATTCTCGGTGTAGTGTCTCTGTCTGAGTCGATTAAGGACCGTCTCGATGTAGGCTTGATGATCGAGGACCTTTTAACTGGTCACATGCCTCATCATGGGTAAGCTTTGCCTCGGGCAGACTAATACCAAAATAAGATAACATGCAATGGGAGTTGGGAGATGGTGAGAGTAGCGTGTACTCTCTATGGCAAGAGGCTGGACGGTGTTGTATCTGTGCTCTCGGTTGGCGTGAACCTGATCTGGTCTTAAGAACCCCGGTGGCGAGTTGACATATGTAAGGGTTAAGTGCTACATATGTCGTGTGATTGGAGATCCCCAGCTGGGTATTAATCGATTTGGATCGCCGTTACTTCTCGGACATGAAGACTTGTGCACTGCCCTACACGTAGCACTCCAGTGAACTTAAAGGAATGATAAAAGATGGCTAGTATAGGCCAAGTGCTTGAACTAGGGTAGAAACAATTCTAGAATCAGGTAATAACGTAACTTGCTAATAAAACTGGATTTTTAAGGATTCACTATTAGTAAGCATTTTTGCAAACAGAGGCTTGATTCTTGATTCAGCCTTACCTTGACTCCCTCAAGCCAACATATCCTTGAGAGTCTTTTATTTTGACGGGTAAGACTTGCGAAAGTACACTTCGTACTAAGGGTTTTCGAACCCATGTTGTTGTAGGTGAGGAAGCAGCAAACTTTTGTTGCTTTTGCTCTAAGGTGGTGCCAAAAGAAGAATCTCAAGAGTGAAGCCTTGGGAGGATGTTGTCCTCCTTTTAAAAACACTTTACTGTTATACGGGAGGGGTTTTTGCCTCCCGGGTTTGTAATAATAATACTTCTGCACTCATATATATTACTGGTCTATAATAATAACACTCTTTCTATATTTTAAATGTAAATTAAGTTACTGTAATTGCTTCCGCTTATTCGTCCCTCCGATGTGTTGTAATATCTGCGTGACGGGTGAAACGCTCTTAGGAAAGGTAAGGGATACAGATACCGAACTTGTCAAGTGATCAGGTGCATCTACAGGGTTGTTAGCCAGTTCAGGGTTAAGGGAAAGGTAAGGGATCAGCCGACGACGACAACTATAGGTGGGCCTAATGACTTGGGAGGTTCCGTCACACCTGAAAGTATCACCGATGAAGGGTGTTAGCCAGTTCGGGGTTAAGGGAAAATTGGCACCCCTATATATTGGTTCATTCCCCATTCTTGAGCGATGTGGACAAGTGGAGTACATACTTCAATTACCAGAATCACTGTCTGCGGTGCATAATGTGTTCCATGTATCTCGGTTGAAGAAATGCCTTCAGATTCCTGATCAAACTATATATGTGGTGGATGTTACTTTGGAACCAAACTTGACTTATTCATAACATCACATTCGAGTTCTGGATCAGAAGGACAGAATCACTCGAAAGAGGACTCTCAAGTTTTATAAGGTACAATGGAACCAACACACCGAAGAAGAAGCTAACTTGGAGACTCAAGACTTCCTAGAAAAGAATTTTCCTAGGTTTTTAGCTTCATGTAACCTATAAGATTTATGTACTTATTGTAACGTTAGAACAAACCCCCACCCCACCCTCTACCCTGTAAGATAAATTAGGAAATAAAGTTGTGACGCGTTTCCTTTTCCATTACTTACCCTAGAACCTTAAATCTCGGGACGAGATTCTTTTATGGGGGGGAGGATGTAACCTCATTTCAACTTAGAGGGAATAGGGAAGAACTCCCATCCCTTATAGTAGCCTGTAGGGCTTACTCAAATAGCCACCTAGGTACCCCTCTATTATCCAAAGGCTTCACGTCTTAGGTCTATCCTTATCGTCCGGACGATCTATCCAACACTTGTTTCTAACAAGTTTTACTTTTTGAAAAAGAATGGTATTTATAGTTTATTGATTCCTCTGTGGTGGTACAAGCTTCGATACCAGCTGTGGCGGAACCGCCCGAATTATTCCAACTTAAGTGCCTAAGTCCCACATTAGAGGCTAGACCACACTTAAATAGGAATAACACGTCAGTCCCTCGGATCTAGTCCGACGAGGCCACTAACAGGATCAAGTACCACGTACTCACTCGATGGTGAGGCACAGAGCAAATACAATAAAACATAAAACCAACATTAAGGAGTATTAAATTTATTACAACATCATCGAAGTTTTAGCAAAAGTAGTGGTCATTGTTCGGAATGCAGCTGGATAAAACTAACGATAAATAAATGGAGGTATGGGGAAGCCTGTCCCATCACTCCTCATGCTCCTCCTCATCCGAGGTAGAGTCCCACTCGACTGTCCAACCCGGTGGCAAGATGGACGGCCAAGTCAATCCAGCAACCATGTCCTCCAAAGAACCTGTAAAAATTATGCCACAAGCAAGGCTGAGTATACTAATACTCAGCTAGACTTACCCGGTGTGAGGATTCTACTCCTCTACCTCTAGACATGCACCTGTTTGGCTGAGGGGTTTGGTTTGCCAAAAGCACTAGCTGAGTCTAAAATCAAGTTTTAGCTTTTTCAAGTTTTAGTGTGACTCTCTTAAGACTAAATGTGTACCTATCTAATCATACATGGTATCAAGCATTTAGCAATCAACAACTTTTGCCAAGTCAACACATTTCCACTTGTTACTCAATGTAGCAGCATGGATCAAGCAGTCTCGTTAGCTACGAGAAGCAGACGATTCGAATCGAGTTTTTAAACCTTGCAAGGTAAACCTAAACACACAACGTGGCGAGGCACTCCGTCCCCACACACATCAACCGTCCCCATCAATTCCCCGTCAGCAGAGAGGGGCTCACCGCCTTGGCATACAATGCCTCACTGACCCCGACTGCCATCGTGCAGTGACCGCACTTGTACCCACCATAACCGGAATGGGAGACCACGTCTCAGGTCGCGTGAGGAGGGCAATCTGCTGACAGGTTCACTCAGGTACTAGGCTTACCGATTTACCATATTTCTTGGTATGTGCTTAGTACGTTCAAACGCTTGACACACGGTACCACACCTTAATCCTTATTCCAATTTATGTCTCGTAGATAACGCATCCCCATGGATCATTATCCATGGACCATCATCATTCCTATATCAAAATGGATACAACCAATTCCTGACCTCGCGCGAGTGCTAGAAAAATCACTCGACTTCTACTGAGATCCCTAATTAGTTAAAGCAGCTACTCGACCTAGCATAGTAGTATCCATCTCAAAAGGAATCCTAAGTTCATGCAACTAGGGTTTCAGGCAACTCCTACACTTAAGTGCACAATACAAGCCTACAATCATTAAGTGTAGTAAAATAATATATAGAACTGGTTATGCATAAAATCGGGGCTTGCCTTCCAAAGCTGGGGCAGGTAGATCCTCGATGGCAAGCTCTAGTGCTGGGTCCTGGGCTACCTCCTGAGCAACTCCTTGCTCCGGCACGAGGATGTACTCCCCGTCAGCGAGATTACAGTCTAACGAATGCAATGAATAAGATAGATGCACATTAATGACATGATAAATTGTAGAGGTTATGCCTAGTAAAATAGTACTAAGTGTAGTGGTACTCTAGGGTTTCTTTTTGGATATACTTAAGGGTTTTGTATTTTCATCTATTTCTCCCAAAGTTTCCCTTTCTCTTTCTATTGCTTCTTATTAAGCATTTTTGAACTATCAGGGTTAGTTAATATTTTCCAAAAAATGTTATAAAAATTAGAGTGGGTAAATATTGACATTTGTGGGTCCTCCTAAAAATTTGAGGCGGAGATTAATTCAGATACTACTTGTGCAAAATTAACAAAAACAAGTGTAAAAGGGCATTTTTCACTATAGCTATGATTTAAGTAAAGTCTCTGCACCGAATTTTATTTTTATCCAAATTCATAGGTGATATTAGGCCTCTGTGTTAAGAATCACAGAAAAAGATCTGCTGCATATTTAGTTGTGATTTTCTAAAGTTTAATGCCAAAAAGGTACTTATAACTAACTTGTTATTTGAAAAATATCAAACAACAGAACTCATATTTTTCCTATGTTCATAATAACAAAATATTTGTTATCCCAAGGTTTGGGGTGTTGTCTTCTCAGGGTTATTTTTCTAAGATTTTCCTAAGTTTTCCTTGTTTTCATGAAATAAAAGGTAGTGCATTTCTTTGTACTAAACAAGGGTCTAATAAAATTTTTCAGTGAACTATATTAAACAAGTGAGCTAACAAAAATATGGTTGCTCCCTGGTTCTTATTTTAAATTACCTTTTCTATTTTCTTTAACTTTAAGCTAAAAATGATTTAAATGGAAAATCCTACCTTAATTTGGTGTACTGAGGGATTTACTATTTTTAAACAGATTAAGGAGTGGTTAGGTACTTCTCTGATTTTTCTTAACCTCAGTCTAAAAGTGTAACTATTTTTCCCTCTATTATTTAGCTTTTGGCCAAATCAATATTTAATTCCAAACTTTAAATTCTTCTGCAACACTTAGGGGTTTTGTATTTTTCCTAAGTAGTTCACTTTACTCAAAATCTAGCAAAATTGGTTTGACTCAAATTTGGTGAATAAAACTGAAGTTATGAATTTTACAAGCTCTGTTTGTATTTAATTTAGAAGTTTTTAAAAGGTTTTCTAGAAAACCAGTTTACACCGAGGACCCTGGGCTTTTCCTAAACCAGTTCTTTAACTTATACCCCTGTGCAACTATTCATCTAGGTCTCTGACAGTTCAACCCCCCCCCCCCCGACTTCTATTCCTTCTTCCGCGAGGTCCCTCCCCCCTTTTGAATAGTACCCGCGGAAGAAAATAGGGCGGCGCGGCTTACCGGAGGCGAGAGAGGTCCGGTGAAGGGTGGGGTTGGCTTCGGGAGGTCCTTGCGGTCACGACGAGGTACGGCTCGACGACGGTGATGGCCGAAATCGGCCGGTCCACGTGCGCAGGCGGGTGAGCTCGTCGGCGGCGAGTGCTCCGGCCTATCCATGGTGATATTGGTCAATCCAAGGGCATGAGAAGCTTCACGGGGTGCTGATGAGTCGACCCGTGCAAGGAATCGAAGAATAACTCACCGTGGAGCTCGGTCTACGTTCGCCAGCGGTCGGGTGAAGTCCGGTGACCTTGATCTGGCGTCTCCGGAGAGGCAGAGCTTGATTCCTTGCTCTGGGAGCTTCACCGAGGCATGCAGAGTCTCTCTGAAGGGTTGGACGGGGCGGGGGATGGCTCTGCTGGCCGGTCTACGGTGGCGGGTGCTCGGGCGGCCACTGGCACGCCGTGTGTAGGGCAAACTCCGGCGATCTCGTGCTGCGGTGAGGTCGAGAGCGCGCGGGAGCGTACGACTGAAGCCTTGGCTGGCTTTATAGGCGCGGGCGCGGGCAGAGGACATGGTCGTGGCTTGGTGCGGCGCGGGGCGCGCGGGTTCAGGCGCTGGGCGTGCTCTGGCGCGTTCAGGGCGCGTCGAACACGTGGAGGTGTTCTTCTGCCCATGTTCAAAAGCTCGCCGAGATCGCAAACGTGCGAATCTTGGCAAAAATCCGGCCCAGACCTCTTTCTGGCACCTATGTCTATCTCTTGTATGTGAGTTCCAAGGGGAGATAAGCCCTAGGTCAGAAGATTTGCGGACGCCAAATCTGGCTTGTCTCAGTGTCCACCTCGCACAAAAGTGATGCCAAATCTTGTCAAACGAATTTGGCTCGGGTTCAAACTTTTCCAGTGGGTGCCTTAGGTGGTTTGGCACCTTTTTGGTATTCAGACCAAGTGGTTTTGGCGCCATTTACTAAGTGAACACGTCTGATCTCTAGACTAGGGTTAAATTTTGACTTAGAGAGAATTAGAGAGCTCTAGGGTGCTTTTCTACTTAAAGAATGGAGTTGGGGTCTTTAAGGGGTCTTTTTGTAATGTTTCCCCTCTACATTTTGTAGATTATAATGTTACTTAAACTTTGGTTAAGGGTTAACTCATGATTTGCACATTTGTTTAACCTTTCCCTTAAACCAGGGTTTTGGGAGTTAAGGACTCAAGAAGGGTCTAGGGTTTAATCCTCTCTTGCCCAAGGTGATTATTGCATAAATGCTTGGGTAATGCTTTTGTCCTTAACATTTCTTAGCTAACTCATGCTTCCAAGGTCTTAGGTGCTCCTTCTCCTCCAATTTAACCACATGTGATAACAAGTCATCAGTGCAAGTATGAAGCCAGTGCCTTGGTAACACCTGGGGTGTTACAGCCCTCCCCCCTTAAAAGAATCTCGCCCCAAGATTTTGGGTAGGGATCCTTTAGGGGTACCAAGAAGGTGTGCTGGGGTGTTGCATCCTTTTGTCCAAGTTGTTCTAGTTAACTGCTCTTCGAATGTCATTCTCTCTGCAACTTCAGAAAGAAGTCCTTTTAAAGTTGTTTTCAAAGCTTACTATACCTTTAACATCTAAGTTTTTCTTATATTTAGATTCAAAGGGCAGGTGGGGGTGGGGTTTTAGGATTACGTACCGACTTCTTTGGGCAGAAAGTCGGGGAAGCGAGAACGTAGAAAATCCTCAGTCTCCCACGTAGCCTCTTCTACTGAATGGTGGCTCCACTGAACCTTATACATCCTGATTGACCTTGCCCGCGTTGATCTCTCCTTTTGATCCAATACCTTGACGGGGTGCTCTTGATAGGACAAGTCTGGTTCTATCTCAAATTCTGGTTCAGGTAGCACTTCTGTGGGTAAGCGGACACACTTTCGTAGCTGAGATACATGGAATACATCATGAACTGCTGACAGATGAGGTGGCAACTTCAATTGATATGCAACAGGCCCACAAGTTTCCTTGACCTCATAGGGCCCAATGTAGCGAGGAGCTAACTTGCCCTTGATTCCAAATCTCTGAACACCTTTTGTGGGTGACACCTTAATATAAACATGATCTCCCACTTCAAATTGTAGAGGCTTCCTCCTCTTGTCATGATAACTCTTTTGCCTGGCCTGGGCAGCTTCTAGGTTCTTCTTAATAACTCTGACTTTCTCTTCTGCTTCAAGTACCAGGTCAGGTCCAAATATTTCCCTCTCTCCAGCTTGAGACCAATTTAGCGGTGTCCTACACCTTCTCCCATACAAGGCCTCGAAAGGTGCCAGATTTAGGCTGGACTGGTAGCTGTTATTATAAGAAAATTATGCAAAGGAAAGAAAGAAAATTCTGCAAAGGAAAGACACTTGTCCCAATCCTTACCATAGTGTAGCACACATGCCCTCAACATGTCTTCCAAAACCTGGTTCACCCTTTCTGTCTGACCATCTGTTTGAGGGTGGTATGCCGAGCTTCTTATTACATGGGTCCCAAGTGATTCTTGCAATTGCTCCTAGAAACATGCCACGAATGGTGCTCCTCTGTCAGACACAATAGTCCTTGGTATTCCATGCAAACGAACTATCTGGTCAATATAAATTTCTGCATACTTTTCTGTCCGGTGGGTGGTATGTACTGGCAAGAAATGCGCTGTTTTTGGTCAACCTATCCACAATGACCCAAATAGAATCGTGGTGCAGGGAAGTGCTGGGCAATCCCACAATGAAATCCATGCAAATATCCTCCCATTTCCAAGATGGTATGGGAAGGGGCTGTAAAGTGCCTGCCACCTTCAAATGACTGGCCTTGACTCTTTGGCAAGAGTCGCATTCCGATATATACTTAGCAATTTCCCTCTTCATTCTGGTCCACCAGTACAAGGGTCTGAGATCATGATACATCTTGTTACTGTCGGGGTGCATGGAAAATTTTGAAAGGTGAGCTTCATCCAATATTTTCTTTCTTAGCTCAGGGTTCTTAGGAACAACCAATCGGTCTCCAAACCATAGAATTCCTTTGTTGTCCTGTCGGAAGCATTTGTATTTGTCCACCTTTTGTTTGATCATTTCCTTAATGACTTGAACACCCTTGTCACCAATCTGTGCCATGACTATTTGCTCATGTAAGGTGGGCTCCACTGAAATATAACTTAAGGCACCGGAGGAAACAACTTCTATGTTCAGCTTGCACAACTCATCACACAGGGTGGTGATTTTTGCATCCATGCTCACACAGTTGCACTGGGCCTTCCGGCTTAAGGCATCTGCCACAACATTGGCTTTGCCAGGATGGTAATGCACTTCCAAATCATAGTCCTTGATGAGTTCCAACCATCTTCTCTGCCTCATATTAAGATCAGCCTGAGTGAAAATATATTTGAGACTCTTATGGTCAGTGTAGATATTACAATGAGCTCCCATCAAGTAGTGTCTCCAAATCTTGAGAGCATGAACTACGGCTGCTAACTCCAGATCATGTGTGGGGTAGTTCTGCTCATGGGGTCTGAGTGCTCGAGAGGCATAAGCAATGACTCTGTTGTCTTGCATCAAGACACATCCCAATCCAGTACCGGAAGCATCGCAATAAACCTCAAAGGGTTTGGTGTTGTCAGGCTGAGCTAGCATGGGTCCTGTTGTCAAATGTTGCCTTAATGTATGAAAGGCATCCTCACATTTCTGGCTCCATTCATACTTGACTCCTTTCTTCAAAAATTCAGTCATTGTTTTGGCAATCCTGGAGAAATCCGGAATAAATCGACGATAATACTCTGCCAATCCCAGAAAACTCCGAATCTGCCGTAAAGTGGTAGGAGGTTTCCAATTCATCACTTCTTGCACCTTCTCCGGATCAACTGATACCCCATTCTGAGAAATGGTATGACCCAGAAATTTTATCTCCTTCATCCAGAAATCACATTTGGACAGCTTAGCATATAGACGATGATCGCGCAGTCGCTGAAGTACAATGTGTAGATGCTCAGTATGCTCATCTTCATTTTTGGAGTAAACCAGAATGTCATCAATAAAGACCACCACAAACTTGTCCAACTCTGGCATGAACACTGAGTTCATCAAATACATGAAATAAGCCAGGGCATTGGTCAGCCCGAAAGACATCACCAAATACTCGTAAAGCCCATATCTGGTAGAGAAAGCCATCTTCAGAATATTACTGGCCCCTGATTTTGATCTGATGGTAGCCAGAGTGAAGGTCTATCTTGGAGAATACTTTGGCTCCCACCAACTGATCAAACAATACATCAATGCGGGGCAATGGATACTTATTCTTGATGGTCATCGCATTGAGAGGGCGATAATCGACACACAATCTCAGACTCTCATCCTTCTTCTTTACGAACAAGGCTGGACATCCCCATGGTGAAGTACTTGGGTGAATGAACCCCTTGTCCAGCAAGTCTTGTAAATGCTTTTTAAATTCTGCCAACTCCGCTGGAGGCGTCCTATAGGGTCTCTTGGATATAGGGGCAGTTCCGGGTTGCAACTCAATTGCGAACTCTATGTCCCTGTCGGGTGGCATCTCTGGTAATTCATCCGAAAAAACATCTGGGTAGTCACAGACCACTGGGATTTTCTCAATAGGCGACTCTATCATAGTGAAGGCACAGGATCGGGTACAACCCTGGTTAGGCAAATATAATGTAGTCTCGCCACAAGTAGGGGAGTGAATCTCAATGGCCCTTGCTGCAATATCAAGTACTCCCTGATGCCTAGATAACCAGTCAGTTCCCAATATGATGTCCACACTATCCAAACCCAAGATGAGGAGGGTGGTTCTAATCACAATACTACCAAATTTTATAGGCACCTGCCTGTTGATTTGATAGGTGGCAACCCTGCCTCCTGGTGTTGAAATTGTAATACCCCCATTGGTGTGATGGAAAGGTAACTGGCATTTGGCACTAAATTTGGTACTGATAAAACTGTGTGATGCACCAGAATAAAAAAGAATGATTGCAGGATAATTCAAAACGGAAAAGATACCAGTCATGACGGGTGCTCCCTCTGGAATGTCAGCCATGGTGGTGAAGTTCAGCCTGCCTTGTCTCACTTGCACCTTCTGCCTCTTGCCTTGATTCTAAATGGAATTTTGTCCCTGTCTCTACTAATTCTTGGGACAATTCTTGGCATAGTGTCCAGTGTTACCACAAGTGAAACACCTGTTGTCATTGGCCTGATGGTACTGCTGCTACTGTGGCTGATTGTTGTTCCTCTGAACTGGGAGCTGAGAGCGGTTGGGTGCCTGCTGCTGCTGCTGTGCTCGGATCACCCAACGTCCTTGCTGCTGCTGAGGTCCCCTGTTCTGAGTGTCAGATACAATTCTGAAACGCTGAGGCGGAGCTGATGATCCTGCCACATGGGTCTTTCTCTGCTTTTCTGCCTGACGGGCTGTGATGCAGTCCTCCTGAGAAATGGCCATGTTGACTAACTCATTGTAACTGTTGGCCCTGACAATGTTGAGACGGTCACAGAGCTTAGTGCTGAGCCCCCTCTTGAACCTATCCCTCTTCTTCTCATCAGTGTCTGCATGATATCCGGCATACTGACACAGGTCATTGAAGGCCTGAGCGTACTGCAACACAGTGCGATTTCCCTGAGTAAGTGCCATAAACTCATTAAGCTTGCGGTCCATAATGCCTGCCGGTATGTGATGCCCTCTGAAGGCTGCCTTGAACTCTCTCCATTCCACCACATGGTCAAATGGCTGCATAGCGAGGAAGTGGTCCCACCATGTCCGCACGGGTCCGCGAAGCTGCTGGGTGGCGAACCTGACCTTAGCCACATCTGAACAAACTCCATTTAGTAGTGGAAATTTGGATTCCACTACCCTGAGCCATACATCAGCATCAAGCGGATCCTCTGCCCGAGTGAACAACGGTGACTGCGTACTAAGGAACTCCTGATAAGTGCAGCTGCTGGGGGACGCTGATGGTGGTCACCACCACCATAGTGCTGAGGTGGCGGCTGACGCTGAGCCAACTATCGTAGAATCTCGTTCTGCTGAGCCATCAACTCTTGCATGGTAGGAGGCGGTGGCGGTGGTGGAGGAATGCGTTCATTCTGTCCACGACGCGCTCTTCCTGCCATCTGAAAAATTTAAGGATGCTCTCAATATCATACTTCTAATGTCAGGGTTCATACGTGGTGAAAGATTTGAAAGGGTAAAACCAATATTTTCTTGCATAATTCATAAAAGATATTATGTGGCATAAAACTTTTCTTCATCAATTAAAGCTGCATCATTCATCATCCATACTTCCAAAAGAGTTTGTTATGATTACATCAGTGACCCAAAAGACTCGACTCTGTCTAGCCTAGTACCCCAAGGGTGCAAAAGCTAAGTTAGCTTCGAGGAGTTCTACCGCCACACACTTCTAACTCTATCCCTGCAACCTAGTGAGCAAACGAGGCAACGCTCGACTCGGGGGAAGGTGGTCTCCCTGAGCCAGCATTGTCCAAGCTGGATGCAGGCTTCGACTCCTCTCCTCCCTCGATGTCGACATCCTCGTTGGCCTCCATGTCCTGGATCTCCTAGTGGTGCATATCCAAATGTTGGTTAGCTTCCTCAAGTTGCTGTTGAGTGTTGATTAGCTGATCCTCGAGAACCTCAATGGTGTTCTCCCTGGCTCCCACTAGCTCCTCAAGCCCCTGGATCTGATTGGCCATTTGTTCCACCTGCAAGTCCTTTTCCACCATCTCAGTGGATAGGTCTACCACCAGTTCCTCTCTGATGTCTAGGGTGATCTAGGTAGCCTCCAACAATGCCATTAGCTGAGACATTGCCTCTCCTCGCATCACTTGCAGATGATACAGGGCATTCATGCATCGCACCGTGAGGTGAGCAGTCTGCCCTGGGTATAGATCCCACACATCCTTGGCATGTTCCACTCGATCCTTCCACATTGGGTCGTCCTCCTTCTCCGCGGGGAACAAACCAATGGGGTGAGTGGACAGCTCCAAGGGGTGAAAACCACAGAAGGTGGTTAGCTCGTGGAGAGCAATGGCCTCGATAGTATCCTCAGCCCGGTATCCGAAAGACTCAGAGTCCAACGAACGCCATCCTGGCTATAGGGGATGAGGCTCCAGGGTCATCCTCACCCTACAGCTGGGCACCCGGTGCTTCTCGAACAGCTGCACCTTGTACTGGGGAGGCGTCGTGTAATCGGCTCCCTGCAGTACCTCCCACAAGATACGGGGAAAACCCTCTCGTGCAAGTCCGTCCGTGTGGGAATGTGCGTTCCCTCCGTCCGAGGATCCGTGAGAAGTCATCTGTGTACGGTTAAGCATAAGTGAAAAAGAATTATAAAATAAAAGGGAATCAAAGCTTGGCCTATCGAAGGTTACGATAAGGCCACTGAGTGTACTTAATCTGTCATTATCATGTATTTAAAGTTTTTACCTAATTATCAAGTAGTTTAAGTAAAGGATGCATGCATGCTCGTCCTAAACGACGTCATTTCAACTTAGAGGGAATAGGGAAGAACTCCCATCCCTTATAGTAGCCTGTAGGGCTTACTCAAATAGCCACCTAGCTACCCCTCTATTATCCTAAGGCTTCACGTCCTAGGTCTATCCTTATCGTCCTGACGATCTATCCAACACTTGTTTCTAACAAGTTTTACTTTTTGAAAAAGGATGGTATTTATAGTTTATTGATTCCTATATGGTGGTACAAGCTCCGATACCAGCTGTGGTGGAACCGCCCGAATTATTCCAACTTAAGTGCCTAAGTCACACCTTAGAGGCTAGACCACACTTAAATAGGAATAACACGTCAGTCCCTCGGATCTAGTCCGACGAGGCCACTAACAGGATCAAGTACCACGTACTCACTCGATGGTGAGGCACAGAGCAAATACAATAAAACATAAAACCAACATTAAGGAGTATTAAATTTATTACAACATCATCGGAATTTTAGCAAAAGTAGTGGTCATTGTTCAGAATGCAGCGGAATAAAACTAACAATAAATAAATGGAGGGATGGGGATGCCTGTCCCATCACTCCTCATGCTCCTCCTCAGCCGAGGTAGGGTCCCACACGACTGTCCAACCTGGTGGCAAGATGGACGGCCAAGTCACTCCAGCAACCATGTCCTCCAAAGAACCTGTAAAAATTATGCCACAAGCAAGGCTGAGTATACTAATACTCAGCTAGACTTACCCGGTGTGAGGAGTCTACTCCTCTACCTCTAGACATGCACCTGTTTGGCTGAGGGGTTTGGTTTGCCAAAAGCACTAGCTAAGTCTAAAATCAAGTTTTAGCTTTTTCAAGTTTTAGTGTGACTCTCTTAAGCTAAATGTGTACCTATCTAATCATACATGGTATCAAGCATTTAGCAATCAACAACTTTTGCCAAGTCAACATATTTCCACTTGTTACTCAATGTAGCAGCATGGATCAAGCAGTCTCATTAGCTGCGAGAAGTAGACGATTCGAATCGAGTTTTTAAACCTTGCAAGGTAAACCTAAACACATGACGTGGCGAGGCACTCCGTCCCCACACACATCAACCGTCCCCATCGATTCCCCGTCAGCAGAGAGGGGCTCATCGCCTTGGCGTACAATGCCTCACTGACCCCGATTGCCGTCATGCAGTGACCACACTTGTACCCACCATAACCGGAATGGGAGACCACGTCTCAGGTCGCGTGAGGAGGGCAATCTGCTTCCAGGTTCACTCAGGTACTAGGCTTACCGATTTACCATATTTCTCAGTATGTGCTTAGTACATTCAAACGCTTGACACACGGTACCACACCTTAATCCTTATTCCAATTTCCGTCTCGTAGACAACGCATCCCCATGGATCGTTATCCACGGACCATCATCATTCTGATATCAAAATGAATACAACCAATTCCTGACCTCGCGCGAGTGCTAGAAAAATCACTCGACTTCTACTGAGATCTCTAATTAGTTAAAGGAGCTACTCGACCTAGCATACTAGTATCCATCTCAAAAGGAATCCTGAGTTCATGCAACTAGGGTTTCAGGCAACTCCTCACTTAAGTGCACAATACATGCCTACAATCATTAAGTGCAGTAAAATAATATATAGAACTGGTTATGCATAAAACCGGGGCTTGCCTTCCAAAGCTGGGCCAGGCAGATCCTCGATGGCAGGCTCTGGTGCTGGGTCCTGGGCTACCTCCTGAGCAACTCCTTGCTCCGGCACGAGGATGTACTCCCCGTCAGCGAGATTACAGTCTAACGAATGCAATGAATAAGATAGATGCACATTAATGACATGATAAATTGTAGAGGTTATGCCTGGTAAAATAGTACTAAGTGTAGTGGTACTCTAGGGTTTCTTTTTGGATATACTTAAGGGTTTTGTATTTCATCTATTTCTCCCAAAGTTTCCCTTTCTCTTTCTATTGCTTCTTATTAAGCATTTTTGAACTATCAGGGTTAGTTAATATTTTCCAAAAAACGTTGTAAAAATTACAGTGTGTAAATATTGACATTTGTGGGTCCTCCTAAAAATTTGAGGTGGAGATTAATTCAGATACTACTTGTGCAAAATTAACAAAAACAAGTGTAAAAGGGCATTTTCACTATAGCTATGATTTAAGTGAGGTCTTTGTACCAAATTTTATTTTTATCCAGATTCATAGGTTATATTAGGCCTCTGTGAAAAAAATCACAGAAAAAGACCTACTGCATATTTAGTTGTGATTTTCTAAAGTTTAATGCCAAAAAGGTACTTATAACTAACTTGTTATTTGAAAAATATCAAACAACAGAACTCATATTTTTCCTATGTTCATAATAACAAAGTATTAGTTATCCTAAGGTTTGGGGTGTTTTCTCCTCAGGGTTATTTTTCTAAGATTTTCCTAAGTTTTCCTTGTTTTCATGAAATAAAAGGTAGTGCATTTCTTTTGTACTAAACAAGGGTCTAATAAAATTTTCCAGTGAACTATATTAAACAAGTGAGGTAACAAAAATGTGGTTGCTCTCTGGTTCTTATTTTAAATTATCTTTTCTATTTTCTTTAACTTTAAGCTAAAAATGATTTAAATGGCAAATCCTACCTTAATTTGGTGTACTGAGGGGTTTACTATTTTTAAACAGATTAAGGAGTGATTAAGTACTTCTCTGATTTTTCTTAACCCCAGTCTAACAGTGTAACTATTTTCCCTCTATTATTTAGCTTTTGGCCAAATCAATATTTAATTCCAAACTTTAAATTCTTCTGCAACACTTTGGGGGTTTTGTATTTTTCCTAAGTAGTTCACTTTATTGAAAACCTAGGAAAATTGGTTTGACTCAAATTGGGTGAATAAAACTGAAGTTATGAATTTTACAAGCTCTGTTTGTATTTAATTTAGAAATTTTTAAAAGGTTTTCTGGAAAACCAGTTTACACCGAGGACCCTGGGCTTTTCCTAAACCAGTTCTTTAACTTATACCCCTGCGCAACTATTCATCTGGGTCTCTGACAGTTCAAACCCCCCCGACTTCTATTCCTTCTTCCCTGTGGCCCCTCCCCCCTTTTGAACAGTACCCGCAGAAGAAAATAGGGCGGCGCGGCTTACCGGCGGCTTCCGGGAGGTCCGGTGAAGGGTGGGGTTGGCTTCGGGAGGTCCTTGCGGTCACGACGAGGTACGGCTCGACGACGGTGATGGCCGGAATCGGCCGGTCCACGTGCGTAGGCGAGTGAGCTCGTCGGTGGCGAGTGCTCCGGCCTATCCATGGAGATATAGGTCAATCCAAGGGCATGGGAAGCTTCACGGGGTGCTGATGAGTCGACCCGTGCAAGGAATTGAAGAATAACTCAACGTGGAGCTCGGTCTATGTTCGCCGGCGATCGAGTGAAGTCCGGTGACCTTGATCTGGCATCTCCGGCGAGGCAGAGCTCGATTCGTTGCTCTAGGAGCTTCACCGAGGCGCGCAGAGTCTCTCTCAAGGGTTGGACGGGGTAGGGGATGGCTCTGTTGGCCGGTCTACGATGGCGGGTGCTCGGGCGGCCGCTGGCACGCCGTGTGCAGGGCAAACTCCGGCGATCTCGTGCTCCGGTGAGGTCAAGAGCGCGCGGGGGCATACGGCTGAAGCCTTGGCTGGCATTATAGGCGCGGGCGCGAGCAGGGGACATGGGCGTGGCTTGGCGCGGCGCGGGGCGCGCGGGTTCGGGTGCTGGGCGTGCTCTGGCGCGTTCAGGGCGCGTCGAACACGTGGAGGTGTTCTTCTGCCCATGTTCAAAAGCTCTCCGAGATCGCAAACTTGCGAATCTTGGCAAAAATCCGGCGTAGACCTCTTCCTGGCACCTATGGCTATCTCTTGTATGTGAGTTCCAAGGGGAGATAAGCCCTAGGTCAGAAGATTTGCGGACGCCAAATCTAGCTTGTCTCATTGTGCACATCACAACAAAAGTGATGCCAAATCATGTCAAACGAATTTGGCTTGGGTTCAAACTTTTCCAGTGGGTGCCTTAGGTGGTTTGGCACCTTTTTGGTATTCAGACCAAGTGGTTTTGGCGCCATTTACTAAGTGAACACGTATGATCTCTAGATTAGGGTTAAATTTTGACTTATAGAGAATTAGAGAGCTCTAGAGTGCTTTTCTACTTAAAGAATGGATTTGGGGTCTTTAAAGGGGCTTTTTGTAATGTTTCCCCTCTACATTTTGTAGATTATAATGTTACTTAAACTTTGGTTAAGGGTTACCTCATGATTTGCACATTTGTTTAACCTTTCCCTTAAACCAGGGTTTTGGGAGTTAAGGACTCAAGAAGGGTCTAGGGTTTAATCCTCTCTTGCCCAAGGTGATTATTGCATAAAAGCTTGGGTAATGCTTTTGTCCTTAACATTTCTTAGCTAACTCATGCTTCCAAGGTCTTAGGTGCTCCTTCTCCTCCAATTTAACCACATGTGATAACAAGTCATCAGTGCAAGTATGAAGCCAGTGCCTTGGTAACACCTTGGGTGTTACACTAGAGCACCGCTCCTCACTCCTGATTAGCCACCATAGCAGGAGAATTTAGATTTTCCCCCAATTAGGTCGCCATCGCCTCCGAGGAGAACTTTTCCGTGGCCAGCTTCACCTAAGGTAGTTCTAGCCCAATTACTATCTGTTCTAGCTTCCTTTAGGTGTGGTGATGCTCCCCATTACTATCGCGCCTAGTCGTCGGGAACAGCTCGGTCTGCCCTCGGTGTTCGCCATCGTCGTGGGCAGAGGGGATTCCGGATTAGATTAGTTCAATTAGGGCAGGGACTAGGCTCGCCTAGGATTAGGGATGATGATCCGATGCTCGGTTTCGGCGGTCGTCGCCGTTTGAGGCAAATCCCAGCAAGGGCCGAGGGGTTGGCCGGTAGATGAACGCGCCGTCGCCAGGGACTTGTTCCGTGAAGAAATAGAAACTCAGGGGCTTAAGTGCAACAGTCAGAGAGACATGTGAATAGTGCTTATGGATTCTTTACCGGTTATTCAAATGGCCAGGGGTCTCTGCGCAAAGTTGCCAGCGTAGACGCGGACGCGCGCGTATTTCCTCTATTCGTGGCTGGTTTGGGCCAGATTTGGCCCAACGCTATTCATTCTTTTCCATTTCTTTTTACTACCAGATTAGGAAATTTGCAGAAATTAATAGAAAAATAATAAAAATATGAGATCAATTTTGTTAGACTTCTAGTATTTAATAAAAATAGTTCGAAGATTTTTATCCCAAGCCTAGAATTGTTTAGCATTTAAAGAAGCTCAAACCAAGCCTTTTAGGATTGTAGAAATAATTTAGTAGCTCCAAAAATTGTAAAACTTTTTGGATAGGCTTAGTATGATGATTGAAGACCTTGAGTAAAATTTGAAATGATTTGGACATTGTTTGGTCGCAAAAACAATAACTAGCCTTCTAGAGTTAATTTACTTAACCCTAATAGTAGAATACCAACTTAGGAAACCCTAGTGATTAGGGTGGACCGTGAAGGAAAGTAGTATTCAAGATACAACTTAGTATGTTTCTATTATGTAACTGCATATTCATGACATCACATAAGCATTCATGTACATGTACTGTCGTGTATAGAAAACGAAGAAGAAATTGTGGTTGAAGAAGAAGTTGTCACTCAAGATGAGAATCCTCCAGCCGAGAATAACTTCTACTTTGACATCTGTGGAGTAGAATCGGAACCTCCTGCAACACAAGAAAAGCCCCGGTGCATTTACCCCTTTCCTTGTTGTTTTAAACTCTTTATCACTAAAATGATGCATTAGGTAATAGGAGTTGTATGTTAAACAATTGTTGCATTCCCTTCCTTGGAAACTAATTACTATTCCTTGTTACTTGATTTACTGAAAGTTTTCTAATGCTTAGCTTTGCTCTAGAAAACAAAATGTTTTGTTTTAAACAAAAGGTTATGCTTTATATGGGATGGGAATTTTTACAAAGAAAAGAGTTATGATGGTGAATCCTTCATGGCCGTGATGGGTTCAACATCTAAAAAGATGTACCTCTATCAGGTACCAAACTTTGGGTTGTAAATGATTAAGCCGAGACCAAGTGGGTACTTGCATGAGAAGGAAGTCTCGGGTGTAGTGTCTCCGTCTGAGTCGCTTAAGGACTGAACCGATGTAGGCTTGCTGATCGAGGACCTTTTAACTGGCCACATGCCTCTTCATGGGTAAGCTTTGCCTCGGTCGGACCAATACCAGAAAGGCCACCACGCAATGAGAGTGGAAAGATGGCGAGAGTAGCGTGTACCCTCTGTGGCAAGAGGTTGGACGATGGTGTATCTGTGCTATCGGTTGGCATGAACCCATTCTGGTCTTGAGAGACACGGTGGCGAGTTGACATATGCAAGGGTTAAGTGCTAAATATGTCGTGTGGTTGGAGATCCCCATCTGGGTATTAATCGATTCGGATCGCCGTTACTTCTCGGACATGAAGACTTGGTCACTACCCGACACGTAGCAATCCAGTGAACTGAAGGGATGATAAAAGACGACTAGCATAGGCTAAGTGCCTGATCTAGGATAGAAAGAACCCTAGATGCAGGTAACCACTTAACCTGACAATAAAAATGGATTTTTAAGGATCCACTCATAGTAAGCTTTTCTGCAAACATAGTCTTTGAATCTTTACAAGCTTTACCTTGATTCCCAAAAGCCAGCATATCCTTGAGAGTTTTTTTCCTTTGACGGGTAAGACTTGCGAAAGTACACTCCGTACTCAGGGTTTTTGGACCCATGTTGTTGTAGGTGATGAAACAGCAAAGTTCTGTTGTTTCTGCTGCAAGGTGGTGCCAAAGCAGGAGGAAGAACACTAAACTTGTTTGGGGAGGGTTGTTTTGCCTCCCAATTATGTAATAATAAGTTCTGCACTCGAACACCCGATTATGTAATAAATACTCTTTCTATATTTTAATATGAATGTAAATTATATTATTGTAATCTTTTCTACTCGTTCTCTTCTCCGATTATGTGTAATGTATGCGTGATGTGATAAGCGCTCTTGGGCGATATGATGAAGATACAGATAACCGAACTTACCGAGTCATTATGCACACTTGCATGACTGTCTGAGGTCCTTAGGACAAGGACATCTGTAGGTGGGCCTAATACCTTGGGAGGTTCCGTCACAGATATTACATCTTGTAAATATATCTTTATTTATGTGAATGATGAGAACTGGTTATTTATGACCTTCTTCTAAGATTCATTATACTCGAGAGGGAATAATGCTTCTATTGGGGACTTGTTCTCAATGCTATGAATTAAGAACAAGGCAACACAGAAAGAAGTTAATGGTTAATGCCCTTCGTCCTTCGAAGCATTATTTCCCTTAGGATATAACAATCTTCGGACGAAGTTCATGAAGGACATACCTTCATAATCATAATTTACATCGATGAAAGAAGAGGCATATGGAACATGAGAAATAACATGAATAGTCATATAACATCATTTATGCGTCCTTATTATATAATCATGGATGAATAAGAACAATATTGAATTACATTTGTACCTTCGGCTTGACGGAAGGCAAAAGTACAAGCGTGACGCATGAGCGAAAACAAGTCAGCGTGAACAATACAGGGGTACTGTTCATCTATTTATAGGCACAGGACGCAGCCTATGTGAAATTACATTCATGCCCTTCATGTTCACTATTCACTTGAGAACAATCTATCGGGGACTAAATAGCCTTTTCCTCCTTAAGTCGGTTCCTTTTTCTGTACTGAGCCGAAGCTCCGTTGCGCGCAGCTTCGGCGCTGGTTCAACCTTCGTTCTGACCCTGCTCTCCATATTGTGTACAGCTTCATCCCGAGTCCGAAGGTTCCTGTACATATATTATGCTTGGGAAACATTGTTAATCATGTTTTTGAGGACCTTTGGAAGACGAAGGCCCCCAACAGTAGCCCCTCGTAGTATTAATTTGTTATATCAATGAATTCAGACTGCGACGTGAATGAAGGCCTTAAGCCAGAGGTCCAAAAAACACCTTCCCTTTGCTAGAATAGCAACAATCAATGACAGACGGGGCCCTCTAACTTAAAGCGTGCTAGGCGTATAAATATGAACTCACACCGGCAACATTTGATACGCTGTTTCTGCCATTTACGTTATTTTCACAAACTTTTAGCTTTTGCTCACTAGCACTCGCTAAATTTTCAAGCTTTTGAGCTTCGGTTAAAAGACGCATTTTTACCATGTCTGGTGAAAAAATGACTGAGAGGGTGAAGCTGACTGAAGAGACGAAGCTGTTTGAGGAGAAGAAGGTTGCGAATCCTTATATTGCTGGATTTATTGAGTCCATGGCAAAAACAAACACAAAGAAGATTACTAAAGAGATACTGGAAGGTTTATCTGAAGATACTGGTGACAGAGATAGCTATGATGTGTAAAGTGGGGATGAAGATTCTGAGGATCGGCCCTGGCGATCAAGCCATGTTGTCTTCGGAAAATCGACCATTAAACATAGTGACCTTGAGAACATGAGAGGAAGGTACTTTCGGGACATGTCTATCGTGAGTGCTGGCGGAGGCAACAACATCCCTGCCCCTGAGGAAAACGAAGTTGTTATCTACCGAAGCTTTTTAAGGCTGGACTTCGGTTTCCTTTGATCAAGTTTGTAGTTGAAGTGCTGAAGATCTACCAGATCTTCCTTCATCAGATCACCCTCGAAGCTATTATGAGGATGTGGATTTTTTTCTGGGCTATAAGGAGTCAGGGGCTAGAGCCAAGCGCAAAGTGCTTCTGTCATATGCACGAGCTCTTATATGAGACGAAGGCTACTGGCAAAGAATAGTATCATAACAACTTCAGTTGTTATGGATTTATTGCTCGCCCCAACACGAGCCACCCGGTACCAACATTTCGGAAGTGATGGCCCGGGGTCTGGATGGAAGAGTGGTTTTATGTGAAGAATGATTTAAAGGCAAGGGAAGACATTAAAGAAATCATCCAGCGCCCCATCTGGTCTTGCTTCGGCCTCCGAAGGCCGAAGGTGGAAATTGATGACGTTGTCGAAGCGTGTCAGAGGGCTTTCAACACTGTTTGCTCCTTCATTGGCACAAGTGAGACACCTAGAGGGGGTGAATAGGTGATCCTGTAAAAATCAAGTACTAATAGCCACAAAACTTAGTTATAAGTGTTAGTACGGCTAAGTGGCTTGAAGCGATCTTCTGCCAACACAATTAATCACAGAGAGGAGTAACACAAGAGACACGCGATTTTATCCTGTGGTTCGGCCAAGTAACACTTGCCTACTTCCACGTTGTGGCGTCCCAATGGACGAGGGTTGCACTCAACCCCTTTCAAGTGATCCAATGATCAACTTTAATACCACGACTTTCTTCCTTAGTCTTTTCTCCCGTTTGCGAGGAATCTCCACACTTTGGAGCCTCTCTCCCTTACAATGATGATCACAAAAGAAGCACAGAAGTAAGGCAGGGGAGAGAAACACACACAAGACTCAAATCACAGCACAATCATGCACACAAGTCACAACTTGAGCTTAGAACACAACGCACGGAGTTCACAACTCAAATGGAGCTCAAGTCACTATCACAAAGAATTGAATGCGTGAAGTTGGAGTCTAGAAGTCTTAGAATGTTTCTTGAATGCTTGGGTAGCTCCTCCATGCGCCTAGGGTTCGCTTTTATAGCCCCAAGGCAGCTAGGAGCCGTTGGAGACCAACAAGGAAGGCCATCCTTGCCTTCTGTCGAGTGGCGCAACGGACAGTTCGGTGCGCCACCGGACAGTCACTGTAGACGGTCCGGTGCGGATCTCCTTCCTTTTCTGGCGCAGACGAGCATTGCACCTTCGGGCCAGTTGGCGCACCGAACACTATCTGGTGCACACCAGATAGTTCGGTGCCCCCTGCCGACCGTTGGTGCAGGCCACGTGTCGCCCGCGGATTGCGTGACCGACCGTTGCACTGGCGACCGTTGGCTCACCGGACAGTCCGGTGCACCACCAGACAGTCCGGTGAATTATAGTCGTACGACGCCAAACTTTCCCGAGAGCGGCATGTTCACCGGAGGCCAGCCTGCACCACCGGACAGTCCGGTGTGCCAGACTGAGCTGGACTTCGGCTGCACACAGCCAAGTCTTTGTAGTTCTTTTCTTTTCTTCTTTTCTCTGTTTCTAGAACTTAGACAAAATATGTTAGTACTCAAAACAATGTACTAAGTCTAGAAACTTACCTTGTTACATGATTTGCACTTTTTGCTTGTTTGGCACATAATATCTCACTCACTATGTGTTGGACACTTAATCACCAAAACATTATAGAAATGGCCCAAGGGCACATTTCCCTTTCAATCTCCCCCTTTTTGGTGATTTATGCCAACACATCAAAAAGCAATGCAAAACATGCAACATAGATTCAAATTGAAGACCAAATTGTTTTTTACTCTAATTTCGCATATTTGGATCATTCTTTGCCACCACTTGGTTTGTTTTTGCAAATTAAGTTCATTTTCCTATCTCTAAGTCAAACACACCTGTTTAGGCACAAAGAGATATATTCCAATGGAAAAATTGATCAAGTGCCAAAAACTCCCCCTTTTTCCCATAATCATAAATTCTCCCCCACAAGAGACCAAATTTTGCAATAAGAGTATTTTGGACAAATCAAAAATCCTAACTCTACTATTTTAAAATACTCAAGTGGTAGCTGATCCATTTGCTTTGGCCTTAATTTCTCCCCCTTTGGCATTAAGCACCAAAACGGGATCATTTTTGGCCCTATAACCCCATTGCCTCACCAAAAATATCAATTAAGAGCAAAAAGGCAACTAGAGCATAAGAATGAACTTGGAGGTGAGTACACTAATACCGGAGTGTAGTGGAAGTCTTTGCATGGTCCAAGTTCACCTTTCCCTTTCAATGCACCTTTGAGACTACATTAAGTAACTCAAACACAAGGGTTAGTCTCAAAGGGTCAAGTTGTAGCACTTCTCCCCCTAAATATGTGCATCATTCACACATGGACTTGTGAGGTCCGGGGATCCCTTGCACAACTTGAGCACCATAAATAAGCAACAAATTTCATAAATACATAAAGTAACATGATCTAAAGCATAAAACACATGTATGCTATAGATCACTCCAAGTTACGCGAATCTAAGACATTTAGCTCACTACGCAACCTGCAAAAGCTTTTCTCATCTAATGGCTTCGTGAAGATATCATCTAGCTGGTTCTCGGTGCTAATATGGAAAATCTCGATATCTCCCTTTTGCAGGTGGTCTCTTAGAAAGTGATGTCGGATGTCTATGTGCTTAGTGCGGCTGTGTTCAACAGGATTATCGGCCATGCAGATTGCACTCTCATTGTCACATAGGAGTGGGACTTTGCTCAGATTGTAGCCAAAGTCCCAGAGGGTTTGCCTCATCCAAAGTAGTTGCGCGCAACACTGCCCTGCGGCAACATACTCGGCCTCAGCGGTGGATAAGGCAACGGAGGTTTGTTTCTTTGAACTCCAAGACACCAGGGACCTTCCTAGGAATTGGCACGTCCCTGATGTACTCTTCCTATCAACCTTGCATCCAGCATAATCGGAGTCTGAATATCCAATCAAGTCAAAGGTAGACCCCTTTGGATACCAGATCCCGAAGCAAGGCGTAGAAACTAGATATCTAAGAATCCGCTTAACGGCCACAAGGTGACATTCCCTTGGGTCGGATTGATATCTAGCACACATGCATACGCTAAGCATAATATCCGGTCTACTAGCACATAAATAAAGTAATGACCCTATCATAGACCGGTATGCCTTTTGATCAACAGACTTACCTCCTTTGTTGAGGTCGACATGTCCGTCGGTTCCCATAGGTGTCTTCGCGGGCTTGGCGTCCTTCATCCCAAACCGCTTGAGAAGATCTTGAGTGTACTTCGTTTGGGAGATGAAGGTGCCGTCCTTGAGTTGCTTCACTTGGAACCCAAGGAAGTAGTTCAACTCGCCCATCATTGACATCTCAAACTTTTGAGTCATCACCCTGCTAAACTCCTCACAAGACTTTTGGTTAGTAGAACCAAATATTATGTCATCGACATAAATTTGGCACACAAAAAGATCACCATCACAAGTCTTAGTGAAAAGAGTGGGATCGGCTTTCCCAACCTTGAAAGCATTAACAATTAAGAAATCTCTAAGGCATTCATACCATGCTCTTGGGGCTTGCTTAAGTCCATAAAGCACCATAGAGAGCTTGAACACATGGTCGGGATACCTGTAATCCTCAAAGCCAGGGGGTTGTTCCACGTACACCTCCTCCTTTATTGGCCCGTTGTGGAAACCACTCTTCACATCCATTTGAAACAACCTGAAAGAGTGGTGAGAGGCATAGGCTAATAATATTCTAATAGACTCTAGCCTAGCCATAGGAGCAAAAGTCTCCTCGAAATCCAAACTTGCGACTTGGGCATAACCTTTTGCCACAAGTCGAGCCTTGTTTCTTGTCACACCACCCCGTGCTCGTCTTGTTTGTTGCGGAACACCTACTTGGTTCCCACAACATTTTGCTTTGGATGTGGCACCAGGCTCCAAACTTCGTTCCTCTTGAAGTTGTTGAGCTCTTCCTGCATGGCCAACACACAGTCCAGATCTTGCAAGGCCTCTTCTACCATGAAAGGCTCAATAGAAGAGACAAACGAGTAATGCTCACAAAAATTAGCTAAATGTGAGCGAGTTGTTACTCCCTTGCTTATGTCACCCAGAATCTGATCGACGGGGTGATTTCTTTGGACCGTCGCTCGGACTTGAGTTGGAGGGGCCAGTGGTGCTTCTTCCTCCAAAACTTGTTCTCCTTGTGCTCCCCCTTGATCACACGCCTCTTCTTGAGGAACCTGTCCATCATCTTGAGTAGGGGGATGCACCATTGTTGAGGAAGAAGGTTGATCTTGCTCTTGTTGTTCATGTGGTCGCACATCTCCAATCGCCATGGTGCGTATTGCGACCGTTGGAACATCATCTTCATCTATGTCATCAAGATCAACTTGCTCTCTTGGAGAGCCATTAGTCTCATCAAATACAACATTGCTAGAGACTTCAACCAAACCCGATGATTTGTTGAAGACTCTATATGCCTTTGTATTTGAGTCATATCCTAGTAAAAACCCTTCTACAGCTTTGGGAGAAAATTTGGAATGTCCACCTTTCTTCAACAAAATGTAGCATTGGGTTTGTTATCGGTAAGGAGTTCGTAGGAGGTCTTCTTGAGAAGACGATGCAGATAGAGCCGGTTGATGGCGTGGAAAGCTATGTTCACAGCTTCTGACCAAAACCGCTCGGGCGTCTTGAACTCTCCAAGCATCATCCTCGCCATGTCGATAAGCGTCATGTTCTTCCTCTCTACCACACCGTTTTGTTGTGGTGTGTAGGGAGCGGAGAACTCATGTTTGACACCTTCCTCCTTAAGATACTCCTCAACTTGTAAATTCTTGAACTCGGACCCGTTGTCGCTCCTTATATTTTTCACCTTGAGATCAAATTCGTTTTGAGCCCTCCTTAGAAAGCGCTTTAGGGTCCCTTGGGTTTCTGATTTATCCTACAAAAAGAAAACCCAAGTGAAGCGGGAAAAGTCATCAACAATTACAAGACCATACTTACTTCCCCCGATGCTAAGGTAGGCAACGGGTCCGAAGAGGTCCATGTGAAGAAGCTCCAGTGGTCTTGATGTTGTCATCACATTCTTGCTGTGATGAGTGCTTCCCACTTGTTTCCCTGCCTCACAAGCTGCACAAGGTCTATCTTTTTCGAAGCAGACATTGGTTAGTCCTAACACATGTTCTCCCTTTAGAAGTTTATGAAGGTTCTTCATCCCAACATGTGCTAGATGGCGATGCCACAGCCAGCCCATGCTAGTCTTAGCTATTAAGCACGCATCTAGATCGGCCTCCTCTTTCGAAAAATCAACTAAGTAGAGTTTGCCGTCGAACACACCCTTGAATGCTAATGAACCATCACTCCTTCTAAAGACAGAAACATCAACATTTGTAAACAAGAAATTGTAGCCCATGTGGCACAATTGACTTACAGACAGGAGGTTGTAACCAAGCGACTCTACTAGAAATACGTTTGATATGGAGTGCTCGTTGGTGATGGCTATCTTGCCCAAGCCTTTAACCTTGCCTTGGTTCCCATCTCCAAAGATGATAGTATCCTGGGAATCCTTGTTCTTGACGTAGGAGGTGAACATCTTCTTCTCCCCCGTCATGTGGTTTGTGCATCCGTTGTCGATAATCCAGCTTGAGCCCCCGGATGCATAAACCTGCAAGACAATCTACGCTTGGGTTTTAGGTACCCAACTCTTGTTGGGTCCTACAAGGTTAGTTACAATAGCCTTTGGAACCCAAATTCAAGTCTTGTCTCCCTTGCATTTGGATCCCAACTTTCTAGCAACTATTTTTTCATTCTTACATACAAGCACAAATGAAGTATTGCAAGCATGGTAAATAGTAGAAGGTTCATTACATACTCTCCTAGGTATATGATGCACAACATGATTTCTCTTAGGTCTACTTCTACCATGCACAAAAGTAGAGCTAGAGGCAAACATAGCATGTGAATCAAAAGCATTATAACTCCTTTTATAATGAGCCTTCCTAGAAAATTTTCTATCATAAATGTAAGCATGACATTTTTTAGATCTACTAGCCATAGGAGCCTTCCCTTTCTCGTTGTTGAGAACGGGAGCCTTTTGGCTTGTTAAGTTCTTGGTTTCCTTTCGAAAACCAAGTCCATCCTTAATAGAGGGGTGTCTACCCACGGTGTAGGCATCCCTAGCGAATTTTAATTGGTCAAAATTAATTTTGCAAGTCTTAAGTTGAGCATTAAGACTTGCCACCTCATCATTTAATTTGGTAATAGACATAAGGTGTTCATCACAAGCATCAACATCAAAATCCTTACATCTATTACAAATACTAACATGCTCTACACATGAACTAGATTTATTTGCTTCCTCTAGCTTAGCATTTAAATCATCATTTACACTCTTTAAACTAGACACAATTTCATGGCAAGCAGATAACTCAGAAGATAGCATTTCATTCCTTTCAATCTCTAAAGCAAGAGATTTTTGCACACTAACAAACTTATCATGCTCCTCATATAAAATATCCTCTTGCTTTTCTAACAATCTATCCTTTTCATTTAGAGCATCAATCAACTCATTCATTTTATCTATTTTAGCTCTATCTAAGCCCTTAAATAAAATAGTATAATCTACTTCATCATCACTAGAATCATCATCGCTAGTAGTATACTTAGAGGTATTTGGAACACTTAACCTTTTCTCCTTGGACATGAGACACATATGGCGTTCGTTGGGGAAGAGTGAAGACTTGTTGAAGGCTGAGGCGGCCAGTCCCTCATCGTCGGAGTCGGATGAAGAGCAGTCAGAGTCCCACTCCTTTCCAAGGTGCGCCTCGCCCTTCGCCTTCTTGTAGTTCTTTTTCTTTTCACTCTTGCCATGTCTTTCTTGTGCCTAGTCATTCTCATTATCGGGACATTGAGCAATAAAGTGACTAGTCTTACCGCATTTGAAGCATTAGCGTTTTCCCCTTGTTTTGTTCTTGTTGGGGTACTCCTTGTGTCCTTTAAGTGCGGTCTTGAAGCGCTTGATGATAAGCGCCATCTCATCCTCGTTGAGGCCAGCAGCCTCCACTTGTGCCACCCTGCTTGGAAGTGCCTCCCTACTTCTAGTAGCCTTAAGAGCCACAGGTTGAGACTCGTAGACGGGTAGTGGACCGTTTAGTGCATCATCCACATATCGAGCCTCCTTCACCATCATGCGCCCGCTCACAAACTTCCCATGAATCTCCTCGGGCGTCATCTTGGTGTACCTGGGATTCTCACGAATAAGGTTGACAAGATGGGGGTCAATTACCATAAATGACCTTAGCATTAGTCGGACGACGTCGTGGTTCGTCCATTTTGTGCTTCCATAGCTCCTAATCTTGTAGACCAGGGTCTTGAGCCTGTTGTATGTTTGTGTTGGCTCCTCTCCCCTGATCATGGCAAACCTCCCTAGCTCGCCTTCCACCAGTTCCATCTTGGTGATCATAGTGGCATCATTTCCCTCATGTGAGATCTTGAGGGTATCCCAGATTTGCTTGGCGTTGTCCAAGCCGCTAACCTTGTTATAGTCATCCCTACACAAAGATGCTAGAAAAACAGTGGTAGCTTGTGAATTCTTATGAATTTGTTCATTAATCATCACAGGATTATTCGTACTATCGAAATGCATTTCATTCTCCACGATTTCCCAAATGCTAGGATGTAGAGAGAATAGATGACTACGCATTTTATGACTCCAAAATGAGTAATCCTCTCCATCAAAGTGTGGGGGTTTTCCAAGAGGAATAGAAAATAAATGGGCATTTGAATTATACCGAATGCGGGAATAATCAAAAGAATAGTTTTGATTAACCGTTTTTTTCTTTGACGAAGAATCGTCATCGTCGTCTCTAGGTGAAGAAGTTTCATATCTGTCGTAGTAGACGATCTTCTTGATGCGCCTCTTCTTCTTCCCATCCTTCTTCTTATGACTCGAGCCAGAGTCAGTGGGCTTGTCGTTCCTTGGCTCGTTGAAGAGGGACTCCTTCTCCTTGTCGTTGACCACCATCCCCTTTCCCTTAGGATCCATCTCTTTGGGCGATTAGTCCCTTAGATGAAGAGAACGACTCTGATACCAATTGAGAGCACCTAGAGGGGGGGGGGTGAATAGGTGATCTTGTAAAAATCAAGTACTAATAGCCACAAAACTTAGTTATAAGTGTTAGTACGGCTAAGTGGCTTGAAGCGATCTCTTGTCAACACAATTAATCACAGAGAGGAGTAACACAAGAGACACACGATTTTAACCCGTGGTTCGGCCAAGTAACACTTGCCTACTTCCACGTTGTGGCGTCCCAATGGACGAGGGTTGCACTCAACCCCTTTCAAGTGATCCAATGATCAACTTGAATACCACGACTTTCTTCCTTAGTCTTTTCTCCCGTTTGCGAGGAATCTCCACACTTTGGAGCCTCTCGCCCTTACAATGATGATCACAAAAGAAGCACAAAAGTAAGGGAGGGGAGAGAAACACACACAAGACTCAAATCATAGCACAATCACGCACACAAGTCACAACTTGAGCTCAAAACACAACGCACGGAGTTCACAACTCAAATGGAGCTCAAGTCACTATCACAAAGAATCAAATGCGTGAAGTTGGAGTCTAGAAGTCTTAGAATGTTTCTTGAATGCTTGGGTAGCTCCTCCATGCACCTAGGGGTCCCTTTTATAGCCCCAAGGCAGCTAGGAGTGTTGGAGAGCAACAAGGAAGGCCATCCTTGCCTTCTGTCGAGTGGCGCACCGGACAGTCCGGTGCACCACCGGACAGTCTCTGTAGACGATCCGGTGCGGATCTCCTTCCTTTTCTGGCGCAGACGACCATTGCACCTTCGGGACAGTTGGCGCACCGGACACTGTCCGGTGCCCCCAGCCGACCGTTGGTGCGGGCCACGCGTTGCCCGCGGATTGCGCGACCGACCGTTGCGCTGGCGACCGTTGGCTCACCGGATAGTCCGGTGCACCACCGAACAGTCCGGTGAATTATAGCCGTACGCCACCAAACTTTCTCGAGAGCGGCCTGTTCACCGGAGACCAGCCTGGCGCACCGGTGCACCATCGGACAGTCCGGTGTGCCAGACTGAGCTGGACTTCGGCTACACACAACCAAGTCTTTGCAATTCTTTTCTTTTCTTCTTTTCTCTGTTTCTAGCACTTAGACAAAATATGTTAGTACTCAAAACAATGTACTAAGTCTAGAAACTTACCTTGTTACATGATTTGCACTTTTTGCTTGTTTGGCACATAATATCTCACTCACTATGTGTTGGACACTTAATCACCAAAACATCATAGAAATGGCCCAAGGGCACATTTCCCTTTCAACAAGAGATTTGATTCAGGAACATATAGCCTTTAGGGTATGGCCGCTTGTGGAAAGCTGGGAAATGCCGAAGGAGACCACCACTGATTCTAGTGATGGTGGTCTGGTCCGATTGAAATATACCTTCAGATTAGGGAAAAGTTTGATGAGCCAAATGATGATTGGCTGAAGTGTATTGAAGCTACCAGCGATGAGCTGCTTGGAGCTTACTCCAAGGCCGAAGATAATGCTTTGTCCGCAGCCTTCAGAGGTCGGGGGAAGAAAAGACTGAACATGGTTTTTGATGCGATTGACTTCATATACCTCGATTATCGCTACCCACTGTGAGGGCAACAGAAAAGAGGAAGATTGCTGCTTCGGTCATCCCAGCTGAGCCTGCGCCGAAGAGCAAAAAGGTGAAGGTCCTAACCCACCGGGCACGTTAAATTGAACCGGTCGAAGTGCCTGAATTCGGCGCAGGGTCCTCCTCAGCAGCCGGAGCAACAGAAACTGCTCTAATTGCATAGAGTACTGAAGAGGCGACCGTAGTGTCGAAGGTACCCATAGCTGAGCCAGTCAAAGATAAGGTTGATAAGGCTGAAAAGTCAAAGGTTGAAAAAATAATGCAAGTACCAAAAATTCTGAGCCCTCCTAAGGTGCAAAAGGCTTCTGCTGCAACTCCAAAGAGGAGGAGAATGGCCAACATGCTGGATGCTGTGCTGGAAACTATGAAGGTTTTAAGCCCTGCTGCTACAAAGAAGGTTGCTGAAACTACAAAAACGCAGGCCGAAGCCAAAACTAGGCAAGCAGAAACTCAAGATGCGCAAGCTCAAACTGAAGCCGAAGCTAGGCCTTCATCGCCCACCGTGGGGCCTGCTGATCCTAAGGAAAAAACGACAGAGCGGATTGCATCTGAAAAGATCGAAGCTCCTACTCCCAAAGCTTCGAACAAAAGTACTAACTACATCATTCGTCATGCTTCGGGGAAAGAACTGTCCCAAGAAGAAATGCTAGAAGCACGACACTATGCCCAAAAATTGAAACATCCGAAGGGGGCGTTAGTGTTGAATGGTAGTAACGAAGAAGATTTTCTATACTGTCTCCTAGATAACAAAGAAATATCCGTTAGCCGGGAGATAAGTAAGAACATGGGATTCCTTAAGCTGGAAGACGGCCTTTCAATTTTATCGAAGGATGAACTTGCTGACAACCTAGCATACAATAGCATAAAGGTATAAAAGTTTACTTTTAAGTTAGAAACTAGCATACTTCATTGTCATACTAAGCTCTTTCTTCTTTTTACAGGGCTTGATCCTTAGTAATGCCCTGAGGGCACAAAAGAATATTGAAGACGAAAGCTATACAATGGCTCTAAAGAACCTTCGTTCAGAAGTTATTGAATTAAGAAACGAAGATCTGGAAAAGGACAATCTTAATTTCATTGGTAAATAAAGTAAAGGAAGACGAATCTAACTATAAAGCTCAAGCCGAAGCCCAGAAAACGGAAATTGAAGATCTTCGGAGGCAACTGGCCGAAGCTAAGGAAAAATGCGCAGTCGCTCAAACTAATCAAGAAATCAGCGAATATTGGAAAAATCATCTAGAGAAATGTTGAAGAACTTCGCACATCCAAGGAAAGGTTCTTTGAAAAATCCTTGGATTGTGTGAAGAAAATAAAAGCTAGTTTCGCCAAAGTGGTGCCTATTCTGCCGAAGAAAACTTCATACTAGGCGACCCCGAAGGCGTTATTGAATGGATAAGTGGAGAGGCCGAGACCTTCGAAGAAATTTTAAGTGATCGCGGGGATGTTTGCGCGTTTTCCGGTGCGCGGGGAATTTCAGCCATCTTGGAGAAGGTGGGATGCGACCATATTAAAACCATGGCCCAGACCGAAGCTGCCTTCTCCATAGATGATACGAAGGATCCTTCAGCTGAAGCAACCTTGATGGGCGGAAAATTCTATAATGATGTCTGGGTGAATGGTGGCCGAGAGATGGCCCATGAAATTATAAAGAAAAGTGAAAAAGATACCCATGACGCTCGAGCAGAAGCAAGACAAGCTGAAGAAGCTGCAAAACGTGAAAAGTGTATGATATTATTTTTGGTTTTTTAGCTTCGGCATTTTGTTTTTGTGGCTTCGGACTAATTAATTTTTCCTACTTCAGCTGAATTATCTCCGCCGCCAGAACCGTTCGATCCCCTAGCTGATCCAAAAATGAAGGAAGCGCTGGATATCATAAACATGACTGAATCCATCGGCGACGAAGTCGTCAACAAATTGCTAAATGAAGTTGCAGAGAAAGTTCTTAAAGAGGAATAAATTGTGTTGTAATAAACATTTTGAAAGTTTGATGTATATAACAGATGAAGGAAGATTAGGTTTCTATTGTAACAAAACTATGATATTTGATGTGTGTAACTTTGAATCAAATATGTAAATTATTGCAATTTATTTCTTTTCGAGGCATGAAACTTTACATACATACCGTTTTTGAGCCTTCGGCGAAAAAACACCTTCCCTTCTTTTCATGCTTCGTAAAGAAAAAGATCCATGCTTCGTAAAGATATCCATGCTTCGCAAAGAGGGATCCTTCTTTTGTGACAAGGCTGATGAAGCTGTATTTCCCTAAGCTTACTTCGTGCCTTAGCACATTTTCATTTTGATGAAGCATTCGCCGAAGATCAACTCCGTATTTGATTCTCGTGTCGTTGATGCGATATGATGTATGATGTGATGCAATGCGAAATGATGTGATGATATGATGCAAAATGATAATGATGCCGAAGACACACATCCACACTGGAATACACAAACTCTGCATCCCCTTAGGAACGACTTTTGAGCTTCTTCACCGTTTATTTTTGGTGTTCACCGTTTATTTTTCGGTGTAAGTTCTGCATCCCCTTAGAAACGACTTTGGAACTTCTTCGCCTTCCATTTCGGTGGTATAAGTTCTGCATCCCCTTAGGAATGACTTTTGAACTTCTTCGCCTTATATTTCGGTGGTATTTGGCTCTGCATTCCCTTTGGAACGACTTTTGAGCAGAAAACTTACGCTGCGCTCCCTTAGGAACGACTTTTGAGTAGCTTCGGCAAATTTAGCTCTGCATTCCTTTAGGAACGACTTTTGAGCTTCGAAATTCTGTGAAGAAGATTTTGGGCTTCGTAATTCTGTGAGGAAGATATATTTCATTCTGATAGAAGAAAAATCATTACAAGAATTTAAAACTAAATTTACATTACTTGTTCCTTATTAAAAAGCAAAATGACATGGAACACGGAAGCATTTCAGAGGTAGGATATCGCTCAGTATATGTGCTTCGATTCTGGTACAGTACTATTGACTGTACGAGCTTCGGACTCCTCTCTGAAGTCACGTCGTTGCTGGGAGTGTTGATGACCTTCTGGATGCTGGCTTCGAGAATAAGTGGGCTGCAGTGGTGGTGGCGGTGGAAGGTGAGGCCAAGAAGCCTGTGAATGGCTTGCCGAAGCAACAGAGGCTGCAGGTTGATTGCCCACGTATTCTGGTATGTAAGGAGAGTGGCACGAAGCAGTGTGCAAGACCTGTTTTTGGCTGATTCTGCCGAGCTTTGGCTTCGGCGATCTCCTTTTGTTTCAGAATAGTGATTTGGCACATTCTTGTAGAGTGGCCCTTGTCTTCACAACAGAATAAGCAATAAATTTTCCTAGGCTGATCTCCATATCTTCCTCCGAAGCCCCTCGCCTCTGCCCCTTGGAGCTAGCGGCCTGAAGGAGCTTTGCTGCTGTCCTGAAGACAGTGAGGTATGTTGTGGCCTCTGAAGCTGGCTTCCTTTGTCACCATTCTGACTGGAGCTATGGATTGATCTGACATGCCTAGGGTGGATTCTCCCTCCAAAGCCCCTAGTCATCTCAGAAAATCTGTAAGCTTCCTCCCTTCTTTGTCGGAAGTCATTGTCAGCTCGGATGTACTCATCCATTTTCTGAAGTAACTTCTCCAGAGTTTGGGGAGGTTTCCTATCGAAGTATTGGGCTGTAGGTCCTGGCCAAAGACCCTTGATCATGGCCTCAATGACAATTTCATTAGGCACTGTGGGCGCTTGTGCTCTCAGTCGCAACAACCTTCGGACATACGCCTGTAGGTATTCCTCATGATCTTGTGTGCACTGGAACAAGGCTTGAGCTGTGACTGGCTTCATCTGAAAACCCTAAAAACTGGTAACCAGCATGTCCTTGAGCTTCTGCCATGACGTGGTTGTCCCTGGCCGAAGATAAGAGTACCATGTCTAGGCCACGTTTCGAACTGCCATGACGAAGGACTTGGCCATGACAGCTGTGTTACCTCCGTATGAGGATATTGTTGCCTCATAGCTCATCAAAAATTGCTTTGGGTCTGAGTGCCCATTGTACATGGGTAGCTGAGGTGGCTTGTAGGATTGTGGCCATGGGATAGCCTGCAATTCTGCTGCCAAGCGAGAAGCATCATCCAAAGCAAATGAACCATAATTAAAATCATTGTACCATTCGTCTTCGTTGAATGAACCCTCTTGACGAAGCTCCCTATGTTGGGGCCTTCGGTCATGGTCATCTTGAGTAATATGACGCACTTCCTCAGTAGCTTCGTCGATCTTCCTCTGAAGGTCGGCTAGCCGAGCCATCTTCTCCTTTTTCCTTTGCACCTGTTGATGAATGATCTACATGTTCCTGATCTCCTGGTCCAATTCCTCCTCCTGAAGTGTTGGACTGGTGGCCTTTCTCTTTTGGCTTCTGGCCTCTCGGAGAGAGAGAGAGTCTCCTGATTTGTGTCCAGTGGCTGCAGTGCAGCCCCTGGCGCTGTTATCTTCTTCGGCGGCATGATGAAGGTTGATGCTTTGCCGAATATTGTGGAAGTGAGTACACCGGAGGTGGGCGCCAATGTTGGGGACTTGTTCTCAAATGCTATGAATTAAGAACAAGGCAACATAGAAAGAAGTTAATGGTTAATGCCCTTCGTCCTTCGAAGCATTATTTCCCTTAGGATATAACGATCTTCGGATGAAGGTCATGAAGGACATACCTTCATAATCATAATTTACATCGATGAAAGAAGAGGCATATGAAACATGAGAAATAACATGAATAGTCATATAACATCATTTATGCGTCCTTATTATATAATCATGGATGAATAAGAACAATATTGAATTACATTTGTACCTTCGGCTTGACGGAAGGCAAAAGTACAAGCGTGACGCATGAGCGAATTCAAGTCAGCGTGAACAGTACGGGGGTACTATTCATCTATTTATAGGCACAGGGCGCAGCCTATGTGAAATTACATTCATGCCCTTCATGTTCACTATTGACTTGAGAACAATCTATTGGGGACTAAATAGCCTTTTCCTCCTTAAGTCGGTTCCTTTTTCTGCTACTGAGCTGAAGCTCCCTTGCGCGTAGCTTCGGCGCTGGTTCAACCTTCGTTCTGACCCTACTCTCCATATTGTGTACAGCTCCATCCCGAGTCTGAAGGTTCCTGTACATATATTATGCTTGGTAAGCATTGTTAATCATGTTTTTGAGGACCTTCGGAAGACGAAGGCCCCACTAGCTTCAAAGGACAAAGGTGAAAGGGAATTAGGCTTACACCTAGTTCCTATATAATTTTGGTGGTTGAATTGCCCAACACAAATATTTGGACTAACTAGTTTGCCCAAGTATGTAGTTTATACAGGTGTAAAAAGGTTCACACTCAGCCAATAAAAAGACCAAGTTTTGGATTCAATAAAGGAGCAAAGGGGAAACCGAAGGCACCCCTGGTCTGGCGCACCGGACTGTCCGGTGTGCCACCGGACAGTGAACAGTACCTGTCCGGTGCACCAGGGGACTCAGACTCAAACTCGCCACCTTCGGGAACTTCCAGGGGCGACTCGGCTATAATTCACCGGACTGTCCGGTGTACACTGGACAGTGTCCGGTGCGCCAAGGGAGGTCGGCCTCAGGAACTCGCCAGCTTCGGGAAATGCCAACGGCTAGTCCGCTAAAATTCACCGGACTGTCCGGTGTGCACCGGACTGTCCGGTGCGACTCCGAAGCAACGGTCATCTCCGCGCCAACGGCTCTCTGCCGCGCATTTAATGCGCGCTCTGCGCGCGCAGAAGTCAGAAACTCCCATGCTGGCACACCGGACAGCAAACAGTACCTGTCCGGTGTGCACCGGACACCCAGGCGGGCCCACAAGTCAGAAGCTCCAACGGTCAGAATCCAACGGCAGTGATGACGTGGCAGGGGGCACCGGACTGTCCGGTGTGCACCGGACTGTCCGGTGTGCACCGGACTGTCCGGTGCGCCATCGAGCAGACAGCCTCCCAACGGCCACATTTGGTGGTTGGGGCTATAAATACCCCAACCACCCCACCATTCATTGCATCCAAGTTTTCCACTTCTCAACTACTACAAGAGCTCTAGCATTCAATTCTAGACACACTAAAGAGATCAAATCCTCTCCAATTCCACACAAAGCCCTAGTGACTAGTGAGAGTGATTTGCCGTGTTCATGTGAGCTCTTGCGCTTGGATTGCTTCTTTTCTTTCTCACTTGTTCTTGAAATCACAACTCCATTGTAATCAAGGCAAGAGGCACCAATTGTGTGGTGGCCCTTGCGGGGAAGTTTTGTTCCCGGCTTTTGTTTTGAGAAGAGAAGCTCACTCGGTCCGAGGGACCGTTTGAGAGAGGGAAGGGTTGAAAGAGACCCGGCCTTTGTGGCCTCCTCAACGGGGAGTAGGTTTGCAAGAACCGAACCTCGGTAAAACAAATCTCCGTGTCTCACTTGCTTATTCGCTTGGGATTTGTTTTGCGCCCTCTCTCTCGGACTTGTTTATATTTCTAACGCTAACCAAGCTTGTAGTTGTGTTTATATTTGCAAATTTCAGTTTCGCCCTATTCACCCCCCCTCTAGGCGACTATCAATTGGTATCGGAGCCCGGTGCTTCATTAGAGCCTAACCGCTTGAAGTGATGTCAGGAGATCACGCCAAGAAGGAGATGGAGACCGGCGAAAAGCCCACTACAAGCCATGGGAGCACTTCATCGGAAGAGTCCCGCACCAAGAGGAAGGTGAAGAAGAAGGACTCCTCCAAACGGAAGGAGAAAAAGGCTTCCTCTTCTCACCACCAAGAGAAGAAGAAAAAATCTTCTTCCCACAAGCCGCATCGGAAAGGCGACAAGCACAAGAGGATGAGGAAGGTGGTCTACTACGAGACCGACACTTCATCAACTTCTACCTCCGACTCCGATGCGCCCTCCGTCACTTCTAAGCGCCAAGAGCGCAAGAAGTATAGTAAGATCCCCCTACGCTATCCTCGCATTTCCAAACATACACCTTTACTTTCCGTCCCATTAGGCAAACCACCAACTTTTGATGGTGAAGATTACGCTAGGTGGAGCGATTTAATGCGATTTCATCTAACCTCGCTCCACAAAAGCATATGGGATGTTGTTGAGTTTGGTGCGCAGGTACCATCCGTAGGGGATGAGGACTATGATGAGGATGAGGTGGCCCAAATCGAGCACTTCAACTCTCAAGCAACAACAATACTCCTCGCCTCTCTAAGTAGAGAGGAGTATAACAAAGTACAAGGGTTGAAGAGCGCCAAGGAGATTTGGGATTTACTCAAGACCGCGCATGAAGGTGATGAGCTCACCAAGATCACCAAGCGGGAAACGATTGAGGGGGAGCTCGGTCGGTTCCGGCTTCGCAAAGGGGAGGAGCCACAACACATGTACAATCGGCTCAAGACCTTGGTGAACCAAGCGCGCAACCTCGGGAGCGTAAAGTGGGATGACCACGAGGTGGTTAAGGTTATTCTAAGATCACTTATTTTCCTTAACCCTACTCAAGTTCAATTAATCCGTGGTAATCCTAGATATACCAAAATGACCCCCGAGGAAGTTATCGGGAATTTTGTGAGTTTTGAATGCATGATCGAAGGCTCGAGGAAGATCAACGAGCTTGATGATGCCACCACATCCGAAGCTCAACCCGTTGCATTCAAAGCAACGGAGGAGAAGAAGGAGGAGTCTACACCAAGTCGACAACCAATCGACGCCTCCAAGCTTGACAATGAGGAGATGGCGCTCGTCATCAAGAGCTTCCGCCAAATCCTCAAACAAAGGAGGGGGAAAGACTACAAGTCCCGCTCCAAGAAGGTTTGCTACAAATGTGGTAAGCCCGGTCATTTTATTGCTAAATGTCCTATATCTAGTGACAGTGACCGAGGCGACGACAAGAAGGGGAGAAGAAAGGAGAAGAAGAGGTACTACAAGAAGAAGGGCGGCGATGCCCATGTTTGTCGCGAGTGGGACTCCGACGAAAGCTCAAGCGACTCCTCCGACGACGAGGACGCCGCCAACATCGCCGTCACCAAGGGACTCCTCTTCCCCAACATCAGCCACAAGTGCCTCATGGCAAAGGACGGCAAAAAGAAGGTTAAATCTAAATCCTCCACTAAATATGAATCCTCTAGTGATGACAATGCTAGTGATGAGGAAGATAATTTGCGTTCCCTTTTTGCCAACCTTAACGTAGCTCAAAAAGAAAAATTGAATGAATTGGTTAGTGCTATTCATGAAAAGGATGACCTTTTGGATTCCCAAGAGGATTGTCTAATTAAAGAAAACAAAAAACATGTTAAGGTTAAAAAGGCTTATGCTCTTGAAATTGAGAAATGTGAAAAATTATCTAGTGAGCTAAGCACTTGTCGTGAGATGATTGACAACCTTAGAAATGAAAATGCTATTTTAAGTGCTAAGGTTGATTCTCATGTTTGTAATGTTTCAATTCCCAATCCTAGAGATAATAATGATGATTTGCTTGCTAGGATTGAAGAATTAAACATTTCTCTTGCTGGCCTTAGATTAGAGAATGAAAATTTGATTGCTAAGGCTAAAGATTTTGATGTTTGCAAAGTTACAATTGCCGATCTTAGAGATAAGAATGATATACTTCGTGCTAAGATTGTTGAACTTAATTCTTGCAAACCATCTACATCTACCATTGAGCATGTCACTATTTGTACTAGATGTAGAAATGTTGATATTGATGCTATTCATGATCATATGGCTTTAATTAAACAACAAAATGATCATATAGCAAAACTAGATGCTAAAATTACCGAGCATAACTTAGAAAATGAAAAATTTAAATTTGCTAGAAGTATGCTCTATAATGGGAGACGCCCTGGCATCAAGGATGGCATTGGCTTCCAAAGGGGAGACAATGTCAAACTTAATGCCCCTCCCAAGAACTTGTCTAACTTTGTTAAGGGCAAGGCTCCCATGCCTCAGGATAACGAGGGCTACATTTTGTACCCTGCCGGTTATCCCGAGAGCAAAATTAGGAAAATTCATTCTAGGAAGTCTCACTCTGGCCCTAATCATGCTTTTATATATAAGGGTGAGACATCTAGCTCTAGGCAACCAACCCGTGCCAAGTTGCCTAGAAAGAAAACTCCTAATGCATCAAATGATCATGCCATTTCATTTAAAACTTTTGATGCTTCTTATGTGCTTACTAACAAATCCGGCAAAGTAGTTGCCAAGTTTGTTGGGGGCAAACACAAGGGTTCCAAGACTTGTGTTTGGGTACCCAAAGTTCTTGTTTCTAATGCCTAAGGACCCAAAACCGTTTGGGTACCTAAAGTCAAGAACTAAAATTGTTTTGTAGGTTTATGCATCCGGGGGCTCAAGTTGGATACTCGACAGCGGGTGCACAAACCACATGACAGGGGAGAAAAGGATGTTCTCCTCATATGAGAAAAACCAAGATCCCCAACGAGCTATCACATTCGGGGATGGAAATCAAGGTTTGGTCAAAGGATTGGGTAAAATTGCTATATCTCCTGACCATTCTATTTCCAATGTTTTTCTTGTAGATTCTTTAGATTACAACTTGCTTTCTGTTTCTCAATTATGTCAAATGGGCTACAACTGTCTTTTTACTGATGTAGGTGTCACTGTCTTTAGAAGAAGTGATGATTCAATAGCATTTAAGGGAGTGTTAGAGGGTCAGCTATACCTGGTAGATTTTGATAGAGCTGAACTCGACACTTGCTTAATTGCTAAAACTAACATGGGTTGGCTCTAGCACCGCTGACTAGCCCATGTTGGGATGAAGAATCTTCATAAGCTTCTAAAGGGAGAGCACATTTTAGGATTAACGAATGTTCATTTTGAGAAAGACAGGATTTGTAGCGCATGCCAGGCAGGGAAGCAAGTTGGAGTTCATCATCCACACAAGAACATCATGACGACCGACAGGCCGCTTGAGCTACTCCACATGGATCTATTCGGCCTGATTGCTTACATAAGCATCGGCGGGAGTAAGTATTGTCTTGTAATAGTGGATGATTATTCTCGCTTCACTTGGGTATTCTTTTTACAGGAAAAATCTCAAACCCAAGAGACCTTAAAGGGATTCTTGAGACGAGCTCAAAATGAGTTCGGCTTAAGGATCAAGAAAATAAGAAGCGACAACGGGACGGAGTTCAAGAACTCTCAAATTGAAGGCTTCCTTGAGGAGGAGGGCATCAAGCATGAGTTCTCCTCTCCCTACACGCCACAACAAAACGGTGTAGTGGAGAGGAAGAATCGAACTCTATTGGACATGGCAAGAACCATGCTTGATGAGTACAAGACACCGGACCGGTTTTGGGCCGAAGCGGTCAACACCGCCTGCTACGCCATCAACCGGTTATATCTTCACCGAATCCTCAAGAAGACATCATATGAACTCCTAACCGGTAAAAAGCCCAACATTTCATATTTTAGAATTTTTGGTAGCAAATGCTTTATTCTTGTTAAAAGAGGTAGAAAATCTAAATTTGCTCCTAAAACTGTAGAAGGCTTTTTACTTGGTTATGACTCAAACACAAGGGCATATAGGGTCTTTAACAAGTCCACTGGACTAGTTGAAGTCTCATGTGACGTTGTGTTTGATGAAACTAACGGCTCTCAAGTAGAGCAAGTTGATCTTGATGAGATAGGTAATGAAGAGGCTCCATGCATCGCGCTAAGGAACATGTCCATTGGGGATGTGTGTCCTAAGGAATCCGAAGAGCCTCCAAATGCACAAGATCAACCATCCTCCTCCATGCAAGCATCTCCACCAACTCAAAATGAGGATGAGGCTCAAGTTGATGAAGGGCAAAATCAAGAAGATGAGCCACCTCAAGATAATGGCAATGATCAAGGGGGAGATGAAAATAATCAAGAAAAAGAGGATGAGGAAGAACCAAGACCGCCACACCCAAGAGTCCACCAAGCAATACAACGAGATCACCCCGTCGACACCATTCTCGGCGACATTCATAAGGGGGTAACCACTCGATCTCATGTTGCACATTTTTGTGAACATTACTCTTTTGTTTCCTCTATTGAGCCACACAGGGTAGAGGAAGCACTTCAAGATTCGGATTGGGTGATGGCAATGCAAGAGGAGCTCAACAATTTCACAAGGAACGAGGTATGGCATTTAGTTCCACGTCCTAACCAAAATGTTGTAGGAACCAAATGGGTCTTCCGCAACAAGCAAGACGAGCATGGTGTGGTGACAAGGAACAAAGCTCGACTTGTGGCCAAAGGATACTCCCAAGTCGAAGGTTTGGACTTTGGTGAAACCTATGCACCCGTAGCTAGGCTTGAGTCAATTCGCATATTATTAGCCTATGCTACTTACCATGGCTTTAAGCTTTATCAAATGGACGTGAAAAGTGCCTTCCTCAATGGACCGATCAAGGAAGAGGTTTATGTTGAGCAACCTCCCGGCTTTGAAGACAGTGAGTATCCTAACCATGTTTATAGGCTCTCTAAGGCGCTTTATGGGCTCAAGCAAGCCCCAAGAGCATGGTATGAATGCCTAAGAGATTTCCTTATTGCTAATGGCTTCAAAGTCGGCAAGGCCGATCCTACACTCTTTACTAAAACTCTTGAAAATGACTTATTTGTATGCCAAATTTATGTTGATGATATTATATTTGGGTCTACTAACGAGTCTACATGTGAAGAGTTTAGTAGGATCATGACACAGAAATTCGAGATGTCGATGATGGGGGAGTTGAAGTATTTTCTAGGATTCCAAGTCAAGCAACTCCAAGAGGGCACCTTCATTAGCCAAACGAAGTACACTCAAGACATTCTAACCAAGTTTGGAATGAAGGATGCCAAACCCATCAAGACACCCATGGGAACTAATGGGCATCTCGACCTCGACACGGGAGGTAAGTCCGTGGATCAAAAGGTATACCGGTCGATGATTGGTTCATTGCTTTATTTATGTGCATCTCGACCGGACATTATGCTTTCCGTTTGCATGTGTGCAAGATTCCAATCCGACCCTAAGGAATCACACCTTACGGCCGTAAAACGAATCTTGAGATATTTGGCTTATACTCCTAAGTTTGGGCTTTGGTACCCTCGGGGATCCACATTTGATTTGATTGGTTATTCGGATGCCGATTGGGTGGGGTGCAAAATTAATAGAAAGAGCACATCGGGGACTTGCCAGTTCTTGGGAAGATCCTTGGTGTCTTGGGCTTCAAAGAAGCAAAATTCGGTCGCTCTTTCTACCGCTGAAGCCGAGTACATTGCCGCAGGTCATTGTTGCGCGCAATTGCTTTGGATGAGGCAAACCCTGCGGGACTATGGTTACAAATTAACCAAAGTCCCTTTGCTATGTGATAATGAGAGTGCAATCAAAATGGCCGACAATCCCGTCGAGCATAGCCGCACTAAGCACATAGCCATTCGGTATCATTTTCTTAGGGATCACCAACAAAAGGGGGATATCGAGATTTCTTACATTAATACTAAAGATCAATTAGCTGATATCTTTACCAAGCCACTTGATGAACAATCTTTTACCAGACTTAGGCATGAGCTCAATATTCTTGATTCTAGAAATTTCTTTTGCTAGCTTGCACACATAGCTCATTTGAATACCTTTGATCATATCTCTTTTATATGCTATGACTAATGTGTTTTCAAGTCTATTTCAAACCAAGTCATAGGTATATTGAAAGGGAATTGGAGTCTTCGGCGAAGACAAAGGCTTCCACTCCGTAACTCATCCTTCGCCATCGCTCCAAGAAAAGGACCGGATTTCGTCTTTGGTATAATCTTAACTCATTTACTTATGACCAAAGGGGAAGAAATTACTTCGAGGGGCTCTAATGATTCTGTTTTTGGCGATTCATGTCAAAAAGGGGGAGACATGAGCCCAAAGCAAAAGGACCGCACCACCACCAAATTCAAAAACTCAACGTTTTCCAAAAGTATTTATCAATTGTTATCCTATTGTGTTCAAAAGAGGGAGAAAGTAGTATTTCAAAATGATATATCAAAACCCTCTTGAACACTAAGAGGAGGATCTCCTTTAGGGGGAGTTTTGTTATGTCAAAGGAAAGGCATTTGAAACAGGGGGAGAAAATTTCAAATCTTGAAAATGCTTTGCAAACTCTTATTCTTTTAACTTTGACTATTTGCAAAAGATCTTTGAAATGGGTTTACAAAAGAATTTGCAAAAACAAAACATGTGGTGCAAACGTGGTCCAAAATATTATATAAGAAAGAAACATTCCATGCATATCTCGTAAGTAGTTTTATTGGCTCAAGTTCCAAGCAACCTTTACACTTACATTATGCAAACTAGTTCAATTATGCATCTCTATATTTGCTTTGGTTTGTGTTGGCATCAATCACCAAAAAGGGGGAGATTGAAAGGGAATTAGGCTTACACCTAGTTCCTATATAATTTTGGTGGTTGAATTGCCCAACACAAATATTTGGACTAACTAGTTTGCCCAAGTATGTAGTTTATACAGGTGTAAAAAGGTTCACACTCAGCCAATAAAAAGACCAAGTTTTGGATTCAATAAAGGAGCAAAGGGGAAACCGAAGGCACCCCTGGTCTGGCGCACCGGACTGTCCGGTGTGCCACCGGACAGTGAACAGTACCTGTCCGGTGCACCAGGGGACTCAGACTCAAACTCGCCACCTTCGGGAACTTCCAGGGGCGACTCGGCTATAATTCACCGGACTGTCCGGTGTACACCGGACAGTGTCCGGTGCGCCAAGGGAGGTCGGCCTCAGGAACTCGCCAGCTTCGGGAAATGCCAATGGCTAGTCCGCTAAAATTCACCGGACTGTCCGGTGTGCACCGGACTGTCCGGTGCGACTCCGAAGCAACGGTCATCTCCGCACCAACGGCTCTCTGCCGCGCATTTAATGCGCGCTCTGCGCGCGCAGAAGTCAAAAACGCCAATGCTGGCACACCGGACAGCAAACAGTACCTGTCCGGTGTGCACCGGACACCCAGGCGGGCCCACAAGTCAGAAGCTCCAACGGTCAGAATCCAACGGCAGTGATGACGTGGCAGGGGGCACCGGACTGTCCGGTGTGCACCGGACTGTCCGGTGCGCCATCGAGCAGACAGCCTCCCAACGGCCACATTTGGTGGTTGGGGCTATAAATACCCCAACCACCCCACCATTCATTGCATCTAAGTTTTCCACTTCTCAACTACTACAAGAGCTCTAGCATTCAATTCTAGACACACTAAAGAGATCAAATCCTCTCCAATTCCACACAAAGCCCTAGTGACTAGTGAGAGTGATTTGCCGTGTTCATGTGAGCTCTTGCGCTTGGATTGCTTCTTTTCTTTCTCACTTGTTCTTGAAATCACAACTCCATTGTAATCAAGGCAAGAGGCACCAATTGTGTGGTGGCCCTTGCGGGGAAGTTTTGTTCCCGACTTTTGTTTTGAGAAGAGAAGCTCACTCGGTCCGAGGGACCGTTTGAGAGAGGGAAGGGTTGAAAGAGACCCGGCCTTTGTGGCCTCCTCAACGGGGAGTAGGTTTGCAAGAACCGAACCTCGGTAAAACAAATCTCCGTGTCTCACTTGCTTATTCGCTTGGGATTTGTTTTGCGCCCTCTCTCTCGGACTTGTTTATATTTCTAACGCTAACCCGGCTTGTAGTTGTGTTTATATTTGCAAATTTCAGTTTCGCCCTATTCACCCCCCCTCTAGGCGACTATCAAAAGGTCTTTAACATATAACAAATGTGTTGCCTTCTTGATTCATAGCAATTGAGAACAAGTGACCAATATTGGTGCCCACCTCCAGTGAACTTGAACGACCACCTTTGACAACAAGAACTCGAACAATTACATTCGCCATGCCACTGAAGAAGGCATCAGCGCCATGGGCTGCCCTTGCGACGTTGGACACCAATCAAGAGGGGCTCCCTCTGAGGGATGCCTGAAGCCAGAAAAGGAAGGCCATTAGCCCAACACCGTAGGAAGAAGAGTTGGATGAAGAAATCAGAGATCTAGAGGCTATCCACCAACAAGTGGAGAGAAGAAGGGAGAAAATGCTTCGACTGTCTGAACTCCAGAAGAAGATTGATGAAGCTACTGAAGAGATGTGTCACATCACACAAGATAATGAGAAAGTGCATAGGCCATAGTAGAGAGAGCTTCGCCAAGAGAGCCCAAGCTATGATGATGTATGGTATGACAATTTCCATCATGATAACATTGCTTTTGATGATGCTTCCCCCCTAGCCACAGAATTGCAGGCTACCCCATGGCCACCCTCGTTCAAACCACCACAACTTCCCATGTATGATGGGCATTCGGACCCGAAGTAGTTCCTCATGAGTTACAAAGCAACCATATCATCATATGGTAGCAACACTGCCGTCATGGCGAAATCCTTCGTCATGGCAGTCAGGAGTGTTGCTCAAACCTGGTATTCTTCTCTTAAGTCAGGAACAATCACATCGTGGCAGAAGCTGAAGGATATGCTAGTCACTAGCTTCTAGGGCTTTTAGACGAAGCCAGTGACTGTCCAAGCTCTATTCCAGTGCACATAGGACCATGAGGAGTATTTGCAGGCATATGTCGGAAGGTTTCTACGTCTCAGAGCTTAGGCGCCAACGGTGCCAAATGAGATTGTTATTGAAGCCATGATCAAGGGACTTCGTCTAGGACCAACAACATAGTATTTTGCCAGAAAGCCGCCACAAACTATGGATAAGCTTCTATAGAAGATGGATGAGTACATCAGGGCCAACAATGACTTTCGACAAAGAAGGGAAGAAGCATATAGATATTCTGAGATGGCCAGGGGCTTCGGAGTAAGGCTCCACCCAATGCATGTCAGGACGATACACAATCCTAGCTCAAGCCAAGACAGAGGCAATCACACCCAAGGGCATCAACACATCTCCCATTCAACCGGGACGCAGCAAAGCTCCTTCAGACCACCACCCCAAGAGGCAAAGGAGGACGAAGCTTTGGAGGAAGATTCAGCTCGCAACCAAGAATGTTGTTCTACTTATTCTGTGGATAGGATAAGGGGCACACAACTAGGACATGCCAAGTTACAATACAGAAGCAAATGGAGATAGCTGAGGCCAAAGCACAGCAAAATCAGCCGAAGCAAGTTTTACATACTACTTTGTGCTATTCTCCGTACATTCCTGAGTGTTGGTCACTTGCTCTCAAATGTTGTGAATCAAGAACAAGGCAACACAATTGTTAAAGATTAGGTACCTTCATCCTCTGAAGCATTAGGTCCTTTTGTATATAATGATCTTCAGACGAAGGTCATGAAGGACACACTTTCATCATTCATGAGAATAAGAGTACATAAAGATAATAAATGTAATTCGTTCATTCATACACATATGTATTTCATAATATAGATATGAACGTTAACAGAATTTATATTACATTGATACCTTTGGCTTGTTCGAAGGTATTGACACGAGACCAATTACAATCTAGCGTGAACAGTATGGTGATACTGTTCACCTATTTATAGGCACGGGACTTTATAACCCTAATATGCACACATGATCATAACATAAACTACCAAGGATTGACTAGTCTTTTCTTCCTTGACCTGACACCATGTTTTAACCTTCGTCATCACTTTAAGCCGAAGTTATTGATCTTCGATGGTAACTTCAGCAATCGTTGTTATAGCTGTCAGATAGTATCTTCATCTCGAGGACCTTCGGCGGAGGAGAAGACCTCTAACAACTTTCATTATGTATGTTTGTTTATGACGAAGCTCCTGTAATAATCAACATTATACTAGAAACAAATGGTTAGTTGTGTTTTTGAAGACCTTCGGAAGACGAAGGCCCCCAACAGTAGCCCCTCGTAGTATTAATCTGTTTCTTTGCAACGAATTCAATCTGCGATAAGAACGAAGGCCTTCAGTCGAAGGTCCGAAAAAACACCTTCCCTTCGCTAGAATAGTGAATTGTTCTGAATCGTGGGACCCACCGACTAGTGGAGCTCTGAGTATATATATAGAGGCTTGCACTGTGAACATTTTTCATGCCATCTAGCTCTTTGTGCTGTGATTGCCATTTTAGCCTCCTTCTTTTGCAAGCGCAATTGTTTTTTGAGCTTCGACATTTTCTGTGATCATCATAAAAATGGCTAGAGAAAAGCAGATTATAAACCCCACACCCTGTTGGTTTTTATGAAGCAATGGAAAAGACCAACGTTGAAAAAATCACCATTGAGATGCTGGCTGGGCTATCTGGGGATTCCAGCGGCAGTGATAGCTTTGATGTGGAGAGTGGAAATGAAGATGCCGAAGATTGGCCGTGGAGATCATGCCATGTTGTTTTTGGAAAGTCCAGTGTTAAACAAGGACATATTGAAGGAAGGGAAAATATTTTCACAATATATCCATTGTGAGGGCTGGAGGAGAAAGCATTGTTCCTCTTCCCGAAGCAGATGAAGTAGTGGTTTTTAAAAGCTTCATGAAGGCTGGGCTTCGTTTTCCAATGCACAAGATGCTGGTTGAAGTACTGAAGACGTTGGAAATATACCTTCATCAACTTACTCCCGAAGCTTTGATTAAAGTGGGGGTTTTCATTTGGGCTATGAGGAGCCAAGGGCTAGAGCCAGATGTTAGGTGCTTCTGTAATATTGATGAATTATCTTACCAGACAAAGGCAACTGGGAAGGAGCAGTACCATAACAACTTTGGGTGTTACAACTTCGTGCCTCGCTCTGAGGCAAGTTATCCCGTGCTAACATTTCAGAAGAAATGGCCGGGTTCTTACATGAAACAATGGTTCTATGTGAAGAATGACCTGAGTGAGAGGGAGGATGTGAGGGGCATTATTCAGCGTCCCATATGGTCTTGCTTCGGCATTAGAAGGCCATCCATTGCAATTGGGAACGAAGTGCAGGCGTGTCTAATGGCTTTCAACACAGTATGCACTTACATCGGTACTAGTGATTTGGTATAGGAACACATTCCTTACAAAGTATGGCCTCTTATGAATGACTGGGAGATGTCGAAAGAAACTACTACTAGCTCCAGCCAAGGTGGTTTTGTTTATCTAAGATACACCTTCCGATATAGAAGCCAGTTTGATGAGCCGAATGCCGATTGGCTAGAGGCTGTTGAGGCAACCAGTGATGAGCCACTAGGAGCCTACATAAAGGCAGAGGACGAAGCCATGACCATTGCCTTTGGTGCTCTAGGAAAAAGGAGACTAAATAGCGTTTTTATGTGATCAGGTTTTTTTATCCTGACTATTGTTTTCCTGCTCGAAAGCAAGGAGGGAAAAGAAAAATTGCCACTTCGACCTCTTTCGGTGCACCAAAGCCGAAGAGAGCCAAGGTCCTGACCCGTAGGCCGAAGCTACATTTTTAGAAAAGACGGCTGTAGTGCCCATGATAGAGAAGGTGAAATTTATTGAGAGTGGCTAAGTTGTCCCCTTAGCTACGGAAACAATTCTTGCTATGCCAGTCCAAGCCAGTGTCGATCCGGTAAAAGAGCTGGGACCAAAGAAAATAGCAGAAGAACACCCAAAACTGCTGAGTCCCCTAGTTGTGGTTGGGTTGCCGAACTATCAACTACTGCAACAATGATTTGAGGAAGAGGAGGATGGCTAGTGTTTTGGATGCTGTTTTGGAATCCATGAAAACGCCAACTGCTGCTTCTGTCGAAGCTTCTAGCGAGAAAATGGAGGATGCAAGGAAAGTGGTTACTGCTAGTGTTGCTTCTATTCATGTTGAAGCAGGACCTTCGGGAGCTACGCCAGTAAAGCTGGTGGGAGAGAGTCTTCCAGAAATTCCCACGTCACCTGCTCCCGAAGCACCTCCCTAGGGTGATTTGAACTATATTGTTCAACATGCTTCGAGAAAATAGCTATCAACAGAGCAACTTGCCGAACCACAACATTATGCTAAGGAGCTGAAATACCCCAAGGGTCTTTGGTATACTGAGGGAACGATAGGATGACTTCCTTTACTGTCTACTAGATAGTAAGGAAATTAATGTTTACCAAGAGATGATGGATAACATGGGGTATCCAAAGCTTGAGGTTGGTATGTCTGCGATGACGAAGGATCAGCTTGCGAATAGCCTCACCTACAACAGCTTGAAGGTTTGTACATTTTGGCTTCGGGTTTGATAATTTTTGTTATGGTGAACTATTTTTGTGGTAATTCTTACTATTATTATTTGTCCATTCTTTGTTTGGCAGGGTCTAATTCTTAGTAAAGCTCTAAAAGCTCAAAAAGATGTAGAGGATGAAAGCTACCAGATGGCAATTGGAAACCTTCGATCGGAGGTTATGACTTTGAGGAACGAAGCTCTTGAAAAGGATAAGATTCTGCTCTCTTTGGTTAAAAGGCTAAAATCCAGTGAAGCTAAGCTGTCTACTCAAGCAGAATTGTATAGATCTTAAGTACAAGAATTAGAAAAGAAACTTGGCGAAGTAACTGAAAATTTCAATGTGGAGCTAACAAAACGTGAGATATCTGATATAGAACGATTGAGAGTGCAGAAAATTGTTGAAGAGCTTCGTGAAGGTAAAGAGGAATGCTACAATGTTGCTACAGAATGTGCCAAGAATTTGAAGAATAGCTTATCTAAAGTTGGTGTGTTTTCCTCAGAGAAGAACTTTATCCACGGTGATCCTGACAGAGTTATCCGATGGATTAACAGCGCAGCCAAAGCTTTTGAAAAGATTCTCAGTGACAGGAGATTTCTGTGCCTTCGTTGATGCCCGTGGCGCCGTGTCGGTCCTTGAAAAGGTTGGCTACATACATGCCAAGGCTGTGATTCAGCCAGAATTCCCGCTTTCAGCTGACGATACAAAAAACCCTTCGGCCGAAGCCACTGCACTATGCGAAAAGTTCTATTCCGAAGTATGGTTGAAGGGTGGCCGAGAGATAGCTGATGAAGCTATCAGAAAGAATGAGAAAGAGTCTTATGACGCCTTGGAAGTGGTCAGAAGAACTGAAGAAGCTGTTGAACGTGCTAGACTTATAGGTATATCTTTCATGATTTAGCTTCGTAAATTATTTTAGCTTCGGTAGTAACAGACACTTGTATTGTGGTACAGCTGAGCTTTCTCCCCTCCAGAGCCATACGACCCTTAAGCTGATCCATCTCTGAAGGGGGCGCTCGATGTAATTAGGATTGCTAATGAAGCCATTGATGAAGCTGTCAACAGATTACTGAATGAAGCTACCGATAAAGTTTTAAAAGAGGATGCCTAGAGCTTATTTGTTAAGACTTTAGATTCTCTGTATATAATTTTGCTTTTGTAAGAAACACTTATCAACTATTTGTATATTTAATGATGTAATATATTTCTTTGTGAGGCGTGAAATCTTCGTATGTACAGTTTTTTGAGCCGTAGGAGAAAAAACACCTTCCCTTCTTTTCACGCTTCATAAAGAAAGAAAGAAATCCCCCTTCTTTGCCGAAGAGCCTCTGAAGCTCTCACCGTAAATATTATATAAGAATACCATTGTCGAAGGTATAAACTCTGTATGACAATACCTCTATCAAAATCATGGATCTTGCTTTATTGACACGTTCTTTCATGAGTCTTTGCCGAAGCTAGACTTAACCTCATGGGTTAGCCAGTACGTTTGAAGGAGCAATTTTCCTTCTTTTTTTTGTTTGTGTCGATGCAAGATGATGTATGGTGCGATGTCATGCAATATGATGTGATGGTATGATGCAAATGACGTTGATGCACAAAAGATAAAAATAAGACTCTGCATCCCCTTAGGAACAACTTTGGAGTCTCTTCACCTTTTACTTAGGTGGTATTCCAGCTCTGCATTTCCTTAGGAACGACTTTGAAGCTAAGCTCTGCATCCCCTTAGGAACGACTTTGGAGCTTCTTCACTTTTTACTTAGGTGGTATTTTATCTCTGCATTCCCTTAGGAACGACTTTGGAGCTAAGCTCTACATCCCCTTAGGAACAACTTTGGAGCTTCTTCACCTTTTACTTTGGTGGTATTTTAGCTCTGCATTCCCTTAGCAACGACTTTGGAGCTTCGTCACCCTTCCTGTTACACTCGATGGTGTATCCTGAGATTCATTACAACAGGCCAAAGGTTGAAACGTCTTATATTATCTTTGGGGGAAATATAAAGACAGAAAAGTAAAGAGTACATTAAGTATGAAAATTTTCTGATCGTGTCCCTGTATTGCTTCAGTAAATGTTCCTCGACTTGGGCACAGTACTTTTGACTGTGCGAGATTCGGACTCTTCACGTGTATCACTCTGTTGCTGCGCTTGGCGGTGCCCTTCTGGCTGCTGATTGTGAGTCAAGGTTGGGGCCATAGGTGGTGGTGGTGGTAGCGGGGCCCATGCAGCTTGAGAGTGACTTGCTGAAGCGACTGTTGTTGTGGGCTGCTGAAAGGATCACGATGCCCAAGAGGGGGTGAATTGGGCTTTTCTAAAAATTCAACAACAATTAAACCCTAATCATGAGCCCAACTTCACCCAATTACTAGCAATAAGTAAATACTACTAGAAAAACAACAACCCTAATTCATTACTTCAAATACTTGCCAACCAATTGAACAAAATGAAATACTCAAATTAATTGTGGAATGTAAAGCAAGGTTCAGAAGACTCCTCCAATTTTTTGCCGAGGTATCGAAGAGTCTGCACTCTTCCCTAGTCCTCGTTGGAGTACCTGTGCAAGGGTATCGCTCCCCTTGGTCCTCGCAAGAACCAAGTGCTCACTATGAGGTGATCCTTTGCCATTCCGGCACGGTGGATCCCTCACGACCGCGTACAATCTTGAGCCGGGCACCAACAAATCATCTGGGGTGATCACAGCTCTCCAAACGCCACCAAGCCATCTAGGTGATGCCGATCACCAAGAGTAACAAGTCATAGACTTTCACTTGACCAAGAGAAGCCTAATGCATGTGGTGTGTGCTCTCACTTTCACTAATGAGGTCCTAACATGGGATTAAGATTTTCAAATCACCTCACTAGGCTTTGTGGTGCTTGCAATGCTCTAGCAATGTGTGGGCTTTAATGTGGGCAGCAAGACACTCAATGAGGTAGGTGGAGGGGGTATAAATAGCCCCACCCACCAAACTAGTCGTTAACAGGGTGTTCTGCGTAAGGGCGCACCGGACAGTCCGGTGCGCCAACGGTCGGCTCCAACGGCTAGTTCTGACAGCTAGCCGTTGGGCTGATGGTGCACCGAACAGTGAACAGTAGTTGTCCGGTGCACACCGGACAGTCCGGTGCACACCGGACAGTCCGGTGAGACGACTAAAATTCATTTTCTCAACTCGTTGCTCTTGGGTTTTCTCGGGGGCAGAGGTGCTGCCCCGGTGCTGGCTGGCCCCATTGTCAGGGGTCGCACCGGACAGTCCGGTGTTGTGGCAGAACTGCCCGAATTATTCCAACTTAAGTGCCTAAGTCCCACCTTAGAGGCTAGACCACACTTAATTAGGAATAACACGACAATCCCTCGGATGAGTCCAACGAGGCCACTAATAGGATCAAGTACCACATACTCACTTGATGGTGAGGCACAGAGCAAATACAATAAAGCATAAAACCATACATTGAAGAGTATTTAAAGTTATTACATCATCATCGGAGTTTTAGCAAAAGTAGTCATCATTGTTCGAAATGCAGCGGAATAAACTAACGATAAATAAATAGAGAGATGGGAAGCCTGTCCCATCACTCCTCATGCTCCTCCTCAGCCGAGGAAGGGTCCCACTCGACTGTCCAACTCGGTGGCAAGATGGACGGCCAAGTCACTCCAGCAACCATGTCCTCCAGAGAACCTGTAAAAATTATGCCACAAGCAAGGCTGAGTATACTAATACTCAGCTAGACTTACCCGGTGTGAGGAGTCTACTCCTCTACCTCTAGACATGCAGCTGTTTGGCTGAGGGGTTGGGTTGCCAAAAGCACTAGCTGAGTCTGAAAATCAAGTGTGACTCTCTTAATAATAAATGTTTACTATCTACTCATTCATGGTATCAAGCAAATTAGCAATCAACACTTTTTGCCAAATCATCATATTTCCACTTGTTACTCAATGTAGTACAATGGATCAAGCAGTCTCATTAGCTGCGAGAAGCAGACGATTCAAATTGAGTTTTTATCCTTGCAAGGTATACCTAAACACACGATGTGACGAGGCACTCCGTCCCCACACACATCAACCGTCCCCATCGATTCCCTGGCAACAGATCAGGGCTCACCGCCTTGGCGTACAATGCCTCACTGACCCCGACTGCCGTCGTGCAGTGACCGCACTTGTACCCACCATAACTGGAACGGGAGACCACGTCTCAGGTCGCGTGAGGGGATATGTCTGCTGGCAGGTTCAATCAGGTACTAGGCTTACCGATTTACCATATTTCTCGGCATGTGCTTAGTACATTCAAACTCTTAACACAGGTATCCGCACGTTAATCCTTATTCCACTTTCATCTCGTAGACCACGCATCCCCATGGATCCATGTCCACAGACCAACATCAATAGGATATGAAAGTGGGTACAATCAATTCCTGACCTCGCGCGAGTGCTAGAAAAATCACTCGACTTCTACCGAGATCCTAATTAGCAAAGCAGCTACTCGACCTAGCATACTAGTATCCATCTCAAAGAGGATTCCTGAGTTCATGCAACTAGGGTTTCAATCAACTCCTACACTTAAGTGCACAATACAAGCCTACAAACATTAAGTGTAGTAAAATAGCATATAGAACAGGTTATGCATAAAACCGGAGCGTGCCTTCCAAAGCTGGGGCAGGCAGATCCTCTGGGGCAGGCTCTGGTGCTGGATCCGGGGCTACCTCCTGAGCAACTCCTTGCTCTGGCACGAGGATGTACTATCCGTCCGCAAGGTTACAATCTATCGAATGCAATGAATAAGGTATATGTATGCTATGATATGTAGAATTTAATAACAATGATGCCTTAGTGCAGAAAAACTAAGTTAGTTAATCACTTAGGGTTTCCTTGTTATAAGAGGCTCTTAGGGTCTTAGGCTTATCAATTTAGGTTTCAAGTTTTGCCTAGTGATAAGCATAATGGATCAAGACTTGGATGGCCTCTTAAATGTTTCAGTAGGCAATCAAGGGTTCTGCTGGTCTGGTTAGGGTAACATTAGTTTCCACCATTATTTCCCCTTTTTATTTTCTATTTAGGATTTTTGAGTGTGTTTAAACTATAACAGTGATTTAAGTTCTTCCAAAAATTCTGTAAAATTATAGTGGGTTACTATTGGTCACTGTAGTCTGTCCTGTAAGTTTGGGGTCCAGAATAATTAGAATAATCCCTGGACAAAAATAACAAAAGATGAGGCAAAGGGGTCACTTTGCACTACAACTGTTATCTAGGGGTGGGTTCTGTACTAAAAGTCATTTTTTCTGGTATCTATAGGTAATAACACGCCTCTGTGCCAAAAATCACAGAAGGTTACTTAGTGGTTATTTAGTTATGCTTTTCTAAAGTTTTAAGCTAAAATGACACTTACAACTAACTTGTTATTTGACAAATGTCAAACAACAGAAGTCCTAATTTCTCTATGTTTATAATAACAAAACATTAGTTATCCCAAGGTTTGGGGTGTTTTCTCCTCAGGGTTATTTTTCTAGGATTTTTCTAAGTTTTCCTTGTTTTCCTAAAATAAAAGGTGTCTCATTTCTTTTGTACTAAACAAAGGTATAATAAAATTGTCCAGTGAACTATACTAAATAGAGAGCCAACAAAAATGTAGGTGCTCCCTGGTTCTTATTTTAAACTACATTTTATATTTTCTTTAACCTTAAGCTAAAAATGATTAAAAGGGCAAACCCTACCTTAATTGGGTGTACAGAGGGGTTTATTATTTTTAAACAGGTTAGAAAGTGATTAAGTACTTCTCTGAATTTTCTTAACCCTAGTCTAATAGTGTAGCTATTTTTACTTATTTTCTTTAGCTTTTGACCAGATAATCAATTAAATCATAACTTTAAAGTTTTCTGCAACACTTAGGGGTTTTATATTTTTCCTAAGTAGTTTATATTATTTAGGATCTGGCAAAATTGGTTTTGATATGATTTGGATGAACCAAACTGAAGTTATGAATTTTTCAAGTTCTGGTTGCATTTAAATCAGAATATTAAAAAGGTTTTCTGGAAATCCACTTTGCATCGAAGACCCTGGGTTCTTTCTAAACTAATCCCTACAGTTATATCCCTGCGCCACTATTCCCTTGAGTCACTGACAATGCACAAAACCCCCTGGCCTTTACTTCTTCTCCCCCGAGGTCCCTCCCCTTATGAAAACAGTAACCGCGGAAGGAAATAGGGCGACGCGTGTAACACCCCAGGTGTTACCATGGCCATGTCACATTTATGCACTAAGGACTGTGATCACATGTGGGAGAGACTTGAGAAGAAGAGCATAAAACCTTAGGAACCATGTATTAACCAAGAATGTTAATGACCAAAAGCATTACCCAAGCATTATGCAATTATCACCTTGGGCAAGAGAAGAATAAACCCTAGACCCTTCTTGAGCCCTTAACCCCCAAAACCCTGGTAAAGGGGGAAAGGTTAAGCAAATGTGCAAATCATGAGTTAACTCTTAGCCAAAGTTTAAGTAACATTATAATCTACAAAATACAGAGAGGAAACATTGCAAAAAGATCCCTTAAAGAACCCCAAATCCATTCCTTAAGTGGAGAGAGAGCTAGAGCTCTCTAATTCTTTCTAAGTCAAATTTTGAACCTAATCTAAAGACCCACCGTGTTCACTTAGTAAAAGGCACCAAAACCACTTGAGTTGTATACCAAAAATGTGTCATACCACTTAAGGCACCCACTGGAAAAGTTTGAAACCGAGCCCAAGATGTTTGATAAGATTTGGCATGGCTTTTGTCGCGAGGTGGGCAGAGGGACAAGCCAGATTTGGCGTCCGCAAATCTCCCTACCTAGGGCATATCTGCCATGGGGACGCACATATAAGAGACAGCCCTAGGTGCCAGGAGGAGGCCTGCGCCGGATTTTTGCCAAGATTCGCACGCTTGCGATCTCGGCGAGCTGTTGAACACGGGCAGAAGAACACTTCCACGTGTTCGACGCGCTCTGAGCGCGCCAGAGCACGTCCGCGCCCAACCTCGCGTGCCCCGCGCCGCACCGAGCCGTGCCCGTGTCCCCTACTAGCGCCCGCGCCTATAAAGCCTCCTCAGGCGTCGACCGTACTCCTCCACGCACGCTCGACCTCACCGGAGCCAGAAACCACCGGTGTTTGCTCTGCAGACAGCGTGCTCGCGGCCATCCGATCCCCCGCCACCGTAGACCGGCCAGCAGAGCCCTTCCCAGCCACACCCGACCCTCGGAAGAGACCATGCATGCCTCGGTGAAGCTCCTCGAGCAAGGAATCGGACTTTGCCTCGCCGGAGAAGCCAGACCACGGTCACCGGACTTCAACCGACCGCTGGTGAATGTAGACCGGGTAAGCCTCTGCCCCATTTTTCGATTCCTTGCGCACGTAGCCTTTACATCATCTCGTGGAGCTCATCGTGCCGTTCAATTGAACCAGATCGTCGTGGTTCAGCCGGAACACCCGCCGCCGGCGAGATCACCCGCCTGCGCGCGTGGACCGGTCGATTCCGGCCACCACCGTCGTCGAGCCGTACCTCGCTGTGACCGCCAGGACCTCCCGAAGCCAACCCCGCCCCTCGCCGGACCTCTCTCACCGACGGTAAGCCGTGCCGCCCTTTTCCTTTCCGCGGGTACTGTTTGCATAATGGGAGGGACCTTGGGGAAGAAGAAGGAAAGGCCAGGGGATTTTGTGCGCTGTCAGTGACTCAAAGGAATAGTGGCACAGGGGTAGAAATGAGTGGATTGATTTAGAAAGAATCCAGGGTCTTCGGTGCAAAGTAGTTTTCCAGGAAACCTTTTAAAATATTCTGAATTAAATCCAAACAGAACTTGAAAAATTCATAACTTCAGTTTGGTTTACCCAAATCAAGTCAAACCAATTTTGCCAGATCCTAAATAATGTAAACTACTTAGGAAAAATATAAAACCCCTAAGTGTTACAGAAAACTTTAAAGTCTTGATTTAAATGATTAACTGGTCAAAAGCTAAAAGAAATAAGGAAAAATAGCTACACTATTTGACTAGGGTTAAGAAAATTTAGAGAAGTACTTGATCACTTTCTAACATGTTCAAAAATAATAAACCCCTCTGTACACCAAGTTAAGGTAGAGTTTACCATTTAAATCATTTTTAGCTTAAAGTTAGAGAAAATATTAAAGGTGGTTTAAATAAAGAACCAGGGAGCACCCACATTTTTGTTAGTTTACTTGTGCAGTATAGTTCACTAGAAAAATTTATTATACCCTTGTTTAGTACAAAATAAATGACATACCTTTTATTTTAGGAAAACAAGGAGAACTTAGAAAAACCCTAGAAAAATAACCCCAATAAGAAAACACCCCAAACCTTGGGATAACTAATGTTTTGTTATAAAAAACATAGGAAAAATATGAAATCTGTTGTTTGACATTTTTCAAATAACAAGATAGTAGTAAGTGCCTTTTTGACATTAAACTTTAGAAAATCACAACTAAATAACCACCAAATATCCTTCTATGATTTTTGGCACAAAAGCATGTTATTACTTTTAGATACCAGCAAAAATGACCCTTAGGACAGAACCCACCCCTAGTTAAAAGTTGTAGTGCAAAGTGACCCTCTTTGCCCCAACTTTTGTTATTTTTGTCCAGGACATATTTTAATTATTCTGGACCTCAAATTTATAAGACAGCCTGCAGTGTCAAATAGTAACCCACTGTAATTTTTATAGAATTTTTGGGAAAAGTCAAACCACTGATGTAGTTCAAACCCACACTAGAATTCATAAATAGAAAATGAAAAAGGGAAATTAATAATGGAGATTAATGTCATCATAACCCAACCAGCAAAACCCCTTAAATGCCTACTAAAACATCTAAGGGAAATCCAAGTTTCAATCCACTATGCTTATCCCTAGACGAAACCCAAACCTCAATTGATAAGCATAAACCACTATGAGCCACGTATGACCAAGAAACCCTAAGTTGCTAACTAACTTAGTTTTTCTTTCACATAGCATAATGTTTAATAAATCCTGCATAATCATGGCATACATATTCTTATTTATTACATTCGATAGATTGCAACCTCGCTGACGGAGAGTACGTCCTCGTGCCGGAGCAAGGAGTTGCTCAGGAGGTAGCCCCGGATCCAGCACGAGAGCCTGCCCCAGACGATCTGCCTGCCCCAGCTTTGGAAGGCAAGCCCCGGTTTTATGCATAACCTGTTTTATATGCTATTTTACTACACTTAATTTTGTAGGCTTGTATTGTGCACTTATGTATAGGAGTTGATTGAAACCCTAGTTGCATGAACTCAGGAATCCTTGTTGAGATGGATACTAGTATGCTAGGTCGAGTAGCTGCTTTGCTAATTAGGGATCTTGGTAGAAGTCGAGTGATTTTTCTAGCACTCGCGCGAGGTCAGGGCATTGATTGTACCCACCTTCATATCCAATTGATGTTGGTCTGTGGACACGGATCCAAGGGGATGCGTGGTCTACGAGATGAAATTGGAATAAGGATTAACGTGCGGATACCTGTGTCAAGCGTTTGAATGTACTAAACATATGCCGAGAAATATAGTAAATCGGTAAGCCTCAGTACCTGATTGAACCTGCCCGCAGACATATCCCCTCACGCGACCTGAGATGTGGCCTCCCATTCCGGTTAGGGTGGGTACAAGTGCGGTCACTGCACGACGGCAGTCGGGGTCAGTGAGGCATTGTACGCTAAGGCGGTGAGCCTTGATCTGTTGCCAGGGAATCGATGGGGACGGTTGATGTGTGTGGGGACGGAGTGCCTCGCCACGTCGTGTGTTTAGGTTTACCTTGCAAGGATAAAAACTCGATTCGAATCGTCTGCTTCTCGTAGCTAATGAGACTGCTTGATCCATTGTACTGCATTGAGTAACAAGTGGAAATGTGATGATGTGGCAGAAGATGTTGATTGCTAAATTTGCTCGATACCATGAATGGGTAGATAGTACACATCTAGTCTTAAGAGTCACACTAAAACTTGACAAAGCTAAAACTTGATTTATAAACTCAGCTAGTGCTTTTGGCAACCAAACCCCACAGCCAAACAGCTGCATGTCTAGAGGTAGAGGAGTAGACTCCTCACACTGGGTAAGTCTAGCTTAGTATTAGTATACTCAGCCTTGCTTGTGGCATAATTTTACAGGTTCTCTGGAGGACATGGTTGCTGGAGTGACTTGGCCGTCCATCTTGCCACCGGGTTGGACAGTCGAGTGGGATCCTGCCTCGGCTGAGGAGGAGCATGAGGAGTGATGGGACAGGCTTCCCCATCTCTCTGTTTATTTACCGTTAGTTTTATTCCGCTGCACTTCGAACAATGATGACTACTTTTGTTAAAACTCTGGTGATGATGTAATAATTTTAATACTCTTTAATGTATGGTTTTATGCTTTATTGTATTTGCTCTGTGACTCACCATCGAGTGAGACTGTGGTACTTGATCCTGTCAGTGGCCTCGTCGGACTAGATCCGAGGGATTGATGGGTTATTCCCATTTATGTGTGGTCTAGCCTCTAAGGCGGGACTTAGGCACTTAAGTTGGAATAATTCGGGCAGTTTCGCCACAGCTGGTACCGAAGCTCGTACCACCACAGAGGAATCAATAAAATATAAATACCATCTTTTTTAAAGTAAAACTGGTTAGAAACAAATGTTGGATAGATCGTCAGGACGATAAGGATAGACCTAGGATGTGAAGCCTTAGGATAATAGAAGGGTAGCTAGGTGGCTATATGAGTAAGCCCTATCGGCTACTATAAGGGATGGGAGTTCCTCCCTTATCCCTTTACATTGATGTGAGGTCGTTTAGGACGAGCATGCATGCATCCTTAATTAAACTAATGAATAATTGGGTAAGAACTTTAATACAAAATGATGACCAACTAAGAACCCCAGTACCATTGTCGTAGTTATAGAGAGGCTGAGTTGTGATCTCTTTTCTTTTTTATATATTTCTTTTTCTTTTACTTACGCTTAACCGTACACAGATGACTTCTCATGGATCCTCGGACGAAGGGAATGCACAGTCCCACACTGACGGACTTGCACGAGAGGGTTTCCCCGTATTTTGTGGGAGGTACTTCAGGAAGCTGGTTACACGACGCCTCCCCAGTATGTGGTGTAGTTGTTCGAGAAGCACCAAGTGCCCCGTTGTAGGGTGAGGATGACCCTGGAGCCTCATCCCCTGCAGCCAGGCTAGCGTTCGCTGGACTCTGAGTCTTTTGGATACCGGGCTGGGGATACTATCGAGGCAATTGCTCTTCACGGACTGACCACCTTCTGCGGATTTCACCCCTTGGAGCTGTCCACTCACCCCATTGGTCTGTTCCCCGCGGAGAAGGAGGACGACCCGATGTGGAAGGACCGAGTGGAGCATGCCAAAGATATCTGGGCTATCTACCCAGGTCAGATGGCTCACTTGACGGTGCGATGCATGAATGCCCTGTATCGTCTCTAAGTGATGCATGGAGAGAAAATGTCCCATCTGATGGCATTGTTGGAGGCAACCAAGATCACCTTGGATAACAGAGAGGAACTTGTGGTAGACTTGTCCACTGAGATGGTGGAAAAGGACTTACAAGTGGAGCAACTGTCAAATGAGATCCAAGAGCTTGAGGAGTTAGTGGGAACCAGGGAGAACACCATCGAGGTTCTCGAGGATCAGTTGATCAACTCCCAGCAACAGCTTGCAGAGGCTAACTAGCACTTGGATATGCACCACCAGGAGATCCAAGACATGGAGGCCAACGAGGATGTCGACATCGATGGAGGAGAGGAGCCCGCCTCCAGTTTGGACACTGCTGGCTCAGGGAGACCACCTTCCCCCGAGTCGAGCGTTGCCTCGTTTGCTCACTAGATCGTCAAGATAGGGATAGAAGTCTGCGATGGTAGGACTCCTCGAAGCTAGCTTAGCTTTTGCACCCTTGGGGTGCTAGGCTAGATAGAGTTGAGTCTTTTGAGTTACTGATGTAATCATGACAAACTCTTTTGGAAGCATGGTTGATGAATGCTATCAGTCTTAATTTAAGAAGAAAAAGTTTGGGCCTTGTGGAATCTTTTATAATTATGCAAAATATATATTGGTTTTACCCTTTTGACTCTTTCACCATGATTGAACCTTGAACCTCAGGAATGTGATATTGAGAATATACATCATTTTTCAGATGGCAGGGAGAGCGCATCGTGGACAGAATGAGCGCGTTCCTCCACCCTCGCCACCGCCTCCTACTCTGCAGGAGCTGATGGCTCAGCAGAACGAGATCTTGAGACAGCTAGCTCAGCGTCAGCCACCACCTCAGCACTATGGTGGTGGAGATCATCAGCGTCACCCCGCAGCAGCCACTTATCAGGAGTTCCTTAGTACCCAGCCACCATTGTTCACCAGGGCAGAGGACCCACTTGATGCGGATGTTTGGCTGAGAGTAGTGGAATCCAAATTCCCACTACTCCATGGAGTTTGCTTAGAGGTGACTAAGGTCAGGTTCGCCACCCAACAACTTTGTGGACCCGCACGGACATGGTGGGACCACTTTCTTGCTATGCGGCCAGTTGATCATGAGGTAGAATGGATAGAGTTCAAGACAGCTTTCAGGGGGCATCACATACCAGTGGGCATTATGGACAGAAAGCTCAATGAATTTCTGGCACTCACTCAGGGAAACCGGACAATGTTACAGTATGCTCAGGCCTTTAAAGACCTGTGCCAGTATGCCGGATATCATGCAGACACTGACGAGAAGAAGAGGGACAGGTTTAGGAGGGGGCTCAGCACTAAGCTCCATGACCGTCTCAACACAGTCAGGGCCAACAACTATAATGGGTTAGTCAACATGGCCATTTCTCAGGAGGACTGTATCACAGCTCGTCAGGCAGAGAAGAAGAGGAAGACCCCTGTGGCAGGACCTTCAACTCAGCCATAGCGCTTCAGGATCGTGTCTGACACTCAAAACAGAGGACCTCAACAGCAGCAAGGACGTTGGGTGATCCGGCCACAGCAGCAGTAGCAGCAGGCACCCAACCGCACCCAGTTTCCAGTTCAGAGGAACAATCAGCCACAGCAGCAGCAACAATATCGTCAGGCCAATGACAACAGGTGTTTCACTTGTGGTAACACCGGACATTATGCCAAGAATTGCCCCAAGAACCAGCAGAGGCAGGGACAGAATGCCAACCAGAACCAAGGCAAGAGACAGAAGGTGCAAGTGAGGCAAGGCAGACTGAACTTCACCACCATGGCTGACATTCCAGAGGGAGCACCCGTCATGACTGGTATCTTTTCAGTTTTGAATTATCCTGCAATTATTCTTTTTGATTCTGGTGCATCACATAGTTTTATCAGTGCAAAATTTTGTGCCAAATGTCAACTACCTTTTTATCACACCAATGGGGGTATTACAATTTCAACACTAGGAGGCAGGGTTGCCACCTACCAAATCAACAAGAATGTGCCCATAAAGTTTGGTAGTTTTATAATCAAAACCAACCTCCTCATTTTGGGTTTGGATAGCGTGGATATCATACTGGGAACTGACTGGTTAACCAAACATCAGGCCATGATTGATATTGCAGCAAGGGCCATTGAGGTGCACTCGCCCACTTGTGGTGAAACCACATTATATTTGCCCGACCAGGGTTGTACCCGTTCTTGTGCCTTCGTTATGATAGAGTCCCCAGTTGAGAGGATCCCAGTGGTCTGTGACTACCCAGATGTTTTTCTGGATGAATTGCCAGGGATGCCACCTGATAGAGACATCGAGTTCGCGATTGAATTGCAACCCGGAACTGCCCCTATCTCCAAGAGATCTTATAGGATGCCTCCAGCGGAATTAGCAGAATTGAAAAAGCAACTACAAGAGTTGTTAGACAAGGGATTAATTCGCCCAAGTACTTCGCCATGGGGATGCCCGGCCCTATTTGTAAAGAAGAAGGATGAAAGTCTGAGAATGTGTGTTGACTACCGCCCTCTCAATGCGGTAACTATCAAGAACAAATACCCACTGCCCCGCATTGATGTTTTGTTTGATCAGTTGGTGGGAGCCAAAGTGTTCTCCAAGATAGACCTTCGCTCGGGCTACCATCAAATCAAGATCCGTGCCAGTGATATTCCAAAGACGGCTTTCTCTACCAGATATGGGCTCTATGAGTTTTTGGTGATGTCTTTTGGGCTGACCAATGCCCCGGCTTATTTCATGTACCTGATGAACTCAGTATTCATGCCAGAGCTGGACAAATTCGTAGTGGTTTTCATTGATGATATTCTGGTCTATTCCAAGAATGAAGTCGAGCACACTAAACATTTGCATACCGTACTTCAAAGATTGTGTGACCATCAGTTGTATGCTAAATTGTCCAAATGCAATTTCTGGCTGAAGGAGATAAAATTTCTGGGTCACACAATTTCTCAGGATGGGATATTAGTTGATCCTGAGAAGGTACAAGAAGTAATGGATTGAAAACCTCCTACCACAGTGCGGCAGATTCGGAGTTTTCTGGGATTGGCAGGGTATTATCGACGATTCATTCCAGATTTCTCCAGAATTGCCAAGCCGATGACTGAACTGTTGAAGAAGGGAGTCAAGTATGATTGGAGTCAGAAGTGTGAGGATGCCTTTCATACACTAAGGCAACATTTGACAACAGCACCCGTGCTAGCTCAACCTGATAGCACCAAGCCCTTTGAAGTTTATTGTGATGCTTCTGGTACTGGTTTGGGATGTGTCTTAATGCAAGACAACAGAGTAATTGCTTATGCCTCCCAAGCACTCAGACCCCATGAGCAGAACTACCCCACACATGATCTGGAGTTAGCAGCTGTGGTTCATGCTCTCAAGATATGTAGACATTACTTGATGGGAGCTCACTGTAACATTTACACTGATCATAAGAGTCTCAAATATATCTTCACCCAGGCTGATCTTAATATGAGGCAGAGAAGATGGTTAGAGCTAATCAAGGACTATGATTTGGAGGTGCATTACCATCCTGGCAATGCCAATGTCGTGGCAGATGCTTTAAGCAGGAAAGCCCAGTGCAATTGTATGAATATGGATGCAAGGGTCACCACCCTATGTGATGAGTTGTGCAAGCTGAAAATAGAGGTTGTTTCCTCCGGTGCTTTAAGTTATATTTCGGTGGAGCCCACATTGCAAGAGCAAATAGTCAGGGCACAAATTGAGGACAAGGGTGTTCAGGTTATTAAGGAAATGATCAAGCAGAAAGCAGAAAAATACAAATGCTTCCGTCAGGATAGCAAAGGAATCCTATGGTTTGGAGATCGATTGGTTGTTCCCAAGGACCCTGAGCTCAAAAAGAAGATATTGGATGAAGCTCAACTTTCAAAATTCTCCATACACCCCGGCAGCAATAAGATGTATCATGATCTCAAATCCTTATACTGGTGGACCAGAATGAAGAGGGAAATTGCCAAGTACATATCCGAATGTGACACCTGCCAGAGAATCAAGGCCAGTAATTTGAAAGTAGCAGGCCCTTTGCAACCCCTTCCCATACCATCTTGGAAATGGGAGGATATTTGCATGGATTTCATCGTGGGATTGCCCAATACCTCCCAGCACCATGATTCCATTTGGGTCATTGTGGACAGATTGACCAAGACAGCTCATTTCTTGCCGGTACACACCACCCACAAGACAAAAAAGTATGCAGAAATCTATGTTGATCAAATAGTGCGTTTGCATGGCATTCCGAAGACCATTGTATCTGACCGAGGAGCACTGTTTGTGGCACGCTTTTGGGAGCAGCTCCAAGAATCACTTGGGACCCATGCACTAAGAAGCTCAGCATACCATCCGTAGACACATGGCCAGACAGAAAGAGTGAATCAAATCCTCGAAGACATGTTGCGAGCCTGTGTGCTACACTATGGTAAAAATTGGGACAAGTGTCTTTCTTTGGCAGAGTTCTCCTATAATAACAGCTACCAGTCTAGTCTAAAGATGGCGCCTTTTGAGGCCTTATATGGGAGAAGGTGTAGGACACCGCTCAATTGGTCTCAAGCAGGAGAGAGGGAAATATTTGGACCAGACTTGGTACTTGAAGCAGAGGAAAAGGTCAGAGTTATTACGAAGAACCTAGAAGCTGCTCAGGCCAGGCAAAAGAGCTATCATGACAAGAGAAGGAAGCCTCTGCAGTTTGATGTGGGAGATCATGTTTATCTTAAGGTGTCACCCACCAAAGGTGTCCAAAGATTTGGAATCACGGGCAAGTTAGCTCCCCGCTACATTGGACCCTATGAGATCAAAGCCACTTGTGGACCCGTAGCCTATCAGTTGGACTTGCCACCCCACATGTCAGCAGTTCATGATGTATTCCATGTATCCCAGCTACGGAAATGTGTCCGCTTACCCACTGAAGTGCTACCTGAACCAGAAATTGAGATAGAACCAGACTTATCCTATCGAGAGTACCCCGTCAAGGTATTGGGCCAAAAAGAGAGATCAACGCGGGCAAGGTCGATCAGAATGTATAAGGTTCAGTGGAGTCACCATTCAGTAGAAGAAGCTACATGGGAGACTGAGGATTTTCTACGCTCTCGCTTCCCCGACTTTCTGCCCAAAGGAGTCGGTACGTAACCCAAAACCCCACCCCCACCTGCCCTTCGAATTCAAATATAAGAAAAACTTAGATGCTAAAGGTGTGGTAAACTTTAGAAATGACTCAAAAAGGACTTCCTTCTGAAGTCGCAAAGAGAATGACATTCAAAGAGCAGTTAACTAGAGAAACTTGGATAAAAGAAGGAGCAACGCACCGACACGCCTTCATGGCACCCCTCTAGAGGACTCTACCTAAAATCTCAGGACGGGATTCCTTTAAGGGGGGAGGGCTGTAACACCCCAGGTGTTACCATGGCCATGGCACATTTATGCACTAAGGACTGTGATCACATGTGGGAGAGACTTGAGAAGAAGAGCATAAAACCTTAGGAACCATGTATTAACCAAGAATGTTAATGACCAAAAGCATTACCCAAGCATTATGCAATTATCACCTTGGGCAAGAGAAGAATAAACCCTAGACCCTTCTTGAGCCCTTAACCCCCAAAACCCTGGTAAAGGGGGAAAGGTTAAGCAAATGTGCAAATCATGAGTTAACCCTTAGCCAAAGTTTAAGTAACATTATAATCTACAAAATACAGAGAGGAAACATTGCAAAAAGACCACTTAAAGAACCCCAAATCCATTCCTTAAGTGGAGAGAGCTAGAGCTCTCTAATTCTTTCTAAGTCAAATTTTGAAACCTAATATAAAGATCCACCGTGTTCACTTAGTAAAAGGCACCAAAACCACTTGAGTTGTATACCAAAAATGTGTCATACCACCTAAGGCACCCACTGGAAAAGTTTGAAACCGAGCCCAAGACGTTTGACAAGATTTGGCATGGATTTTGTCGCGAGGTGGGCAGAGGGACAAGCCAGATTTGGCGTCCGCAAATCTCCCTACCTAGGGCATATCGGCCATGGGGACTCACATATAAGAGACAGCCCTAGGTGCCAGGAGGAGGCCCGCGCCGGATTTTTGCCAAGATTCGCACGCTTGCGATCTCGGCGAGCTGTTGAACACGGGCAGAAGAACACTTCCACGTGTTCGACGCGCTCTGAGCGCGCCAGAGCATGCCCGCGCCCGACCCCACGCCCCCCGCGCCGCGCCGAGCCGTGCCCGTGTCCCCTGCTAGCGCCCGCGCCTATAAAGCCTCCTCAGGTGTCGACCATACTCCTCCGCGCACGCTCGACCTCACCGGAGCCAGAAACCACCGGTGTTTGCTCTGCAGACAGCGTGCCCGCGGCCACCCGATCCCCCGCCACCGTAGACCAGCCAGCAGAGCCCTTCCCAGCCACGACCGACCCTCGGAAGAGACTGTGCATGCCTCAGTGAAGCTCCCCGAGCAAGGAATCGGACTTTGCCTCGCCGGAGAAGCCAGACCACGGTCGCCGAACTTCACCCGACCGCCGGTGAACGTAGACCGGGTAAGCCTCTGCCCCATTTTTCGATTCCTTGCGCATGTAGCCTCTACGTCATCCCATGGAGCTCATCGTGCCGTTCAATTGAACCAGATCGCCGTGGTTCAGCCGGAACACCCGCCGCCGGCGAGATCACCCGCCTGTGCGCGTGGACCGGTCGATTTCGGCCACCACCACCGTCGAGCCGTACCTCGTTGTGACCGCCAGGACCTCCCGAAGTCATCCCCGCCCCTCGCCAGACCTCTCTCACCGCCGGTAAGTCGCGCCACCCTTTTCCTTTCTGCGGGTACTGTTTGCATAATGGGAGGGACCTCGGGGAAGAAGAAGGAAAGGCCAGGGGGTTTTGTGCGCTGTCAGTGACTCAAGGGAATAGTGGCACAGGGGTAGAAATGAGTGGATTGATTTAGAAAGAATCCAGGGTCTTCGGTGCAAAGTAGTTTTCCAGGAAACCTTTTAAAATATTCTGAATTAAATCCAAATAGAACTTGAAAAATTCATAACATTAGTTTGGTTTACCCAAATCAAGTCAAACCAATTTTGCCAGATCCTAAATAATGTAAACTACTTAGAAAAATATAAAACCCCTAAGTGTTACAGAAAACTTTAAAGTCTTGATTTAAATGATTAACTGGTCAAAAGCTAAAAGAAATAAGGAAAAATAGCTACACTATTTGACTAGGGTTAAGAAAATTTAGAGAAGTACTTGATCACTTCCTAACATGTTCAAAAATAATAAACCCCTCTGTACACCAAGTTAAGGTAGAGTTTACCATTTAAATCATTTTAGCCTAAAGTTAGAGAAAATATTAAAGGTGGTTTAAATAAAGAACCAGGGAGCACCCACATTTTTGTTAGTTTACTTGTGCAGTATAGTTCACTAGAAAAATTTATTATACCCTTGTTTAGTACAAAATAAATGAGATACCTTTTATTTTAGGAAAACAAGGAGAAATTAGAAAAACCCTAGAAAAATAACCCCAAGGAGAAAACACCCCAAACCTTGGGATAACTAATGTTTTGTTATTAAGAATATAGGAAAAATATGAAATATGTTGTTTGACATTTTTCAAATAACAAGATAGTAGTAAGTGCCTTTTTGACATTAAACTTTAGAAAATCACAACTAAATAACCACCAAATATCCTTCTGTGATTTTTGGCACAGAAGCATGTTATTACTTTTAAATACCAGCAAAAATGACCCTTAGGACAGAACCCACCCCTAGTTAAGAGTTGTAGTGCAAAGTGACCCCCTTTGCCCCAACTTTTCTTATTTTTGTCCAGGACATATTTTAATTATTCTGGACCTCAAATTTATAGGACAGCCTGCAGTGACAAATAGTAACCCACTGTAATTTTTATAGAATTTTTGGAAAAAGTCAAACCACTGATGTAGTTCAAACCCACACTAGAATTCATAAATAGAAAATGAAAAAAGAAAACTAATAATGGAGATTAATGTCATCATAACCCAACCAGCAAAACCCCTTAAATGCCTACTAAAACATCTAAGGCAAATCCAAGTTTCAATCCACTATGCTTATCCCTAGACGAAACCCAAACCTCAATTGATAAGCATAAACCACTATGAGCCACGTATGACCAAGAAACCCTAAGTTGCTAACTAACTTAGTTTTTCTTTCACTTAGCATAATGTTTACTAAATCCTGCATAATCATGGCATACATATTCTTATTTATTGCATTCGATAGATTGCAACCTCGCTGACGGAGAGTACGTTCTCGTGCCGGAGCAAGGAGTTGCTCAGGAGGTAGCCCCGGATCCAGCACCAGAGCCTGCCCTAGAGGATCTGCCTACCCCAGCTTTGGAAGGCAAGCCCCGGTTTTATGCATAACCTATTTTATATGCTATTTTACTACACTTAATGTTTGTAGGCTTGTATTGTGCACTTAAGTATAGGAGTTTGATTGAAACCCTAGTTGCATGAACTCAGGAATCCTTGTTGAGATGGATACTAGTATGCTAGGTCGAGTAGCTGCTTTGCTAATTAGGGATCTCGGTAGAAGTCGAGTGATTTTTCTAGCACTTGCGCGAGGTCAGGGCATTGATTGTACCCACTTTCATATCCTATTGATGTTGGTCTGTGGACACGGATCCAAGGGGATGCGTGGTCTACGAGATGAAATTGGAATAAGGATTAACGTGCGGATACCTATGTCAAGCGTTTGAATGTACTAAACATATGCCGAGAAATATGGTAAATCGGTAAGCCTAGTACCTGATTGAACCTGCCCGCAGACATATCCCCTCACACGACCTGAGACGTGGTCTCCCATTCCGGTTATGGTGGGTACAAGTGTGGTCACTGCACGACGGCAGTCGGGGTCAATGAGGCATTGTACACCAAGGCGGTGAGCCCTGATCTGTTGCCAGAGAATCGATGGGGACGGTTGATGTGTGTGGGGACGGAGTGCCTCGCCACGTCGTGTGTTTAGGTTTACCTTGCAAGGATAAAAACTCGATTCGAATCATCTACTTCTCGCAGCTAATGAGACTGCTTGATCCATTGTACTGCATTGAGTAACAAGTGGAAATGTGATGATGTGGCAGAAGATGTTGATTGCTAAATTTGCTTGATACCATGAATGGGTAGATAGTACACATCTAGTCTTAAGAGAGTCACACTAAAACTTGACAAAGCTAAAACTTGATTTATAAACTCAGCTAGTGCTTTTGGCAACCAAACCCCATAGCCAAACAGCTGCATGTCTAGAGGTAGAGGAGTAGACTCCTCACACCGGGTAAGTCTAGCTGAGTATTAGTATACTCACCTTGCTTGTGGCATAATTTTACAGGTTCTCTGGAGGACATGGTTGCTGGAGTGACTTGGTCGTCCATCTTGCCACCGGGTTGGACAGTCGAGTGGGATCCTACCTCGGCTGAGGAGGAGCATGAGGAGTGATGGGACAGGCTTCCCCATCTCTCTGTTTATTTACCGTTAGTTTTATTCCGCTGCACTTCGAACAATGATGACTACTTTTGTTAAAACTCCGATGATGATGTAATAAGTTTAATACTCTTTAATGTATGGTTTTATTCTTTATTGTATTTTCTCTGTGACTCACCATCGAGTGAGACTGTGGTACTTGATCCTGTCAGTGGCCTCGTCGGACTAGATCTGAGGGATTGACGGGTTATTCCCATTTAAGTGTGGTCTAGCCTCTAAGGTGGGACTTAGGCTCTTAAGTTGGAATAAATCGGGCAGTTCCGCCACAGCGCGGCTTACCGGCGGTGAGAGAGGTCCAACGAGGGGCGGGGTTGGCTCTGGGAGGTTCTTTCGGTCACAGCGAGGTACGACTCGACAACGGTGGTGGTCGGAATTGGCCGGTCCACGTGCGCAGGCGGGTGAACTTGGCGGTGGCGAGTGTTCCGGCCTAACCATGGCGATTCCGGTCAATCCAATGGCACAAGGAGCTCCATGGGGTGACGTAGAGACCATGCGTGCAATGAATTGGAAAATGGCGCAGAGACTCACCCGGTCCACATGCGCCGGCGGGGCTCCAAACTCCGGCGAGCACGATTGCGCTATTCTGGTGGCGGGGGTCCTCGGTTCAAGCTCTGGTAAGCTTCACGGCCTCCCAGGGGAGCTACCTCGGGGCTTGGATCAAGCGGAGGAGGGCGGGAAATGGTTCGGCCACAGTGGTTGCCTTCGGGCGGCTCTAGCGGGTCGCGGAGAGGTCGCCGGAGCTATGGTTGAGCTCCGGGGAGTTTGGCGCAGGACAGAGGATGCAACGGGGAAGATAGTCGGGCACTGGGGCGGACTTTATAGCCGTGGCGCGGGCGTGGTCGCAGGGCGGCCGTGGGCGTGCGGGGGTTCGTGTACGGGCGTGCTCTGAGCGTGCCCCCGAGTGTCAGCCCGCGTCGAACACGTGTGTGTTTGCTTCTGCCATGGTTCAACGGCCGATTGGAGCACCTTAGCATGCAGATCTTGGCAAAACACCCATGTACGATCTCTTCTCTGCACCAAATCCTACCTTTTTGGTGTGAGTCCCAAGCAAGGATACGGTCGGGGTAGGGAGATATAGGGGTGAGAAGTTGCCTTTGTCCTAGCTATCCAAACCGAGACAAAAGCTATGCCAAGTCATGTCAAACGACTTAGGGTTGGGTTCAAACTTTTCCAGGGGGTTCTAGAGGTATTTTGGCGCCACTTTGTCAATTGGGCCAAGTGGTTTTGAGTTTGGGATTAAGGTGAACATGTTTGATCTTTGCAAAAGGTTTGGTTTTTGGACTTAGAAAATTCTGATTTTCCTTTTATGCTCAACCCTTTGGTGAACCTTTTGGGGTTTTTCTGAAATATTTTTGGGGTCACTTTCTTACTATTATTTGCAGGGTATTAAGTGTACTACATCTTTTATAATTGGCCCAAGTCATGATCAAGTGGTTTTTATAGCCTTTTGGTCATACCCACTTATAGTGCTCCAATTGCCCAAAGGGGTCTGCATTAGGGTTTGGGCAATTCTCCCCCCTTAAGTGTGCATGATAACCCAAGGCATGACATCTAGGATGGGTTGCACTTATTTAGGATCTTGATTTCCAAGTTTGAATTCCTTCACTCAAGTTAAGTCACATGTGATGAGGGGATGTCCTTGGGTAGTCTTAAGTGAAAAACCATAAGTAACACCTGGGGTGTTACAGGTGCCCCTAATACTGAAACCCTAACGTTTTTTCCTTTGGTCTTTCTAAACCGTTTTTGTTCTAACTTGTGAGTGTGTTATAGAGTGACACCTAGCACTAGATGTCAGTGTGAATATGCACCAACACTACACTAGAAATCTCTTGGTCAAACTACTCATCCACAACCCCTCTTTATAGTACGGCTAAAATAAAAATTAAAGACCTAATTTTATACCGAGTATCTGCAACTCCTTCGACACTCGGAATATGAAGACCTTCATCTTTTGATTCGTCTTTTCAGCCATTGCTTCAAGTTCTCATCTCAGGGATTGTTTTCACCGTTGTAGCACGACTTCCTATAATGCGACCTAACTTACCATTTGCTCTGCAAAACACACGTTAGTCACATATAACCTTATGTTGTCATTAATCACTAAAACCATCCAGGGGCCTAGATGCTTTTAATCTCCCCCTTTTTGGTGATTGATGACAACCCTACAAGAGTGTGAGAGTAGTTTGTTTTTTCTGTCAATAGAAAAGATGGTTAGTTATAATCAACAATTTTGACAGAAAAAGTCGTGTAATAGAATAGTAACTATAGGCGCATACACAACATAAGTTTCTTGTTCATATAAGAATGAAATGAAATCTATGAACAAGAACTGAACGACTGGTGATAACATCATAGGTGAAAACATAATACATACACAGTCATTAACAAACACCGCGAGCATATCATAGAGTTTGTGAGTTAAGTGTCATACAAAAGTGGAGCTAGTACAGAGAGTATCAAGCATATATATTACATTAAAATATCAAAAGGCACTCTCAACTAACTCCCTAACTCCCCCTAGCTCTCACAACTCATATCTCTCCCCCTTTGTCATCAAACACCAAAAGGGTTACCCGAACCTACAATCCAGAAGAAGAAGGAGGAGGCGAAGGCGCATCAGGTCGCGGTCGTGGCAGAAGTGCAAACGCGAGCAAAGGATCGGAGTTAGTCTTTGTGACGGAACCTCCCAAGTTATTAGGCCCACCTACAGTTGCCCTTGTCCAACGGACTTTGGACAACCCTGTAGATGCGCATAATCACTCGAGAAGTTCGGTAACTGTATCCTCATTTCCTCACCCAAGAGCGCTTCACCCGTCTCGCAGATATTACATCATATCAGAGGAAAGAATAGAAGAAGCAATTACAATAACTTAATTTACATTCGTTCAAATGTAGAGAAAGAGTATTATTGTTATTACAAAACCAGGGTATACGAGTGCATAAAGTATTATTATTACAGACTTGGGAGGCAAAAACCCCTCCCACATAAAAGTATGTTGTTTTTCAAGTGGGAGGCCAACATCCTCCCGCGACTTCACTATTGAGGTTCTTCCTTGGGCACCACCTTAGAACAAAAACAGCAAAAGTCTGTTGTTTACTCAAGGTTCGAAAACCCTGAGTACGAAGTGTAATTTCGCAAGTCTTACCCGTCAAAAGAAAAGACTCTCAAGGATATGCTGGTTTGAGGGAGTCAAGGTAAGGCTAATCAAGTATCAAAGACTCTGTTTCGCAGAAATGGTTACTAAAAGTGGATCCTTAAAAATCCAGTTTTATTAGCATGTTAAGTTATTACCTATAACTAGAGTTTTTTCTACCCTAGTTCAAGCACTTGACCTGCACTAGTCGTCTGTTGGGGACTTGCTCTCAAATGCTATAAATTGAGAACAAAGCAACACCAAAACAGGTTACTTGTTAATGCCCTTCGTCCCTCGAAGCATTATTTCCCCAAGGATATAATGATCTTCGGACGAAGGTCATGAAGGACATACCTTCATCATCTCAACATACATATATGTATAAATATTAACAACGAATGGAGCATGTAAAGCATAAAAAAACAATGTGAACGATAACATATACATATTTCTCAGTATATAATCATAAGTTAATATAAAGACAATATTGAATTACATTTGGTACCTTCGGCTTGACAGAAAACAAAGGTATGGGCGTGATGCAAAAGCAAATGCCAAGTCAGCGTGAACAATATGGGAATACTGTTCACCTATTTATAGGCACGGGACGCAGCCCATGTGAAATTACATCCATGCCCTTTACATTTGCTAATGACTCTAAGGTAATCCATCGAGGTCTAAATAGCCTTTTCCCCTTTAAGTCGGTTCCCTTTCCTGCTGTCATGCCGAAGCTCCCTTGGGCGTAGCTTCGGCGCTACGTCAACCTTCGTATTGTTCGTGCTTCTCATACTGTGGTTCTGATTCAAGTCTGAAGGTACCTGTTCATGTATTACACTCCGGAAACATTGTTAAATTACATTTTTGAGGACCTTCGGAGGACGAAGGCCCCCAACAGTAGCCCCTCGCAATATTAATTTGTTAGAATAACGAATTCAGATTGCGACATGGACGAAGGCCCTAAGCCCAAGGTCCGAAAAAACACCTTCCCTTTGCTAGAATAGCAATAGTCAATGACAAACGGGACCCTCCAACTTGGAGTGCGTCGATCGTATAAATATAAACTCACCCTGAGCACATTTGGTACGCTACTTGCCACTTGCTTTATTTACTCAATTTTTAGCTCTTGCTTGCCAACGCCTGCTTAGTTTCTCATATTTCTTAAGCTTCGGTTTTAAGGACGCATTTTCGTCATTTTCGAAGAAAAGATGTCTCAAGACAAAAAAGTTGCTGCTGAGACGAAGCTGAGCGAAGAGGAGAAGCTCCTTGAGGAAAAGACTGCTGGATTTGTTGATTCAATAGCAAAAACCAATACAGAGAAGATTACTAAAGAGATACTAGAAGGCTTGTCTGAAGATACTGATGATAGCGACGGTTATGATGTGGAGAGTGGAGGCGAAGACTCTGAAGATCGACCCTGGCGACCAAGTCATGCAGTCTTCAGGAAATCAACTATCAAACAGAGTCATCTTGATAATATGAGAGGAATGTATTTTCGAGATATGTCTATTGTGAGCGTTGACATAGATAGAGCGGTTCCTGCTCCCAAAGAAAACGAAGTTGTGATCTTCCGAAGCTTCTTCAAAGCTGGACTTTGGTTCCCATTGAGCAGATTTGTGGTTGAAGTTTTAAAGACATATCAGATTTTCCTTCACTAGATCACCCTCAAAGCAGTTATCAGAATGGGGATCTTTGTCTAGGCTGTGAGGAGTCAAGGTCTAGAGCCAAGTGCAAGATGTTTTTGCAGTATGCATGAACTTTCGTATGAGACGAAGCCTTGGGGTAAAGAACAATATCATAACAACTTTGGTTGCTATATCTTCGTTGCTCATTCTGGCGCAAGCTACCCAGTGCCAACGTTTCGGAAGAGATGGCCCGGGGCCTGGATGGAGGAGTGGTTTTATGTGAAAAATGATTTGAAGACAAGAGAGGACATTAAAGAAATCATTATGCGCCCCATTTGGTCCCGCTTCGGCCTCCAAAAGCCGAAGGTAGAAATTGATGAGGCAGCCAAAGCATGTCGAAGGGCCTTCAGCATAGTTTGCTCTTTTATTGGGACAAGAGACTTAATTCAAGAGCATGTAGCCTACAGGATATGGCCACTGATAGACAGCTGGGAAATGTCGAAAGAAACCATCACTAACCCTAGCGAAGGCGGCCTGGTTCGATTGAAATACACCTTCAGATTTGGAGACCAGTTTGTCGAACTAGATGATGACTGGCTGAAGTGCATTGAAAACACTAGCGATGAGCTACTTGGAGCATATTCCAAGTCCAAAGATAATGCACTATCTGCGGCCTTCGGGAGCCGAAAAAAAGGTTAAATAGGGTTTTTGATGCTATTGGATTTGTATACCCTGGCTATCGTTACCCGCCACGGGGGCAGAAAAGAAAGGGTGCAACCTCTGGAAAGGTTGCCGCTTCGGCTGCTCCAAGTGAGCCTGCGCCGAAGCGTAAAAAGTTGAAATTTCTCACCCACCGACCCTGTTATATTGAACCGGCCATAGTGCCTGAGTTTAGCGGAAAAACTTCTTCAGCTATTGAAGCAAAAGGAGCTGCTCCTCCTACGCAGAAGATTGAAGAGCCGGCTGCAATGCCGAAGGCACCTTCGGCCAAGTTAGCTGAGCCGAAGACTAATAAAATTGAGGAGCCAAGAATCGAAGGGACAAAAACATTAGAAGTTTTAAGCCCTTCGGGAGAAGTGGCGGTGCCGAAGGCACAAAAAGATCTTACGGCGACTCCCAAAAGGAAAAGGATGGCAAGTGTACTAGATGTACTAGAGTCAGTAAAAGCTTCAAGTTCTACTCCTTCAGGGAAAATTGCCGAGGTTAAAACAAAACCGGCCGAAGTTGAGGCTGCAGTGGGCCAGGGTAGCGCCGAAGCTGGGCCTTCAGAGCCTGCTGATAAACAACCCTCAGAGTTTGAAGAGAAGGCAGCAGAGGAAGAAGCTATAGAGCAGAGTTTGCCTGAAAAAACTCTCGCGCCTGTTCCCGAAGCCTTAAAAGAAAATATTGAATATATCATATGTCATGCTTCGGGAAAGAAACTCTCTAAAGAAGAAGAACGAGAAGCTCAACACTATGCCAGAGGCTGAAATATCCAAAGGGGGCATTAGTGTTCAACGGCAGCGGAGAAGACGATTTCTTGTACTGTCTCCGAGACAGCAAGGAGATATCTGTCTGCTGGGAGATGAGCAGAAGCTTCGGATTCCCAACATTAGAAGATGGGCTGTCAATATTGCCAAAGGATGAATTGGCCGACAGCTTAGCATATAACAGCATAAAGGTGTGTAAATCAATTTTTGTACTTAAAAAACGAATTTATTCATTTGTTTATACCTAATACTATGATCCTTTTGCAGGGCTTGATCCTTAGCAATGCCTTTAGGGCACAAAAAAATACTGAAGACGAAGGATGCACAATAGCCCGGAACAACCTTCGTTCAGAAGTAATTGAACTTATGAACGAAGGCCTTGAAAAAGATAAAATAGTAATTTCATTGGTGAGCAAAATAAATGAAGACGAGGCTAGTTCCAAGGTCCAAGCTGAGGCCCAGAAAAGTGAAATTGAAGACCTTCGAAAACAACTAGCCGAGGCGAAATTAAAATGCGCAGTTGCCGAAGCTGATCGAGATGCCAGTGAGTACTGGAAAAATTATTTTGAAAAAATAGTTGCAGAACTCCGCGCATCAAAAGAAAGATGTTTTGAGAAATCTGTAGAATGCGTAAAAAAGATAAAGACTAGCTTCGCCAACGTGGGCGCATACTCAAGCGAAGATAACTTCATATGGGGCGACCCTGAAGGCGTAATCAAGTGGATCAGCGGTGAGGCCGAAGCATTTGAAGATATTTTGAGTGACCGCGGGGACGTCTACGCATTCTTTGGTGCGAGGGGAGTTGCAGCCGTTTTGGAGAAGGTAGGTTGCGAACATGTTAAAACCTTGGCCCAGGCCGAAGCTGCCTTCTCCATCGATGATACGAAGGACCCGTCGGCCGAAGCATGCTCAATAGGCGGAAATTTTTTTACTGATATCTGGGAAAATGGCGGCTGAGGGATGGCCCATGAAATAATGAAGAGCGACAAAGATATTCATGACGCTCGAGAAGCAACAAAAGTGGCTGAAAAAGCTGCGGAACTTGAAAGACGGATAGGTATTACTTAATGACTTTTTAACTTTGTTATTTATTTTTGTGACTTCGAACTAATTTATGTCTTCTAGCGCAACTGAACTATCTCCTCCCCCAGAGCCATTTGACCCACTGGCCGACCCAGAGACAAGACAATAGAAATTATTAATATGGCCGAAGCTATTGTAGATGAAGTTGTTACCAAGCTACTTAACGAAGTTGCTAAAAAAGTTCTGAAGGAAGAATAGCAGCTATTGTAAAAACATTTCTAAGATATTAATGTAATATTTGCTGAACTAAGTCTGTAATATTCGATGTTTGTGTCTTTGAATGTGATATGTAAATTGTTTGTAATTCAGTTCTTTACGATGCATGAAACTTTATGTACATACCGTTTTTGAGCCTTCGGCGAAAAAACACCTTCCCTTCTTTTCGTGCTTCGTGAAGAAAAACTTTTATGTCCCGTGGGAATATTCATACTTCGTAAAGAACATCCAAGCATCAAAAAAACATTAATGCTTCGTAAACAATAGATTTCTTCCTCCACATCAGAGCTGATGAAGTTGTACTTCTTCAAAACTTATTTTGTGCCTTAGCACAATTTCAGTTTTTCGAAGCATTCTTTGAAGATCACCATTGTATCCCCTTCTTGTGCCATTGATGCAATATGATGTACGATGTTATGTTATGTTATGCAAAATGATGTGATGATGTTATGTTATGTGAAATGATGTTTATGCCGAAGACACACACTCACACCCCCATAGTGGAATACACAATCTCTTTGCCGCTTATTTTTTGGCTTCACCGTTTATTTTTCGGTGTATCAGCGCTGACATTTCGCTGTAAGTTCTGCATTCCCTAAGGAACGTCTTTTGAACTTCTTTGCCTTCTATTTTGGCGGTATTCGCTTTGACTTTTCGCGCTTCGCCTTATATTTCAGCGGTATTTGGCTCTTCATTCCCTAAGGAACGACTTTTGAGCAGAAAACTTACACTGCGCTCCCTTAGGAACGACTTTTTGTAGCTTCGGCAAACTTACATTGCGTTCCTTAGGAACGACTTTTTGTAGCTTCGATGATACTTGCAATGTGATTTTTAGCCCCACATTCCCTTAGAAACGACTTTTGAGCTTCAGCAATTTTTGGACTTCGTGAGTCTGTGGAGAAGATATATTTCACTATGGCAAGAACGAAGCTATTACAAGAAATTGAAAATGGCAAGAAAACTAGGTTTACAATAATTGTTCCTTATTAAAAAATAAAATGACAATGAATGTAAAAACTGTTTTAGGGGTAGGATATCTCTCAATAGATATGTTTCGATTCTAGCACAGTACTGTTGACTGTGCGAGCTTCGGACTCCTCCCTGAAATCTCGCTGCTGATGGGTCTATTGGCTCCCTTCTGGCTGCTGGCCTCGTGAATATGTAGGTTGTAGTGGTGGCGGAGGTGGAGGCTGTGGCCAAGATGCCTGTGGCTGGCTAGCCGAAGCAACAGAAGCTGCAGGATGGTTACCCACATACTCTTGTATGTAGGGTGAGTGATACGAAGCAGTGTGCATGACCTGCTTTGGCTGGTTCTACTGAGCTATGGCTTCTGCTATTTCCTTTTGTTTCTGAATGGTGACATGACACATCCTTGTAGTATGGCCCTTGTCCTCACCACAGAATAAGCAATAAATTTTTCTAGGCTGATCCCCAAACCTTCCTTCGAAGCCCCTGGCGCCTCTGCCTCTTGGAGCTGGCGGTCGGAAAGAGCTTTGTTGCTGCCCCGAAGCTTGCGAGGAATACTGTGGCCTCTGTTGTTGACTTCCTCTGTCATCACTCTGAGTAGAGTTTTGAATTGACCTGACGTGTCTTGGGTGGATTCTTCCTCCGAAGCCCCTGGTCATTTCAGAGAACCTGTATGCTTCCTCCCTTCTTTGGCGGAAGTCATTGTCAGCTCGGATGTACTCATCCATCTTTTGGAGCAGCTTCTCCAGAGTCTGTGGGGGCTTTCTAGCAAAATACTGGGCAGCTGGTCCTGGACGAAGCCCCTTGATCATGGCCTCAATGACAATTTCATTGGGCACCGTAGGCGCTTGTGCTCTAAGACGCAAGAACCTTCGGACATATGCCTGGAGGTACTCCTCATGATCTTGCATGCATTGAAACAAGGCCTGAGCTGTGACTGGCTTCGTCTGGAAGCCTTGAAAACTTGTTACAAGCATATCCTTAAGCTTCTGCCATGAAGTAATAGTCCCTGGCCGAAGAGATGAATACCATGTTTGGGCCACATTCCAAACTGCCATGACGAAGGACTTGGCCATGACAGCTGCATTGCCTCCATATGAAGATATAGTTGCTTCAAAACTCATTAAAAACTGCTTCGGGTCTGAATGCCCATCATACATGGGAAGCTAAGGTGGTTTGTATGATGGGGGCCATGGGATAGGCTGTAGTTCTGCTACCAAGGGAGAAGCATCATCAAAAGTAAAGGTACCATGATTAAAATCATCATACCATCCATCATCGTTGAACAAGCCTTCTTGATGAAGCTCCCTGTGTTGGGGCCTTCGTTCTTGTTCATCTTGAGCAAGATGGCGTACTTCTTCAGTGGCTTCATCGATCTGCCTTTGAAGAACAGCTAGCCGGGCCATCTTCTCCTTCTTCCTTTGTACTTGCTGATGGATTATCTCCATGTTTTTGATCTCTTGGTCCAACTCCTCCTCCTGGAGTGTTGGACCAGTGGCCTTCCTCTTCTGGCTTCGGGCCTCTCGAAGAGAAAGGGTTTCCTGATTTGGGTCCAGTGGCTGTAGTGCAGCAGCCCCTGGCGCTGAAGCTTTCTTCGGTGGCATGACGAAGGTCAGTGCTTGCCGAAGGTGGTCGAAAAAGGGTTCACCGGAGGTGGGCGCCAATGTTGGGGACTTGCTCTCAAATGCTATAAATTGAGAACAAGGCAACACCAAAACAGGTTACTTGTTAATGCCCTTCGTCCTTTGAAGCATTATTTCCCCAAGGATATAATGATCTTCGGACGAAGGTCATGAAGGACATACCTTCATCATCTCAACATACATATATGTATAAATATTAACTACGAATGGAGCATGTAAAGCATAAAAAAATGTGAACGATAAAATATACATATTTCTCAGTATATAATCGTAAGTTAATATAAAGACAATATTGAATTACATTTGGTACCTTTGGCTTGACAGAAAACAAAGGTATGGGTGTGACGCAAAAGCAAATGCCAAGTCAGCGTGAACAGTACGGGAATATTGTTCACCTATTTATAGGCACGGGACGCAGCCCATGTGAATTTACATCCATGCCCTTTACATTTGCTAATGACTCTAAGGTAATCCATCGAGGTCTAAATAGCCTTTTCCCCTTTAAGTCGGTTCCCTTTCCTGCTGTCATGCCGAAGCTCCCTTGCGCGTAGCTTCGGCGCTGCATCAACCTTCGTATTGTTCGTGCTTCTCATACTGTGGTTCTGATCCAAGTCTGAAGGTACCTGTTCATGTATTACACTCCGGAAACATTGTTAAATTACGTTTTTGAGGACCTTCGGAGGACGAAGGCCCCCAACATCGTCTTTTATCAACCCTTTTAGTTCACTGGAATGCTACGTATAAGTCAGTGACCAAGTCTTCATATCCGAGAAGTAACGGCGATACGAATCGATTAATACCTAGCTGGGGATCTCTGATCGCATGACATATGTAGCACTTAACCCTTGCATATGTCAACTCGCCACCGGGTTTCTTAAGACCAGACCGGGTTCACGCCAACTGAGAGCACAGATACACCACCGTCCAACCTCTTGACACGGAGGGTACACACTACTCTCGCCATCTCTCCACTCCCATTGCTTGTTGGCCTTTCTGGTAATAGTCTTCCCGAGGCAAAGCTTACCCATGATGAGGCATGTGACCAGTTAAAAGGTCCTCGATCATCAGGCCCACATCGGTACGGTCCTTAATCGACTCAGACGGAGACACTACACCGAGACTCTCTTCTCGTGCAAGTCACGCGCCGGGTCTCAGCTTTATCATTTAAAAACCCAAAGTTTGGTACCTGGCAGAGGTACATCTTGTCCGATGTTGAACTCATCATGGCTATGATGCATGGATCCACCATCAAGTTTTATTTTTTGAAAACATCCCATCCACTGTGAAGCATCACCATTTGTTTGAAAACAAAACATTTGTTTTTCTAAAGCAGGACTAAGCATCAGAAAGCCTTTTAATAAAACAGGTTATCAAGGAATGGTAAACAGTTCCAAGGAAGGAAATGCAACAATTGGTTTGGCACACAACTCCTATCACCTAATGCATCATATAAGGTGATAAAGATTTTAAAACAGCAAGGAGGTGACAAATGCACCGAGGCTTGCCTAGTGTTGTAAGGGAGTCGGGCTCTGTCCCACAGATAACAAAATAAAAACAGTTCCCGGCAGGTGGATTTTCAGTTGATGGTGTAGTCTCCTCTTCTTCAACAGTCACTTCTTCTTTGTTTTCTATACATAACCATATATAACCATGAATGCTCATGAAATGCTTATGAAAATGCAATGAAAGTAGAGATACATCAAGTTGTATCTTGAATACAACTTTCCTTTATGGTACACCGGGGAAACTAGGGTCTTCTAGGTCAACACCCTAGTAGGGTTAGACAGTTTTACCCTAAGGAGCTAGGGTTTTGGGTTTGGGAATCAAACAATGTCCAACACATGTCAAACTTCACCCATGGGTTCTAATTATCAAATTAAGTTTATCCAAAAAGTTTTATGATTTTTGGAGTCTTCAAGTAATTTCTAAAATTCCAAAAGTCTAGGTTTTGGCCTTCTTAAATACTACATAATTCCTAGTTTTGACTATTTTTATTAAATACTAGAGAAATTTAGGAGTCCAACAAAATTGGTCTCATATTTTTATCATTTTTCTATAATTTTCTATGAATTTCCTAAGTCTGGCAGAAAAAGAAAAAGGAAAAAGATGAATAGTAATAGGCTGAAACCGGCCTCATTCGGCCCATGTCCAGGGAAACGCGCGCCCGCGTTGCCAGGTTTGCATAGAAGACCCTGGCCATTTGAAAAACTGGTTAAGAGTCCTGCACACTATTTCTATGTGTCACTGACATTTGCGTCGAGGCCCCTCCCTTTCTATTCCTTCGCAAGTTGAGGTCCCTGACCATGGACGGCGGAGCAGTGGCTCCGGCGAGCCTGTAACGGCCGGATAACGCAATGACCGGTGCTCAGGTGTGGTTGACACCTAATTCCACCCATTACGACCATAACCCCTTAATCAATTACAAAGTTCTAGCTCACAATCTCTCTGTCCACGGTGATGGCACGAACAGTGTTCCCGGTGATCTAACGTGGTTTAGTTCAATTGGCTAGGTCGATGAGCATCCTTAGCACACCAGGGTGCTGAAACGAGAGCGAGGAGGGCGTGAACGGACCTGCAGAAGGCTGGCCACGGCGCGGCGTTCACGGAGGCGCGGAAACCCGATTTGGGGGAAAAGAGGAATTAGAGAGCTATGGTGGCTAATCGGAGGCTGGAGCGGGTACTCTGGCTTCATGATTACCTAATGGAGCTAGTGGTGTGCTCAATTTATAGAGTCCAAGGGCGGTGGCTCCTAATTTTGGAATGGCGTGCTAGCGGCCGAAGAGAAGGAAGGTTACTGGCGCAAGGGATTCGTGGCTTTCACCGTGGCAAGTCCTCTGGTGATGGACGGGCTTGCCACACAGGTTCACTGCGACGTGCTAAGCTTCCAAGATGCGTGGCACATGATCGTTAAGCGGCTAACGCCGGTGAGGATCATCCCGGCCAGCCGCAATCCAAGTGGGTACGACGAGCTCACCGTCGACCGGGTCCGAGCCAATCCGAGCGCTAAGATCTTTACTCCCCTCAGTTATCCACTTGTACTGGGCACGAATCGCAGTGGCCGGCGCGAATCCGGGCGCAAGATCACCGGTGGCGAGGGGCGATGAACCTGGGGATCTTTTTTAGTTACTGTAGAATGGGATCCTTATTCAGAGCGCCTGACTAAGCACATTTGGGGACGTTTTATTCCAAATTTTGTGTAACAACTTGATCATCCATCTGTATCAAAGTTGTAGCTCTATAAACTAGCTACAATTCGACTATAGGGACCTTGCTCATTTACTTACTCTATCTAGCTTGAATCAGGTCTAAATTTCATCAAAACTTACTGTTAGATCCATTTCAGGTTTCAGTGGTGACAAGTTTATACCTATTTATCTCCCATTTATCTAAATTCGACTATACCGACTTTAAACCTATTTATCTCCCATTTCTGTAGAACACTAGTGCTTAGTTACTTAACAAAACTTGTACCCCTAACATAGATTTACAAGTTTGCTATATTGATCTAGAGCAAAATCCTTAAGAATTTTGAGATATAGAGCTCCAAAGTTGACCCCATTCAATTGAATTCAGACTTAGGCTCATAAAGTTCAAGGGGTACTTTTTGCAAATAGGTCCAAATTCCACTATTCAACTTGCAAATTCTCCAATATGAAAGATATTTGATTTGAGGTGCTCTTTTACTTTGGTATTTGCACATTGGTCCAAAAGTGCACAAAATTTACATCTACCCCCCTAGGGTTTCAATTAGGGTTTCTAGGGTTTGTTTTTAGGGTTTTAGGCACATTAGGGTTTTTGTGCCACAAAAGTCCATCCACTTTGATATCTTGTGAACATTTTTAATGTCTCTTGAGATTTTTACTCATCTTGACTTCACTTACATCTCTAAGCCTTAATCCTGGGTTAAGTATCCTATCCTAGGGTTAACCACACATCAAATCATAACATCACAACTTGTTTGAAATTTTACCTAGTGAATGCATTCCAGGTGTGACAAGCAATATGAAATGTCAATGCATATGATGTTATGCTCAAGTTTTAGTGCCAGTAACACTAGGGGTGTTACATCCTTCCCCCCATAAAAGAATCTCGTCCCGAGATTTAAGGTCTTAGGGTGAGTAATGGAAAAGGAAACACGTCACATCTTTATTTCCTTAGTTGTCTTACAAGGCAGGGGGAGGTATGGGGTCTATTCCACCTTTACAAACAAATGTACATATCCTATCGGTTACATGAAGCTAAAAACCTAGGAAAATTCTTTTCCAAGTAGTCTTGAGTCTTCTAGGTAGCTTCATCTTCAGTATGTTGGTTCCATTGTACCTTGTAGAATTTAAGAATCCTTTTTTGGGTAATCCTGTTCTTTTGGTCCAAAATTCGAATGGGATGTTCTGAATATGTTAAGTCTGGTTCCAAGATAACATCCACCACATCAATGGTTCGATCAGGAACCCGAAGGCACTTCTTTGGGCATCAATAATCTTTTGCAGAAGAACTGACTCAAGCTTTAATTAGGTCAAAGTTCCATGTTGTATCATTCCCAAATTTAATTTCTCCATTTCTTAACATAATGTGATGCCAGAGGTATTTACTGTAAGACAATGGCAGGAAGCCTTGCGACTTAGTGCATCTGCCACCACATTGGCCTTTCCTGGGTGATAATGGATTTCTAAATAGTAATCCTTAATCAGCTCAAGCCATCTGCTCTGCCTCATGTTCAGTTCTGACTGGATAAAAATATACTTCAGACTTTTATGATCTGTATATAAGTGGCAGGTATTTCCCAGCAGGTAATGATGCCATATTTTAAGGGCATGAACCACAGTAGCTAATTCCATGTCATGAGTTAGATAGTGCTCCTCATGCCGGCGTAACTGTCTTGAAGCATATGCTATGACTCGGCCCTCCTGCATTAAGACACACCCAAGTCCACTGCCAGATGTGTCATAGTACACATCAAAAGGCTTTTCAATGTCCGGTTGAGCCAATACCGGAGCAGTGGTCAATAATACCTTCAGCTGCTCGAAGGCTTCATTGCACTTTGAGGACCAGTCAAATTTTGTATCATTCTTCAACAAAATTGTGATTGGTTTCACAATCTTGGAGAAATCCAGAATAAATCTGCAGTAATAGCTAGCCAGCCCAAGGAAACTTCGAACTTGATGTATAGTGGTTGGCGGTTTCCACTCTAGAATATCCTTGACTTTGCTGGGATCAACCGCAATCCCATTTGTAGACAGTACATGTACCAAAAATTGGATTTCCACCTACCGAAACATGCATTTGCTGAATTTAGCATATAATTGGTGTTCCCTTAAGCGCGTTAACACGATTCGTAAGTGTTTAGCATGCTCCTCTTCATTCTTGGAATAGATTAAGATGTCATCAATGAAGACCACCACAAATTTATCCAACTCCGGCATAAATACCGAGTTCATTAAATACGTGAAGTGGTCTAGAGCATTGGTCAATCCAAAGGACATAACCAAATATTCAAACAATCCATACCGCGTGGTGAATGTGGTCTTGGGTATATCGTCGGGTCGAATACGGACCTGATGATAACCCGACCTAAGGTCAATCTTGGAGAATACCCGAGCTCCAGTAAGTTGATCGAACAAGATATCGATCCAGGAAGAGGGTACTTGTTCTTGATAGTGACCTCATTAAGGGGTCTGTAGTCCATGCACATTCGAAGTGTTTGATCCTTCTTCTTGACAAAAATTGCGGGACATCCCCAAGGTGATGAAATGGGCCTAATGAATCCCTTTTCAAGCAAATCTTGAAGTTGAGTCTTGAGTTCCGCCAATTCATTAGGTGGCATTCGATACAACCTTCTCGAAATAGGAGCCATACTGGGTTTTAGTTCAATCACAAACTCTACATCCCTTTCAGGAGGCAGTCTAGGCAAATCTTCAGGAAAGACATCTGGGAATTCACATACTACCGGAATATCCAAGATTTCTAGTACGATAGCTTTATAGACCCGTCCTAATGGTTTGGCTAGAACAGCTATAGGGATGGACAAGAGAATCTCTTCATGGCCATGGCTCAACTTGATGGTCCTTAAATCAGTGTTGAGGATAGCTTTATGTTGGGCTAACCAATTCATGGCCATAATTACATCTATGTATTGGCCTTTTAACACAATCATGTTGGTGGAAAATTCTCGTTCAGCCAATGTTATTGGCACATGGAAGGCTACTTCCTTAGTAAATATTTGTCCCCCAGGTGAATGGATAATAAATCCTTCCCTTGATTTAGTGCAAGGAATGCAATGCTTTTCCACAAAATTCTTGCTTATGAAAGTATGTGAAGCACCAGAATCAAAGAGAATGACAACTGGGTAATTGGCCACAAGGAACGTACCCATCATTACCGGCTCGACCTACGGTGTAGTGGCCACTTGAGTATAATATATATGTCCTATTTTCTTGGCATTTTTGCCCATTGAAGTACTAGCAATATTCCCCCTTCCTTGAGTGGAGCTCCCAGAGTTATGCTGAGTGTTGAATTTGTTCTGCTTCGGGTATGGACAGTCCTTTATAAAATGACCAGACTTCCCACAATTGAAGCAGCCAGTAGAAGAACTTGGGAGAGCGGGGAAACGAGTACCAGGGGCACTCGGGTGATTTGTAGAAGTGGGGGCACTGGTAGGACGAATGAAAACAGGCTGTTTGAACGGATAGAAGGGTGGACGAGGCGAAGAACGATTCTGATTAAAAGGTCGGATTACCAACCTGGTTTGCTTCTCAGGTCCCTGATTAGACCTATCACCCCCAAATCCCTTTAATTTTCCATGGCCTATGTTCTTGGCTTCTACGGCCAATGTCGTGCTGACAGCTCTGCTGTAAGTAAGATCCAGGCAAGTAGCCATTTTCCGTTGGAGCCTGTCGTTAAGTCCCCTCATGAAGCAATTCTTTTTCTTCAAATCCGTATTTACTTGATTAATGGCATATTAGGACAGATGATTGAACTTGTTGAGACACTGCATTACAGTATCTCCCCCTTGCTTTAGTCGAATGAACTCCTCTTCTTTCATGTGAAGCACTCCCTTTGGAACATAGTGTTCACGGAATGCTAGCTTGAATTCTTCCCAAGTGACCTGATGTCTGGGCGGTTCAACTGCTACAAAATTTGCCAACCAAGTACTGGCAGGGCCTCTTAGTTGTTGGGCAGCAAATAATGGCTTCTGTGTTTCCGTACAACGGATCAATCCGAACTTCTGCTCCATTACTCTTATCCACTCATTAGCTTCAAGAGGGTCTTTTGCTTTAACAAAGAGTGGGGGACGTGTCTCAGAGAATTCCAGATACGAGATTGTTGGGGGCCTTCGTCTTCCAAAGGTCCTCAAAAACACAACTAGCATTCCAAGTATAATATAGTCACAGGGACCTTCGGCCTCGGAACGAAGCTGTACACGATATGAAAAAGCATGGTCTGGAATAAGGTTGAACCAGTTCTGAAGCTACACGTAGAGAAGCTTCGGCTTAGCGGCGTAAAATGGAACCGACTTAAAGAGGAAAAGGCTATCTAGTCCTCGATAGATTGTCCTTAAGTCAATAGTAAACATAAAGGGCATGTATGTAATTTTACACAGGCTGCATCCTGTGCCTATAAATAGATGAAAAGTAACACCGTACTGTTCACGTTGACTTGTATTCACTCGCTCGTCACACTTGGATTCTTACCTTCTATCAAGCCGAAGGTACAAATGTAATTCAGTATTGTTCATGTTTATTCATAACAATATAATAAAAAATATCCTAATGATGTCATATAATTATCCATGTTATTTTCCATGTTTCGTACGCTTCTACTTTCTTTATGATATACTGAGATGATGAAGGTATGTCCTTCATAACCTTCGTCTGAAGATCATTATATCCAAAGGAAGATAATGTTTCGAAGGACGAAGGTCATTAACCATTAATATTTTGTGTTGCCTTGTTCTTATCTCATACCATTTGCGAACAAGTCCCCAACATTGGCGCCCACCTCCGGTAAACTCACTCGACCACCTTTGGCAAGCTGTGAACTTCGTCATGCCGCCGAAGAAGGCTTCAGCGCTGGGGGCTGCACTGTAGCCACTGGACGTCAATCAAGAAACACTGCGTGAGGCCCGAAGTCAAAAAAGGAAGGCTACAAGCACAACGCCTCAGGAGGAGGAGTTAGGTCAAGAAATAAGGGACCTCAAAGCCATCCATCAGTAGGTCTAGAGGAAGGAGAAGATGCTTCGTCTCTCCGATCTACAGAAGAAGATCGATGAGGCTGCTGAGGAAATGCGTCATCTCACTCAAGATGACCAGGACCGAAGACCTCAACGTAGAGAGCTTCATTAGGGCAATTCCTACGATGATGATGAGTGGTATGATGATTTCCATCATGGAAATTTTCCTTTTTATGATGCTTCTACTCTGTCAGCAGAACTACAGGCTACCCCATGGCCCCCATCATACAAGCCACCCTAGCCCCCCATGTATGATGGGCACTCGGATCCAAAGCAGTTTCTGATGAGCTACAAAGCAACCATATCTTCATATGGGGGCAACACTACAGTCATGGCGAAATCCTTCGTCATGGCAGTCAATAATGTTGCACAAACCTGGTACTCCTCTCTTCGGCCAGGAACAATCACATCATGGCAGAAGCTGAAGGACATGTTGATCACCAGTTTCCAAGGGTTTCAGACAAAGCCGGTTACTGCTCAAGATTTGTTCCAGTGCACGCAAGACCACGAAGAATACCTCCAGGCGTATGTCCGAAGGTTCTTGCGTCTGAGAGCATAAGAGCCCACAATGCCTAATGAAATCGTCATTGAGGCCATGATCAAAGGTCTTCGGCCAGGACCTACAGCTCAATACTTTGCCAGGAAACCCCCTCAGACTCTAGAGAAGCTGCTTCGGAAAATGGATGAGTACATTCGGACCGATAATGATTTCCGCCAGAGGAGGGAAGAAGCTTACATGTTTTCTAAGATGACTAGGGGCTTCAGAGGAAGAATGCACCCTAGGCATGTCAGATCAATCCACAACTCCAATCAGAGTGATGACAGAGGAAGCCAGTTTTAGAGGCCACAACATAGCTCACAGTCCTCAGGGCAGCAGCACAGCTCCTTCAGGCCACCATCTCCAAGGGGCAGAGGCGGCAGGGGCTTCGGAGGAAGATATGGGGATCATCTCAGGAAACTCTACTGCTTATTCTGTCGTGAGGACAAGGACCACACTACAAGAATATGCCAGGTCACCATCCATAAGCAAAAAGAGATTACCGAAGCATAAGCACGACAGAATCAGCCGAAGCAGGTTCTACACACTGCTTCGTGCTACTCTCCCTATATACCAGAATACGTGGGTAATCAACCTACAGTTTCTATTGCTTCGGAAAGTCATTCATAAGCTTCCTGGCCCCAGCTCCCACTACCACCACCATTGCCACCTACTCATACCCGAAGCCAACAGCCAGAAGGGCACCAACACGCCCAACAGTAACGCGACTTCAGGGAGGAGTCCGAAGCTCGTACAGTCAATAGCACTGTACCGGAATTAAAGAATATATACTGAGGAAAATCCTACTTTTGATGTACTTTTATCTTTCATGCCACTTTATCTTTTATGTGAGAAACAAGTAATGAAAAATTTAATTTTAATTTTTTATAATAATCGTGCCTGCACCAGAGTGAAATATATCTTCCTCATGGATTTACGAAGCTTGAAAGACATGTCTAAGAAAGCGGAATAAAATTCCGAAGCTCAAAAGTCGTTCCTAAAGGAATGCAGAGCCAAAGATCATAATTCGAAGCTGCAAAAAAGTCGTTCCTAAGGGAGCGCAGCGTAAGTTTTCTGCTCAAAAGTCGTTCCTAAAGGAATGCAGAGCCAAAAGTATAAATTGAAGCTGCACAAAAGTCGTTCCTAAGAGAGTGCAGCGTAAGTTTTCTGCTCAAAAGTCGTTCCTAAGGGAATGCAGAGCCAAATACCACCGAAATATAAGATGAAGAAGCTCAAAAGTTGTTCCTTAGGGGATGCAGAGCTTAAATGCCACCGAAATAGAAGGTGAAGAAGCTCAAAATTCGTTCCTAAGGGGATGCAGAGCTTAAAGACTCAAAAGACGTTCCTAAGGGGATGCAGAGTCTCGTGTATTCCAGTGTGGGCGCGTGGGTGTGTGTCTTCGCATTCTCATCATTTTGCATAATATCATCATATCATTTCGCATAACATTACATCATACATCATATTGCATTGACGGCACAAGAATTGAATACGAAGCCAATCTTCGGCAAAATGCTTCATCAAAATGAAAATGTATCGAGGCACGAAGTAAGCTTCAGGAAATACAGTTTCATCAGACTTGCCATAGAAGGGTTTTTTCTTTACGAAGCATGAAAAGAAGGGAATGTGTTTTTTTGCCGAAGGCTCAAAAATGATATGTGTGCAAAGTTTCACGCATCGTAAAGAATTATATTACAATAAATTACATGTCCCATCAATTGTTTCATACATCAAATATTACAACGTATTCTTACAATAAAGTTACAAGGTATTATCACAATAGTCTACTCTTCTCTAAGGATCTTTTCTACAGCATCGTTTAATAATTTATCGACAACTTCATCGATAATAGAATTTGCAATGCTTATAACGTCCAGTGCTTCTTTCATCTCCGGATCAGCCAGGGGATTGTACGCCTCTGGCAGCGGTGATAGCTCAGCTGTAATAGATAAACTATCAGTTCGAAGCCATAAAGCAGGTACCGAAGTTAAAATTTTAAAAAATAATACCTATGCGCCTTTCGCACTCAGCAGCCTCTTCAATTCGCCTAGCTTCTTCTCGGGCGTCATGGGTGTAACACCCCAGGTGTTACTGCCACTAAAACTTGAGCATGACATCATAAGCATTGGCATATCATGTGTTTGTCACACTTAGAGTGCATTCACTAGGCAAAAAGTTCAAACAAGTTGTATTGATGTGACATTTTATGGGTGAAACCCTAGGATACAGTGCTTAACCCTAGACTGGGCTTAGGGGAGTAAATAAAGCCTAACTAAGAGAAACTTCAAAACTTAGTGAAATGATCATAAAATATCACCATGGATGGACTTAAGTAGCATCCAAACCCTAGAAGTACCAAAAACCCTAAATAGACCCCTAGAAAACCCTGGACTGAAACCCTACGGGGTTATCTGTAAAAGTATGCACATTTTGGACCTAAGTGCAAAAACCATGAAATTAGGGTACCTTAACTCATATGATTCACATGTATGTGGATTTGCAACTTAAACCCTGAGATTTGGACTTATTTGCAAAAAGCCCCACTTAAACTCTATTGAGTTAGGCTGTCTCCAGCAACGTCCCCTAAATTTGATCCCCTAAAGGAATATTCTTTGTCCTTTACAGCACTCTCTAAAAGATTTTGTACTCTATCTTCTTCATCTCCAGCAATATCCCCTAAATTTCATCCTCTATATCAACAGTGTACTAGATTTGACATTCTATATTATTTTTTACTACTCGTCACCACGTGAGCGTACAGACACAAAAAGGTGTACAATGTATAGAGCACCCTCTACAGATAGCGGACGCATGTCATCCTCTAAATTTTAGAGGACGCTTTAGAGTTCCTTGCTGGAGGGATAAAGGACCTGACCGTCCCCTACATTTAGAGTACAGGACCCTTTACATTCTCCTACTGGAGACAGCCTTAGGTCTGAATTTCAGTGGTATTGGGTCAACTTTGAAGCCCTATATTTTCCAAATTATGAAGATTTTTCCCTAGGTCAACACATCAAGTTTGTAGACCTATAAAAGGCGAACAACTTTGCTATAGGGATTAAACCATGGTCACATGAAAAATTTGGAGAAAAATGTGCCCAAAGTCGAACTGTCAAACTGCCTTATGTCTGAATTCAGACTGACAGTGTGATTGAGTAATCTTTGGACTGGAATTCAACCATGATCATGTGAGAGTTTGGCTATGGTTGCTATAGTAAGTTTGTAGCTGGATCATTAGGCTACAACTTTGCTGCAGAGCATTGGTTTAGTTGCCATGGAAAATTGGGAGAAAATTCGCCCCAAACTTGGTCTGTCAGGCCGACTAAATGAACTTCGCGATGGTACAATGACCGGATTGGATCGCCAGCTCAGAGACTTCGCCACCGGTGACCGTCACGCTACGATTCACGCTGGCCATTGTGATTCGTGCGCTGTGACTTGCGGATAACCGTGGGCGAGTAAAGATCTTGGCACCTGATCGACTCGGGCTCGGTCACAGCTAAGCTCGCCGTACCCACTTGCTCGTCGATCGGTCGGATAGACCTCGCCGTCGTTGGCCGCTTACCGCCGTGCGCCACGTACTAAAGCACTTGACCACGTCACAGTTAATGACATCATGCATGCCCGGTGATTGCCGAAGGGCTGCCACGGTGAAAGCCACTAACCCCGAGCGCCAGTAACCTTCTTCTTTCTCCGGCCGCCGCACGTCTCTCTCAAATTCACCGGCCACCACTGTGGGAGCCTATAAATTGTCGACCCCACCTGCTCCGCTAGGTAATTGTGCAACCAGTGAAGCAAACCATGCCTCGAATCATCCACTAGAGCTCGTTAATTTCTCATTTCCCCCAAACCTGCTTTCCACCACCATGAAAGAGGCCTCGTCGTGGTCAGCTCATCTCAGGTCCGCTCATACCCTTTACCCTCTCGTTTTAGTGTTCTCGTGCACCCCTGATACTCCTCGACCTATTCAATTGAGCTAAGTTACCTTAGATCGCCGGGAACACGTTGGTTTGGTCGTTGATCATACGGTCACCGTGCACAGAGCAGGTTAGAGGCCGTTCGTGAAATTAGTTGAGAGGAAACGATCGTTAGGCCTTGAATTTGGTTTCGACTAAAGTAGAGCACCTGTCATCAAGTAATCCGGCCGGTACAGGCTCACCAGAGCTCGGCCCTGCGCTGTTCGCTGTCATGGACTTCGGGCGGTGAAGAAATAGAACTAGGAGGATGTTTTTGTAAACTATCAGTGCCTCGGGGAATAGTGCTGCAACCCCGCTTCAGGTTATTCAAAATGGCGAGGGCCTTTTCTCAAAGTCAGCACCGCCGACGCGAGCGCGCGGACTTCCGCCTGTAGATGGGCCGACCCAGGCCAGTTTCAGCCCAATCCTGTAGCATGTTTTCCTTTTTCTTTTTCTTCTAGAATTTGAGAATTCCCAAAAAATTGTAGAACAATGCTAAAAACACCAGACCAATTTTGCTAGGCTCCTAATTTCTTATAGTATTTAATAAAAATAGTTTCCTGATTTTTAGTTCAAATAGGGAATTTTGGGGCATTTAAAATAGCCAAAATCCATACTTCTGGAATTTTAGAGAGTAATTTATAATCCCAAAATTCACCAAACTTTTTAGACAAGCTTTAAGTAATACTTAGAAGCCTTGGGTAAAGTTTGGTATGATTTGGACCATGTTTGATACTTAGAACCCAAAACCCTAGCCCCCTGCCCTATGGACTTCACTATAGACTCCGAAAACCCTAGTTTCCCGGAGATCCGTGAAGGAAAGTTATATTCAAGACATTAGATAATATACTTTTATTATCTTTGCATTTTCATGAGCATTACATGAGCATTCATGATTATATATGGCTATATCTAGAGAACGAAGAGGAAATAGAAGTTGAAGAAACGAGGACTACACCACCAACACCTAAAGAACCTCTGGTAG